>NC_067413.1:30374153-31032725 GCF_009764475.1 Pristis pectinata
AAAGAATTCTATTAATTTGTGTCGGATTTTAATCAAAAAATACGACGCGGATAAGCGGGTGCGTTGTTACTAATCTTCCCCCATCACTAACCTCATCCACAAAGAAATAAAAGGCAATAACAACACTAATATCGGTTTAAAATGACAGAAAAGTTCTGAAATACAATAGTATCTCATTAAAATAAGTGGAATGGCTTGCGTTTAGTAAATTAACGGAACATTCCTTGGGAACTACAACTCCCGGCAGGCTCATCACCTCGCGCATGCGCCTGGGTGCGAGTGAGGACGGAGCGCGATGGCGGCGGCCAACTGTTCACTCCGTGTGGACAGGCGGTTGATTGACGCCAAGTTCGACAGTTACCGACTGTCGCTGGAGCCGCTGCCCACCTACACAGTGGAGCTGGATGGCGGTGAGTCTTTGGAGTGATGCGGGCGGCTCCGCAGCAAGGCGCGCTCACGCACTGAGTTGCATTGCTCTAGCATCCGCTCTGCCCTGCGCAACAAGCTGGGCCAGAGCGCACAGCAGGATCCCACGGACTGCACGGTGACAGACTGCGACGCATCTGCACTGATGCTGTCTGTGGGGGGAAACATTAGTACAACCCCCCCCCCCCCCCCCTTGCTTTTCTAAATGGACACAGGAAATGCTACAAACACGCAGCAGGTCAGGCATCATCTGTTGAGAAGGTGACAAGAGTAAACCATTCAGGTTCAATGAGATTTGTATGCTTTTTTAAGTAGTGTCCCGGGAATGGTTGGCATCATGGAGAATAGACAAGGTCTCTGTTTAACGCATCAATTTAAAGATGGAACGACACATTTTGGAGAACTGCCTTAGCGCTGCCCCCTTGGCCTAAATTCTTTGCAAGGTTTGCCTGCTTAAGCTCAACAGGAGCTCAAAAGTAATTGACTGGGAAGTGCTTTGGGATCTGATACGTTGCAAAGTAGATGCAAGTTCATCATAAACCTATATATTTTACATGTGCTTTCTTCATGTTTCAATAGGCAACTTACAGATCAGAGTAGTACCAGTCTTGATCCCTGATCTACGCGGTAACTTACTTGGAAGCTACCTGATTTATTGTACCAATGATACACTCTGGTGCACAAAACAGAAACTATTCATGCTGACTTATCTCCACTACACCTGTGTCTTTCTCTATTTCAACTATTTGTGGAAAATATTTCAAGTTTCAACAACTCTATTAAGAAGTTTATTTTGATTTCTCTTCAATTCCTGATGATTTTAAATTGAATAAGCTGTCAGAGGAGGTGGTAGAGGCAGATCCAATTACAATGATTAAAAGGCATTTGGACCGGTACTTGGATAGGAAAGGAGTAGTGGGATATTGGCCTAATACAGACAAATGGGGTTAGCATACTTAGACATTGTGGTCGGCATGGATGCATTGGACAAAGGGCCTTTTTCTGTGCTGAACAGCCCTATGACTCTGACCCCTTTTCATTGACTTGGATTAGGAGGAAACAATTATTCCCTATTTGCTGCCTAATCATTTCAAAAGTCTTAAATGTTCCCTATGCAGCAAGACATAGACAACGTCCAGTTAATATGGCAAGTAACAGGTTTAGCGCACAATGGCTGGACAATAAGAGAAATCTTTCCAGCAACCCTTAACATTCATTGAAATTGCTATCCCTGACTTCCCTACTATGAACATCGTAGCCATTGCTAAATTTAGCCACTGCTAAACTGAAATTCAATTGAACCAGTTGAAACAGAAAATGTTGGAAACACTCAGCAGTCAGTTGGCATCTGTGGAAAGAGAAACAATTAGTGTTTCAGGTCTGAGACCATTCATCAGAAGTGAGAAGAGAGAAACGAGTTAGTCTAGCTAGGGGTCTGCTACCGAAACAATTTGTTTCCCTTTCAATTCTTATGTAGTCTCCCAGACCTGAAATGTTTCTCTTTCCACAGATACTGCCTGACTTGCTGAGTGTCTTCTGCATTTTCTATTTTTGGATTTCTGGCATCAGCATTTTTTTTTGATTTTCATTCACTTTTAGGAGCCCCCCCCAATGGCATATCATGGCTGCCATGTGTACTATATCAAAATGCAATTACCCATCAAGGACTTTTGGGTAGCTCCTCCCAACTGGAACATAAATGGTAGTATGGACCAATAGGACTGAACAGCTTGTTTGTTCCATGCAATCTCTGTGCAGTTAATAATTTCCTTCAAGTGTAGGTATTCCATATTAACTGCTGATTTATAAATAATGATGCCACTAAGTCTTGGAAACTGTTGCATATTTACAGAACACAATAGTATATTTTGGACAATACTTTTGCCAGTTCTAAGTTTTAAAATCTGTGAGGTGACATGCTGCAAATATGTTTCCAGTTTTACAATAGGTTGACTATTGCAGATGAGCAATGTAAACAAGTTTACTTGTTACTTTAGAACTTAGAACAGCACAGGAACAGGCTCTTCGGCATGTGATGTTGTGCTGAACTAATTAAATGCCTTTCTAAACTAGTCTGTTCTGCCAACACAAATCCATGTCCCTCCATTCTCTGCATGTCTCTTAAATGCCTCTATCGTTTTTCCCTCCACTACCACCCCTGGCAGTGCATTCCAGGCATCCACCACTCTCTGTGCCCTTTGAACTTGCACCCTCCCACCTTAAATTCATGCACTCTAGTATTAGACATTTTGACCCTGGGATAAAGATACTGGCTGTCTATTCTATCTCTGCCTCTCATAATCTTATAAACTTCTATCAGGTCTCTGCCACTCCTGATAATACAACCCAAGTTTGTCCAACCTATCCTCATAGAACATGCCCTCTAATCCAGGCAGCATCCTGGTATACCTCTTCTGCGCTCTCTCCAAAACTCTAAAGCTGCAACGTAACTTCCTGAGTCTTGAACGTGATGCCTCAGCTAATAAAGGCAAACACGCCATATGCCTTCTCTAATACCCTATCAACTTGTGCAGCCACTTTCAGGAAACTATGCACTTGGATCCCAAGATCCCTCTGTACATCAATGCTCTTAAGGGTCCTGCCATTTACTGTGTTGTCCGTTTACATTTGACCTCCCAAAGTGCAACACTCCCACTTGGCTGGATTAAATTCCATCTGTCATTTCTTCACCCATATCTGCAGCAGATCTATATCTCTTTGTATCCTTTGACAATCTTCTACACTATCCACAGTGCCACCAATCTTTATATTATCTGCAAACTTACTAACCCACCCATTCCATGTTTTCATCCAAGTCATTTACATATATCACAAACAATAGAGGTTCCAGTACGGTTCCCTGCAGAACACCACTAGCCACGGACCTCCGGCCAGAATAAACCCCATCAACTGCTACCCTCTGTCTTCTATGGGCAAGCCAATTTGGAATCCAAACAGCCAAGTCACTGTGGATCCCATGCATCTTAACCTTCTGGATGAGCCTACCATATGGGACCTTATCAAATACCTTACTAAAATCCATGTAGACAACATCCACAGCTCTACCCTCATCAATCACCTTTGTCACCTCCTCGAAACAATCAAGTTAGTAAGACGTGACTTCCCCTGCACAAAGCCATGCTGACTATCCCTAATTAAGCCATGGTTCTCCAAATGGTCATAAATCTTTAGGCATAAATGCCTTGGGATTCTCTTTAATTCTACTTGCCAAGGGTTTTTCATGGCCCTTCCTGGCTCTTCTAATTCCTTTCTTGAGTCATATTCTAGCTTCTTTATGATCCTGAGGACCCTGTTTGATTTTCACTTCCTTAACCTTTCATATGCTTCCTTTTCTTCTTGACTAAATTCACCACCTCTCTCAACATCCAAAGTTCTCTTACATTCTCGTCCTTCCTTCTTACTGGAACATACCTGTCCTGTACTCTGTGCAGTTGGTCTTCAAACACCCTCCACATCTCAGATGTGGACTTGCCCAAAAACAGCTGTTCCCATCTACCTCTCCCTAGTTCCTGCCTAATAATCTTGTAATTTGCCCTGCCCCAATTTAGTACTCTCCTGCAAAGTCCATTCTTACTCATAGCTATCTTAAACTTATGGAGCAATGATCACCTTTCTTAAATGTTCTCCCACTGAAAGCTTGGTCACCTAGCCAAGGTCATTTCCCAATACCAGCTCCAGTATGGCCCCTCCTTGAGTTGGATTATCTACATACTGATTTGAGAAACCCTCTTGAATGCACGTAACAAATTCTGCCCTGTCTAAAACTCTTGCACTAAGGAGGTCCCAGTCTATTTTCTAACAAATATGAACCTTGCAATCAATATTCATGGGTGTAAAGGATACTGAACAGAAGTTCAATTCCTTTATATTGGGAGCTTCACTTTCATCAGTGTGCAGTTGAAGGAGTTTCATGTCGGCTGTTCTTGTTTTCCAGTCAAACAGCTGCTTTATTTTTAATAAATGGCACAAATGCAGTTAATGTAAATGTATTAAATTTTACTGTACTGTTCAAGAAACACTGATGTCTGACTAATATTTAACCATTCTACGTCAGATGACTGTTGGCTCCATTATTTCATTTGGAGTGGTTTCATCTTTAAAGACTTCTAAAGGAGAATCATAGAATTGTTATGGCCCAGGATGGGTCCTTTGGGCTCACTGAGTCCATGCTGGCTCTTTGCAGAGCTCCAGTAAATTCCATTTCCCTGTAGTTCTATCTGAGCTGTCTTGTGGCAACATATGATTACTTGTTTATTCTCTTCATATTACATGGTTTTCACACATACTTCCCCTAAAATGTTGACTCCATTTCCTCAACTCAGCAGCAGGGTTGTTAAGAAGGCGTATGGTGTGTTGGCCTTCATTAGGTGGGGTATTGAGTTCAAAAGCCGCAAGGTAATGTTGCAGCTCTCTAGAACTCTGGTTAGACCACACTTAGAGTATTGTGGTCGCCTCATTATAGGAAGGATGTGGAAGCTTTAGAGAGGGTGCAGAGGAGTTTTACTGGGATGCTGCCTGGATTGGAGAGCATGTCTTATGAGGATAGGTTGAGTGAGTTAGGGCTTTTCTCTTTGGAGAGAAGGAGGATGAAAGGTGACTTGATAGAAGTGTACAAGGTGATAAGAGGCATAGATCGAGTGGACAGTCAGAGACTTTTTCCCAGGGCGAAAATGACTAATACGAGGGGGCATCATTTTAAGGTGATTGGAGGAAGATATAAGGGGGATGTCAGAGGTAACTTTTTTTTACACAGAGTGATGGGTGAGTGGAACGCACTGCCGGCAGAGGTGGTGGGGCCAGATACATTAGGGACATTTCAGAGACTCTTAGATAGCCACATGAATGATAAAGAAATGGAGGGGTATCTGGGAGGGAAGGGTTAGATAGATATTAGAGCAGGATTAAATGTCAGCACGACAATCTGGGCTGAAGGGCCTGTATTGTGCTGTAATGTTCAATGTTCTATAATATTTATCCTTCAATTATCATTATTCCTCAAAAAATAGATTATCTTGTTGTTTTCACATTGCTGCTTTTAGGAGCTATAGATGCCCAGTTGAATTATCACATACATGTTCCCTTAGTTGTTAAGATAGTGTGCTCCAATATTTTTGAACAGAGCAATTCTTCTGTCTTGGCTAATATTTATTATTTGAACAGCAGTGGCTTGGTAGAGTCTTTAGTATTTTGTGACATCGTGGGTTTGGATGGATGATATACAGTATTGATGCCAGATATTTGTTTTTCTTTAACTTGCCAGGATACAGGGACTACAGATACCTAGATACTATGATTACAGTACCTTGAATGAACACAGTGTGGTGTACATGTTCTTGAAATAAAAGTGGAGCACAGTTTAAAAGTGACCTGCTTTTACTGTGCCTGTTACAGTTACGAATGATAAAATGTTGCATGCAACCTGTTCATTGTTTCAAAACTTATAATAGTATTTCCCAGCTTCCTTACCAGAGGACATAGATTGTGAGCTATCTGACAATAAAAAGAGGTGAAATTATGTGAATTTTGATCTAGAATGGACTCCTTGAGGGAATGGTGGAAATAGATTCAATATTTTTAAGATGAGTTGGAGAAATACTTAGAAAGAAAAATGCTGGGCTGTGAGTAAAGAGTGGAGGAATGGAACTGATTCAATTATCTTTCAAAGAACTAACATTGGCACATTGGAGTCAAAGTCAAGTTTAGTGTCATGTACGAGTACATGTATGCACAGGTGCAGTGAAAAACTTACCTGCAACATCAAGACACATAGCATCATATAAGAATCATTCACTAGAAAAACATAGATGAAACATAAGTTATACACAATTTTTACAAGAACAAACACAATTCGAACAAAAACACAAAGTCTAAAAGTTCAAAGTGGTCATAGTGTTGCATTAGGGTTGTGCCAGTTGGTTCAAGAACTGAATGGTTAAAGTAGCTGTTCTTGAACCTAGTGGTATGGGACTTTAGGCTTCTGTACCTTCTGCCCGATGGTAGCTGCGAGAAGATGGTTTGGCCCAGATGGTGGGGATCTTTGATGATGGATGTTGCCTTCTTGAGGCAGTGCCTCCTGCAGCACACCAGCGTCTTTACTTTCTTTGGAGGTTAAGGAGGTTTGGCTTATCACTGAACGCTCTAACAAACTTCTACAGATGTACTATTGAAAGTATCCTGAATGGTTGCATCATAGTCTGGTATAGCAATTCGAATGCACAGGAATGTAACAAGCTGCAAAGAGTGTGGACTCAGCCCAATACATCACGGGTACGACTGTACAATTCCGTCAAGAAGGTTAAATAGCTAAGATTGATCTTAAGAACATAAAAAATAACAGCAGGAGTAGACTATGTAGCCCCTGTATCTGCAACACTATTTACTTAGACCAAGGCTGATCTTTTCACCTCAGTTCCATTTTCCTGCACTAACCCCATATCCCTTGATTTACTTAACGTCTAAAAATCTATCAATCTAAAAATCTATCAATTATTGCCAGATTGGTGTAGGTGTAGCTTTATGATGCAAATTGATTTCTAAAGAGCTTAACTCCTTACATATTGTGTTTCTTTTCATCTCATAATGATTATTTTAATGGTATTTTCTTGACCACCTTACTTCTTTTGTAGAAGTTTTGACTTTCTAACTTGCCTTGTTAAATAAAGTTTTAATTATGGCTCATAGATAAATTTCCAGTGTCAAGTGTATCAATCTTAAACATTTTATGTATTTTTAGAGAAGAAATATAATAAAAAAAATCTGATTGCAATAGCAAGTTCAGCTTCTGTCAATTAATTGTTACTGCCCACTGCAACACAGGATAATTAAAGTTGCCTACTTAATGCCAGTCTGTCAGCTTTTGCCACTGTTTCTAAATTGAGAAAAAAACTTCTGTTAGAACTGTATCTTGGAAAGGTATATATTTAATAATTGCATGCCATATGCTTAGGCAGTGTAAATTAACAATGAAATTCTAAAGCCCTGTTACTTCGAAATACTTTGCTTCCTCCAAATCCCTTTCACCCATTGGAACATGAGCAGCCAGCAAGAGATCTTTGCTCTTGATTTAAGCAAAGCATAGAAATCAAGAGGCTGCTGATGGGAGGGAGTGGTTCCATTTAAAAATAAGAGCAGTGACTACTAGGAAGGTATTCTGCTCCTTTAGCTCTGTAGTAGTTAAAGAGAAAATCTCTTGCCTCCTGGGTGAAGCCCAGGCTTCCCAGGCTGAATTTAAAATTGGACACTGCCTAGCATGAGAGCCAAGAGTTTTAGATTAGCAGTTGAATCAAAGATTTCTCCTGTGTGGGTTCTGTTGCTCATTAAAGCCTTAGCGTTTCTTGGCTGTTGCCAACCTTTGTGTAAATTCTCCTGGGTTAGGTCCGTTTAAAGGGAAAATGTACATTCTATGAAGGGAAAGCATGTCTGAGTGGGTTCCCCAGTAATTTGTTTCAGAGATGCTTTGTCATGGTGACGTGTGTCTGACTCTGTGCGAATGTATTTGAAGCACCTGGTTGACCAGAAAAAAAATCTGAATTACAATTAATAGCTACGCAGAATAAATTTTACCTATATATAAAAGAGTCACATGCTTATGCTGCATGGGTATACATATTTGCATCCACAGATACCTACAGCCTCATGTGTGCAGGCACTGGCACATAGTCGTACAGCACGGAAACAATACACAAATGCTGTTGTATCAGCATGTATATTTGGACACTTCTAGTACCAAAGCAGGGCAAACAGTTTTGATTTTATGCTTGTCTTTATACTGTATGTGGGTTTGTGTGTGTGTTTGTCTGTTCATGTAGACCAGATGCTGCATTATAGTTTGTCTGAACATAATTATGCAAGCACTTCTTTTTTTGATTCTGACTATTAATATAAACCAAAGACTGAATTAAGATGAATAACTAGGATGTCTGTTTTGGTTTGACAACCCATTGGGGACAGTTTTCCTGTAATATATTTTTTACGGACTGATGCACTGTTTTAGCTGGATGCTGATTTGCAACCACTCCACTTAAGTTTGATTAGTTGCTTTATCCTGTTGTGTTGTCAGCAAACTGCCTAATCAATCGGATTGACATGTGGTGCGGGAATTGTTAATGAGCAGTGTTTAATCCTTGCTATGCAGCACACACCTGAGTTCTATTTAAAATTGTCTGCTTTGTTCAAACCTACAGAATGGTACTGGGCTCCTTCATTGTCACAAAATACCCTTTACATACAGAGGGCTCTGTGAGGAGGGTGTTACTAAAGCAATTCATCTCTTACTGGCAGAAGTGTGAAATTAATCACACAGGAATCTGTCAGGTGGTATTTGGGTCATCAGCTGTTAACAATTTTCTGTGCTTAGAGATGGGTGACAGAACAGCAGATTAAAAGACTCAGAGGTGATTTGCACTCCCTTGGGACAGCCATGTCTTGTATCTAGATGTGCAACATGTTGGAAGATCACAACCTTTTTCTTTTCTATAGTCTTTTAACCATTTTGTTTCCTTGTATTTTCCCCCTCACCTCAGTTTATTTTTATTAGAACTTTTGTCCCTCCACTATTGGTTGCTCTGTCTTAGGGCAGTTAGAACAGCACAGGAACAGACCATTTGGCCCACAATGTTGGTTCTTCATGATCCTGTATGGTTATAGAAACAAGATTGTACAGCATATAAGGAAGCCATTTATCCCACTTTGCTGTTGTTGGCTGTGCAATTAATCCCACTCTGTTCCTTTCACCTACCTTGCACATATCTCATGTTCAAGTATTTATCCAATTTCCTTCTGAAAGTCACTATTAAATCTGCTTACAGGCAGTGGACATCAAATCATGATATCTCACTGCTTAAAAAAGTCCTCTCCCCTTGATTCTTTCCCCAATTACGTTAACTCCTTGTCCTCTGATAACTGAGGTATTATTTGTACAATGCAGAATTCTAGTCATTGCTAAAAAAGTGGATGAAAACTATTAATACTCAACTGATCTCTAGAATAGAGGAATTTCCTTATGAGGAAAGATTAAGTAAATAGGACCATATGTCATAGAAACTGGAAATCCTGTTTCAGTTAAAGGATCTCCGACCTGAAACATTAACTCTGTTTCTCTTTCTACAGATGCTGCCTGACTTGCTGAGTATTTGTACCATTTTCTGCTTTTATTTCCGATTCCCAGCATCTGCAGTTTTAAAAAATTTCAATATTGCATGATGTTTAGTAAATGCAAGTCTGACATTGATAGATTATTGAATACCGTGGGGATTGAGGGGGAAGTGAAATAAAAGATCATCCATGATTTCAACGAATGGAGGAGTAGACTGAAGGCAAAAAAAGACTCCTTTTCTCATTCCTAACATTTATTAAATTCCTTGCATCAATATATAGGTAAGTTTACTTCCCCCTGCTATATGTGGACAAGGAAAGGGAAAATATCCAGGGTTTCCATTTCTTAATTGTTCTGTGGTCCATTTCTGGAGTTTGCATATGTCTGGCTATCAGAAAGGCATGTTGTCAGGCTTGATGTGCTCCCGTATTATGCATGTTTGGTGGTCATGCTCCAAGGCATCAACGTTTGTGGGAGAAATAGCCTTGCACTTAACATTAACAAAACACAGAACCGCTACCAAATTCCACCGCACAACACCATGCACTTAGGATAGCACTGAGAACCTCAAGTCCCTTACAGAGCATGAAGAAATCCAGTGTAAAAGGTGAAAGGAGCACACCAATTCACAACCCACCTCCCATGTCAAGTACTTCCTACTTCACTCGTGGAGGAATCTACAGATCCCACATCGGCCTCATCAGCCACCTCAGAAGCCACAAAACTGTAGTGGAAACAAGCCATTCTTGACCCTGATGGACTTCCAAAGAAGAAGAAGCTGCTCCCATAGTCAAACAGCCTGATAGTTGTGAAGAAAAACTATTTTGGATTATTGGTATCTATAAAATCACATGCTTGAAGAGGAGGAAGAAAAATGTCCTCCTGTGCCTCTAGGTGTGTTTGTGTTGCAACAGAGCTGTTGAAATGAGTCTCACTTGCCTTGCAGCACTCCTGAAGTATAAATGATCCAATCTACCTTATTCTAACTACAGCAGGGACTCGCTCATTCAATCCTGCCATCTGCTGTCAGAATCATAACCATTACTTGTGCTGAGCTAGAATCAAAATTGCTAATAAGCCATGTGTAGAAGTACAGTCATTCTACATCAATCAACCTCCAGTGGGTCTGGAAGAAGCCAGTAGCAGACCTGAAATCTAAAAATGGGGCAGTGGCATAAGGAAATCATCTGTTCCCCTCACTCCCTCAAGAACCGTAATGTGAAAGGCCCTTCTGATAGACTTATTCATTAGGCACAGATGCACAGTAAAAGCTGTTCAGGTTTTTTTTACCCCTTCTGTTGAAGGAGAGCCAAACCTGTTAAAAGGACATTTTCTGCTGATTTATATTGAAGATTTGTAGCTGCAATGAACTTTAACTTGTTTCAAGATGTTTTTCCCCACACTTAATTACTTGCACGCTTTATCCATTTCAGTGCTGTAATATTGCAAGTCTATTGTGATAGTATCAACTTTCTGCTTCTGACTGGTTATGCCTCTAATGCCTTTATCATTCTCTTTTTAATAAACCATCTATCTTCTCTAGTACCAAGTCTTTCTTTTCCCACTGCGACTGCACCCCCCCCCCCCCCCCCCCACCAAAAAGAACTCCCTGGAAACAATTGCACTAACATTTTTTGTCCAATTCCAATACACAATGTCCAGTGTACTGCTACCAGGCCAGTTCTTCCCCCATTGTTGTACTGAAGAAAAATCACACAAAGAGTTCAATGGTTTAGAATAGAAAGTATCCATAAATACAACTGGAGCTTCCTAACCAACAATGCCATGGACTACCTTCAACACGCAGATGGCAAAGAGTCAAGAAGGTGGGAGATTAGGATGAGTAATAAGTGCTGGCTTTGCCAATGATGTACATATCCCAAAAATATCCCACATGCTCCTTCGTTAGGGTTTAAAAGATTTCTTTTATATCACTTCTCTGACCGAATAGGAAAGATATCAATTCTGATATTCTGTTGTATCAATATAAAATCTGATCAAATCCAGTGCAAATCTGACAAATGTGCCCATATAAAATCAAGGGTGAATCATAGTTGGTGCTGGGTACACAACATGACCATAGATTTGCAGTACCCAGTCTGGATGTGATGGCTGTTACTCTTGTCTGTGGTTTTTGTAAGGGACAGCCAAAGGTTCTGTGTGTTGTATCCATTGGTGGTATTGTCACTCCAGTAGTTCAATCAGTATCGCCAAGATTGCAGTAGGTTTTGTTCAGCCAGAAGGGCAAGCGTGTCTCAAACAAACTGCTTGAGCTGGCAGTGCTCAATCGTACTCTTAAACTCAGCCTCTCTACTAAATAACTCCTAAGCACCAAGTCACCTTGAGGCAAACAATGCATTTAATAGAAAGGCCTCCTTAATAAAACAATGCACAGAAGATTTACTGTGGCTTGGTGACAGAAAATGAGAGTTGTGTCTGATAACTAAAAGTTGCAGTCTACATTTGGGGATGAAAATAATTACTTCATTCCTTGCAATATTTTAAGTCCACCCATTGAAGGTGTATTGCCAACAGTTCTCAAATGGGCCACTGAGTTGGTAAGTTTTATTACATTAAAGTTACCAATCAATGCAGTTTGTTTGCTTAATGGGTAATTTTTTTATTATTCAGTGCACTGGCAATTTATATTATGTATGTTGTATTATGGTATTTTGTATAGCGGGTCAAAAGAGTAATGGCTCTTAATGTGAGGCTCTTAATCTGGATGCAAGTCATTCCTTCCCCTGCAGATAAATCAGCTTTACAAGCCCCCATGTGTTCTTTCTTCCGGCACACCAGCAACTTCTGTACTCAACCCCTCCATTCTACGTGCGTCCTTTAACTACCCTTTTGTCTGGCAAAAATGAAGGGAGGGTTAAGATCAGGCCAAGTGGACTCTGTGGACCATTAATTTGCTCTGTTTTGAGTGTACCAGCTTCAAAGCCAGCTCAGATCACTGTTGGCAAATAAGGTGAGTGGGCAAAGAAAGGCTGGAAAAAAAGCTTCTTGAAAAGGCCCTAGTGGGTCAGGAGGAGGTGCGTGTGGTTCCAAGCCTCCTAAAGCTCTCAGTAAGGTATCTTTGAGCATCTGCTGTCCTGGCTTCGCTCACCCCTTTGGAGCTGGAGCCAGTAGTTAAAGCTGAAGACCATCATCTACTTGAGACGTCATATCAAGTCCTCTCTTCTCAGGCATAAGCAAGCTATTTTGAAGAAGTGTAATCTCCTGGTTCAGGTAGTTGAAGACACGCCTATCAATGATAAAATGATTAAATTCCAAGATGATCAAGTTGAGGCTAGATTTACCCCCTTGATCTCTGAATTTAACCACTTTACCATCAGTAGCATGTCTTCGACTATCTAAACTCTGGAACTTCTAAACCTCCCTGCCTCCCTCACTTAAATAGCTTACCTGATTACTCTCTCACTGTTTGTGAGAGCTTCCTGTATTTCATAGATTAGGCATTGACTGGGCTTCAAAAGTAATCCATTGTTTTTAACGTGCTTTGGGATGTCCTGATGTATTGAAAACCATTATTGCAATGCAAATTTATTTGTTCTATGTTTAGCATATTCCTTCCAATTCCCAGGGATCGTTTCTTGAAGATTGTTCCACCATCTCTAAACCTTTATCATTTTTTGAAAGGTTACTGTGTAAAAATTAATTGTAGATGCCTAACTGTTCTTGGAGTGGGCACTTCCATTGCATGAAGCTTCAGACATTCCATTATTGTAGCTTTAAAGTTATAGCTCTGTGATAATCAGTGCCTATTACTGCAATAATTACTACTTAGCAACATGATGTGTGCATTAAATTTGATTTGAGGAGTTTTGACTTCATGTTCATCCAAAGTATGTGAAAAGTTGTAAAATTTTTTTGTTGAGACTGAGGTGTAAAGAGGGCAGAACATACATGAGGAAAATTAAAGTCTTTCCTTTTCAAGTTGAATATGGTCTGTGTTTTAAATTTGGTGTAATAATCTTGGGAAGTGTTGTGAATCTGTTGTTGGCCACTGAAACAGCAACTTCTGTTTGTATCTGCATTCTTGAAGTTTGGGAGTTACCAAGGAAAATTGAATATAAAGCAAGTAAAGGGAATATCTGGGCAGATAACCTAGCTCAGAAAAAGAGAGAGGGTTTATGAAGTAACTTGAAGAAAGAGAGGCAGCTGCAGTCCTGGTGAAGGTACTCCTACAATTCTATTGGATTTGGAGTTACAAAATTTGGACCTGGCAACATATTTTCAAATCAGAATAGATTGTGAGGGGAAACTGGAGAGGGTAGTATTCTCATATGCCAGCTGCTCATGCCCTTGGCAGTTGAGGTTTCAGGTTTGGAAGATATTTTCGGAGTGATAACGAAAAAACTGTGGTGCACTTTGTAGATTTTGTACACTGCAGCCACTGTGTGCCAGTGGTGGAGGGAGTGAAGATTTAGGATGATTTAGTGTGCCACTCTGCTGGGTCGTTTTGTTTTAAATGGTGTGGAGCTTCTTGAGAGTTTGGAGATGCACTCATCCACGCAAATGGAGAGTATTCCATCACACTCCTGAATTGTGCCACTTAGGCAGTATATGGTAGGGCACCAAGGAATGTTAATGAACACAGAGATCTAGGGGTCCAACTCCACAGATCCCTGAAAGTAGCAACACGTGGATAAGGTGGTGAAGAAGGTACATGATATGCTTGCCTTCATAGGTTGGGGTATAGAGTATAAGAATTGGGATGTTACATTGCAACTTTACAAAACACTGAATAGGTTGCACTTGGAGTATTGTGTGCAGTTCTACTCGCAATATTGTAGGAAGGATGTGATTGTGCTGGAGGTAGTGCAGTGGAGATTCATTGGGATGTTGCCTGGATAGGGGGAATTTAGTTATGGGGAGAGATCAGATAACCTGGGCTTGTTTTCTCTGGAGGACAGGGTGTTTGAGGGGATGACATAGAAGTATATAAGGTTATGAGAGGCATTGATAAGAGTAGATGGTCTAAATCTTTTTCCCATGTTAGCGGTGTCAAAAACAAGAGGGCATAGTTTTAAGATGAAAGGTAGGAGCTTTATAGGGGATCTGAGGGATAAGTTTTTTTTAGCACATAGTAGTTGCTGTCTGCTGCCTGAGGAGGTAGTAGAATCAGATGCAATTACTACATTTAAGAGGCATTTAGACAGACAATTAAACAGGCAAGGCATAGGAAGATACAGTCCTAAATGGGCAAATGGGATTTATATAGATTGGCAAAAAGGTCAGCATGGATGTGGTTGTCTGAAGGGCCTGTTTCTGTGCTGTCCCACTCTATGACTATATGGTGGATAGTCTTGGGCAAGTCACCTGTCCTAGGTATCTAACCTATGATTTCCTCTTGTGGTCACCATTTTTATCTGGCTGGCCCAGTGGAATTTCTGGTCTCTGGTGATCCTCAGGATGTTGTTGGTGTGGGACTTGGCAATGGTAGTACCATTGAATGTCAAGGGTAGGTGGTTAGACTCTCTCTTGTTGGAGGTGGTCATTGCCTGACACTTCTGTGGTGCAAATCTTAACTTCCACTTATCAGCCCATGCCTGAGTAGAACATAGAACAGTACAGCACAATACAGGCCCTTCGGCCCACAATGTTGTGCCGATCTTTAAACCACTCCTAAGTCTATCTAACCCCTTCCTCCCACATATCCCTCTATTTTAAATTCCTGCATATACTTATTTAGCAATCTCTTGAATTTAACCAATGTTCCTGCCTCCACCACCGTCCCAGGCAGTGCATTCCATGCCCCAACCACTCTCTGGGTAAAAAACCTTCCTCTGATATTTCCCTTGAACTTCCCACCCATTACTTTAAAGCCGTGCCATCTTGTATTGATCATTGGTGCCCTGGGAAAGAGGCACTGGCTGCCTACTCTATCTATTCCTCTTAATATTTTGTACACCTCTATCATGTCTCCTCTCATCCTCCTTCTCTCCAAAGAGTAAAGCCCCAGCTCCCTTAGTCTCTCCTCATAATACATAATCTCTAAACCAGGCAGAATCCTGGTAAATCTCCTCTGCATCCTTTCCAACGCTTCCACATCCTTCCTATAATGAGGCAACCAGAGCTGGACACAGTACTTTAAGTGTGGTCTAACCAGAGTTTTATAGAGCTGCATCATTACCTCGCGGCTCTTAAACTCGATCCCTTGACTTATGAAAGCTAACAGCCATGAGCTTTCTTAACTACCTTATCCACCTGTGAGGCAACTTTCAGGGATCTGTGGATATGGGCCCTGTCGTCTAAACAATGCTGTATGCTGGTATGGACTGCTTCATTTGCTGAGGAGTTGAGAATGGAATAGAACATTGTGCAATCATTAGTGAACATCTCTGTATCTCTGACCTTATGGTGGAAAGAAGGTCATTGCTGAAGCATCTCAAGATCGGCCCTGAGGAACTCCTGCAATGATGTCCTCGGCTGGGGTAAGAGCCATATCCACCTTTCTTTTGGGTATGTTTCCCACCATTGGTATGTTATATCCCTTGACATCCTAGACTTTAGTTGTACCAGGGCTGTTTGATGCCACGTTTGGTCAAATGCCATCTTGATGTTAAGGGCAGTTATTCATACCTCAACTCTAGAATTCAGCTCCTTAATTGGTTTAGACCAAGACCATGTTGAAGACTGGAGCCAAATGGTCCTGGTGATATTGAAACTGGGCATCAGTGAGTAAATGCTGATGGTACCTTCCATTACATTGCTGATGATTGAGAATAGATTTTTAGGCAGTAATTAACTGGATTGGATTCATCCTATTTTTAGTCAAAAGGGCAATTTTCCACATTGTTGGGTAGATGCCACTATTGTAACTGCACTGAAATGGCTAGAAGTGTTTCTGGAGTGCAGATCCTCATTGCTGAAGGTATGTTACACTTACTTTCATTCTCTTTCTGCATGAGTATGAAGAACTTCACCTGGGTGAGTAGTAGAAAACTGGCCGCATCCATTAAGCTACTGAAACATGCTTCAGCGACTTTTGGAGGGAGGGATGAAGGGAAGAAAGTTGGCACTAAAGAAAAGCCCTGTGAGAAGCTAGATGCTCCATTATTATCAGAGCAATCAAACAAATGAGCTGGTGCAGGAAAGTCTGAAGTTAACCCATCCGGCTACACAATTCCACACAAGTGGAAGAATGGAGCATCTTTGGACATGTTTAATGTACAACCTGCTACTCAATGAATTAAGTTACATCACATGCAGTAATTGCAAAAATTGTAGTGTTTTGTTTGGTCTTGTAGGTTTCATTTCTTTTATCGTCATCATATTCTGCTGAAATTAATGGTTTGATTTAGCTTTGGCCAGAATTCCATTTAACAGCTGATCAGAAACAAAATCTTTTAAGAAAGGTATTTGAGCTGTAACCAGTTATTCTGATTATACCTCTGATTTATTTTTTTAGCTGTAGCTGAGGTGAAACTGCGAGAGGATCAGTATACTCTGGACCATATGCGTGTTTTTGGCATGTACAATTATCTGCACTGTGATAGGTGGTATCAAGACAGTGTCTATTATGTTGATCAACATGAGAGAGTAATGCACCTGGCTGTCACATTGGTAAGTTCATCTTATTTGTGTTTATTTTTTTAACAACTGGAAGTATATATGTTGTAAGTTTGTAAAGTATGAGAAACTTAACCTCCATAAAGAGTTCAAACAACTCTTTTGTAGGAAAAGTAGACAAGATAGAGCTGAATTTGATTGAAATTGAGTTGTTACAGTTGATACATCTTAAACCAGTAATTTTCTATCTTTGGGCACGAAGGGAAATCTGCAGCACTTGGTTTTAAAGTAAAAATTTCATAGTGTATCTTTTCCTATAGTTTTACTAATCATAAGTGTGACAGTATATTTTCTCCTTTTCATTCTCTGTTGTAACTAATGTGAGCAAGTGTGCCATCTCAGATCTGGAAGACCATTTAATCATCATCAGAGAACTTCAATTAATTCAGATATCAGACTGAACTTTCCCCTCTCCCTTATTCTTTGTTCTTCTTATGTGACAGTCCTGCCATCCCAGGAATTATTCTGGTGAACATTCAATACACTCCCTCTATAGCAAGTATATCTTTTCTCAGATGAGGAATGCATGCGATACTTCAATTATGGTCTCACCAAGGCTCTGAATAATTGTAGCAAGTCATCTTTCCTCCTCCTGCAAGTCAGCCAGAATCTGTGGAAAGAAAAACAGAGTTAATACTATTCTTTGATTTCCAACATCTGCAGTTGACTTAATTTTCATCTTTCCTGCTATGCTTAAATTCTCTTGCTATAAAGACCAGACACCTTAACTGCTTGCTTCACCTGCGTATTGCCTTCAGTGACTGGTATACAAGTTCACCCAGATCCCTTTATATATTGGCTCTCAAGGAGTGTATAAAATATGTTTTCTAGATCACAATCTGATCTAGAAAATAATTCTGATACACTCCATGAGTTTGCCCTCCTCACTGTACTGCTAATTTGGTTAAGCACTCTCTATATGGATTAAAGTTTCTGTTAGATCTGGAGATGATGTTGTCCAGAAGTTTCTTTGGAAGTCAAGAATGAGGTGCAAATCTTATGGTTACAGCCTCTTTATTAGATACTCATCAAAATATAGGTCAGACAGTACCAGCTTGTACTAGCAAGCGAGGCAAGTAAAATTAAGTAACAAAGAAACTGGCCTCATTCTCTTCCTTTATACTGTAAACTGATCTAAGCTGGTTAGATAAGGGACTCTGTTAACAGCTTGTGAAAAGGTACTGTCTGAGTTACTCTTCAGTTTTGCAGACAAAGAAACTACAGAAGTAGAAAGCCAAATATACTACAAGTTACTAAAAGTTTACAAACAGATGATTATACAAACATATAAGCAAGTGTAAAGAAAGCTAAAACTACGGGAAAAAACATGAGAAACAACAATCTGAACCCTAATCCAACATTTTCCATGATTTCACAAGATCACAAGACAAAGGAGCAGAAGTAGGCCATTTGGCCCATAATTGTATTAGAGTCATAGAGTGTGGATACAGGCCCTTCGGCCCATTGAGTCCATGCTGACCAGTTCCACCTAGTTAGTCCCAATTTCCTGTGTTAGGCGCTTATCCCTCTTGCCTCCCCCCTTCCACGTACCTATCTCAGTGCTTCTTAAATGATACTATTGTACCTGCCTCAACCACTTCCTCTGGCAGCTCATTCCATATATTCACTACCCTCTGCATGAAAAAGTTGCCCCTTAGGTCCGTTTTAAATCTTTCCCCTCTCACCTTAAATCCATGCCCTCTCATTTTGGACTCCCCTACCCTGGGAAAAAGACTGTTACCATCCACCTTATCTATGCCCCTCATAATTTTAAGCACTTCTAAAAGGTTGCCTGAGAATAAAGACCTAGCCTTGCCAATCTCTCCCTATAACTTGGGTTCTCTAGTCCTGGCAACACCCTCATAAATCTTTTCTGCGCTCTTTCCAGTTTAACCACAGCTTTCCCATAACAGGGTGACCAAAACTGTACACAGTACTCCATGTGGCCTGCAACATAATGTCCCAACTCCTATACTCAGTGGCCTGATTGATGAAGGCCAGCATGCTAAATGACTTTTTCATTATCCTGTCTACCTGTGACGCCGCTTTCAATGAACCATGCATTTGTACTCCTAGGTCTCTTTGTTCCATTACACTCCCCAGTGCTCTACCATTCATAGTATAAGCCCTACTCTGGTTTGACTTTCCAACATGCACCACCTCACACTTATCTGTATTGAAATCTATTTGCCACTCCTCAGCTCACTTCCCTAACTGATCAAGATCTCCCCATAATCTATGATAACTTTCTTCACTATCAGCAACACCTGCTAATTTCATGTCATCTGCAAACTTGCCGATCAAGCCTTGTGCGTTCGCATCAAAGTTATTTATATAAATAGTGAATAACGGGGGTCCCAACACCGAGCCCTGCAGTACACCACTAGTCACCATTTCCCTTCTGAGAAACAACCTTCAACCACCACCCTCTGCTTCCTACCTCTGAGCCAATTTTGAATATTAATCTTGTTAAATGCACTTCCAGGTTCCTGATTTATTCTCTGATGTTTAGGTCCATACACTTTTTCTGCCATTTTCTGATTAGAAAATTTATCAGATCATAGAATTGTGTATATCCAGACGTTCATCATTTTGTTACTACGTTCCCGGCTATTGCTCTATTTTTCAAACAATACTTCCTGCTTTAGAGAACTTTTATTTTTGAATTGTTTGCTTATTTGCTCCCATGTCCCTGGATCTGAACTCTCCCATGTATCTTTTGAATTAAGACATTCTGAAAATTCAAGTAAATTTCACCGTGGAGCTTTTGCTCTGGTTCAGTGGAAGTAGTTTGTTCAGTGAGATCATTCCCCTACCACATATCTGTGAGCTATTTCAAGTTCAAGCTACACGCTCATCATTTCCCAGAAAGATTATCTGGTCATTTTTGCATTGTTTATGGGAGCTTGCTGAGTGCAATTTGATTGTTGTGGCTTCCACATTATAATATTGACTCTGAAGCACATATAAAGGTAGGGATCAATGCTGCCCTGTAGATAACAATATTTGCACCAGGTCTGAGGTTTTGACCTTTAGATACCCCTTTCCTCAAATGATCTAAGGTTGTGCTGGTAAGTTTCATCATTGATATCTGGCTTTGCCGAGAGGTGGCTCCTGAAATATGGGAAGCAGTCCATATTTTCTGGGATCTCGCTGTGAGTTTTTGTTGTTGGATGCAGTGTGGTGCTGCAGAGGCAGTTTGGTGAAGAATGTTGAACTGGAATGTTGAACATTCACTGGAAGAATATGCAAACCAATGTCAGCATCCTCTCGAGGCCAGCATCCCCAGGGTTAAAGCCCCAGTTGCACTCAATTGACTATGCCTGGGGGAGGGGGAGGGGGCATGTTGCTTATATGCTTGATGTTAGACTGCTGAAACAAACATTTGTTCTGACCTCTGTCTTGGGAAAAGATTACCAGGCAACAGAGAAGAGGATTCAAGATTGTGCTGAATGCCCTTGTGAAGAAATGCAACATCTCCACCGACTCCTGGGAATCTCTGGCCCATGGGCACTCAAAGTGGAGAATGGAGTATTCAGGAGGAAAAACACCATGATGCTGGAGGAACTCAGCAGGCTAGGCAGCATCTGTGGAGAAAAGCAGGCGGTCAACGTTTCGGGTCAGGACCCTTCTTTCGGACTGAAGATGGGAGAAGGGGAAGCCCAGTACATAGGAGGGAAAAGCAGAGCAAAAGAGGGGAGGTGGGGTGGGCACAAGGTGGTGATAGGTAGATGCAGGTAAGAGATAATGATAGGCAGGTGTGGGGGAGGAGGGGAGAGCAGATTCACCAGGGGATGGGTCAAAGGTAAGGAGAGAAAAAAAGGAGGGGGTAGAAAAAATAGAGAGGCTAGGAAAGGGAAGTTAAGAAGAAGCATGGGGGGGGGTGGAATTACTTACAGTGGGAGAATTTAGTGTTCATGCAGTTAAGCTGCAAAGTTCCAAGATGGAAAATGAGGTGCTGGTCCTCCAGTTTGCGCTTTGAATTTCGCCGCACATTCCTCTACCTTGCAGAGGCCAGACGCTAACTTTCGGACACTTCCTCCTACTTACTCCTGAACCATGACCCCACCAAGGACCACCAGGACATTATCTCCCGCACCATCACTGACCTCATCACCTCGGGAGATCTCCCCCCACAGCTACCAACATGATAGTCCCGCAACCTAGGACTGCCTGCTTCTATCTCCTCCCCAAAATCCACAAGATGGACTGTCCTGGCAGACCTGTTGTCTCCACATGCTCTTACCCCATGGAGCTTGTATCCTCGTACCTGAACACTATCCTGTTTCCCCAGTCCAATCCCTCCCCACTTATGTTCATGACACATCACACGCTCTCCAACTCTTCCATAGCTTTAAGTTCTCCGGCATGCACAACCTCATCTTCACCATGGACGTCCAGTCCCTATACACCTCCATTTCCCATCATGATCACCCTCCGTTTCTTTCTTGACCAGAGACAGAACAGTCCCCTTCCACTCATGGCCTCCTCCACTGCCAGGAGAGTTCCAAACGCACACTGGAGGAACAGCATCTCATTTTCCATCTTGGAACCTCGCAGTAAAACGGCATGAACATTGAATTCTCCCGCTTTAAGTAATCCCCACACCCCTTCCCCACACCCCCCCAACCATGCTTCTTTTTCTTCCCTTTCCTAGCCTATCTCTCTTTTTTCTAGCCCCCCTTTTTTTGTCTCTGTCCTTACCTTTGACCCATCCCTCAGTGGATCTGCTCCCCCGCACCTGCTTTGCACTACCTCTTACCTGCATCTACCTATCACCACCTTGTGCTCACCCTGCCCCATCCCCCCTCTTGTGTCAACCTATCACTGCTCTGCTTTTCCCTCCTATATTTTAGGCTTCCCCTTTTCGTATCAGCCCTGAAGAAGGGTCCTGACCCAAAATGTTGACTGTCTGCTTTTCTCCATGGGTGCTGCCTGGCCTGCTGAGTTCCTCCAGCATCATAGTGTTTTTCCTCTAGATTCCAGCATCTGCAGTCCTTTGTTTCTCCAGTATTCAGAAGGGTAGTGAAAACCTTGAGTGTCTATGTAAGTGGTGGATCGAGTGCACCACCTCACAAACAACACTCCCAACCTATTAATCACCTCTTCATGATGGTGCCCCTTTAGTCCATGTCCCCTCTCTAACTTTGTTCAACACCCTACACTGCATTGGGGGAATTGAATAATTTTCCTTTCATTTTCTCAAGTGCCAATGTCTGTATAGATCAAATGAAGTTCCCTTTCATCTGAATTTTGTGGCTGTATCAACCAAGCTTAGCAGTATCTGACTCATGAAAATTTGAGTCCAGATTCAACATGCCACCTCTTCTGTCCGTGACGGATGGTAGGGTTGAATGTTGATAATGCTGTGGATTTCCAAAGAAATGCAGGGACGTCTCTTTGTGGTCTTGTTAACATTCTTCTCTCAGCCCGTGCCATCAATAAATGAGCATAGAAACATCGAAAAACCTACAGCACAATTCAGGCCCTTCGGCCCACAAAGCTGTGCCAAACATGTCCCTACCCTAGAAATTACTAGGCTTACCCATAGCCCTCTATTTTTCTCAGCTCCATGTACCTATCTAACAGTCTCTTAAAAGACCCTACCGTATCTGCCTCCACCACCGTTGCCGGCAGCCCATTCCACACACTCACCACTCTCTGAGTAAAAAAACTTACCCCTGACATCTCCTCTATACCTACTCCCCAGCACCTTAAACCTATGTCCTCTTGTGGCCACCATTTCAGCCCTGGGGAAAAGCTTCTGACTATCCACCCGATCAATGCCTCTCATCATCTTATATACCTCTATCAGGTCCCCCTGCATCCTTCGTCGCTCCAAGGAGAAAAGGCCGAGTTCCCTCAACCTGCTTTCATAAGGCATGCTCCGCATTCCAGGCAGCATCCTTGTAAATCTCCTCTGCACCCTTTCTATGGCTTCCACATCCTTCCTGTAGTGAGGCGACCAGAACTGAGCACGGTGCTCTAAGTGGGGTCTGACCAGGGTCCTATATAGCTGCAACAATACCTCTCGGCTCCTAAATTCAATTCCACAATTGATGAAGGACAATACACCATATGTCTTCTTAACCACAGAGTCAACCTGCGCAGCCGCTTTGAGCATCCTATGGACTCGGACCCCAAGATCCCTCTGATCCTCCACACTGCCAAGAGTCCTACCATTAATACTATATTCTGCCATCATATTTGACCCACCAAAATGAACCACTTCACACTTATCTGGGTGGAACTGCATCTGCCACTCCTCAGCCCAACTTTGCATCCTATCTATGTCCCGCTGTAACCTCTGACAGCCCTCTATACTATCCACAACACCTCCAACCTTTGTGTCATCCACAAACTTACTAACCCATCCCTCCACTTCCTCATCTTGGTTGTTTATAAAAATCACAAAGAGTAAGGGTCCCAGAACAGATCCCTGAGGTACACTGGTCATCAACCTCCATGCAGAATATGACTCTTCAACAACCACTCTTTGCCTTCTGTGGGCCAGCCAGTTCTGGATCCACATTGCAATGCCCCCTCGGATCCCATGCCTCCTTACTTTCTCAATAAACCTTGCATGGGGTACCTTATCAAATGCCTTGCTGAAATCTATATACACTACATCTACTGCTCTCCCTTCATCGATGTGTTTAGTCACATCCTCAAAAAATTCAATCAGGCTCGTAAGGCAGGACCTGCCCTTGACAAAGCCATGCTGACTATTCCTAATCATATTGTACCTCTCCAAATGTTCATAAATCCTGCCTCTCAGGATCTTCTCCATCAGCTTATCAACCACTGAGGTAAGACTCACTGGTCTATAATATCCTGGGCTATCTCTACTCCCTTTCTTGAATAGGGGAACAACATCCACAACCCTCCAATCTTCTGGTACCTCTCCCCTCTCCGTCGATGACGCAAAGTTCATCGTCAGAGGCTCCGCAATCTCCTCCCTCGCCTCCCACAGCAGCCTGGGGTATATCTCATCCAGTCCTGGCGACTTATCCAACTTGGTGCTTTCCAAAAGTTCCAGCACCTCCTCTTTCCTAATATCTACATGCTCAAGCTTTTCAGCCAGCTGCAAGTCCTCACTATAATCCCCCAGATCTTTTTCCATAGTGAATACTGATGTAAAGTATTCATTAAGTACCTCCGCTATTTCTTCCGGATCCATACACACTTTCCCACTGCTGCACTGGATAGGCCCTATTCTTTCGCATCTTATCCTCTTGCTCCTCACATACTTGTAGAATACCTTGGGGTTTTCCTTAATCCTGCCCACCAAGGCCTTCTCATGTCCCCTTCTGGCTCTCCTAATTACCTTCTTAAGCTCCTTCCTGTTAGCCTTATACTCTTCCAGATCTCTAACATTACCTAGCTCTCTGTACCTTTTGTAAGCTTTTCTTTTCCTTTTGACTAGATTTATTATAGCCTTTGTACACCACGGTTCCTGTATCCTCTCTTGACTCCCCTGTCTCATTGGAACATGCCTATGCAGAACTCCACACAAATATCCCCTGAATATTTGCCACATTTCTTCTATACTTTTCCCTGAGAACATCTGTTCCCAATTTAATCTTCCAATTTCCTGCCTGAGAACCTCATAATTCCCTTTACTCCAAGTAAACGCCTTTCTAGTCTGTCTGTTCCTATCTCTCTCCAGTGCTATCGTAAAGGAGATAGAATTATGATCACTATCTCCAAAATGCTCACCCACAGAGGTCTGACACCTGACCAGGTTCATTTCCCAATACCAAATCAAGCACAGCCTCTCCTCTTGTAGGCCTATCTACATATTGTGTCAAGAACCCTTCCTGAACACACTTAACAAACTCCACCGCTTCTAAACCCCTCACTGTCTGGAGATGCCAATCGATGTTGGGGAAATTAAAATCTCCCATCATAATAACTCTGTTGCTATCACACCTTTCTTGGACCTGCTTCCCTACCTGCTCTTCAATATCCCTGTTACTATTGGGCGGCCTATAAAAAACGCCCATTAAAGTTATTGACCCTTTCTGTTCCTAACCTCCACCCACAGACTCCGTAGACAGTCCCTCCATGACATCCACCTTTTCTGCAGCCATGACACTATCTCTGATCAACAGTGCCACTCCCCCACCTCTTCTGCCTCCCTCCCTGTCCTTTCTGAAACATCTAAAACTTGAAGCAGTCATTCCAGTCCCTGAGCCATCCAAGTTTCTGTAATGGCCACCACATCGTAGCTCCAAGTATTTATCCAAGCTCTAAGCTCATCCGCCTTGTTCACAATACTCCTTGCGTTAAAATAGACATATCTCAAACCGGTCTGAGCACGTCCCTTCTTTATCACCTGCCTATCTTCCCTCTCGTACCTACTACTAGCTTTCTCTATTTGAGAGCCAGACATCTCTTCCCCAGTCTCTCCAGTTAGGATCCCACCCCCAAACAATTCTAGCTTAAACTCCCCCCAGTAGCCTTAGCAAACCTCCCCGCCAGGATATTGGTCTCCCTGGGATTCAAGTGCAACCCGTCCTCTTTGTACAGGCCGTACCTGCCCCAAAAGAGGCCCCAATGATCCAGAAATCTGAATCCCTGCTCCTTACTCCAATCCCTCAGCCACGCATTTAACCTCCTCCTCATTCTATTCCTATACCCACTGTCACTTGGCACAGGCAGTAATCCTGAAATTACTACCTTTGAAGTCCTGCTTCTCAACTTCCTTCCTAACTCCCTATAGTCTTTTTTCAGGACCTCATTCCTGTCCCTACCCATGTCGTTGGTACCAATATGTACCATGACCTCTGGCTGTTCTCCCTCCCTCTGCAGGATATCTTGGACGCGATCTGAAACATCCCGGACCCTGGCACCTGGGAGGCAAACTACCATCCGAGTTTCTTTCCTGCGTCCACAGAATCGCTTGTCTGCCCACCTAACTATAGAGTCCCCTATCACTACTGCCCTCCTCTCTCCTTCCCTACCCTTCTGAGCCACAGGGCCAGGCTCTGTGCCAGAGACGCTGCCACTGTTGCTTCCCCCAAGTAGGCTGTCTCCCCCAACAGTACTCAAGAAGGAGTACTTATTGTCAAGGGGTACAGCCACAGGGGTACTCTGTAGTACCTGACTCTTCCCCTTCCCCCTCCTGACTGTGACCCACTTGCCTGACTCCCGTGGCCCCGGTGTGACCACCTGCTTATAACTCCTTTCTATCACCTCGTTCTCCCTGATCAGACGAAGGTCATCGAGCTACATCTCCAATTCCCTAACTCGGTCCCTTAGGAGCAGCAGCTCGACACACCGGGTGCAGATGTAGCCTTCCTGGAGGCAGGGAGACTCCGGGAACTCCCACATCTGACACCGAGTACAGGAAACTGCACTCATACTCCTTCCTTTACTCAAGTCACCTACCTTTCCTTGCCCCTTTACGCCTAAGCCCCTTGAGCCAAAGCCCAACCACTCTGCTCCCTTTCACTCCGCTGCCTGTTCTGACACTACCCACTGGATATGGTGGTTTGCTTTTTAAACTGCCCGTGCTTTACCTGCTGACGTCACGCACCTGCACAGTCCTGGCCCCACTATTCCCGATGAGAATTTATTAAAAAAAAACTTAGAAAAAAAATGATCTGTTCCGAAATCCCGAGGCCTGCTGAAGCGAAACCAACGAAACCTCAAGTTTTTTTTCACCCGCTTTTTAAACTGCCCGTGCTTTACCTGCTGACGTCACGTGCCTGTGCAGTCCTGCCCCCACTATTCCCGATGAGAAGTTATTTAAAAAAAACTTATATAAAAAAAACTTATCTGTTCCGAAGTCCCGAGGCCTGCCAAGACGAAACCAGTGAAGCCATGATGGGTAGTGGTCACCTGATTGCTGTAGGATCTTGCTGCATAGCAGATTGCTTCAATGTCTACTTAATGAAACCACTCAACCTCTGATCAGACACTATGGAAAGGCAAAGGTACTGTAGCTGCAGAAAGTGTTGATTCTAAAGCATTTTAGATTAATGAGAATATATAAAAATGGGCAAAAGGCATTAGAGCTGAGTAATGCACCAAGTGTAACCGGGAAAATCATTAGGCCTGTACAGTTGGAAGGGCTTGAATAATATGCTATTAAATTGTGATAGATGCTGGAAAAAATCAATTTGATCAATTTATTAATCATTCTGTATTCCCGAGAAAAAAATGTATGAATTCTGATTGTCTAAAATTATTTAGAGGTAGTTTCCCTTCTTCATGGATGGAGAAGTTAAATGCAATTGCAGCATTTGTTGTATCAGAATGAAGGATAAATTGTCAAAAGCTCGAGTCAAATGACATGAATAATAGACAAAAACAATTAGCTTACATTAAACACACTTTTCAATGCTTATTTACACATCTCTCTGTGGCATTACTCCCACTTATCATGTACACTAGTCCATTTCATTAACGCTCTCAGATTTCTGTTCCCATCCAATTCTGTTCTTTTGTTCATCCTCATTTTTTTATTGCTCCACTATAATGGCCACTCTCAGCTGCCACACCCACTTGCTCTGGAAATTCTTCCCCTTCACTGTTTCTGTTTTAAGACCTACCTCATTAACCACCTCTTGTCATACTTGGTCATGCTTTTGGTGGCACTCTCCCCTAACAGTCAAACTGGCTCTCCTGGCTTTTTATTCTTTATTAACAGCAACACCTAAACCAGGCATTAAACAGTGTCCTCTGTGCAGAATTCACCACAGACCCTGCAGACCCCATCCATTTCAGAAGTTCTCAAGTATGCCAGCAGACAATGTGTACTGCTGACATGATGGTAGCTTACAAAGAGTGGCCTCGGGTGGCTGTCGGTATAAATGGGCCTACCTATGGCCTGCTGCCAGGCCACCTTGGCCAGATGCAGAAGTGGAACCATGAGGATTTCTCTACTACAATCCACTAGTGCTCCCCTCCCCCTACCTACATTTGGTGACCAAGACCCAAGACTGGGATCGTTGGTTGGGTTGAAGTGCAACCAGAGCTTGAGATACACCCCCCTCCTGTGTTAAATATTCACTCAGGGCTGCCGACTCACGATCTGTAGAGACATGGAACACAGAATTGACCAGGTGGCTTGGGGTTTGTGAATCAGCCTATAAATCTATTGTACATGATTTCCCTGCACAATGTTCTCCACCCAGCTCCCAGTGTAAAGGGGCAGGACAGCTGCTCTGTGGACCATTCCTCTGTACCAGGTGGCAGAATGGACTGCCAGGGTGTATTTTGATGGTAGGTGAGGAAAGGGATAGTGTCAAATTGCACAGAGGGTCTTTCTAAGAGACACATTATCTGGGACAGGTTTCCAAGGGCATTTTCAGGCCAGGGTTCAATGAGTAACTGAATGTAGTGTCCAGATGCATGCTCTCTGGAAGGATGCCCTACATACAGGCATCTCTGCAGGCTCCAAAGGTGGAGAGTTGGAACCTGGGTACAGACACACTGCGGGCAGTTGTTCTGCTGTCACCATCACCAAGGGCAATTATTCTGCCATTGCCTGACTGTCACCATCATTGAGGGTGGTTGTCCTGCCATCCTTGTCACTGACTGTGCACCCTCAGTGATGGCATGCTGTCTGGCTGTCACCATCAGTCCTACTACCACTGTTAAGCAGTATGTCCTGCTGCTGACAATGTTAATGATATTGCAGTCTTGATCATGGCCGATGACAACTGATTTCTCAGTATTCTTTTGCATGTCACTGTCATTTTGCCTGGTCTTGTTTTAGAATCAACATTGCTCATGCAATAGCTAGATCTTTGAACTGTTTGAATTAAGAAAATGTGCATCAGATTGACTGAAAAGATGTAAGCAGCTTTTGTAGCTGTCGAAGTATGCCATTGCAATATATTTCTATGCCGTCCCTTGCTTTTTTGGCTTGCTTGTTGGTATAATTATGTCTCATCAAATATCTGCTTTGACAATACCCATCTGCCTTAGCATATGCAGAGCACTGGTGCGTAACATTACTTGCTGTTACTTTAATATGGGATATGATGCTAAGCTTATTGAATCCTTCGAGTGACTTCTGTTGACATATAATAGCTGTTAATTTTCAGCATAAATATTAGGATGATGGTTCATTACAGAATGAGCCATGTGTCAGGAGTCATGTTGAACTGCCGTTGACAGTAAAATAATGTCGTCTATTGACAAACTAACAAGTGGAAAGGGAATCAAGTGGAGGGGCTCAGAGATGATTGGCGATTTTGTATAAAGAATATCAGAGCACTTAAGGGCACCCACTTTTATTTTATTTTTATTGTATCAATACACACAGAGCACATTGTGCAGTTAAACATGAAAATCTGAAAGTTGCTATTCTTATTCCATAGGCTGCACCAATACAGAACCTTGCATTGAAAGCTATGTAATGACGTGAAGCTGGATAGTTACTGTATTTACCAAAAAGATGTTGCATTCGGGAGCAAGTGAATTTTAATGGTGATGTTCAAGAGACAATCATTGACAATCTCTCCAATCCTGATTTTTTTTTTGTTTGGTTGTAACAATGAAGTCTCATTCCTTTAGAAGTTAATGAGTCCTTGTGGTTCAATATATCTCTTTCATTTCCCTTTTTTAATCCCATTTGTTTCTCCTGATCTATATTCTGTTTTCTGTGGAAAAGTTAAACCTGATTTATAGTTGCTACTTTAAGTTGCTTGTTTCAGATTTTGCATGTCTCAGTGAGGGTACGTTAGACCAATTGGTTGAAGGGTCTTAGCCTGCTTAGAGATGCCACAGATATCCTACAGAGGTGCCATTCTGGATGGTACCAGATTAGTGCAAGAATCCATTCTAAAGCCTATTAAAAAACAGTGGCCAGCCTTCAGCAAAGTATAGCTTTTCCCTGTATGCAAATTTCAGCTGCTGTAAATAGTTGAGAGGGGTTCCACCTCTGGTTCTGGCTGAGCAGGCTGATAAAGTGGAGAAATACCTCCTTGCTCATTGTTCATTCCTGTCCTATAAATTACACCAAGCTGGCAGACATAGCCAACACAACTGTTTTGTTTATTTTAAAGCTTCCACAAGGTTGCTGTAATTATTCTTTCATGAATTTCTTTGCTCACTGCTTGTTGTTTCATTCGACTCCCTTGAGGGATTTTGCAATGCTGTACTGCCACTATTGATTTCTTTTTCCAAGAGTAGGGAGCAGCTACTCGATTTGTTTTGCTTGAGATGTTTTGGTGCATTTCTGTTCTGGGAACAACAAGCCAGTAACTAGAATCTAAGTGTGAGCAGTACAAAGCTCAAAGCAGCAACTGATTTACTAGATTTAAAGATGATGTTACTGCAGTTCTTGCGTATTGAGAGTTGAACATATCAGCAGTGCTGGGCTCACCAGTGATTAGTTCATGGAGCAGTAACAAGACAATTCTAGTGTTTATGCATAATAGTACAGATGGGGCATATTTAATTGTCCACATTTTTGAAAGGCAAAGCCATATGTGCTTGACGTTGTGTACACAATTCTCAGGTCATCACCTGTCCTGCAGCAGATTTTATATTCATTTGGAAGGAATTGCAGGGGCAGTTTATATAGAGCCAAAAGTAGTCACTTTCAGTCTTGGTCCAAACATGGACAAAAGTGTATAATTAGATCAGAAGTTGAGTGGTCCAATCAAAACCGAAACTTGAGCATTGATGTCCAGGCAATGGGTCAATAAATGCCACTTGACAACACCATCCATCACTGATGATTGCGAGTAAAGGGGTGGGCTTCAGAGCATCCATCGTCAGTGTACTGTCTGTAATTTTTGTTTTACTCATTGAATATACTCAAGACAAAGATTAAAAAATTCTCAGGCACTTCAGGAATCAATGGATGTGGAAGTACTTTAGGGTTGCGGTGGAAGATCAGTCATGATCTTATTTCATGAGAAAGCAAACCTGAATGGTTTACATTGCCATTTTTTATGCAATGATTGAGATGACTCATTTTATTTTCAGTATTTTCTCCACTTGCCCACGTAATTTCCCCATCAAAAGAGTGGATGGACCATTTGCCCAGAACTTCTCCGATCAGCCAGCAAAGTTTGCTTGAGAAGCCAGCTTATTGTGCAGGCGTGGACTGCTGGTTCACTCAGCTCACTCATGCAAAACCTGCTGGCTCTCACTTAGGACTCTAAACCCTGACTGTGTGCTGTTCTGAGAGTTTTTTTATATGATCTGACATTCCAGCTTATCAGACGTATTCTTACTATTGAACAACTGATAATCCATCATTAATGGCAGCTACGTTATCCACAATCCTCTGAGTGAGATGTATATTGAGCTATCATATTGTTTTATGGAATATGTTGCACAAAGGCTGCTTTCCATCCTGAGCATTTGTAGTTTTGCAGTTTATTTTGCGTCTGGATGGAATAAACATGAGAAGTTTATAACTTCTATAACTTTTATCAGTTTCTGGGTGATTATTATTTTATTTATTGGTATTCCTGAGACAAATCAGGAGTGTCTACAACCACAGTTCTGCCAATTATCTCAAATCTTACCTATGAGTGGTCTCCATCATTGGGGACCATTCTTGCCTTATGTCAGGGTCTGTTATTGATAGAGATTGATTGCTATGTTAAATCAGCAACTCCATTATATTATGTGACTGGATGGTAGAGGACAAGCTAGAAGACAACACAAGGACCATGATCTGTCTTTGTCCAGTAGTGCGTATTGTATGATGATTACATGCTCTTGAATTCTAGTGTTAAATTACTGGCTGCAGTGTTATATTTCTATTTGCCTTATGATGGCAGTTTCAATGTGTGCTTAAGAAATACACATGATGCAGGATCTTAATATGTCTTTTACAAGTGTATATATTTTCTAAAATTTCTAATTTCTTGACTAAAACTTCACTGATCCCTTGACTTTTAAAAAAATGTTTATATTCAAAGGATACAGCTATAAGCAAGCCCAGGGAGGTGTTCCGGCTCTCAGCAGAGATTAAATCCTGTGACACCTTGGTCTGTGCTTCTATGCATTTTACATCACCTACATGGGCAGCCTTGTCAGATGGAACAGGAAAGCTGTACCTCCTCAGAACAAACAATCGCGGACCAAATAACATTGACAAATGGGAGGTGAGCCAAGTTTATTTAATCAGGTGACCCGTGAAAATTTATACATTTTTGCCAGTTTGCATTACTGTTTGACATTTGTTTCTAAAGTTGGCATAGTAATCTCTTAGAGCTGTTGGGGAAGGTTATCAGTAGTAGTGTGGGGTGTGTATGAATTGTCACACTTACAATTCTTATAAAGAATCTGTGCACTGTATTTCCTCAAAGGAAACCTCTTCAAATACCCTGAGGTAGATTTTCTGTGGCAGCTCCCCTAATCTTCCTCCATAACAAGGCTGAAAAATCATGTTATGTCATTACAACGGTCAACAAGTATGATGGATACTTCCTTGAGCTCCTCTTCACTGACAAGGTCAAAATTTACTTTGGCAATGAGGAGTCATGCAAGTTGCATACCTTAATGGCAAAGCTATCCTGGGGCTAACCTTCAAGTAGTTTATTCTCTATTATTTAGTAGGACTGGCTGCATACTGTGGAATTCCCATTGCAGTGGTCAAAAACCAGATCAGGTTGTGCATGCAGAGCTTTTTAGAGTAGTTCATTACTACATGGTAGTATGAACAGCTAACATAAAAAACTGAAATGTTAACTGTGCTTCTCTTCTGCCAGATGCATCTTGACCTCCTGAATATTTCCAGCATTTTCTGTTTTTTTTTAAATACACTTACTGGTCTGATAACTTAACCCTTGCCCCACCACAGTCCATGTAATTAGTCTTGCTCTTCTACTCTTATCCAAATGCATCATGTTTCTACATACCAAGGTGACTTCACTTTAAAAATGTTCTTGTCAGCCAAACGCGTTAGGAATTCTGGAGGTTCTGAAAGGCACCATAGAAATTCAATTTGTTGGTTATTTTTCTTAAATTAGGTATTTGTCCAATTCCCTTTTGAAATTTACTGCTGTATCAGCTCTCCCAACAAAGGGTAGCTCCCCAAAATGTTATGGTTGCACACTTTTCATTCTTTTGGGATAGTAGCATGTTACATGGTGTGTTTAGTCCTAAAACATCTGTGAATGAGAGAGTTAAAGCTTGTGTGATTAAAAATTTAACTTTGAAGTTAGTGAAAGCATTACAAATTGTTTAAAAGTGTAATAAACTTGTACACCCCATTTCATGTGTTTTTTTTTGTCTGCCTTGTTTACCTGTGGTTTCATGTTGTGTTCTTTTATGGGTGAAAGTTTGCTGTTTTAGATCCAGTATCATTGTAACACTTTTATGTTGGAGTTATTTTCATATTGGATTATTTTTGTGCCTTGAGAGGTTTTTCGGATCAAATGAAACAATGAACAAATGTGTTTTTAAAGTCTGAAAATTATTGTGGAACAATTCCATTCTTAAACAAATTAGTAGTTTTATACTTTGGTAATTTTTGAGAATGTTCAAATCTAACCTGATTATTTTTTTCCCTCTTACAGATAATGTTCCAACAAGAACTGGGAGAACCCTTTGTGATAATCCATAGTCATTCTTATCTAAAAGACAATGCAAACTTAATAGATGTCGTTTTACTCAAGACAGAGAAAGATGAATCTAATACGAAGGGAAGTGGATTTCACTCAGCAATAGATTGGCTAACCATTACTTGTGAGAACATTGGTAAGTTATAACCAGTACAGTAAACTATTAGTGATTGTGGAGATTACCTTGGAACATGTCATTGAATACAAATTTTAAAAAAATCTTGACTGGAGTGAATGGAAATGAGGAAAGAACAATAAGGCACAGTGCAATATTAGGAATTCATGTCTAGGAGTTCTTCCCCACTGCTGTGAAAAATGATTGGTATTATACTGCAAAACACCAAAGAATAAAATGATAGAATTCCACACATTCATGGTTTACATACTGAATTTTAGAAATTGGAATTCCTATTTCTCACTTCTGCTTGACAAATTTGGTGTCTCATTATTGAAAATGCACAAAAGGGCTTATTGGGAATAATACATTCTTGCAATTAGTTTCAGATCAGACAGGTTTGATGAGCAGATGCATTGAGCTCCAAGATCAAAACAAGAATCATTAGCCAATGACGTCCAAAACCATTGATTAGATCAGTACCTTCTGTTATCTCAAGGGCACATTCTTTTATCAAATCCACACGTTGTGTTGGATTTATTTAGTTTTCCAACGTTTAAGCGTCATAAGCATCTGTTTCTGCAGATGTTAAGTCCCTGTCTGTTGGGTGGCTTTCAAATTGAAGGATTAGCAATTAAGTAAGGTCAAGAAATAATTTGCAGCTGGTTCCTTGGAACTAACTTGGCCAGTTTGCCATCTCCATGGGTTTATTCAACTCTTCATGGAAATTCAACCTAGCTTCTCATGTGCACTTAAGAATGTGACTGCAACAGCTCGTCAATATGCAGTGGGAGGGATGGTAAGTTTCTGTTGCACAACTCTATTCACTTTCCAAGATGTCCATTCATATAGTTGAGTGTGCTCTTGTCCCTTTGTGCTTCTAGTGGTTTCTGATACTGCTACGGCTCTACCTGTGAATGCACTGTCCTCAGGCAAGGGAAAGCTATCCTACCTACAGTTGATCAAGTGGGTGAATTTGAATGAATTTTACTGGTGAGGAATCAGTTACGATGGAAATATTTGGTATGGCAGTAGTTTGAATTAAGCAATGGACTTTCAAAGTGGGACATTAGAGCATGATTTAAATTTAAAGTAACAGACACTGAATAAAATGACGTGAAAGTTAAGAGTACTTGAAAATTCTGTGTCTGGTGAATTATGGCAAAACACAATCAGCAGTTGTAGCTGATTCACTATCCATAATGCAGTCTTCTTCAACCTTCATTTGACATAAATTGTTGAAGCATTCCACTATTTATGGGACAAGTAAAATAGGGGGTGAGGAAGATGCAAGTTGGGGGAATATCAAGCTCTTATTGTTGTGGTTGGAGGAGATTTCAGCAGTTAAGAGGGTCAAGGTCATGTAGCAATTTGAACACCAGGATAAGAATTTTGAAATCAAGGATTTGCTGGGTCAGGAGCCAGTGCAGACCAGCGAGCCCAGGACTGTGGTGAGATGTTGGTTCGCTATGAAACAACAGAGTTTGGGATGAGCTTAACCAAATAGCAGGTGGAAGAGAGTGGTCTGGGCAGAAGAGCATTAAAATGGCAGATGGTGAGATTAAGCAAATGTATTTGGGTGTTTCAGTGGCAGATGGGTGAATGCATGGGTGGTGACGGTGTGAAAATATCAGATAGCTGTTGCCTTTAGGGTAGGAATTCTGAAAATATTCAGGGAACAGGGATAGGAAGGATGGGCAAGAGAAATTCTTTTTATACTGCCATTTGTGAACTTCTGGAACAACATTTAACAGGGCTTTGAAGAGACCTTATCTCTGGCACTGTGTCCAATTTTGGTCTCTTTGTTGAAGGAAGGATGTACTTGGGGGGAAGCTTCACAAGGTCAATTCCTAGCATGAGGGGTTTAGGTTTATTGAGCCTAACCTCTAGAGTGGAGTCACTGAAGTGCAAGATTCTGAAGGTTCTTGACAGGGTAAGGGAGAGTCGGCCATTTAAGAGTGCGATGAGGAGTATTTTTTCCCGCATATAGTTCTAAATCTGGATTTCCCAACCCCAAAGGGCAATAGGTGCTGAGTCATTAAGTACATTTGTGGTTGAGCTAGATTTTTGGATTCAGTAATCGGTGGATTGTGGAATCAGGAGAAAAATGGAATTAAAGCCAAAGGCCATTTCAGCCATGATCTATTTGAATGGATAATCAGGCTCAAGAGGTCATGGTCTTGTTACTGATGCTCTCACGCTGCGATTTACATGTGGTGCAGCTACTTCATGCAGGAATTTACAAAGAACTCTTCTGTGTTTTTTCTGTCCTAAAATAACAACATTAAGCACCCTGCATGATTGAACTGAGTCTTAGTGTCAGATGTATTAAATCTGGATGAAGAATGGTTTATGTTTCTGTGCTTTAATTGAACATTTCATAAGAGGGACATGTTGAGTGATGAATACTCAATAGAAATGGTCATGGTTGTGCACTTTGAGAAAAACAACCCTGATAGCTGAGTGCCGAACACTCAAGCCAAACCAAACCAACAAGGAAGAACAGAGCAAAAGAAATAGGCAAGTTATTCAGCCATCGAGTCTGCTCCAATGTACAACAAGGTCATAGCTGATCTTCTGGGTCATCTTCATTTCCATGCATTAGCCCACATCTTCATCTAGAATACACTCAATGACTGAGCATTCTCAGCCTTCATGATGAAGAATGGCAAAGATTTACAATTCTTTATGAACAAATGTCATCTCCTCTCAACTCCAAATAGATGACTCTTTATTCTGAAATAAAAACAGAAAGTACAGGAAATACTCACCAAATCAGGCAATATCTCTGGAATAAGGGAAAAAAAGTTAACATCTCAGATCAGTGACCTGTCATCAGAACTCTTAGGAGTGAGAAAGCAAGTATGATTTAAGTTACATCACCCTCCATGCAGAAATTTCTCCTTGTATTAGTCCTAAATGTCTTGTCTCACGTCCTGAGACCGTGACCACTGGTAATAGATTCTTCAACCGGGGAGACATCCTTGCTGCATCGAGCCCATCGAGCTCTGTCAAACATTTGTACATTTCAATTAGATCCCCTTTCCAAAGCTATATCATTTTTAATTACTAATTTAGTTGTTGCTTGAGTCTTGGTTCTCCACGATTTCTGGAGTGATAATCTATGTCTTCTGTGAGGAGACCGATATAAAGTATTTAACATCCTTGCCACTTCCTCATTCCCCACTATAATTTCTCCTGTTTCTGCCAATAAAAGGCCTTTTTAATTAGCTGTAAAAGCTTATATCATAATTTACATCTCTTACTGGTTTGCTCTTGTCTTCTGTTTTCTCTCGGGAGGTTCCCTGGTTTGTGACAAGTTGCTGAACTCAGTCTGGGTGCAAGTTACTTCACCACCAGTAGTTCTTATCTCCCAGAATTAGGGAGGAAAGAGGTGGTTTGGGGCTTCCTGCTTCTGAATGAAGTGATGCAATGTAAATGAATATTATAAGTATAAAATTGGTGCTAATTATCTGGGATTACAAGTGAAGAATGAGACCCCCTCAGACTGGGAGCCAGCAGACTGCTGGTGCCTGTAGAAGCAAAATGAGTGAATATGTTGGAGGGCAGTGAGGAAAGTTTGAGTATGTGGGGAAGATAGAATTGCACACTTGTACCCTGTGGAAAAAACAGAGAGTAATGCTGTTTTTGTGTACTTGCAGAGAGCAACAAATGTGAAGTATCACGGCACAGGACTCTGATTGGAAGACTAGCTCCGCACTACGCAGCTGTAGAGCAGGATGGGACTGGCCTGATGATAGCTTCTGACAAGCCTTTCAGGTTCGTGCAGATTGATGGGAAGCCCATAGATGAACAGAAAATGGAGAAAATGGACACAAGTGAAAAGAAAGGTCAGCTTTCATGCTGGTGGGATTGGTTATTTCCTTTCTTACTGTTTGAAGCCAGATAGGCATTATCTGGAAATAAAATGAAGATGGAAACAAATTGGTGATCAGTTTGTTCCTGTTGCTTGTGTTCACAAACTTTACCAATGCTGACTGCCCTGAAATGCATTTGTTCCCAGCTGTTGCTGTTTATTTTTGCTTTTGTGATTTACTGCACAGAATTGTATGGCATTTATAGCACAGAGATGGACCAAATAGCCCAGCTGCTCCATGCTGGTGTTTATCTTTCATACATTTCTTCACCATGGAATAGATTCTTCATCTATTCCTTTCTCCCTTCAGTGTATCATTTCACGACATCTATTCCCAGTGGGAGCAAGTTCCACGTTCTAAATAATTTATGAGTCAAGAAATTTATGGATTATTATCTTGTATCCTGGCTTAGCATTTTTTTCTGGTCCCAAGATTAAGTTTGCAACTTTTGGAAATTTGCTAAGAAGCTTAGAACCCATTAGGCTTCTAATTGGTTTGGGCAGTGTCAGTGTAAAGCAAACGGCTTCTGGTAAATGAGGCAGCCATAGAGTATTTTGAAACAGCAATGGTCACAATTGGAAATGCTTCAGTGAGGAAAGTTTACTGAGATTGAGTTGAGGAAGTATTTTTATTGTGAAACTTTGTAATGAATTTCTGTTGCATGAAATTAATTTCCTTGCAATGGTACATTCCCAGGGATGAATTGTGTTGCATCCCTCTGTCTCTCATGAAGTTGAAGACTAAAAAGTATAGACTAATGGTGATGGTAAAAATCATATTGTTATGAAATGCCAGAGAGGTGTGTGCCTCAGGCATAGAACTTCAGATTGGAATTTCACACTTCAGAGCACTCACTCATTGTCTAATCTTATATTGGAAGAATACTCCGTTAAGGAACCTGTGAGACTGTATTCTAGCGAGGACCATTTCAGTGGGTGGCTGCAGCCTTCCATCTTATGCAGAACCATTTTGCTTTATTATAATTTTCCCTATAGATTACCTAAGCTTATCCTCAATTGGCATGGAGAAGGCAGACATTGCAAGGTTTTTAATGTGATTAATAGCTTTGCTGACTTTAAATGCATTTGGCATAATAAACCAGTATCCATGGTCTTTTTTTTAAATGTTTTTCCAAATCATTATTGATGGATGTTCTAATTTCTGAGTTTCCTTTAGAATTATCTCTGCACTTGTTCCTGACCAATCTTGGCAGAGGACATTAGGTACAAGATAATGAGAATTGTCAATAGCAAGAATAGAGTGTTCCTTTTTTTACACTGAATGAGCACTGAAGATGAACTTTTTCTACAAATAGGATTTGCATTTGTCATTGAAGGTGTGACGTTGGGTAGTGCAAGTTAAGTTTTACTGTAATTTGTGCAAATTAATTCTGGTAGATAATTGCTTAGTGGTGAAATATCTGGATGCCAACTGATTAATGTTGTGAAACAGGAGTAGGGAATCATCTTCTAGATTTTTAATTTAATGGATAAGCATTGGCAGAATTCTGCCAATCAACTATTACAGAAAGAATCTCTAAAATTACAGTTGGTTTGTGGTTTGACATGTTTACATTAATAGTGTACTTACCTTAGGATTAAAAAAAACTGATGGTTATGTATCAGAAGGTATTAAGCATCTGAAAATTAACTTTATGCTCACTTATTAAGATTAATATTACAACTGTGTTCAGTTGAAAGTGGTTGAAACTCCCCTGTAACCATTGTTCTATTCATTTACCTATTAATTATTAATTATGTTGTGAATTATTCTGTTATGAAGAATTGTTGAGAAAGGGTTCTGGTGCTTTGCAGTGGAAGGAATGGAATGAAAATCCAAAGGTTGGACACTACTGAAATGAAATACTCTGTGCACTTTCTCCTGCATCAATCAAAATTAATTAGATACTTAAATAGCATACTTAAAATCAACTAAATTATCTTGTTTTGTATTTTCTTCCTCTCTTTGTCTGGAGATGAGTGATGCATTGTGTGATTAGGGAAATAAAATAACCAGCAGTCTATCAGTATTCTCAGTTACCAAGGCATCTCAAAAAAAATGTTAGCGAAGTACTTATTAGTGCCTAACCTGTGAGACTGAGCTGCAGGAGCAACCATTAATGTCTGGCTTGAAGGCAAACTGTACATCAGTGCCAGAAATCCTAAAAAAGAAATTGAAGTTTTGGAGAACATGTGCCAAGGCCTGTAACTTCAGATGTAGTTGTAATTATTTCAGCTGGGGGGTGCGCCATGTTGTTTCCCTACAAAGGATTTTGCAGTATTAAGTTTGGGCTTGCTGTAATAGAGGAAAAGAATGAACTTTTAATTATCAGAGGAAAACTTAGTTTATTCCACACATGATTGAGATTTGGAGCATTTTGCCTTATTGCGTGGTGAATGCAGATTCAATCACAGCCTTCAAAGTGAAGGAGAAAAATATTACAGATATATGGGGAGAGACCTGGAAGTTGGTCAAACTGAATTTCTCTTCAAAAAAGCCAGTATAGATTTGGTGAGTCAAATGCCCGTCTTCTGCATTGTCCAGAAGAGAAAAGGCTTTAATAGCAAAGACACACAATTGCCAGTCATAAGAATTAATCTTCAATCTGAAATTAAGAAAATTTTGCTATTGGGAAGTATGGGAAAAGGTCATGTTATTCGGTCATAGAGCAACCATGATCTCACTGAATGACAGAACAGGCTGCAGGGGCTGAATGTTCTCCTCCCATTCCAATAGTTCAGCCTAAATCAGTGTTTACTGCTTACAATGCGATAGTATGCTCTGTCTGTGAAGTAGGACAAGGGGAAAATAAGCAGAGAAACAAAGGGCAAAGGCTCTTCTGAGTCTTGAAAAGTTGTGGTCAACACCATCCTTTGCCAGAGCATGGGTAATTACATCTGGTATTGGCAAATCCAAAGGAGAAAGAGATACAAAAACTGCTATTCTTCAATGATTTTTAGAAGACCACATCGAATGTTGGAGCAATAATGCTTCTTATCTCCCAAGGGAAAGAACTTCTTCTCGAGTCATGATCAAATGTTTTGCTGCTAACATTACACAAAGCCTTGACAAAGGCAAACTGAGATCTGGAGGTTGTCTCTCTCCCACCATGCAAGTCCTTTTAAGCTGTCGCCACTGAATGGTGGTCAGTTATATTGCAGTAATTCACCAAGACTTCTTCAGCAGGACTTGCAATTCTGCCACCTAGAAGGGCAAGGGCCACAGATGCATAGAAACACCATCAGCAAGTGGCATACCTTCCTGACCTGGATTCTGTTTCTTTATCATCACTCAGTCAGAATCCTGCCACTCTCAACTAAACAATAGTATGAGGATACCTTTGGCAATGGGCTACATCGATTGAAATCCAAGGTGTTCTTGGGCCCCAACAAAAGATAAACATATTAGTGAGGCCCATAGCTCAAGAATGAAGTTGAACATGACTGACCTGCTCCAATAACCAAGACATTTGTCTGGCTGATTTATTTGAGTTTCTGTTCAGTCATCTCTAGGTAGGGAGATTGGGCATTTGCAACATTAAGGGAAGACCTTTCAAAGTCAAAGTCAAGTTTATTGTCATATGTACAAATATATGTATGCACAGATGCAATGAAAAACTTACTTTCAACAGCATCACAAGCACATAGCATCAGAGATGCAGCATTCACAAGAAAAACATAAATTAAACATAAATTATACAAGAAGGAACACAATTAGAACACAAAAATAAAGTCCATCATAGTGCAAAGTGGTCATATTGTTGCTATACTGAAGTAGTGATTAGGGTTGTGCAGGTTGGTCCAAGAACCAAATGGTTAAAGGGAAGTAGCTGTTCTTGAACCTGGTGGTGTGGGACTTCAGGCTTCAGAGATGATGGCATGGCCTAGATGGTGGGGATCTTCGATGATAGGTGTTGCCGCCTTGAGGCATCGCCTCATGTAGATACTTCTGATTGTGGGGAGGGATGTGCCGTGATGTATTGGGCTGAGCCCATTGCTCTCTGCAGCTTCTTACATTCCTGCGCATTCTTTTTTTTAATTTTATTTACAGCGTGGTAACAGGCCCTTCCGGCCTGAGTCCGTGCCGCCCATTTTAAACCCAAATCAACCTACCCGTATGTCTTTGCAATGTGGGAGGAAACTGGAGCAACCGGAGAAGACCCACGCAGACATGGGAGAACGTACAAACTCCTTACAGACAGCGATAGGAATCGAACCCCGATTGCTGGCGCTGTAATAGCGTCATGCTAACCGCTACACTACTGTGCCGAATTGCCATAATTTACCATGATGCAGCCAGTCAAGATACCTTCAACAGTCCATCTGTAGAAGTTTGTTAGAGTGTTTGGTAACAAGCTGAATCTCCTTAACCTTCTAAGAAAGTAAAGACGCTGGTATGCCTTCATTGTGATTGCATTCATTCAATTCTGTTGTTGGAAATGGTCATTGACAGGCACACTTGAAGCACAAATACTGTTTGCCATATTTCAGCCTAACTCTGGATGTTACTCAGGTCTTGCTGCATTTGTGTTTGAACTGCTTCATTATTTGAGAAATTGAATACTCTGCAAACATCCATGAATATCACTATTCTGACCATGTCAGTGTGTGTGCATCATTGATAAGGCAGTTAAGATAGTTAAACCAGGGATTCTGTCTGGAGGAACTCTTGCAGCACATCCAGAAGCTGAAATTATTGGCCCCAACAGCCACAGTCACCTTCCTTTGTGCCAGGTATAATTACAGCCAGTGAAGTTTTTTCTGCCTCTTATCCCTATTGACTTTACCGGAGTTCATCGTGTGATCCATGGGATGGGTGCATTTTCAGAAGGAATTGCTGAACAGTAATTAGGATGAATACGCAAAGTGCTTTACACTATTTATCCCCTTAACTTAGGCACTGGTGTCATTCATAACATCTTTACTGCAGACTTAACACTAAACTTGCTTTTTAAATTCCAGTTTTCTCCTGGGTAGTACAGTCGAACTTGCTTGCTATCTGAGCACACTAATCCTTTTGGAGAAAGCAGGTTTTGTTCATTTTAAGTATACAGCATTTATAGCTAATTTTAACCTATGCATTTTTAAAGCAACATTAAATGTTCTGACATTTTAATTGATGACCATTTCTGAAAAAATTCCTTGAATTGCAAGACATTTATTTTCGAAGATATCTAAATGTTTGCAAAATACACAGTATTATTTAGAAAAAATAAAACATTGGAGTTACTGTAAAGACTTGGTAAGATAATGTTTTAACAGATTCCATGTTAATGGATGGCTGGATACGAGGGTGGAAGAAGAAATGGATCAGCCTATGCATTTTATAATTGTCCACAGATTTATTTGAGAGGCCTTTGTCAAGATCCATTAATTCAACAAAACTATTGAAATAATGATTCAAATCATAGTCTACCCTAATCTGTGTCTGTGGTGCTGTTTCTTCTCTGTAGTATGGCTTTGTAAATGTTGTAATTCAGTAAATAACTGAAGCAGGGAATACTCTTGTGTGATAGTTTGTAACCATGCTTGTTTAACATATTCTCCTTAATATGTTGGGAGTAGATTGCTTATGTTAGGTACAAAGCAAGTTGCTGAGATGATTGGGGTTTAAGTGTCATTTATTAAACAAGTAATCACAATTTATGGAAGTTTTAAAACTAACAGAATCTTCAAGGGAAACAAATCATGAGAAAATGTTTCCTGCAAAGATTTGTTAGATATTACCACATCATCCAAATTTGCAATAGTTCAGATTAAAATAAAATTAATGCAGTAATGAATAAAGCTAGTGTTGCTAAGATAACACTCAAGAGTTATGCACTTGATTTTATTTGGACCAACTCGTATAAATTTGAATTTCAGTACTTTCCTCTTAAGTGTCCTCGGTAATTGGAGCAAAGCTTTGAGCTAATGCATGTAATCTGTGTGTGCAGTATTCAGGAACTTTTATATGGAGCACTGCACAGCAGACTGGCACCTTAATACTTTGAAATATTACATTCAAGAAGCAATTACTATTTTTTGTGTTCCTGAATGCTGGTCAAAAAAACAATTAAAGAAATTTATGGGAAAGCATTGCAGGAGGTTTGGGAGATTGTTGGTAGTGCTTTGTCTTGTTTAGTAATGGTGAAAAATGGGATTTTAATTCCACAGAACCAGTGTATTATTGGCAACAGACGGATGAAGACCTGACTGTAAATATTCAGCTACCAGAAAACATAACAAAACAGAACATAGAGTTCCAGTTGTCATCGGATCACTTGCACGTTGGAGTAAAAGGACAAGCTGTTTTCGTAGAAGGCCAGTTGTACTCTTCAGTTGACCACAGCGAGAGTACTTGGACAATTACTGAAAATAGGCAAGTACTTTCCCTACTCACATTCTTAATAATTGCAGTGTTACTGGAGAGAAGTGCTAACAGTTTTTCTGGGGAAGACCAGTTTGACGATCTGAAACTTGTTGAGAGCGTCTGTCACCAATGTGGAAGTCCCAAACCTTCTGAGAGGTCTCGCCACAGTCATTCCAATTGTGCTCTGATATTGGACTTGCCACCGAGTTCAGCAACAGAGCACCAACTTCGGATAGTCCCTTGGCAGTCATGCGGGGGATGTACCCATTGAAACCCTACCAGGTTAAGGTTAGACAGGTTAATCAATTGTATTCATTTCATGAGAGAGAGACAAGATTCCGATAATGTGTTTTTTTTAAATTAATTGACTTAACAAATGCACTTAATCATTTTTAAATATGCTATGTTGTTTTAACAGTTAATTATTACAAATATAAAATATTTTAATTAAAATAGTTATTAAATGTTTTAATTGTGAGATTAATTCTTAATAGTTTTTGAATGCTTGTGAATGTTAGTGTTATTCACAATCATTCAGCCTTATTTCAGCCAGTAAGTGTGGGGGTGACAGTTAGCTAACTGTCACAGCATTTTTGGAGTGGGATTGATCCCTTAAACATTGATCGGCTGGTTTTATGGATCAAGTTGCCACTACAGGCAAGAGTGGGTAACAGAAGGGTGACTTGCCAGACCAAGGCAGGCAAGAAAGGAATGTCCTTGCAGTGGGGTGGGGTGGGGATATATGTTCTGCATCATAGACCATTAGTAGATTGGTAAGTAGGTAGAACACAATGTAGAAAGTTGCTGAGGTAAGTTTTATCCACAAAAAGCACAACAAATCCAAACTCCTCAATTTCTGCCCAATCTGTGTGCTCTCAACAATCAGTAAAGCAAGGAAGATGTCGACAATTTTGTCAGGTGGAACTCACCAGTGCCCAATTTGGGCTTTACCTGAACCATTCAGTTTGAAACCTTATCACAGCCTTGATTCAAATATAGATCAAAGGGCTGAATTCTAGAGGTAGGGTGCAAGTGACTTCCTTTGACTAAGTGTGGCACCAAGGAACCCTGGTAAAAGTGCAGCTAATGGGAATCAACAGAAGAATGCTCCACTGGTTGACACTTGCACTACTGTTGTTATGTTTATTTTGTGTTAGCTATGTATAATTTATGTTAATTTAAGTTTATGCTAACTTATGTTTGTCATGTTCGTAATGTATTGATCTGTTGCTGCAAAAGGGTAATTTTCATGGCATTTATACCCTGTGTATGTATGCCTATGACAATAAACATAAACTTGAACTTTAACATACTTTCCATAGAGGAAGATAGTTGTGAGGTCAGTCAACCCAGCCATTGTACATTGCTGCAGGATTGAAAATAGAAAATGGTGCAAATGCTAAGCAGGTCAGGTAGCATCTGTGGAGAAAGAAAGTGTCAACATTTCTGCTCAATTTTTTCAAGAAAATTTTTCTCTTTTCACAGATTCTACCTGACCTGGTAAGTATCTCTAGCATTTTCTGTTTTTGTTTCAAATTTCCAGCATCTACAGTTTGTTGGTTTATATTCAGCTCTCTGCAAGAGTTCCTTGGGAGTATCCGAGGCCCAAATGTTCAATTCCAAATATTCAATTCCAATTGCAATTCCTCAGAACAAAATGCAGCCATGCCGATAAACATCAACACCTGGTTGGCGTTCAGGCTTTTTAAATTTTTAAAAATTTAAATTTTATTTACAGCATGGTAACAGGCCCTTCTGGCCCAATGAGTCCACGCCGCCCATTTTAAACCCAAATCAACCTACCTGTACGTCTTTGCAATGTGGGAGGAAACCGGAGCACCTGGAGGAAACCCACGCAGACACAGGAGAACGTACAAACTCCTTACAGACAGCGACGGGAATCGATCCCCGATCGCTGGCGCTGTAATAACGTCGCGCTAACCGCTATGCTACTGTGCCGTGGGAATTGTGCTCTTATGAAGAAATATCAAAATGTTCTTTTGGGAGATTCAGTGCTTGAGAGAGGGTTTCACAAGTTGTGATCTAAGCCCAAAGCCTTGGCAACTTGATCCTTTTGTTGTTTGGTTTGGCTTTCATGGACCTGAAGGATCCAGCTCTGCTTTATACTCGATCAGAGCACAAGATTCTGAGTCTGTTAATTTCAGCTATTGCAGGTTGTTGGGATGTGCATGTAACTTATATGTTTTGGCTTCTTATATTATGGCCCTTCAAGTACTGCCTCAGTTCAGGGGCAATTAGGGACGACCATGTGTGTCGAGAGCTTCTCTGAATATCCACCTCTTAGTCACTTTGCTGTCCGTGATATGAGACAAATGGTGGCTGTTGGTATGATCAAGTCAGTTACTAAGAAAGAAACTTCTATCAAAGCCACTGAGGCTGCCAATAAACTATTAAACAAGAAGTGAATATCAACACTGGCTACCAAGATTCAGCAAACCCTGAGACTGACACCAAGCATCAGCAGTAACATACCTATCCCATGAATTTAAATAAAAACAAAAAAAGGCAAATATTTTCCTAACGAAAATCTTCCAAGAAGCACCTAGATTTCTCACTTATCATTGGGTTTGCTGAATTATCTTGTTGGCTGTGGGTTTCAGTGCTAGTGCGAACAGTATCCATGTCTGGAGTCCCCAGGTTTTATCACAGAAATTTCGTGTCTAGTGTTATGGACTCAGTGAATGTCCCTTTAAGATAGAGTTAGTTGTGTGTGTGGGGCGTGCTTACGTCAACAGAAGATAAAGATCATAATGACGTTGTTGAGGAGGGCAGTCGAAGTCGGAGAGGGAGAGAGAGGAAAAAAGGGAGAGAGACACCAGCCTGCTAGTTTCTCTATCGATGGATGAGAAACAGTAACTGTGTCTGTTACTACAATCCACATATGGAAATTGGAAGTAATCCGGTGGAGTTCACTTTGTCGTTAACCTGTAGAGGGAAACAGGTATTTGTGTGGACAACCACGATTCGGATGCTTTTCGGGTTGAGGAAGTCACTACCGAGTAAACACTGAAGTGTCGTTTGGGTTCCATTGTGGAACATTTGGATTTCGTAATTACTCTCTTGATTTTCTCTACATCTACGTCTTATCTTCAAACAACGGTGGTTGTTAAAAAAAAACCTTTGCTCATATTTCACCTTATGGTGTGCTGAACTGAACTTTAAGAACCATTTCTGGACTTGGAGTTTGGGACTTCGCCACACACACACACACACACACACACACACAAAGAATTTAGTTTTTGGGGTTAATGTTCAAGGTTTAACATTTTTACTTCTAACATTCTAACATTTTTACTTTTATTTTTCTTATTATCATAAGTAGTTATTAATAAAGTAGTTTTTAACACTGAATCATGACTCTGTGTGTTTCTTTTGTTGCTGGTTTGTAACACTAGGATAAAAGGATTCCTTCTGTCAGGCTACTCTATGACATTTGCTCTTAAGTGTGGGAAGATGTTCATTCTTTTGAGTTAATTAATGGTCACACTATTAGTAAACGTACAGTTTTTATGTGTTTAAAAATAGATTGTATTTCTACAAGGTCTTTTTCCTGACTCCAAAGTTCTACTCCTATATTCATTGGCATTGGTTTATTATTGTCACTTGTACTGAGGTACAGTGGAAAAACTTGTCTTACAAACCAATCTTACAGGTCAATTCATTACACAGTGCAGTTACATTAAGTTAGTACAGAGTGCACCCTCATTGTGTCTCCTTTTCTTGCTACTTGCCATATCTAATTATTCATGTAATCTGGTTACCAGCTTGCCTTTCTGAGTACTTTTGTGAGCCATCCTGAGCATGAAGTGGATCTTCAGTGACCCAGCTCTCCAGTCAATTCATATACCACAAAAATTAAGTGCGGTAAATGCTATTACTGTACTTGCATTCTTCTGTATAAATTGAATATTCTGGTTTGGTTTGTATATGTATTCAGCATAGAGACTTGACCAGACATCGTAGCACAGTCTCCTTCTAGGTGCATTTTGCAGTTTGGTTTAAATATTAAAACATCCTGATCTAAATTCAAGTCTTGTACATAGGGCAGATTAGCCAGTTAGTTTGGAGATGGACTTGACAGTAGAAAGTGCAATATGAATAAGGTCCTGTCACTATTTATTAACAATGGGAAAAAAAGATTTCTGCCAGCTTTTCTCATAGCAAACTGAAGGATATGCTATTTTATAACGACAGGAACAGGTGTCATCAGGATTGGACTTAATTAATATAGAAAAGGCATTTTTTGAAGAAAATGATGAAAGGATGCAGACATTTCAAATGCTAGGTAGGTATAAACTGCTCAAGAGATTATATTTTTGAAAATGTAATAACTGAAACATTCAATATATCTTAAGAACATAAGAAATAGGAGGAGCAGTCAGCCACTCGGCCCATCGAGCCTACTCCATTATGGCTGATCTGATCTTAGCCTCAACATCATTTTCTTTCTTGTTCCTCGTAACCCTTAATCCCTCTTTAGCCCAAAAATCTGCCTGCCTCAGTCTTGAACATGTCTTCATGGCTCTCTAGGATAGAGAACTCCAAAGATATACATCCTTTGGAGAAGAAAATTTCCTTCTCAGACTCTGAATTATATAGGCAACTCCTTTTAATGAAACCATGCCCCCAGTTCATGAGGGGGATCTTCTTCTCAGTATCTACCACTTTAAGCCCCCTTGAAATCTTTTCAGTAAGATCATTTCTCAGTCACCTTTCAGTGAGAATAGATCCAATCTGCCCAACATCCCCCTTCATTCCAGGAGTAAAGATGTCAGGACCATCACTGATAGCCCCCAGTAGTGACAGACCAGAACATTGTTGCACTGTCATTGCCTAAGAACTCAGAAGCCTTGACATTGACATTGCTTCCCTGAATGAGATGCAATGGAAAGAGATGGCCAGCTCAAAAAACATCGTATAGGGTACACCAGAAGAAGAATGGAGTTTTCATGGCGTGTTGATTTTCTGTCAAGAATGCGCTAATTGAACCTCTCAGCTATTCCCCCTGTGGAATAAGTGAATGCCTAAAGCTTCTTTGGCTCACATTAATGAGGAACTAGCAGATGATGATCATCATTTTAAATTCCCCAATCCAGACAGTGGCCAAGGAAGACTTCTGCACTGACCTTTGGGGGTGGAAGGGAGGGATGGAAACCATGCCTAGTCAATCCTCCTGGGTAACTTCAGTGCCAGGGTCAGAAAAGATGCAACCCTCTGGCAAGACGAAATCAAAAAGGTTGGAGTTGGGAAAACTAACTCCAACAGAGTCCTGACTTGGTAAAATACTCAGAACGTAGTCTTGTCATGGCCAACTCCCTGGTCACAAAGGGACTGAGCCTCTCCATTAGCATAAGTCTCCTGTGTTTCTGCTACCAAAAACATCCAAAAATTGAGTCAGCTCTTGATGACAGTAATTACCAGGTAATCATTCTAGCAAGTCACCTAAATCAACTCTGCAACTGCCAGCAACAGGCAGCTTGTTTGCCACTGGTTTAACACTGAAAAAAACTGTATGTCAAGGTTAAAGTTAAATTGATTGCTAAATACAAGACTTGGATAAATCTTGGATAAAGTGATCAATACCTAAAATTCCCCCACATGCCAAATTCCCCAATTAGTACTCTGGAGAATCAGTACTCTGTAAAGGTGGGGTCTGTTTTACTGGCTTCCGTTCCACTTCTTATAATGATTGCAACAGAAAGCTGCAGGTAATTGATGCAGATGAAAGTGAGGAATCTCATTATAGATTAACACTGGCCAAAGCCAGTTGGTCAAAGAAGTTCATTCCAAAAGCACATTTCCCACCCTGTAAAACCAACTCGTCAAGTGTTAGGAAGCCTCCAGACAGGTTCTTCCTTTCCAGGAGCTGTATTCTTGTTCTTAAAGGAAAGATACAAAGGCATTTTTCATCTGATTTGTATCTACTTCTGGAGCTGCCTGTCCCCACCACATTTTTGATAGTATTGCCACTTTAAGAAGCAGAACCACAAATGTAATAATGAATGGATAATCTGTTTAGTGATATTGATTGAGGGATAAATATAGGCTGGGGCACTAGGAGAGCTCCCCTGCTCTCCTTTATAATAACACTATGGAATTGTTGCTGCTTATGTTACATTTGAGCTGGTATATGTTCTATATAGATCAAGCTGTGTTGTAACTTTGACACCAAGCTTCTGCTATTTTGGATTTGCACCACTGGAAGAACAGTTTTGAGATTTTAAAATATTTTTTAACCTCATAATTGCTATTTTTAATTTTTTCTCCTCCAATTATTATTCCTAGGCCTGTACTTCTGCATTAGTTCCCAGACATTCTCCATCATTTAGCCTCAAGCCTGGTGACATGTATACCTCCTTAGTATTTCATTATAATTTTATTCAGTGTTTGGGATATTAATTTTATTGGTATTTTGAACAAAAATTAATATGCCATTTTTCACACACTTCCTTTGCTAGCTGCTGACATTGTTCCCAGATTACTGGTTATACATTGTTCCTCCAGCCCACCCCTCAAAACCCAATGTCTAGAGAACTTTGGAATCCAGTTCTCATTCCGAAATACTCAAAAGCTATTAGTTGCTTGGCAGCTTGACTATCCTCCACCATCCTGACGTATTAGTTGCCTGTTACTCCAAGACTGAGAAACTAAAGATCAGAGTAATTCATGGAATGGAATTGATTACTGGATTTTGGCCAGAAGCCATTCTGTGGCATAATATTGATAAATACTTCATTACTGAGCTGAAGTATCACTGTATATAATAGATTGTAAGTCAGTGCCCCATCATAGTTTCCCAGTAATTGCCTAATAGTATATAATCTATACTGAGCTCAAAGCAGTGAAGTAGTTAATTAAAAGATGTCACATAACGCAACACCAGACAGGTGAAGCAATTATCTAATAGCTCACTATCTTTTCATCATGCTACCATATCCACTGGCTTCAAACACCACTCCTTCAAGGCTAAAATTTGTATTCACTTTCTGTCTCACTTTCACAGGAGATGGACTGGCACATCTGAAAAACAAAAAACTTGCATAGAAAATGTTGCTTTTATGGGTTGTGACAAGGAAATGGATGCCAGATGATGGGTTTTGCTTAGCCATATATTTCACAGAGCTGTAAACAAAATAAGTTCACAGCTTCAAGGAATTTAATATCTAAGAGTAATTTAGAGTTTAAGTTCTGATCTTGAACCACACAGTTCAATGTTCTCTATACATTGGAGGAGGAAATTGCAGGAAGATGTTGAGGGTTGTGATGGTAAGAAATAGGAGGAGCAGTCAACCACTCGGCCCATCGAGCTTATTCCATCATGGCTGATCTGATCTTAGCCTCAACATCAGGGGCTGAGGGGAGACCTGATTAAAGTGTATAAATTTATGAGAGGTAGATATGGTAGATAGTAAGACTTTCTTTTTCCCAAGGTAGAAAAGTCAAATACTAAGGAACAAAGCTTTAAGGTGAGAGGGGGAAAGTTTAAAGGAGATGTGTGGTGTAAATTTTTTTTCCACACAGAGAGTAGTAGGTGCCTGGAACATACTGCCAGGGGAGGTGGTGGAAGCAGACATGATAGTGGCATTTAAGAGGCATTTAGACAGACACACGAACATGCAGGGAAAGGATGAATATGAATCATGTGCAGGCAGATAGGTTTAGTTTAATTTGAGATCATGGTCAGCACAGATGTGGTGGGCTGAAGGGCTTGTTGCTGTGCTGTGCCATTCTATGTTTTATATTTAGAATGAATGAAAAGGTGGAAATGATGAAACCCTAGTTCTGATAACAACTTATCTTTTTAGAGTACATACCTCTAAAATTCTCATCAGTTTACCATCCTGTTTTTTTGTTTATGCATTGGGTATTTATAAATGTATCTGGAAAATTTGCACTTCTAAATGATAACAGTTCTTGCTTACACGACCACTTGGCAGATGATTGCAGGCAAGCTAGCACACATTGAATGAGGTTGTAAATCATTATACTGATGCTTAGTTAACAGATTTTTTTTAATTGCTAATTAAGCAAGTGCATGTTAATACAAGATAAAATTGCCAGACAGAGCTGAATTACTATGGTAAAGCAGGTGCATTGCTCTGCATCTTTTAATGGTTGCCAAGCGATTGTCCATTCAAACACTTCCTTGGCTTTTTTTTACACATTTCCTGGCAGGAATCACACTTTTGTTGATAATGTTCTGAAGGGAGTCATGAAATTTATCTCTGCTCCATAAGATTCCTACTTCTCCACCCTAACAGAAATATTGAATGAATACAATCATCATCTTGTGGGAGGCAAAGCCTGCAATCTGTGTATGAGTGCACTCCCCCACTCTTTGTGATTTTGTTTTTAACGTGGGTTGGCCAAATCAATACAAACAGCAGCATGCATCTATCAGCCTTCCCTGAATGCATTTTAATGCAGAAACATTTTATATTATGATTCTACTTTGAACTGTTCTGAAATTCTTTTAATGCCACTGAGAGAGAAATATCGTTTGACAACCTCTATCAGATTTGTTGTGGTGCCTCTTCACTCCCCCTCATCCTCCAAGTGTGCGGGATCATCCTCGGCGTAAGTGATGGTAGTAGCCTCTAGCCCATTCTCCTTGTGTCTTCAACAGGAGACTTTGTGCTCTCTGTGATTAACTTTTCAAGATATTTTGCTTTTACATATTCTGATGCTTGAACTCCTGAATCTATTAATACCACAAAATATAATTACATTTTAGCGCACACATCCTGCCTGTCACAGTGCATTTCCTCTGTGTCACACTTCAGATATCACACTATCTTATTATCCTGCACCTATTTTCTCATTTAGTAAATCATGATTCAAAAGGTTTGCAAATAACCAATCAAAAATCAGGACTAAATCAACTGAGTTAGGCGTTTCATGCAAGAGGCAATTGATGGACAAATAAGAACAGTTGCACAAAAAAAATCTCTAAAAATCATCCTCCTCCAATGTTTATCCTTCAGCCAGTAAACCAAAGGCTCTTAATAACATGAAAATATTTTTGAACTGCATAATTCATAAAGCAATTAAACTCCCCTATAAAAAAAATTGTTTGTGTCAATGCTTACCTTCCTGAAGTTTATGTTTCACTCAATAGCATCAGTTTCTGTCAAGAGCCCAGGGATTGAAGTTTGGTTTTCTTTACCCCCTAGGCTGTCACTGAAAGAAGATGAATAGGTTTGAGGAGAGTGGGCACAATTTTCCAACATTCATCAGTAAAAATTGTTTTCTTCTGAAGTACAAACCGTTTCCCCATGGTTAACAGAACTTCTATGCACCTTTGCCGTTCTAAATAGAGAATGTTATAAACTTTTAGATGAGTTTGATTTTTCACTGGGAGTTGACCACTATTTCTCTTTCGTATTAATGAAAGCAAACACTTGATCGCATTGTAATTACTGCTTGTGGAACCAGTTGTTCAGCTCTGTAAATAGCTTAGCCATTGGTAATTGGGATTCAATGATGCAGATGTATCATAGTATACAGTTTTTAAGCTTCACCTTACCACACATATCCAAGTTTAGAAAAAGTGCAATAATTTGTAGGCAGTAGAATTGTTTGTGGCTCTAACAACCTTAGGAAATTTTAATCCTCAATCTCTGTTAAATAGAAGTTGAGTCCATCCAAAATCCTGCTCTCTGTGTTTTACCTTGTACCTGGTCACAATCACCTATTACTCATTAGATTTGTTGACCTACATTGCTTTCTAGGCATTGCCTCAATCTTTATAAAGCAAACTGCTGGAAGAACTCAGTGAGTTGAGCAGCATCTGTGGAGGCAAACGGATGGACGGTGTTTTGGGTTGAGACCCTGAATTTGCAGAACTTCTGTCAGAGGAAGAGAACTTCACAGTTCTCCCTCTGTCAACTGCTCTTTGGCAATGTTCTCACCAAGACAGTATAAGAGTTAATACCAGATCCTTCCTTAGTACACGTGTTCTCGCCTACCAACCTTTGTCTCAGCCCTCCCTCTCATTACTGTATACCAGCTATCTTCCCTCTACCCTCTAGGTCCTGATACAGAGTTTTGACCCAAAACTTTGACCATCCCCTTGCCTCAAAACATGGACCATCCCCTTGCCTACACAGTTGCTGCTTGACCCACTGAGTTCCTTCAGTAATTTGTTTTTTGTTCCAGATTCCAGCATCTGCAATCTCATATGTTTTGATTTTAACATTTTATGCTTGTGTACAGATTTTTCCATGGCCTTAATATTCTCTACCTATGGAACCTCTTTCAGCTGTACAAAGTTGCAAGACCACTGTGTTACTCTAATTTTGGCCTTTACTAATTTTCATTCCCTTGCTATTAACAGCAATGCTTTCAGCTGGCTAAGCACTAAACTCTGGAATTTCATCCCTGATCCTCTTTGAGTACCTTCTTTAAGTTGTTCCTAAAACCTGTCTCTAGGACCAAGCTATTGATCTTCTATCCTAACACTTCCTTTTAGCTAGGTGTCATGTTGTTTGGGTCAGATATGTATGAGACATCTTTAGATGTTTCAGTATGTTATAAATACTGCATCAAGTTGTTAAGGTAGCTAAAAATGTAATCAGATGAGGTCTCAGCATCTTGATCATACAACATCTGATTTTCTGGAATGTATGGAACCTGGTTTGGTACAAAATCAGACGTTTTATGTTACTTTGCTAAGCATTATCCTGCATTGCTACTTCTGCAGTTTGAGTTAAACAGTATTTTCTACATCCCAAGCATCTGAATGTTTTTCAAGTAGGAGTCTATGGACAAATTGTCAGTATTTTCTGACCCTATTGTCACAAAATAACCCCTCTGCATTGCAGCTCCTTTAGAAATTTATGGAACTTGTCTCCACTCTGAAAATTACCTGTTATTGAGTACAAGATTCTCTGTAAAGGATATCTTTGAAGCTTTCCAAAGGTTGAAACTTCAGAGGTAGAGCTTCAAAATGCATACACTTTGAATCTGACAATGCATAAATCTATTGATGTTGGGAGTTATCAGTCTAAGGAAAGCAGTAACAGATTGCCAGGTGGTGCACTGGGCAGAGGGTGAAGAGCAATCAATCAGTATTCACCAGCAGTATCACATTTTATATTGAAGTGCCTTTTTAAAAAGGTGTTTGCAACAAATTGTTCAGCTCCAAACAACTGGGGTAATATAAAAATCATTCATCTGCCAAAAGTCTGGTACCCCCTGTTCCACACATAATCACATCTAAATTTGTTTTCATTAATCTGCATTTTAGGAATGTCATGAATAGTTAGTTACCTGTTTACAATGCAAAGTTGCTTGTGAAATAAATCTCTGATTCTTGAATCAAAAAAAAGAAATATTATTTGCAACAATCCTAAATAATGTATTTAATATACGTTGAAGTGAGTATAATTGTTTTCTTTCTGAATACCAACAGCTATAATATGTATATACATAAATCCTTGCAGGGCAGCATTGTTGGACAAAATTTTATGCTGAGTCACATAAGGAGATGTTCTGGGAGGCAGAAGACGTTAGGGAGGGAACTGTAAGCACTGCTTAGACAAAAAGAAACATTCTTTTTAAATGATTCTACTTTGGCAGGATATTTTAGATGGAGTTGTTACTCAGTACAAGTTTCATAGAGTCATAGAGCTATACAGCAAGGAAACAGGCCCATTGGTCCAACTCGCCCATGCTGACCAAGGTGCCTATCCAAACCAATCCCATTTGCCTGTGTTTGGCCCATCCCCCTCTAAACCTTTCTTATCTATGTACCTGTCCCTGGATGGTGGTGAGTGAGGAGGTGTAGGGCCAGATGGTACACCTCCTGTGGTTACAGATGAAAGTGCCTTGGCAGGGGGAGATGGGTAAGTAGGGATCACTGAACCAAGGAGTCGCAGAGAGCGTGGTTCTTGCGGAAAGCAGGAAGGCATGTGGAGGGGAAGATGTGACTGGTAGTGGGATCACATTATAGCTGGCGGAAATGACAGTGAAACACAAACTAAAGAAACAGCACCATGTATTCTGCCTTGGTAGTCTACAACCCAGTGGCATGAATATTTAATTCACCAATTTTAGGTAACCCACATCCCCTCTGTTCCTTTCTCTCTCCCCCTGATTTACCTAGGTCCTCTTGCACACCCCTTGTTTCCCATACCCACCGTCCCCTAACTCCTTCCACCTGAAGTGCTGTTTCTGTTGCTCTTCCCACAGATGCAGCCTGACTTGCTGAGTGTTTCCAGTATTTTCTGTTTTATTTCAGATTTCCAGCTTCTGCAGTTTTTGATTTTCAGCTCCTGATATTGGTTAGCCAATGATGTTAATGAGGAATTTTGGTGACTTTTAGCTGTGCAGTAACTTAAATTTAGTTAACATTTCATGAAACATTATGAAGTAATGTATAAAAGGACTCATCTCTTACTCAAATGTGAGTTTTTCCGTGAAGTTTTTACAGCTCCTTTCTAGTGATGATGTAATCCATCCCCGTCCTTAGCTACCTTTTAACAAATTGATTATCTGATTAAATACTTGTTCTTTCTGCAACTCCGACAGCTGTAATAAAAGTTGTTTACTGTTTTGTTTCCTCTGTAGTATCTGCTAGATGTAACTTTATGGAATTATAATAAGAAAATAGTGCCCATAACTTGGGATGAGTATCAATGCTCATTCCAGGGCTTGCATTTATGAGTGAATTCTGAGCATTTTATCCTGGAGTATATCCTAAAGTCATGTTGGGCTTGTGCAGTATGTCTACACAAACACAGCAGAGTCCTGAAATTTGAAGTAATAGTTTAATGTGCAACTTGTGATGTTCTGGGTTTATATTGTAGAATATAAAAGCAACAAACTGCACAGGTTACTTTGAACACATCATTTGAAAACAATCCTCTAGAAGTCACAAGAAATAAGACATTAAAATGTTAAATGTGTGATAATGTTTCAGTTTTTAATACCAAACCTGAATATAATTCTCAAAATTTGAAGCTTTAGCTAATTAAGACCACTAACATTTGGGAAGGTTATCTAGCTGTTGCAAGAGAAGCTAACTATTCAATTATACAGGAATCTGGTTGGAAGGATAATTGTTTATTTTCCCTTTTCCCTATCCAAGTGGCCCTGTAGTTCAAGTCTTTATACATAGCTTCAGGGCTGATTCAATTACTAAACTGCTGAGACTGTGACCAAACAATACCACTTAGATCAGCACTGTAGTACTGCATGTTGATTGTACTGGCTGAGGCGCTGTTGTTCACTGTCACTGGGGCCATATTTTGACAGTAGTTTAAGTGGCACCACTTGTGTCCAGTGGAACCACTGATGGGTGGGTGTCCACTCTGACTTGAGAAATAGTTGTATTCTTAAACAAGAAGTGTTTGCAAAGGGAGATGTAAATCAAACATGCAAATGCAAACATGTAACTCAAAGATATTTCTCAGGTTTAATTTGTTTAATCGAAGTACGGGTCAATGCTGACATTATTGGTCTTCATGTCTTTCCGCATTTAAATCCACATTATTGAGCTTAAACTTTATTCAGAAACTAGAAAAGAAGTCACAAGTTTAAGTCACAAGTAAAGCTAAGCAGTTTTTTTCATAAAAGGTATTATATATGAAAATATTGGGAATTCTGTGAATGTGACCTGCCATCTGCCTTCCCAGAATTTTCCGACCATCTACAAGGCAGGTCAGGAGTACGATAGAATACTCTCCACTTGCCTGGATGAATGCAGTTCCAAAAGCACTCATGCAACATAGAATTCAGGACTTTGTCCTGAATTGGTATGCATTACCATCTTATGCATTCACTCCTTCTACCTTGTGCACACTGGCTGCTCTGTGTGACATGCATAAGATGGCAGTCACTCATCAAGGTTTTTTCAATGGTGCCTCCCAGACTAAAGACCTCCACCACCAAGGATGTAACAAACAGTAGGCCCGTGGGAACACCACTTCCTGCAGATTCCTCTCAAGTCATGCACTGTGCAGACTTGGAAATGTATTGCTGGTCCTTTAGCATTGTTGCAGTTGAAATCGTGGAACTTTCTGCAGCAGTTTGAGTCAGCTGGCGATCACCTTCTGAATAGGCAATAAATGCTGCTAATACCAGTGACATCCATATTCTGTGAATGAAAAATAAAATAAGATTCTAAGAATTATCAAATATTTTGATAATAATGAAAAACTCAGCAGGTCAAGCAGCATCAGTGGAGTCAGGGAGATGGTTTACATTTCAGGTTGAGACCCTGCATCGGACATTTCATAGAATGCCAACATGTTGGAAGTTTTGCCAGCATATGATTTCCTTCCTGGGGTTTATTGAGTTGTCTTGAGTATAGTGTTATGTAGATTATCTGTGATTAGGGCAAGCAATAGTCAAGTCACATCAAGTTGCAAGTCAAGTTTACTGTCATATGCACAAGAACATGTATGTACAAATGCAAGAAAAAGTTATTGTAGCATCATCAATTGAAAGGCTATCCTCAACAAAACAAATTTTCTCCTGTTTATTGTATAGGAGAATGTTCATGTTCAGACTTTCTCATGGCAATATGTTCTTACGCTTTCCAGCAGCAATCCAGCATCTACAGAACTAGCAACAATAGCACTAGAGGTGACCAGCATGATCTGTGTCTCTGTAATTAATTAAATACCTCACTGCCAGACCATGTCAGCTAGTTTGAAACAAATAGGTATACCTACAAGATGATAGAGGGATTTAGCACGAAGTAGCGTACAATATTTAAAAGAAGGTAAATTAGATCAGTTTAAAGTGGAGTCAGTTATTAAGATACAGGCGATCCCCCTGTATTGGCCATTCGGGTTATGAAAATTCACCCTTACTGAATCATTCACAAATCACTCAAAAATTTAAGGTACGGAATAAAATTCGCACCCCACCCTCCCCCCCAACACCCCACAAACTAATTTAAACCCAGGCAAGTGGTCTGTTTACTACTTAACAACACAATCAATTTTCTTTTTAATTTTTTTGAATCCTAGAAGTCATTCCTATTGTAGCTTCAGTAAAGCTCAAGATCCTACATTAAAAGACCCTACATCCACACTTATCTTCCATTAACGAGCTCATCCCTGAGTGAAAAGGTTGTGGGTTCAAGGTTGAACACAAAAACCTAGTCTGTCTGTCCAGTGCAGTATTAAGGGAGGACTGCACTCAGAGCTGGCGTCTTCCAGACTAGATATTAAACCAAGTCTCATCTTGTCTCTTAAGTGAATATATCTGATAGGTGAGGGGTGTGAGGTTGATGCAGATGCTGTGACACACTACTGATGTGGAAGTGATGTGGTTATTGGTCTTGAGAGTTACCACTTAAGTTACTTGCTGATTTAACTGCAAAGCCTGCTTCTAACCTCATTCAGAGTTTTGTCGGCCAATTTTACTGGTATCTTCACCTAATCTTGAGTTAATTGCATTTAATTAGCATGGTATATTACAAGGCAGTTTGATTTTGATTTGAGGCACTAAAATAAATTTAGGTCCAGGAAGAAGACCCAGTTAGGCAATGTATTTAAATATTACTACACTTGGTTCTTCTTTTGCTCCTGCATAATCTTGAGTTTTCTGAGCTGAACTGCAGAGGACTTTGCAGTCAGTAATCCATTAGTTCAGACCCAAGCCTCAGGTGTTAATATAGTCTTGGTCTGCAGCACGTAATGCTAACACCCACCCAGTTAATGTTCCACCTTTAGCATCCTAACAAATTGGAGGCTGCTTAGTGGTGACGCAAAAGATGTGGGGTAAATGCTGCCTTGGGAATGGTGAAATTAATGATTTAATTATGCTGCAAAATATGGATAAGAGCTGCTGTTGTTTGAGCATAGGAAATGAGTGCTTATTGATGTCAAAAATAACGTGAACCAACCTAAAGAAAATGGTTTGCTACTGTACTGTAACTGGCTGGGTTGGGCTGTGTGTATTTGTGAAATTGCAGATATGTATAATCAACAATGCTCATTCAAACTACTACTCTGAACCACTAACACTGATGGCAAAAACAGCAGCTGCTTGGGTGAGTGCAGCTACTGGTCATATAAAAAAAAACGAATGTAAATGGTCACTGGCTTGGTAGAATTGAAGCACGATTCTGCATAGATTTTATTAAATCGATTTTAAGATTTTTGCAGGAGTGTTTGGAAATCTCAAATTCAGTTCCTCTAGCATTCATTTGAGTTGAAGAAACTAACACAAGAAGATTGCAGTAAAAGGCCATATTTTGCAGATTTCTTTACCTACTTTGCATCTTAGTTATAGATAGATGACACTCCATCTTTACAGTAATTTGTGCAAAATACCTGTTTAATAATTCCTTATGTCATTAGTTTTGTTATCTATGATTCATAAGAAATATGAGTTAAAGTAAACCATTCAGCCCCTCATGCCTGCTCTGCCATTCAGTAAGTCATGGCTGATCTTTTGCTTCAGTGTTACTTTCCTGCACTGACTCATATCCCTCGATTCCCTAAATATCCAAAAAATCTACTGATCTCTGTCTTGAATATATTCAGCAACTGAGCCTCCGTGGCCTTTTTGGTTGTGGAGTAAAGCTTGAACACAAAAAAACTAATCTGACTCTCCAGTGCAGCACTATGGGAAGGCTGCTCTCAGAAATTGTGTCTTCCAGACTAGATGTAAAACTGACCTCCTCTGGTGTCCTAGGTCAATGTAACTTGGTGTGAGGACACTAGAGACTGAAGATGCTGAAAACTGGAGCAACAAACAATTTGGTGTGAGGACAGTGTGATTGTGGTTGGTGCAAGTGCTCTGCAGCACTTGTAATGTGGAAGAGTGGCTTTATGGCTTTGACTCTGAGACCACCTAAGCTCTTTCATAACTCATTCCAGCCTCGTTTTAAGGTAGTGGATAAAGATTCATCACACTGAAGAAATTTCTGATCATCTCCTTCCTGAATGCCAACTGCATATTTTGAGACTACAATCTCTTGATACCCCAGTTAGGGGAAACGACAATTTTGCATCTTCCCTGTCAAATCCTACAAGAATTTTGTATGCTTCAATGAGGTCAACTCTCACTCTTCTAAAAATAGGCTTGATCACTCCTCTAATGACAAATCCACAATGCCCTGGAATCTGTCTAGTGACCTTGCATTTCTTGGTTCAAGTTTTTATTGTTTCTATGTTTATTTTTCATTTTGTTTGGATTTTTCTGCCTAACCACTATTCATAATTTACTGTGAGCATCATACTTCATTTATTTTACTGCCATTTGGACTTTTAAATATATGTTGTACTTTCTGCAATTAATCTTGGTCTCATATGCTGGTGCTTACCTTGTTCTGATTAATGACTTCATTCTGACCTACCTTTTTGAATTAAAATTATTATTCATTTACAATATTTATGTAATCCCTCCAGCTTGGAAATTTTCTTGTTAAAGAAGAATAAAGGAGAGATGTGGCCAGAACTTGTCATTGGAGACAGAGGAGGTGAATTCGTCTTGAACTCCAGTCAAACTTCTGAACTGAATGAGCGTTTGCTAAACCTAACCTCTGAAGAACTGGTAAATAACTCACTTGAAAACTTTGGTGCAATCTCCCCCATGTATGTCTGTCAGGGAAAGTGGTGTAACCCTGTTTCCTTAGGGGGCACCATGTTTCATAATTTTCAATGTTTAGAATGGCTCTTTCTAAGTAAGACCCCTGGACTAATTTTCATTCTTGCCATTTATGGATGGTTATTTCAAGCTTTAGTTTCATTCATGTTTTTACTAGCGAAGATTCTGTTGACTAGGTAGATCACAAATGAAGCTATCAGAATATAATTATAATCTTGCATGAATTTATTAGGGTGATGTAGACCTTGAAGCATGTGAACACAGTTGTAGCAGCTTAGCATAGAGCAGAGCTTTGTAATCAGGACAGGAGTTAGGAAGTTGTACATGAGCAGAGTTATCCTGCTGATAGGAATCCAGTGAAAGCAAAGGACAAGTGTTAGGAGAATGGGTTGTAGCTCTGCAACAAGTCTTAAGCTTGTAGTTTAGCTATCAAACATTCCTGGTGAGAGCTACAGGTTCTTACAGTGGAAGAAAGGAAGTCAGAGAACAGACAAGCAATGGTTAAAGATGTTTCATCAGAAGAGTAGAAATTGGAACCACATTTGGCTTATTGTTTTTTCTTGTCTTATATTTGATATTTAATTACCAAAGAGAAAGTAGTAGCTGTGAAAGGTGCTTTAAGCTTATTTAATCATTCTAATTGTTGAGGTAAGGCACCTTTCTATTCTTCTCTAAAGTAAGTGAGCTGTATTCTGTTAACAGACACCAATTTCTGTACAATGGCCTTACAAGTGTGGACTTTCAATTTATTCTAATTCTTACCAATACATCTTTAATTTCAAGGTCTGTGTCTTCTGTAAAATGACTGTTTCTATGAATGAGTTCACAGTCATTGTTTCTGTGTCATGATTAGAACCAGTTTTTTAAAGAGCAATTGTAAAATGAGTTTTTTAATATCTGAAGACTGGATTGAGGTGTAGAAGATTGAACTTTTACTTTCCACAAACATTGCAGTTAGAGTACAGATTCAACAAACCTTATAGCCTCACTACTGTATCCCACACCAAAACCAGATTTGCCCCTTCACTTATCATAAACCTGCAGCTCATAAACTAAGCAGCTGCGTATAAATCAGCAGTGTTATTAAAGTAAGTTACTTTATAATATATCCTGCTTTAGCCTTTAATGATTGAACAGTCTTGATGAAATTTATATTTAAGATTGATTCCTACTGCAGCATCCAGAAACTGGAGGTTGTGATTCCTTTTTAAATCCATTATGACAAACTAATTAAACACCTAACTAAACTAGTCCCTTCGGCCTACACAATGTCCAAATCCCTCCATTCTCTGCATGTTCATGTGCCTATCTAAGAGCCTCTTAAATGCCTCTGTCGTATTTCCCTCCAGTACCACCCCTGGCAGTGCATTCCAGGCACCCACCACTGTAAAAAAAAAGCTTGCACACATCTCCTTTGAATGTATGCCCTCTAGTATTAGACATTTCAACACTGGGTAAAAGATACTGCCTACCTACTCTACCTATGCCTCATCATCTTATAAACTTCTATCAAGTTTCCCCTCAGCCTCCGCCACTCCAGAAAACAACCGAAGTTTGTCTAACCTCTGCTTAGAGCACACCCTCTATATTCCAGGCAGTATCCTGTTAGAACTTTTCTGCACTCTCTCCCAAACCTCCACATCCTTGCTATTATGGGGAGACCAGAAGTGAATGCAATATTCCAGATGTGACCTAACCAGAGTCATAACCCTAACCTAACTGGTCCATGCCAACTACAGCATCCTCCTTGCTAGTCCCGGTTGCCTGTGTTCAGCCCATAGCCATCCAAGCCCCTCCCCTCCATGTACCTATCCAAATGCCTCTTAAATGTTGCAATTGTACCAGCCTTGATGACTTCCTCTGGTAGCTCATTCAAGGTATTCACTCCCCTCTGTGTAAAGAAGTTACCTCTTACGTAGGTCTCTTAATTCTCGCCTCTCTTATCTTGTATCTGTGCCCTCTAGTTATGGACTCCCCAACCCTGGGGAAAAGATTATGATTATCCACCTTATCCATACCCCTCATGATTTTATAAACTTCTATGAGGTCACCCCTCATTTTCCTGTGCTCCAAGGAATAAAGATACAGCATGGTTAACCTCTCCCTATAACTCAGGCCTTCTAGTCCAGTCATCAAGCTCAAATCTCTTCTGCACCCTCTCCAGCTTGACAATGTCTTTCCTACAACAGGGTGACCAAAACTGTACACAGTACTCCAAGTGCAGCCTCACCAATGACTTATATAACTGCAACATAATGTCCCTACTCCTAAACTTGATGCCAAGACTGATGAAGGCCAGCATGCTAAATGCCTTCTTCATGACCCTGTCTATTTGCGCAGCTACTTTCAGCTAACTGTGCACTTGTACTCCCAGGTCCTTCTGTTCCACAACAGTCATACTGTGAATGATGGGGCACTGACAAGTTGTACCCTGGTTTCAGAGTTTTATAAAGCTGCAGCATAACTTCCTGACTCTTGAACTTTTCCTAATATTGATGGAGAGAGTCAGTGAGTTAATTCACAAATAAGCTAGGCAGCAACTTGTGCTGCATTGACTGGAGAAAGCTGGGGTTAAACAACAAAGAGGAGGGAGACAACAGCACGGGCCAGCAGGCTGAATGGTCTGTATGTGCTCAAATGAGCTACATGTAACGTCAACTGGAAAAAAACGGCAGAATTTCAAAAGAGAAACAAAGTGTTGGAAATACTCAGCAGGTTAGGCAGCTTCTGTGAAAGGAAAAAGAGAATTAATGTTTCAGGTCAGAGACACTTTGTGAGCATTTTCTGTTTTTATTTCAGACTTCCAGTAGCTTTTTATATTTTCATCTGAAATTCAGTCCCTGAAGAGACCATGAATGGCTATTCTTTATGAATAGTATTTAAATTAGATGAGTGTCACATGGAAGAAAAAGCTATTGTCAACAATCTTATACAGAAGGTGCTGGGAATGAACAACAAATAGTCATACAACATAGAATCAGGCCCTTCGGCCCACCAGTCCATGCTGACCATTAAGCATCATTTACACCAATCCCATACTATTCCCCCCACATTCCCACCAGATTCTACGACTCACCTACACACTTGGGGCAATTCACAGTGACCAGTTAACCACCCAACCTGAAATTGCATCTGGAGGAAACAGGAGCACCTGGGGGAAACCCACACAATCACAGGGGGAACGTGCAAACTCCACACAGACAACATCCAAGGTGTGGATTGAATCCAGCTCTTCAGGGGTGTGAGGCAGCAGCTCTACTAGCTGTGCCACTGCTTGGTTAACATGGAATTGTTTCTGGGTGCTAGTGCAAGGACTCCTTGGTGCTTGATGCGACTGCCCCTGGAGTAATATGAGCAGCTTTTGTTTCCTGACTTAAAAAAAAAGGTATACTCATCAGGGAAGGAGTTCACCAGACTGGTTCCTGGGCTGGAAGGTTTGCTGTATGAGAAGAGGTTGAGCGGGAAAGGTCTCTATTGTCTAGAGTTAAGAAGAATGAGAAGCAATCTAATTGAAACTTACAAAACTGTTACAGCCTTGACAGGGCAGATGCAGAGGATATTTTCTCTGGCTTAGGGATGTGCACAGTAGTGTAGCAGTTAGAGTAACACTATTACAGCACCAGCGACCCGGGTTCAATTCCGGCCACTGTCTGTAAGGAGTTTGTACGTTCTCCCCGTGTCTGCGTGGGTTTCCTCTGGGTGCTCCGCTTTCCTCCCACATTCCAAAGACATACGGGTTAGGAAGTTGTGGGCATGCTATGTTGGCGCTGGAAGCATGGCAACACTTGCGGGCTCCCCCAGAACACTCTACGCAAAAGATGTATTTCACTGTGTGTTTTGATATACATGTGACTAATAAAGATATCTTAAAAAAAACTGGGAGTTTTTCTCAAAATGAGGGATTGTCCATTTAGACTGAAATGAAGGAAGATTTCTTCACCCAGAATATGGTGAATCTTTGGAATTCTCTACCCCAGGGGGGCTATGGAGACCCGGCCATTCCTTAATTCAAAGCAGAGATTGATAGATTTCTGGATTAAGGGAATTAAGTGAGTTGGGTTAGTGAATGGAACAGAGGTTGAATATCAGTTATTTCTTATGTCTTTATTTACATAAATAGGAAATATTTCTAAATATATCCACCCTACATCATTCATTGCGATCTGATTGTAATTCAGTTTTTGCTAAATTGTGGGAATAATGTTGTCATTATATTTCAAAATATTTAATATTTACTGTGTATAAACGATGTATGCTAGAATCTTACTCCATTGCATCTGCATATATTGCTACCTACAAGCTGTGGTTTTGGGTCATACAGATTTGGGGATGCTGGTTTTGACTGAAATCTAAACTGGGGTGGACCTGCAAACAACACTTCACCTCTCTGGAGTGATTAAAAAAGGAATAGCTCAACAGGCTAGATGCAGGGAAGATGCAACTGCTGGAAGCTGTGTATGTGGAGCTTTGAGAATGTGATAGAGTGATGATGCTTCAGTGACTGACTGGCCTGCTAAAACTTACTGCTTGGCTGTACCCATCATAAGTCAGCACCATCTATAAAAGAGCAAGACATCAAGAGCATAACATTATATATCTGCACAAATCCACAGTCTCTGGGACCTAGTTCTTGTCTCACCTACCAGCAGAAACAACCATCCTGCCTTTATGTTATCTATCCCTTTAATAATTTCATATGTTCTATAGGATCCCCTCTCATTCTTCTGAATTCCAGCGAGTATGGTCCCAGGTGACTCATTCTCTCCTCATAGACCAACCCCCCTCATCTCCAGAATCAACCTGGTGAACCTCCTCTGCACCGCCTCCAAAGCCAGTATATCTTTCCTCAAGTAAGGAGAGCAGAATTGCACGCACTAGCTGCAGCCTCACCAGTACCCTGTACAATTGCAGCAAACCACCCTTTTGTGATTCATGCACAAGCATTCCCGAGTCCCTCTGCACAACAGCATGCTGCAATTTTTCACCATTTAAATAATAATTGAATCTTCTATTTTTCCTTCCAAAGTGGATGACCTTGTATTTACCAAGGAAGTTGTGGGCATGTTGGTGCCGGAAGAGTGGCGACACTTGCGGGCTGCCCCCAGAACACTATGCAAAAGATGCATTTCACTGTGTGTTTTGATGTACATGTAACTAATAAAGATGTCTTGTCTTGTCTTGTCTTTTAATTGACAGAATGCAGACCCTGAAAGAGACAAGCAACCCTGCAATGCTCAGGAGCTGGAAGAGTGTGACCGCTTCCCCGAGGATACCTCCAGTTTAACTCGATTTGATAGCAACACCTTGAAAGCAACACATGTGGTAAGAGACACCTACCTGTTTTATAAATGATGGAACTAGGAGTTATTGCTGCCCTTAGCAGCTTCGTTTCACCTGAACTACTAAATCATTTGCAAAGTCATTGAATGCCATATCCATTTTAAAAAATGATCTGATTTGAATGCAGGTATGTTTTTGCTGTGACATTATTATTATTAATGAGTTGTATATCAAATAGCAAAATGAAATATATTACAGAACCCATCGTATTCATAATTCCCACAATGCAGCAGTCCTTTAAGACCCAGGGCCAAGCCCAGCTCTGGTGCTATTTTCATCTTCTCCTCTGAAAGACTTTGCTGCTGTCCTTCAGATCTTTCTATAGCCCCAGCTTCAGAATGAGCACTAGGTAGAACATAGCAGGAGAGTTTTTTTGGAATAAACTCATATAAAAATTCACCTCTATCCTGACCAACACTTTTTGCCTGTTATCCTGCCTTACAAATTATCCCAAACATTTATCACTGTTTGAATATAGAGATTATTCCTGCAAATCGATTGATTGCCAAATCTCCTGTTCCCATTTCTTAGTTCTGAGGTAATGATCTGAGATTACTGTTTAACATTTGATATACTTTGATATCCTTCCTTATCCTGAATCTTAACCTTCTCTAATCCTTTCTGTAACTCATCCCCTTTACACTTGGGCTATTCTTAATTGATTGATCAGTTCTGCAGCACTGATATTGCAGATTTTCAGTCATTGAGTTGTACTCCAGATGAATATCCTTTGTTCACTATGTTCTACTGAGATTACCCCTCAAGTATTCATTCAGTCACTTTGTAGCTGACTTGTTGTGAACCCTATTACCACCTTCAGCAATTGCCAGGGTAATTTTCCAGAAAAACATTCTGGTTCCTGGCAGAAAGCCTAGCTGATGTTGAAGGTTGAATTACATTAGTGTTGCATGCCAGAACTCCACTGATTAAGTAACTCGTGTCAGCCAACTGCCCCTGACAAAAGGAAATTAAAGACTTTCCCTCATGTAGGACATCTCAAAGTACTCTATATCTAATAGGTACTTTAGAGATCCAGTTTTTGTTGCAGAAGCACAACAGCTAGTTTGCACAGAGCAAGCTCCCACAAATGTTTTAGTGATGAAGAGTGAGGGTGAATATTGAGCAGGACACTGAATGACCAGCTCCCAAAGCTAGTGGTTCTTATGGCCTTGAAGTGTCAGCCTAGATTTTTGCACTTACATTTAGAATGAACTTCAACGTAGAGCCACCTGACTCAGAGGCTTATATGCTGCCCTCTGAAGCATTCTGGACTGATTACATTTGGCAGGCTTGGAGCAGCTGATTTGGTGGCACTGGCGAAGCTCTTTGGCAGGGGACAACACATACTCTTCCCTGGCTAGTCTAAAAAATGACACTTGATGCAAGTCCCAGGACACATTAACATTTTAAATGGACTCATTAACACCCTTAGGACTGCAGCTGTAACATCCAAAGGTACAATGTGGTATGTCATCTTCATTTTATGGCACAGTTTTCCTATTTTGGCAGGGACCTGAAAATGAACTTGTAATGCCTTGCAGGAGAGGAGAGTGGTGGATTCAGATATTATTGAACAGAGAGAGAGAGAGGTCGATTCAGGCCACTAAATTACTACATTCAAGGAGACCCAGAGGCTGATCATGGGGCCTTTTAGAAGCAAAAAAACAGTGGAACACTTATCTCATTACCTGGGTCAAAGCACCAGATAACACGTAATGGATAACATCTGAAATGTGATCTTTGCTGGTAATCAAAGCATACTTAGTCTTGAACACCATCAGCATTATAGTTCTAAGCTGGAATTATTAACTGCATTTTGATTTTTGCAGAAGATTTTATCTTAAATATTGTGGCAAAACATCCAAATATTGAGCTTGCTTATTTTTGAATTTAAAATCAAGCAGTTATCTCGTTGTGTCACTGTGGTCAAGTTGACTTATTTAATCCTATCCCTTTTTATATCAGTAATTGAACCATCAGAGTTTGCAACAGAGGACATAATGATTTGGTCCCTGAAAGCTCTTTGCTGGAACAATTCAACACTAATCTACTGCAAATTTGATTCATTTACCTATTAAAAAGAACACTTCAGTATTGTGTTCAAACACTTCCACATGCTCCAACAACCTTCTGAGTAAAAGGTATTTTGCCTGCATCCTGTTGAAGTCTTTGTCAGTTGTTTCTGTATTGCCAGCAAACTTCAGTTATGGGGAGTGAGCTGACCCCTAGCACAGCCCACCACAGGCAGCCTACCATAGCACAGAGTCCTTCCAGATTAGTACCAGCCCAGCAAATGAGTTCCTCATTCATCTTTGTTTTGAAGTTGGCTCAGAATTTAGGACAAATATCCATGCAAAGTGCACAATTTTCTCTTATTGCTGAACCTGAGCCACATAATAAACAGGGGATTTAGGTTAATAACACTCAGTTAACTGTTTTGAAATAAACATTGTACCTGTAGCCAGAAGAGCTGCATGATTTATTTTCTGTCAAAAAACATTATTGGGCAGGGACGGTAGTATAGCGGTTAGCGTAACGCTATTACTGCGCCAGCAACCCGGGTTCAATTCCGGCCGCTGTCTATAAGGAGTTTGTACGTTCTCTGCATGGGTTTCCTTCGGGTGCTCCAGTTTCCTCCCACCTTCTAAAGACATACGGGTTAGGAAGTTGTGGGCATGCTATGTTGGTGCCGGAAGCATGGCGACAATTGCGGGCTGCCCCCAGAACACTACACAAAAGATGCATTTCACTGTGTTTTGATGTACATGTGACTCATAAAGATATCTTATCGTAATTTGAAAATGGAAGGAATTTTTAAGGAAAGCCAATGTTGTTGAGGGCATCTGACTGTAAGATTAGCCAATTTGTGATAACCAATATTGCATTTAAAAATCTTATATGGCCTTGAGCATACGATAAATGTTTTACTTGAGATTTATTAGAAAAATATATTCTGACAAATTTGTGTGGGAGATTTGATCTAATGTGAGTCCCAGCACATTGAGCAGCACCTTCAGTAATAGAACAATACAGCACAGTACAGGCCCACGATGTTATGCCGACATTTTATCCTACTCTAAGATTTATTTAACCCTTCCCTCCCACATAGCCCTCCATTTTATTTTATTATTCATGTGCCTATCTAAGAGTCTCTTAAATGTCCCTAATGTATCTGCCTCCACCACCTCTGCCAGCAATGTGTTCCATACATACACCACTCTTCTTAAAAAAAACATACCTCTGACATCCCCCCCCCTCTACCTTCCTCCAATCACCTTAAAATTATGCCCCCCTCATTTGAGCCATTTTCACCCTGGGGAAAAGGCTCTAACTGTCCACTCAATCTATGCCTCTTAGCATCTTGTACACCTCTATCAAGTCAGCTCTCATTCTCCTCTCCAAAGAGAAAACCCCAAGCTTGCTGAACCTATCCTCATAGGACGTGCTCTCCAATCCAGGCAGCATCGTGATAAATCTCCTCTGCACCGTCTAAAGTTTCCACGTCCTTTCTATAATGAGGTGACTAGAACTGAACACAATACTCCAAGTGGGGTCTAACCAGTGTTTTATAGAACTGCAACATTACCTCAGTACCCCTACTAATGAAGGCCAACACGCCATATGCCTTCTTAACAACCCTGTCAACCTGCACGGCAACCTTGAGGGACCTATGGATGTGGACCCCAAGATCCCTCTGTTCCTCCACACTAAGAGTCCTGCCATTAACCTTGTATTCTGCCTTCATATTTGATCTTCCAAAGTGTATCACTCCACACTTTTCCAGATTGAACTCCATCTGCCACTTCTCAGCCCAACTCTGCATCCTATCAATGTCCTGTTGTAACCTACAGCAACCTTCTACACTATCCACAACACCACCAACCATCATGTCATCTGCAAACTTACTAACCCACCCTTCTACATCCTCATCCAAGTCATTAGCAAAAATCACAAAGAGCAGGGGCCCCAGAACAGATCCCTGCAGAACACCACTGGTCACTGACTTCCAGGCAGAATACTCTCCATCTACAACCACTCTATCTTCAATGGGCGAGCCAATTCTGAATCCACACAGCCAGACTTCCCTGGATCCCATGCCTCCTGTCTTTCTGAATGAGCCATCCATGAAGAACCTTATCAAACTCCTTATTAAAATCCATATACACCACATCCACTGCTCTACCTTCTTCAATGTGCTTTGTCACATCTTCAAAGATTCAGTCAGGCTCATGAGGCACAACCTGCCCCTCACAAAACCATGCTGATTGTCCCTAATCAGCCTATGCTTCTCCAAATGCTCATAAATCCTTTCTCTAAGAAACTTCTTCAGTAATTTACCTACTGCTGAAGTAAGACTCACTGACCTGTAATTCCCAGGATTATCCCTATTCCCGTTCTTGAACAAAAGAACAACATTTGCCACCCTCCAATTATCTGGCACTACTCCTGTGGCCAGTGAGGACACAAAGATCATCACCAAAGGCACAGCAATCTCTTCCCTCGCTTCCCATAATAACCTTGGATACATCCCATCCGGCCCTGGTGACTTATCTATCTGAATGTTTTTCAAAAGTTCCAGCACATCCTCTTTCTTCACATCAAAATGCTCTAGCATATCAGCCTGTTGTATGTCATCCTCACAAACATCAAGGTCTCTCACTGGTGAATACTGAAGCAAAATATTCATTGAGGACCTTCCCTACCTCTTCCGACTTCACATGCATGTTTCCTCTTTGGTCCTACCCTCACTTTAGTCATCCTCCTATTCTTCACATTCATGTAGAATGCCTTGAGGTTTTCCATAATCCTACTCGCCCTCCCCCTTCAGAATGCTGTGGACCCGATCCAAGACATCAGATCCTGACACCCAGGAGGTAACATACCATCCGGGAATCTCTTTCACATTCACAGAATCTCCTGTCTGCCCCCCCCCCCCCTTACTATTGAATCCCCTATCACTACTGCTCTCCTCTTCTCCCCCCTTCCCTTCTGCACCACACAATCAGGCTCAGTGCCAGAGACCTGGTCAGGGCAGCTTTCCCCTGGTAGGTCCCCCCCTCCCCCCAACATTATCCAAAGAGGTATACCTGTTATTCAAGGGTACTCTGCACTACCTGCCTATTTTCTTTCCTTCTCCTGACAGTCACCAAGCTATCTGCCTCCTGCAGCTTAGGAGTGACTGCCTCCCTGTAGCTCTTATCAATGAACTCCTCATTCTTCCATAGGAGCCAAACGTCATCCAGCTGCAGCTCCAGTTCCCCAACATGGTCTGTAAAGAGCTGCAGCTGGGTGTACCTCATGCAGATGTAGCTTTCAGGAAGACTGGAGGTCTCCCAGAACTCCCACATCTCACAAGATGAACACACCACCAGCCCTGGAGCCACTCTAACTACTCTAGCCTGGCACTAAAGGAAAAATCAAAGAAATAAAGAAACTTACCAGAGACTTACCTTAGCCTCCACCTCCTCTCACCAAAGCCTCTTGAGCCAAGGCCTCAGTGTGTGTCTCCCCCCCCCCCCCCCCCCCCCCCACAGAGCACAGAGACTCTTTTCAAAGTTCCTGCTCTAAATCTTGCTCCAACTCCTGACTCTGCAGGTGAAACTCACAAGCACAAGCACAGACGATGCTGTGTGTTTAGACAGTGCAGTGGCCTCCCCTGATGAGGTGAACCTGCACCTAACAGATTTCACTGGTGAGATGCTGAGTTTTACACAACTTGAGTCTGTCAGAGCACTGAAAATAGCAAAGATCAAAAACTGTAAACTTTATTTTGTTCATTTCTGCCTTGAGATGTCAAATGGAAATATTTATCAACTTGTTGAGATTGACCTGAAATAGAGCAGTCCTCGAGCTAATCAATATGTGCATGCAGAAGCATTATGTTGTATGGAAGCTAATCACTTTTGCTGCCAGTTATGAAGGTTCATGTGATGGAGTGCAGTGAAGCCACATTTCACTGAAATATCACCATACAGAAATTGAAAAATGATCTTATCAAGCATATTAAGAGTGCGCAATAGAAGCCATGCAGGAAAACTATTAATGCCTTGTCTTGCAGAGGGAAAACTGATCCTAGAATATACAGAACAGAATATTTATACATTGATAAAATGCAGTGATTCAGTTGTTCAAATGAATTCCTTTCTGGTTCATTAACGCCATTCTATTTCATTGAAGTGCCTTTGGATATACGTGATATCAAAATATTGCAGTAGCTAAAACTTAGCTGAATTCTTGTGAATTAAAATGGTTTGTTTGAATATTCATGGCTTGTTGGTCTCAAATCAGTTGCCTAAGTGGAACTGTAATATTATGTTATGAGTTTAAACTATCATTTATTTTAATTTGAAGTATTTGGAAATTGTCATGTTTTAAGGTGGAATATTAGTGAAGTTCATGCATTTAGTGCTGTATTGCTATTTGATGAAAATTCTTGGGTCTAAATTGAATTATTCTTCCCATTTCCAGTGGTAATTCTGCCCAAACCAAGGAGGAATATCTGTATATGTTTAGTTTGCTGTAGAATGGACTGTGTCTTAGCTGTGAACGTCGCCTCTGACACATTAATGTTTGGTTTAAATAATGTGGTGTGGTTGGTTTGTGCTAATTGTTCATAGCTCCAAATAGCTAGTGAAAATAAAACTACTAAAAGCATTCCCCACAAAACTACTAAAAGCATTCCCCAAAACTATCAAGTAAAATTAGGTGGTTAGTTTTCAAGCTGGGTCTACCAGCACCAGTGATTATCCATAAAATTAGTTATCACATTACTCAGCAAATGATTTTTATAGATATATATATATATGTGTGTGTGTGTATATATAGATAGATAGATATATATATAGATATATACACACATATATAAATACGTTTTCCTTTTTTCCCTAGTGTTGCCCTTCTGAATGATGACCTTGCTGATAGGGCCTCCAGACTTAAAGATGTGTCTAATATCTATTCAAGGCCGATATGAGAAATGAGAGTTACTCCATTTTCACAAAACATTTTGGCCTGCCTGAGCTGGATCGGTGCTGCTGTTTATGTTCCTGTGTTCTGTCCCTTCTGGAGGTCTGCCGGTTACTTACACCAGCCAGTACTTAGATAGCAGCACTTGTGCCTTCAAACCAGAAGGTTGGGGGTTCACATGCCACCCTCAGCTGGTACTCTGGGGCAATTCTAAGGGAGTCCTGCTCCATCAATGAGGAAAACCCAGAGAGCAGCATTATTTGAACTGCACATTTTGGATGAGATGACAGATGCAGGCACTGTCTTGTGAAAGGTTCCACAGTCCCGATCTGAAGAAGAGTAGGAGGGCGGCATTGGTGCTGGCTAATGTTTATTCCTCAATAAACATCACCAAAGCACATTGTTTGATCATTTGTGATCACTTTTTGTGAGCACTTGCTATACCCAAATTGAATGCCTTGTGTTCTGCGTTACAACATTAACTTCAGTAATCTCTCGGTGGCTGTAAAGTGTTTTGTGACGTTCTGATGGGCACGAAGGGTTCAGTGGAAATGCAATTCTACCTTTACTCTTACCACATATCATTGCTCAGCCACTTGCTGTCGCCTTGAAAGTGAGCCCAGATTTGGCGATTATGCCACAGAAACAGTGTTTGTGTTTGAGCTATGTTTTTGCATTACTTCTGCAGGTTCTTATGCTCTACTGTCACTGCAGTGCAGGCTGTTTGTGAATGTTATGCTCTCTGCAACACCACCTCTGTCAGCATGATCTTGAAGCTGGCCACTGTTTGCTTTGCTCTTGTGTATTGCAATTGGTAATTCCATCCAGACCTTTGAGTGCACAATACAATTGCGAGAGGCAGTGAGAGCACTACCAGTTCCAAATGTGATGGCACCAACATATCTGGGAGTTGCATCCTGATGGATGAGGGGTAATGGTAAGCAGACCAACGCACTTGCCACTTGGGCATGTTAAGTATGGTGTTGATTCCAGACATGCATTGCAAGTTTTCACAACATACGTCATTTTGCAACATGCTTCCTAAATAAGGTAGGCTGACAGCTACAGGTCCTTTCCAGGTTACAAACGCCTGACTTATGGACACCCTGTTCATACAAGCGATTGTTTGGGAGACCAGCGGGTTTTGGATGGGGTGGATTTGGCTGGGCTGCAGGTATCTTGTGCCAAGTGGGAATGGGGCTCTTCTGTTGCAAAAATCGGGGGGCTGGGTTAGCCGAACAGATGTGAGAGCACTGAGGGGACTCACTCGCTCCCTCACTGAGTCAGTGAGGCCGGCTGCCAGCCACTGTTCCCGCGCTTGCTCGCTCTGCTGTCACAGCTGTTTCTGTTATCCTCTCCCACTCACTGTTTTTGTTCATTTCCGACTTACGAACAGTTCTCGGGAGTGGACCCCTATTGTAACCTGGGGACTAGCCTGTACACATCCTCACCAACGCACAGGTCCATCTGTGCTTCTCCCTCAGTCATTGTCAAAGAAAGGGGGGAAAGAAAGAACTCACATTTCTCTATTGTCTTCCACAGCCTCTGAACATCCCCAAAGTACTGTAGGGCTAATGAAAGACTTTAGATACAATCACTGTTGTATGGGAAACCGTGCTATTAACCTGAGCACAGAAATATCCCACAACAGCAATGTACTGATGACGATATCATCTTTCATGTGGTTAATTGAGAGATAAATATTGACCAGGACACTGCAAATAATTTCTCTACTCTTCTTTGAAATAGTGCCACAGAATCTTTTATGTCTAGCTAAGCGAGCAGTTTAACATCCAGTAGATGACAGTGATGCACTGGAGTGTCTGCTGAGGTTTTTGTCCTGGAATCTTTGGATTGTGGCTTGGACCCACAAACTTCTACCCAGAGGCAAAAATGAACCACAGCTGACACTCAGCACTGGCACGAATGCCTGATGGATTGTTCAGAGGAGTCTACTACCACTTACCCTTCAAATTGGAATTCTTTGTGTCAGAAAGAAGGTACATGAAATGAGATTCAAGTCTTTTGAGAAGTTAAAGATGATGAAGGCATTTTTCTTAGAGTAAGGAAAGTTAAGAGGAGATTAAAGAGAAGTATTCAAAATCATGGTGTTTTGATAGTAAATCTGGGGAAATAGACTGAAAGGGCAGAGCTCTGTGTTAATTGACAGAAGCACCCCAGGGAGAGATGAGGATCTTTTTACATAACAGTTAGTTATAATTTGAAAGAGTGGTGGGAGCAGATTCAATAGTAATTTTCAGTAGGGAATTAGATAAGTATTTAATGCAGGATTTACCAGCAAGCTGAGTTTCTATAGTGACTTTAAAACTTCCAGAATTCCTATTTTTCTGACAAGAAAGTTCTTTTAAAGGAAGACACTCTGGCCATGTGGAAACATGTTCTAAAAGGGTAAGAATAGGAGAGTGAGACTAATTACAGGGACTGTGGTGGGACAAAATTCAGTTATCAGACTGATTTCAATCCAGGGACCCAATTCCAGTTAATAATCTGGAATTATTTTCTAATAAAGACAAGTCTTTAGTCATAGTGACCACATAGCTACTAGATTTTCACAAGAAAAATAAACATCTGATTTACGGATGCCCATCAGATAAGGAAATCTGCCATCCTATCCTGCCTATGTGACTCCAGACCCACAGCAGTGTGGCTGATTCTGAAATGGTATTGGTATAGTATTGTCACATGTACCAAGATACAGTGAAAAGCATTTGTTTTACCATGTGTCTACCATCCAGACAGATCATTCCATACATAATTACATAAAGGAAGTAAAAAGGAAAACAGAATGCAGAATACAGTGTTGCAGTTACAATAGATAGGTAGACAAATAAAGTGCAAGGGCCATGACAAGGTAGACTGAGAGATCAAGAGTTCATCTTTTAGCATATGTGAGCTCTGTTCAAGAGTCTGAAAACAGTGGGATAAAAGCTGTCCTTGAGCCTGGTGGTTTGCAGGGAGAAGAGAGAATGGCCGGGGTGGGAGGGGTTGTTGACTATGTTGGCTGCTTTCCCGAGGCATTGGGAATTGTCAACGAAGTCAATGGAGGGGAAGCTGGTTTGTGTGATGAGTAAACAAGCCACTCATTTAAGGGCATTTAGGGATGGGCAATAAATGTTAGCCTTGTCAGTGACTCCCATATCCTGAAAATGAGTAATTTTTTTAAAAAATGGCTTTTTGGGAGAGCTGACATGGATGTGATGGACTGAATGGCAGCCTCCTCAAGATGTAATCTACCTGGTATGTGAAACACTGCACCTTGAACACCAATGTCAAAAAAATCCCAGTGAATAAAAGGAATTTTTCTTCAATTTGTTTTTTTGGGATTTGGGCATCATTGACAAGATGTGCCTGTATTGCCATCCTAATTGCCTTTGAGAATATAGTGGTGAGCCACTATGGACTGCTGAGGTTATTCTGGCGAAGCTACTCCTGTTAGGGAGGGAGTTCCAGAATTCAGACTCAATGAACCTGAAGGATTAGCAGTACGTTTCTAAATCAGTAAAGTGTGTGTCTTGGAGGGGAACCCACAGATGGTGATTTTTCACGTGCCTGCTTCCCAATTCCTCCCTAATGGTGGTAGTCATATGTTTGGGAGGTGTCAGAATCTGCAGAGTATTTTGTAGATGTACACACTACCGCCACTGTGTTCTGGTGGTGTACAGAATATAGGGTGTTAGTGGGGTGCCAGTTATTTGGGCTGCTTTGTCCTGGCTCATGTTGAGCTTCTTGAAGATTGTTGGAGCTGCACTCTTCCAGGCAAGTGAAGGATGTTTCATTCTCCTGGCTTGTGTCTTATAGATGGTGGAAAGGCTTTTGAGAGTCAGAAGGTAAGCCTCTTGTTGCAGGGGCCCCTCCATCTGCTGTTGCGGCCACAGTATTTATGTGGCTGGTCTACTTGATCTTCTGGTCTTTGGTGACAACCACACCCCCCGCCCCCAGGATATTTGAGGGTGGCAGCTCAGTGGTAATGCCCAAGTCACTCTCAGAGAATCTACATTAGTAGTTTTTTTAAGGAACAGTCAGTAGCTTAAATGATGAGTAAGATCTAGACAGATGAAAGATTACATTAGTCTATCAGTGTTTATGTTCTTAGGAAAGTTAGACTGATAATTCTTGTACCCATGAATTATTAAACATGTCACGTTATACCCATCTGATTTTCTCTCTAGAAGCCCTCATATTTTTTAATTTTAAAACATATGGTTTGTCAACTATTGCTGGGAAACTGAATGAAATTTAAGTTGGATTTCATTTTGACTGCTTGGATTGGCCAACCAAATCCAATCAACTGACAATGTGGACCAAGGGCAATTTATAATTTAATCTGTGAAAGACTGATGATAGACTCAACTCAGTGAAGAGTTGTGTCTCTATCAAATGTATTTTATTTAATAACTAGTGAAGTATGATGTTCTGAGGCTGTTTGCCAGCCACTGGATTTTTCTGTCCTTACAACTAAATTAAAAAGAATCTGTTTAGAGAGATACCCAGTTACTGCCATTAGTCCTAGCTTTCATTTCTGGTGTTTTCCTGCAGTAAATCCATTGCCTCGAAACCAATGGTGAGCCCCCATTCTGTAAGGACATGTATTCCAGTGTAAATATTTTTAATCATTAGAAGAAATACATATTTTTGCCGTAAAGACCAAGTACCCAGTAAAATATAGCTAATTTAGTACACACTTTGTTATGTGCACAGTTTATCCTGAGTACTTTAAATATTTCAGGCAATTATCAACATTTTAGCTTCTGTATAAATGCAAGTTCTCAGCTGTTGCTTTTATTCCAGATGCTCTGATCTGTTCCTTACAACTTCTAATGAGTGCATCATAAACGAGAAATCTTGTACTCTGTTTATAAATGAGTTATCATTTTATGTATTTTGATCTATCTGGGTATGTATTTTGTTTATTCCTTCAAGGGACATGAACATCTCTGGCAAGACCAGTATTTAATGCCATCCCTGGGGGTAAGCCACCTTCCTGAACCACTGCAGTTTGCCTGGTGAAGATGCTCCCACAGTGGTTTGGGGTTGAGAGTTTCAGCTTTGGCCCCAGTGATGCTTAAGTGACATATTTCCAAGTCAGAATGGTGTGTGACTGGAGGGGAACACGCAGAGGATAGTGCTCCCCTGTGCCTACTGCCCATGTCCTTCGAAGAGGTAAAGGTTGTGAGTTGAGAGATGTTGGAACAGCCTATCCTAGTTGCCGGAGTGCAGTTTGTAAATGCTGCACACTGCAAACTTGATGCTGTGATGATGGATGGATTCATTAGTTAAAATGGAGACTGAGATGCTGATGAAGTGAGTCACCTTGTCATTAGTGTCAAGTGTCTGCATTGTTTTTGGAGCTGCACTTACTCATGCAAGTGGAAGTATTTCATTATGCTCCATATTTGCTGGGTGTAGTTCTTCACCGAGTTAAGTCACAAGAATACTTGCCTCAGACCTCTAACTTTTATCTTTGGTCTAGTTATGATTCTGACTGATAGCAATGTTGAGGGTGGTAAACACTGTCCTGAGGAATCTCTGCAGCAATGTCTGTAGTTTAATCTGAGCCTCCAGCAAAATTGCCACTTTCCTCAGCCTTGTAGGACTTGTGGGGGATTATACACACAGAAGAGAAACATTTAAACCCGGGGAAAACATAAATAAATAACGTCAACTAGAAATTAATGCACTCTACCTTATTGACAGAGTCGTTATTTGTTGGGTGCAAAAAATCTATATCATGATGTATTGTTTCTTAAAGAAAAACATTGAACTGCTACCCTAAAGATGAAAATGCTTTATGCTACCTCAGTCTGAGGGATAGCTGAAAACCCATTTATTTGTAGAGCATCAGAAACAGTTGCGAGTTGCTCTTTGTGTTTGTGTCTAGTCTCCCTCACTCAATCAAATTTGTTGCCTCAACATTTTTTATGTTTCCAAAATCAGCCTCATCCTTCACTCTAACTGATAAGTGAGATTTTGAAATACTTCATTCAGTTGTGGCTCATTGGGAGGCTTTTCTCAAAGTTGCTTGTTTTGTAGCCCAGTTCCTTCCAGTTTGCTTGAGAATTCCCTCCCTCCCCCTCCCCAGCTATCAATAAGCACTTCTCTGACTCATAGGTAGCACAGCAGATTAAAAGGAGGCTATGTCTTAATAGAAGATGTAAGCATTTATCTTATTGTGAACTTCTGCTTTAGAGGTATATAACAATGGGAACTTGCATAACATTATGGATAATGGGTTCTTGCATAAGATTATGGGTTCAATTTATGGGGCATATGAATTGGCAGCAGGAATCAGCTCCTCTGCCACTCCGTAAAGTCATGGCTGATCTAATTGTAATCTCAATTCTGCATTCTAATCTACCTGTGGTAACCTTTTACCTCCTTGCTTATCAATGATCTATACATCTCTACCTTCAAGTTATTAGGGGTCTGCTTCCTCTGCCCTTTGGGGAAGAGAGTTCTAAAGATCCACCAACAGAAACAAAAAAATCACCCATCTCTATCTTAAATGTGTGACCCCTTAATTTTAAGCAGTGACCCTTAGTTCTAGATGTTCTCACAAAGTGAAACATCCTCTCCACATGCACATTGTCAAGAGCCCTCAGGATCTTTTGTTTCAATCAAGTCCCTTCTCAGTCTTCTAAACTCTTGTCTGTACGTTCTTTCTTTGTAAGACAACCCAACCATTCCAAGTATTAGTCTAGAAAACCTTCTCAACTGCTTCCAACATATTAACATCATTCCTTAAATATGAGCAATACTGTACTCATTACTCCAGATGTGCTCTCACTAATGGCTTATGTAACTGAAGAATAACCTCCCTGCTTGCATATTCAGCTGCTTTTGCAATTAATGGTAAAATTCTGTTAGGTTTCCTAATTGCTTGCTATACCTGCACATTATTATTTTATGAATCATACACCAGGACACCTGATTCCTCTGCATCTAATAGCTCTGCAATCTCTCACTATTTAGTTAGACAATATGCTTTACATTTTATCCTGCCAAAATGGGCGGTGTCATAGTTTTCCACATTATACTCTATTTGCTAGATCTTGGCCCATTCAATCAATCTTTCCATATCCCTTTCCGACATCTTTATTTCCTCTTCACAACTTATTTCCTGCCCATCGGTGTGTCCTCAGCAAATTTAGCAACTATACCTTCATCTAAGGCACTTACAGAAGTTGTAAAACATTGAGGTCCCAGCACAGATAACTGTGACATACCACTCACTGCATCTTGTCAACTAGGAAAAGACTCATTTAAGCCTATTCTCTATTTCCTGTTAGCCAGCCAACTATCCATACTAATATGTAGTTCCTACACCATGAACCTTTATTTTCCCCAATAACTTTGATGTGGAACCTTATCAGATACCTTTTGGTAATCTAATATAGAGCAGCCACCAGTTCTCCTTTCTCCACGGCACACGTATTTTTCTTCAAAGGTTTCCAGTATATTAGTAAAACATAATTTCCCTTTCATAGAACTGTGTTAATTTTGCCTGATTAACCTTGCATTTTTCTCAGTGCCCTGCTATAACATCATTAGTAGTTGCTTCTAATATTTTTCCTATTACAGATGTTGAACTACCTAGCCTATGGATTTTTGCTTTTTGGTTCTCCTCCCTCTTTGAATATAGGAGTCACACACTACAGAACTTGAGCATGTAATTTTGCCTGAAAGCCACAGTGTTCAACTGGGGAATTGCTGAATTGGTAAAGGAGGAGTTTTTCAGATGGGACATTAAACAGAGGCCTCATCTATTCTTTTGGGACATCAGTGATTCCATGCCGTTATTTTGAAAAGCATTAGGGGTGTTCTTGCTGTCCTTGGGCAATATTTATCCCTCACACATGACTGAAATTATCTTATTTTGTTCTTTTTTATTGAATTTGCTCTGTGCAAACTGATTGCCATGTATCCTGCATTTCAATGGAATCTACACTTCAAATATATTTTATTGGGTTTAAAGCACTTTGGAACTTCCTGAGGCAGTGAAAGGTGCCAAATGCATGCAAATCTTTCTGTCCAGGTTTTGTATTCTGAATTGGGACTGTAGTAGTTTGGATCTGAGCAATAAGAGTGTTTTATAATGCATTTTACTGTCTTGCAAAGCAACTCACTAACAGTATGTGTACCAGGGTGATACATTTCCCATTCTTTGCAATTTCTGCTTTATCATTTAATAAGGCATTTAATTGTAGCAGGAGTCCCAAGCAACGTTCTGATGTATGTATATTGATCGTGAATTTATTCTAGTTGCATGGCTTTTTAGATTGCAAAGTAGGATCATGGCAATTACTTTTTAATGTTCATATTTGTTTCTCAGTAACTGGAAGGTGTCGTGCTGAAGACCTCTTTGATTAATGTTTAGGCTGTGATATGTGTTGGTGATTGGAAAGAATAAGATGCTTATCCACTTTCCTTGCTCTCCGATAATTGGCATTTGTGGGCTTATATTTGTTTCCTTTCTGCCTTGGTCTAATTTGTTTGTGCAGTTGTTAATGTCATAACCCAAATGTTCGTGACTTGCCTGACAATCTTCAGTTTCTCTACCTGCTGTACCCATTCTCATTATTCTCTGCAACCTCCCAGAAAGAATCGACCTGTTAGTCATTTCCTGCCACCTTGCCTGAGCCAGACTGAACTCACCAATGCCATTGCTGGTTATGTTGTTGTGTTCCTCTTTCAGCAAAGCAAGGGCCGTCTCCTCCGTCACCTCAATGCCCTGTGACTCACTTCTCCAACCCTGCAGCCTCCTCACTGGCATTAGCCCTGACAGTACACCATGACCTTCATGGAAGAAGCAGGCAGTGCTGAGGGTGGTTGCCTTAAACAGCTCTAAAGCTGATTCGCTCAAATATAGTGATTTTTTTATATATATTGATTTGTAATTGAGTTCAATGTCCTTCCTAGTCCCAGATACCTGTCATTGATTTTGCCGTTTTCTCGCTGAACTAACGATTGAGGCAGTTTACTTGAGATTTTCTTTCTCCCTCGCATGGTTTATAAATCATGCTGCAGGTAATAGCTATTGACTGTTATCAGGCAACTTGATTTCAAACAGCTATTTCTGGAGAATATGTAGTGAATTTTTTGGTGAAAGTACATCCATGCACATATCTTGTCCTGACAACAGAACACAGTGAGTCATCTGGCCACAGTTGTTTCGGCTTGAAAACCTGCTAAAAAAAATATGCTAGAAGCAAAGTGAACCATCCACTATGGAGCGCCTGCAATGGGAGAATGGCAGCTCAGGATTCAACATTTCCAGTATTTTTCCTTTGCAAGTAAATTGCCAATAGCTAATTGTCTACTGGAAGGAAGATTAGCCACATCTCCAGCCCTTGGTTTAATAACAAGGTCTGCTCTTAGTCACTTCCTTTCACATCAGTTTCTTGAGTCTCTTTCTGTTAGAGGCCAGTCTCTTGGCTGTCTTCCATGGTTTGAAAGGCCATGGCTTTTCAGCTGAATTTGAACAGATTAATCTAGGAGCAATTTGGCCGGGTGAGATATCATAAGTAATGACATCTTCCAGCATACTCACTGACTGATCTGGCAGAATAATTATTACTCCATGCACCATGCTTATGTTTAACACCTTCAAGTTAACAGCTTCACTGACGATTCTTATCTGTCCTGGTGCTATTCTGCCTACGCCATCCACACTATACTTATGACATTTGGTTTCCCTGACGGTGGTTAGCAGCTTGAACTCAATCAGCGATAAATTTCTGCTGCTTTTGACTTACTTCATTACAGATTATATTTGACTCTTGTGAAGGTCCCTGGCTGCTGCTTTGTTTGCTGTACCTAGTTTAATATCATCTGTGTGCATCACTTGTTTGTATTGGGTTTCAATACCTACATCATTTACATAGATAAGGAATGATAATATTACCCATTATCAATTGCAATTATTTTAAAGCACGCCACTTCTGGTCATGCTGCCCATTGGGTTCTACTGGTCGAATGGAACAGATAGTTAACTGGGAAATGCAGCCAATGCAGTCTCTGTACACACGTGGATTTTGAACATATTTAGCAAAATATGTAAATCATTGTTACCTGAAACAGAATAGTTATTTAAGGGAAGTGCCTCAATTGCTCATCCAGTACCTAAAAGATATACACACACCAGTACAAAAACAGAATTCATTGCATTGCCCCGGGGAACTGGTCCCTCTCATTATGTAATGTTTCTTCTGAACTTAAAAAGCGTAAGCTATTAAACCAAGCAATGATAACGTTTCTTTCTTTCTCATCATTGTGCATGAAACTAAAGAAAGAGCCCTCAGTCACTGAAAAATAAGATTTAGTGGAGTGTGGTATCTGTGCATTATTAGCAGCTGCTGCAAACCATTTGGATGCCTGAGCTGCTAGCAGTGGAGCTGCAGTGATGTTTTCTCTTATTAATTAACTTACTGCAGTTACTATCTATTGAATAATATGTTCGATGCCTGTTGAGGACTTGTGGCTTTTGTAGTGCCATTATGGGTATCTGAATAATATACCGGTGATCCCCACATTAAGTTGATAAAAAAATAATGTCACGAACCAGCAACAAAAGAAACACACTGAGCATGATTTAGTGTTAAAAACTATTTTATTAATTACTACTTATGATAATACGTAAAATAAAAGTAAAAATGTTAGTATGTTAGAATTCAAAAATGTTAAACCTCGAACGTTAACCCCAAAACTAAACTCTTTGTGTGTGTGTGTGTGACAAAGTCCAAAACTCCCAGTTCCGGAATGGTTCTTAAAGTTCAGTTCCGCAAGCCATAAGGTGAAACATGAGCAAGGGCTTCTTCAACAACCACCGTTGTCAGAAGATAAGACGTAGATGTAGAAAAACAGAGAGAGAGTAAATACGAAATCCAAATGTTCCACGATGGAACCCAAACGACACTCCAGTGTTTACTCGGTAGTGACTTCCTCACCCCGAAAAGCATCCGAATCGTGGTCGTCCACACAAATACCTGTTTCCTTCTACAGGTCAGCAACAAAGTGAACTCCACCGGATTACTTCCAACTTCCATACATGGATTTCAGTAGCAAACACAGTTATTGTTTCTCATCCATCGATAGAGAAAACAAGCAGGCTGGTGTCTCTCTCCCTTCTCTCTCTCTCTCTTCTGCTTCTTCTTCTAACTTCTACCACGTCATTACATCCTTTATCTTCTATTGACTTAAGCACGCCACACACACAAATACACACACACTCTCTATCTTAAAGGGACTTTCACTGAGTCCGTAACAATAAGTAAATAAGTCTTGTGTTTATTTATTTACATTTCCTCACATAAATTCTGTAAGAGCAAATTTTATTCCGTATATCAATTTTTTTTTGGGGTGGGGGGTTTGTGAAATCTGTAAGGACGAATTTCTGTGACCTGAATAGGTGTAACGTGGGGGCCCCCCGGTACCAGCATAAAACATAACCCCTTTTATTTTCCCACTATTGCAGCCACCTCTCCCTTCCCACTACCAAGGTAATAATCTTTAAGTGTGTCTTCTATTTTTGGTTTCAGGTGAATCTGAGCAGTCACCAGTACCTGTTCACGGCTGTGGTGAATCCAGCTGAAATGCCGTGCTTATGCCTGCGCCATGATGTCGATGCGCTTCTGTGGCAGCCGCACACAAAGCAGGAGGAAATGTGGGAGCACATTGGGACGTTCAATGCTCTGGGTAGGTGAAGAACTGTAACTGTGATGTTCCAGCCCTTTTATACCCAGCCTCTGTTACAAGGAATGATGCTAGAGCAAGCAGTGGCAGAAGAGGTGTATGTTAAATTACATCAAGGTTTGATAGTCAGTTGATGACATCTGAGGCAGCCAAGTGGATTGCTTCAGTCCCTCTGTGATATGAGTCCAGGGCAGGCGTTCTCTGTCTAGCTCACTGGCTGTATCTCTCCCCCATGTGCAGTTCAGCAGTGCAGTTTAATAAATAAGTAGGATTTCATTTAAATCATCCATAAACCCACGGGACAGCCTGAGAAGGAGGATGTGATCAACAATCTTCTTTATTTATTTAGTTTTATATGCTGAATTATTTTTGCATATTCAAGGTTGCCATCAAAATGTTGTAAATTTAATAAGACTATGTTTTAGAGCCATTCACAGTGAATTCAGTGGTACAACTTTATATAACATTGGTTAGGCTACAGCTGGAGTACTATGTGCTGATCTGTCGTCACACTGCAGGAAGGATGTGATAGCACTGGAGAGGGTGCAGTGGAGATTCACCAGGATGTTGCCTGGGATGGAGCATTTCAGCTTTGAGGAGAGGGGGTAGAGGAGGCTAAGGGGAGACCTGATAAGAAGTGTACAAAATTAAGAAGGACATAGCTAATGTAGATAGCAAGAACCTTTTCCCCATAGCAGGGGTGACCAAAACAAGAGGACATGGGTTCAGACTAAGAGTTTAGAGGGGATCTGAGACAAATTTTTTTGGCCCAGAGGGTGGTCAGAATCTAGAACCTGAGTGGCTGGTGCAGGTAGGTACTGTCAAATGTTAATAAGTATCTAGATGAGCATTGAATAGCCAAGCAGAGTAGACTATGGACCAAGTGCTGGCGAATGTGATTAACATGATAGGCACTAGATGGTCAGTGTGGACATGGTGGGCCAGAGGGCCAGTTTCCATGCTATATGACTCCATGAATGTAAAATGGGATATATCCGATTAGTTACCCATCAACATGGGAGCCAGTTCGGTGGTGCACCACAGCATTTTATTGAGGAGCCTTTTTGGGGAGAAAGGATGATTGTAATAGATAATATATATACATTTTTTTAACAGTTCAATTGATAACAAGCTCACAGGAAATATTCCCTGTCCCCACTTTCACAACATTGTCTGACTGTGCCTCTGCTGCACCCCACCTGTTGCAAAAACGCTCACCTATGTTTTTGTTTCCTCAAGAGGTGGCAATCCACACAAACACCTGGCCATCCACTAACTCGAGGTCATCCAAAACTCTGAAGCCCATGTCCTAACTCGCATCACGTCTGTTCACCCATCGCCCATGTGTGCGCAGACCTGGGAAGCGGTGCTAAGATTTTAAATTTCATCTTTGTTTTCAAATCTCTTCATGGCCTGGCTGCTCTCTATCTCTGTAACTTCATCCATGACATCTGCTCCTTGAGTTCCAGACTCTTGAGCATCTCCAAACTGTTTTGCTTGTTTCTTCTCCATCTTGGTTCCATGAACCTGGAGGTCTGAGTGTTTATTTTAGAAATCATCTGATCTTTAAAGTTTGATCTTCAAGCCACATGAAGCCCCAGACTTGAAAGGTTGACAAGGCATTAGCACATCATGAGTCCCTCCTTCGATCAGCTGCCTTTGACTTGCTGTGGCAGCAAATCTACTTCACCTCAGTAAATAGAACTGCTGTTTCAATTCTTGCCCTAAGCTTCAAACCTCTCTAGAAATTTTCAGGCACTGAAAATCATAACTAACTTTTCTCTCAGCTGAAATGGTGTTCTTGGTGACTTCTGTGTTCAGCTAAAAGCTGAACTAGTTTTTTGATGAGCTGGCAACAACATATTTTCCTTTCTATGTTGAATAACCTCAAACATGTTCACATTCTTGCCTGGCCCAATAATTAATTAAATCAGTTAGACATGTGGTACACTTGTGGTCTTTCCTCACAGCTGGCCTGGGATTAATTGCTCTTAATTTACTTTCCATTGAATATCCAGCTACAACAATATGAGTTAATATAGCATCTTTAATGTAGTAAAATTTCCAAGGTCCATCACAGGAGCATTATCAGACAAAATTGGCACCGACTACTCAAAACAATATTAGGACCTACGACCAAAGAGAGAGGTTTTGAGGAGCTTCTTAAAGGCAAGGGGAAAGCTGGACAGGCAGGTGAAGTAAAATGTGGAAGAATGTGAGATTGTGCACATTGGTAGAAAAAGTAATAAAGTGGAGTATTTTTTTAAATAGTGAGAGGATTGAACAGTGTTGTTGTTCAGAAGGATGTGGGTGTCCTTGTACATGAATCATTGCAAGTTTAGCAAGCAATTGGAAAGGCAAAGGATAAATTGGCTTTGGAGATACAAGACACTGCAGATGCTGAAATCTGGAGCATCCAAACAATCTGCTGTAGTAACTCAGTGGGTCGCGCAGCATCTGTGGGAGGAAAGAAATTGTTAATGTTTCGGGTTGAAACCCTGTATCAGGACTGAGTGGAGAGGCAAGATGGCCAGCATAAAGAGGAGATGAGTTGGCTTTTATTGCAAGAGGATTTTGAGTACAAGGGTGGAGACATCTTGCTCCAATTATTTAGAGCCTTGGTCATATTTGGAATTGTATGTGTGTGACTAGTTTCTCTGTTAAATGAAGGATATACACAATAAATGGAGTGCAACAAAATTCATTAGACTAATAACCAGCATGGGGCATTTGACTTATAAAGAGAGATTAAGCAGACATGGCCTATACTCTTGATTTTAGAAGAATGAGCTCTTGTCAAAATATATGAAGTCTGTACAGGGGTTGACAGGGTAAATGAGGATTTGATGTTTCCCCTGGGTGCAATATCTAGAACCAGTGGTTTACAGTCTCAAAATAATAGGTTGGCCTCTCAGGATAGAGATGAGAAGAAATTTTTTTACCCAGAGGGGAGTGAATCTTTGAAATTCTCTATCCAAGAGGGTTGTGAAGTCCCGGTTGCTGAGTATAGTCAAAACAGATCATAAGGTTTTTAGATACTATATTAAGGAAATCAAGGTAGATGGGGTTAGTGCAGGAAAGGTAAAAGATAAGCTGTAATCTTAGTGAAAGGAAGAGCTAAATTGCATGGACCTGCTATTTCCTATATTTTATGCTCTTAGCAGGTTTGGGGGGGGAGTTCCTGAGTTTAAGGCCTAACAGATTGCTCCTGAGATCCTCAAAAAACACCAGTCTTCAGCCACTTCAGTTTACTCCTCATGATATCAAGAAGTAGCTCGGCACCATCACCTTGTGGATAATTAAGGATAAATGTTGCCAGCGACAGCCACATCCCTAAAACTTTGAAGTAAAGCTAAAGACATGAAAGCTGTTGGTGGAGTGTTTAAAATTGGGAGTGTACAACTAGCCACAACTAAAAGAACACAAAATTCTGATGAAGACACAAGAGACTGCAGATGCTGGAATCTGGAGCAACACGCAAGATGCTGGAAAACTCAGCAGGTCAGGCAGCGTCTACGGAGGGAAATGGACAGTCAATATTTCGGGTCAAAACCCTTCATTTGGACTGGATCTATGACCAAAGAGCAAGGTTTTGAGGAGCTTCTTTAAAGGCAGGGAGAAAGTTGGAAAGGCAGATGGAAGAAAATGTGGAAGGATATGAGGTTGTGCACCTTGGTAGAAAGAATAAAAATTCACCCAGTCCAGATGAAGGGTCTCAACCTGAAACATCGACTGTCCAGTTCCCTCCATAGATGCTGCCTGACCCGCTGAGTTCCTCCAGCTCTTACAGAATTATGATAATTGGTCTTCAAGGAATTTGAAAATATGGATGAAAACTTGAAGGCAGTGCCCTATTATTTGGCAGTGCCGCTCCTTCCCATTGGATCCAGTGCTGCACTTTGGATAAATTTTGTTTGCTAGTCTGTCTCATATAAACAATGTTGCCTGTCACATCTATAGGCCTGAATTAATATGACATTTCCCAAGCCTAGATTCATCCTTGCCCAGGCATCTGGAAATCTGCTGTCTGAACGGGCAAATGCAATTTCATGAGAAGTGTCAGTTGCCTTCTTCCTGCCTCTCCGACTCCTGTGCCAATAGCTCCCTTCCCCTGACTGTCTATCGTACCATTGGTGACTCCCCTTTCCCACCCTCGTCTACCAAGTGCATGCCTGTGGAAAAGAGAGCTGAGTTTTAGAGTTGTGTTTATTTCCCACATCATCATGCTTTTAGTAAAGGTCATAGTCATCAAACTGGCTAAATCATTATGACTGGGATGAGAAAAGGTTTCTTGTGGAGCATTGCCTGTGCACCAAAGAGATCAGCCCTTCAGTACATTCAAGGCTGAGTTTGATGTATTTTTGAACATCAGTGGGACTAGAGCTAGGCATAGGTAGGAAATTTTAATTGCTTTATCACCAGTGATTGTGCCTTTGGCCTGGCCCTAAACTCTGGACAGCACATCCGAGTTAACTACTAGTTTCCCTTGCTTTTTTCTTACCCCTGTAGACACAGGCCTGGCTTTGTGTTACTGCTTCTGCCCAACTTCCTTCATGCATTCCTGTGACCTGCACTGTGGACCTTTGCACTTTCTCTTGTTTTTAGACAGATGCAAAACATGTCAAACCTTGTACAGGGTTGTGAATTAAAGTCACTTGAGCAAGTAATCTAGGTTGACACTTGAATGCCGTACAGAGATACAGCTGCACCTTATGAAGGTACTGTCTTTCAGATGAGGTATTAGACGTAGACCTGTCTGTCTCCTCAGTGAGTATAGAAGATCACAAGGCATTATTGAAGAACACTATTTATCTCTTCACAAACAGAACAAGAGATCAGTGGGTCATTTATCTCAGCTGTTTTGGAAGTTTACTGGGTGCATATTTGCTTCTGTGATTCCTACATTGCAACAAGGCCTACATATCAAAAAATGCATGCTTTGGAATATACTGAGGATATGCAAGTCTTTTCAGTGCAGTTTAGTCAAGGTAAAACCTTTCTGTGTTCCAGGCTACGTCCAAGCATCCAAACGTGAGAAGAAGTTCGCCACTTGTGCTCCAGACCATTCCTACGCTGCTCTGTGTGAATGCTTCCGACGGGTTTTCATTTACCGCCAGCCCTCGCCTGTCCAAACCGTGCTGTACAACCGAAAGGAAGCCAGGCACGTAGGGCAGGTTGCCAAGCAGCAGGTTGCAAACTTGGAAACCAATGACCCGGTGTTGGGCTTTCAAGCTACAAGTGAGAGGCTATTTGTTTTAACAACAAAAAACTTGTTTGTAATTAAAGTAAATGCTGATGGCCCTCAGTAAAATCATTGTGATAGTTTGCAGGCTTTGGAACACCATGTAAAGCCATTTGTTACAGTTCTAATTTAGATATGCTTTCCATAATTACAAAACACATGCTGTTTATCTGTTCATATAGCTCTGGTTATTACAGGCTTCATTCCTTTCAGCAGATCCCTGCACAAATGTAGCAGATTGTGCTACTTAAGTGACACATCTTAGTGATACATAATTAAAAGTGGTTTCACACTTTGAAATACAAGCATAAAGCTTCAGTTTGTGCATCAGAAATGCTGTGTGTGCAACCCTATCTGTCTCAGAGTACAGTGTTCTCCCACCAATAATGTATCTGTGGAGTTTGTACCTCTCTGGAATATGGTGTATGGCCTCTCAAGACCCAGAGACTGATCTAGCTATTACCTGGGGCTGAAAATCAAAAAGAAAACCGCAGATGCTGGAAATCTAAAATAAAACCAGAAAATGCTCAGGCGGCAACTGGGGAAAGAGAAACAGAATTAACGCCAGAACTTTTGAAGAGTTAATGCTGTGTCTTTTCCTGCAAAAGTTGCCTGACCTGCTGAGTATCACCAGCATTTTTTGGATTTACTTCACTACTTGGAGCTCCTCACAACTGGACACACATTACAGGTCCTTCATTTTATAGAAATCACAGCCTCCCTGTCTATTAAGGTCCATGCCAGACCAGCACCATCACCTCCCTGCCTTGCTCTCTCCCCTTCCTCGAAGCTATAATTATAACATCAGCTCCATTCCTAAACATTCCCCTAGGTCCCCACTGACCTAAGGTAGGGTGCTACTTGCTTATGGACAAATGGGAAGCTCACTAGAAACAAAGGTGACTATAGTAAGGTAATGCTGTGATTCTGCAATGTAACAAGGGCAATCACAAGTAAACTGCAGATGACAGCAGATAATACAACTACCTTAATTTGTCCTGCTGTTAACAGCCATTACAAACTGTAACTTCACACAACCTGCAGGAGATCAGAAGGGTTTATTCATAAAATGAAGTCAAACAATAATGAGATGCTTCTGAAATTAATCAAATGTTACACATCTAAAAGAAAACAGCAGTTGCTTGAAATTTGAAATAAAAATGAATGCTGGAAATCCTCAGCAGGTCAGAAAGCATCTGGGAAAATAGAAACAGACTTAACATTCCAGCTAATGACCTGTCGTCAGATGAAAGCTCTTCAACCTGAACTATTGACCATTTCTAATACACCAATGTGGCCTGAATGCTATTGATGTTTATTCCTGAATCAGTGCATCTTACTGAGCTGTGAAAATACATGAAGCCCACAAGCCACTGAACCAGGCAGTTGAAACTGGCATTCAGTGGCTGGCAGTTTCCACAGGGTGAGAATTGTGCCTGTGCTGTGGCTCAGGGAGAGCACAAACACCTCCAAGTCAGAAGATATGTGCGTTCCACTTCCAACCTATAGACAAACACACAAGCTAGTCCTATAGTACTCCACTGAAGGAGGGCTGTGTTATTGGAGGGGAGAAGAGGCTCTGCTGTCAAGTAGTAGTGAAGGAGGCAGTACTGTGGGAGGAGCAACACTGCAGGGAAGCTGCACTATTAAAAGGGCAGTACAGTGGGAAGGGCTGCACTGATGGAGGGAGAGTGCTGAAGAGGGGTGCATTGCAAAGGGGCAGTACAGCACAAGCACTGCATTGATAGAGGGGCAGTACAGCACAAGCGCTGCATTGATGGAGGAGCAGTGCTACAGGGAGGCTGCATTGATAGAGCAGCAGTGCCTCAGGAGCACTGCAATGATGGAGGGCCAGTGCCTCAGGAGGACTGCATTGATGAAGATGCCAGCTTTATGTAGAATCATTAAACAGAGGCCTCATCTGTCCTCTCAGGTGGACATGAAAGATCTGATGGTACTGTTTGAAGAAGAAGAGGAATTCTCCCCAGTGATCTGGACAATATTGGCCTTTCAATTGATAGAACTAAATATGGATTATCTGTTAATACTTCACATTGCTGTTTGTGGGAGCTTGCTGTGTACACACTTGCCACTGTGGTTCTTACACTATGAGACTGATTACAATTCAAAGATAGTTCATTGGCTGTTAACCACTTTGGGACATGCTGTGGTCATCAAAGGTAATGTGGAAATTATTTTAATCTCAACAGATTAAATGGTATATACACATACCACATGCAGAATGTTGCATGGCTTAACCTTCTGAAAGTATCCAGATCTTTATGCTACAGGTAAGGTTGTTCTCAGATCATTGTGTACATGGTTTAAACAGGTGCCGTTTATTCTTTGTTGCAGTGGTAAGGAGCTGTGATATGGTTGGAAATATTGTCCTATGGTTGATATGTTAAACTCTGCCCTTAATCTGCCCATGCCTGCTCCATAAATAGACATGAAAGCTCATAAAATTTCTTCCTCTGACCAATATCCACAAATCCCAATCGTCTTTATTTTCATTTCTCTGTTAATTAGCTTTAATCTTGCCTCTCCAGCTACATCCCACTATACGGCACCCTGCCAAAGTAGCTGAATGAAATAAAAATCCAGGGGACTCATAAATGCCCTCTGTGGAAAGAAATACAAGTTTTTCTAAATTGGGCCTGAATATATCCCCAATTTCACACCAACATGGATGTCTCTTAAGGGCCCTTTGACGTACCTTAGTAAGCCACTATAGCTTGGATGAATAGGACAGGCACTAAATGTCATGGTTACATTCTCAGAATGGGTAAAAAAAAGGAATTTTGTCAGTGTTGCTGAAGTTTCTGTACTTGCTATAACCTCTCTGAATGTAGACAACCTTCACGCTCTTGTATTTTCAAAGAAAAATTGGCAAGACAATGACTTTACTTACTTTCATTCACGTAAACCAGTTGCTATTGTGCCATGGTGAAACATCAAACCAGGATCATAGGTGCCAGTCATTTTGGTGTGGTACTGGATCATGAGACCAAAGGCAATGTGGGAGTCACTGGCGACCAAATTAGCCAGTGGTTAATGGAATGGTTCAGCACAGCTGACCCGGATTTGGAGTCCGTCATCTTTTTACCTGGCTCATGTTTCAACCACCCCCTCGGTTCTCGCAGGGGTGCTTTACAAGTTTTAAATAATTTGGGTTATGTTATGAGTTGCTTTCAATCAGTCAGCCTTCTTCAGTTTGCACCACAAGAGCTGGTTCTGCATTCGTCGACACAGTCATCAACACATCTGCTTGATGGAACCAGAGCTCCAACTGTCTTTTGCATTTGGAGCCTCAGGCTCCTCCTGCAGTGGTGATAAATCATATGTACTGGACATGGGATCATAGAGATTACATTAATATTTGAGAAATGAAGTTCCAAGTGAGGTAGAGACACAGAGACACCTGGCAGTGCTGCTTCACAAATCACACTCAAGCTCAGGCCACAAACAAGCCAGTCAGTAATAAATTCACGAAGGATTTGAATGAGTTCTGTGCAGACAGGTGCAAATATGGAAGGTGTTCCAACAAGGAAAGGAAAGAACTGATCATCTATTCGGCAATCGTGGTTGGATTTGGTTGCAAATGCTTTAGCTTTATCTCTAGCACTGCTGGGCCCTTGATGTGGTAGGAGTGCAGAGCTTTGAGCTGATCTGTTGGTTATGAGATTGCTCTGTCTATTGCATGCGGTGGTTGTTTATTATCAATTCTAAACCCGTTTCTCTGTGCCATTTTGATAATCTGTCTTTTTGGGTGGCATTCTGCTCACCCTTTCTGGGAAATCTCCCAATCTGGTCCTGTCCAAATGCCGGGTTTATTACCCATGGATTGCAGTGTGGTTTGATCATGCATCAATATTATGCATGCCAGCAGACAGAGCATTGAGCACTCTGACATAAGACCACTGCTGGTGGGGAGTCTCAGACCAACTGGACTTTACATCAGCAATATAACTGCAGCCTGGCAACAAGCCACATCAGACGACTGTGAGGGACTTCATAAACCAGTTCTTGCCATCAGCACATTAGAACAAAGGGCTGCTCAGGGACTGGAGCTTTGTAAATGATTGTTTGTGCTTCCTCACAGCTGAGTTTATCAAAATAGATCCAGCCCCACAACATATACAGATAGGAGCCTTGCTCAGAGAACCTTGGAAAACCAGTGAATTAAGCACATTTGGATGCTCAAAAGGCATTTAGTAAAGATCCCACTAATGGTTATAGCAAAAGAATTAGATCTCATGGAGTAGTATGTATTGGACATAGGCTAAGAGTTGGTAAATAGTAGAGAGTGGGACTAAATGAGTTATTTTTTGACTTGCAAGTTGTAATTAGTCAAGGACTACAGAAGTCTGTGCCTGGGGCTTAGCTAACTACTGTGTCTAGATGAAAGGACAGAGAGTAACATTTCTGGGTTTGCTGACAGCAAAGGTCCAGGTGAGAGAGTAACTTCTGAAGAGAACACTCAGGAATGAAGACTGCTTGGTGAGTGGGAATGGAGTATAATGTGGTGATGTTTGAACTTGTTCCTGATATACGTGCATGTCTTTAGTTCCATTGGTGCACACGAGTTCTATCTGCAGATGGGGGATCCATTTAGTAATTTGTAACATGACTGTATAATATCCACCCAGTGTTATTGATTATCAAGGCCTGTGTAACCTCCCCAGTCCCAGCCTAGACCACTCTCAAAAGGTGCTCACAGGTTAACAGATTTTTCTCCATCCAAATCTTGTGAAGGCTGAAGCCTTTGAACACAGTCATAAGCTCTCTGTCCTAGCTACTGACTGCTTCCCTCTGGCAGCTGTTTAAGCTGAACCAGACTCTTTTCAACATTTATGTCATATTTTGTGCTAGTTTGAGTTCTGGATCTATTGCTAAGACTATCTCTGTAACATTGCCTGCCTCAGCTCATCCACACATTAGCCCTGTCTTCATTGACCTACAGTTAAGCAATGCCTCAGTTTCTCACCATTTTCTGTTGTTCATCGCTGCCTATCGCTGTAATCTTAGCCAGTTCTATCACCCTTGAGGTACTTGCACTCCTCCAGTTCAAGCCTCCTGATCATCCCTAGATTTGGTGGGTGTGCCTTCAACTTCGCAGGTTCTCAGCTTTGGAATTCCCTCTGTAAATTTCTCTGGCTCTTGAAGAAACCTCTTTCTCTCTCTCTTGTGGGAAGATGCTCTTTAATCTGCCTTTTTGACCGTATTTTATGTTTAATCTTGTTAAACTTCCTTACTTGATGCAGTCAGATTTTTCATGACACTCCTGCACAGTACTATGGGACTTCTGGATATGTTAAAGGTGCTATGTCAATGCAAATAGCTGTTGTTCTGGTGAATTGTGCTATATTAGGTAGATTTGTTGTATTTATGTGGCAGGTAAAATTTTGGCAATGAGCTAAAAGAAAAGAAGACTTGCTGTTTTCTATTACACTGTGCCATTCATTAATAGAAAGAACATTACCAACACCCCAGCTGAAAGCAAAGAACTGGATTAAGGTTATGATTTTTTAGTTTTATGGAAGAGTTCATCCTTAAAAGACTTGTTTCCGAATGTTGACTCCTGGCACAGAGCCTTGTTCCTGGGACCATGTTTCTGACAATCGCATGCCTCCTCTTGCACTGAGATCACTGGGTATAAACTCCTGGTAGAGCTGCAGTTTTCTGATATGAGCTCTTAACACAAGACTCAGCATTGTGAAGAACCATTTGTAGATTTACTTATGCATTTGAAGTGTTTCAGATTTCCCTTGGGTTTCTGGCTGTCCCAGAGCTGTGAGGGTGCCAGTCACTCACTGCTAACTGGCAGAGTTCCAAATGAACACTCAGCATTAGGAAACCTTTGGTCTTCAGTTATTTTCCTACAATTTCCTCCTCATCTTCCCCTTTCTTGTAGGTTTAGTGAAAAACATAAGGTATAATCTTCCTTGATGATGCCAAATTATCTCTGAATTATCGAAGGGCTGTGTGCTCACGGTGGGTGTCTGGAGAACTGACTCTCTGCTCCGCTGCTTCCTGTCCTTTGGACCCCAGTATTCTATTTGCAAGAGAAACCCATTACATTTCCTAGCGCTTATTATTTCTTGGTGTTATTTCATCAAATGAAAGAGCTTCCTGTCGTAATGTGTTACTGTTCCAGGAACAGGGAAATAATATGTCTGCCAAAGTTGTCTGGATTGTTTCTCATGCTGGCATTAAGCCAGTAATCATAATTGTCAAATCCCAGTGCCTGACACAGTACAATTAACCAACCCGCTAATATATAACTTTCAGTACATTACCTTTCTCCCTGAAATGATTGTAAATACCTCTGGTGTAAGGGCTGTCTTCTTATTAACAAAAATAATTTGCCAAAAGTATAACAAAATGGAGAGAATATAAGGAGTGTGGGGGTGACAAAAGCAACAGAATGTACATGGGGAGATTTTGAAAGGGGTGTGCTGAGGGTGGGTACAATTAATCCCAGTGGTCAGGGCAATTAAGCTTAAAGCTATAACGCAGGTGAGTTGAAAACAGCATATCAGTCAGTTTCACCAAAGACTCTTCAGGGAAAAGGTACTTACTATACTGAAGAAGAGCAGGGCAGTTTTCAGCAGTGCCCTGGATCCAAAATTTACCACTCACTCTACAGAAACAGATTGTCTGGTTGTTATCACATTGCAGTTGGCGGGAGCATGCTGTGTACAAATTGGCTGCTGCACGTCCCACAGCATAAAGGTGTCTGTTTTAAAAAAGAACTTCATCAACTGCAAAGTGCTGAGGGGTATACTTAAGTCACAAAAGGCACTAGAGAAACGCAAGTCTGTATTTTTGGCTGTAAAACAAGAAAGATCTCTTCACTGTGAGGAGATATTATAACAAAATAAGAATCAAGACCAAATGCAGGCACTTGTTCTATTAGAGCCATTTCTTCAGCATAATCAGGAGCTCACTGCTAAATATTGCTAAAATGCTACCCTTTTTTACCAGGCTGTGCATATCTCTGAAATCTTTTGTTCACGAGCATAAAACATCAATATATAATTTTGGAAAAAAAGTGCTGAGTCATCTGAGCAGTTGGGGGAGAAAGATTTCAGCATGCTCTCTAGTACTGCCCCTTGCAGTATATTGCAATGTCTATTGTCCAGTGTGTTAGCACCACATTCCTGGAGCAGGAATTTACTTGGAGTGCAACTGTACAGAGATACAAATTCAGTGCAACTGTCCAGTCACAATCCATAGGGCAGTAAGACAATACGAGTCAGGCTAGTAAGACAGTACGAGTCAGGCTAGATGAAACAGACATCATTCCCTGCCTAATGTGTTAGTACATCCCTGCATTCAGGACATGGCATGAGCTGTCACCTTACTCTGGTGAATTGGGTTACTGGATTATCCCCTGGTTTATCTGTTTACCAATAGTAGACTAAGCTATGATTTGCCTGACATCATAATGTTGTCAAGGGAACATTGACTGAGAATGATATATTTCTGTAAATTCTGGCACATTGGTTTCCAGCAGCAGCCTGTTGGCTGTGACTGTGGGCCTTGGAGTCAAAACATTGTCAGGAAGGTCCATCTCCAGACACTCCAGTGCAGTTCTAGTTCTCAGGTGGATGTCACAGCACCACTGAGGAGCCTGGAGATGTGTTATCTTTCAGTCACTGTCACTGAAATGGATTACCTGGGTACGTCGTTGTTAAAGGTTAGTGTGCAAAACCTGCCTGCTGCCAATCCTACATTGAAACAGTGATTACACTTGAAATATGTGATGTCCTGACATGTTGAAAGGCACTGTAGACATGCCAGCCTTTTCTTCTCACGATGTACATACAACCTCCTACATAATTTGGTGAGAATCCTCTCATAGCCTGTAATCATAACCTCTCCACTTGCAGAAGTGAGGCTGCAGAGTGACCCTGAATACTGTGGTCACTAACTTCATGGAGAAGGATGGTGAACCAGAGGGATACCGAGATCATATTTAGAGGCAGAAAGGAAAAGTAAGTTTTTATTTTAATTTGACGTATTAAAATCTCTAACAACAGTGAATGATCAGTTTAACGAGGTTGATGGACATAACGTCACATTGATACAAGAGACCTTATGCTGTTAAGTAGGGTGAGATTATGACGTCGTTAATACAAAATTCCAAAATAATGTGGATGTTGAGGGCAAGGGGCTATTCCTGCTCAGGAAACTGTGGAGCAGAATAATTTGACAGCAAGCTCTGGAGGACTACAGTTCAGTGCATCTGCACTCCCTAAATTTACTGAGCGATTTGCACATTAATAATGGTGTGCACAGTAAACACATTGTTGCTCCAGCAAGATTCATTTTATTGTTTTCCATTTAGCTCAATCAGAAAAGTTCCAGAGTCGTCCTCATGCCAGCACCTGATGAGAATTGCAGCTTACCTTCTATTACTTTAATATTCTTCCTCCCACACAGCACCACTCATCTGAAGACATCTTTCTCCAGCTGAGCTTTTCTCTGTGGAAGGGCAATTCTTTCCACTCACACTCAGTGTGTCACAGCAAGGGTCATTAAAACAAACTATTGTAAATCTGAATTGATTCTTATTTACCACATCAGTGAAAGGAAAATGACTCATCTTATAAACCAGAAGCATAAGGATCAGGCACTCACCAATGATGTTCCTCACATGGACACTGCAGTGCCCACTCTGAGGAAGGGTTGCTGGTCACACTGGGACTGACAGGATGGTGTAGAGTGGAAGAGAGCCAACTCACAATTGTCCAGCCACAGGCAGAAATGGAAATTAAAAGAAATCTGGGATTGTACAGTAACTTTCATGATAGTAAGGGGTCTCAGAGTCCTAGAGACAGCAGAACCCTTGTGAGGGGCAGTCACTGTGTAATGTGGTAAACACAACAGCTGTCCAGCAGACAGTGGACTCCTATAAACACCAACAGGTTCAGCAGACCAGTTCAGTGATGGTGCTTGAGGGATAAACCTATCTCTACCTGAGAGAGTGGATGTAACATTGATTTAGCATCTTACTGAAACCAACAGCACTTCTAACACTGCAGCACTCCCTCAGTACCGCCCTTCCCCCAGTGTGACATTCCCTCAGTACTGCCCCTCCCATGTGAGGCACTCCCTCAGTACTGTCCCTCTGACAGTGCAGCAGCACTCCTTCAGTGCTGCCCCGGCATTAATGAGGCAATTCCTCAGTACTGACCTTCTGAAATCCAGTGCTCTATCAGTACTGCCCTTCTGTTAGTACTCCAACATGAGTGTCAGCTAATATACAGTATCCCTAATAGTTTCTAATTCCAGATAAACCTAATGGTCAACAGTGAATGGGAAAGTGGAACAGCATGAGCATTGATGAATTTCCTGCTTCATCGCAGAACTTTGACAGAAACCCACTGCTCTCTGTATTCAGATAAAATTAGAATGAGAATCTTGGGGCATTTCCCCAGAAGTTTTTGCTGCTAAATTACAACATGCAGGGGTATCAGTATTAACCCTCTGTGATGGGATTAATACAGTTGGATTTGAGTTAACTGTATTAATGGTGCCAATGTACTAGATTATTTTAATTCCAAAAGAATTCTGCACATTTCCTTCTCTTCAGTAAATTAATCCACCAGTGAGTTAGGAGGCTATAGGCTAATTGCCTCATGATAAGCTGAACAAAACACTAAGGATAGCTGAAATAGTTCAAAACTGAACTCTGAACCTTGGCAACAGATTGCTGCCTTTAATTTACCTCAAGGTGGCATAGGCTTTGAACAGAATGAACACTTTCAGGCCAACATTGAAAGAAATGTCATGAGTTCATAGGCAGTTTCTTTCAGGGTTCCCACAGTGCACACAATGCTCAAGTCAAATTTTCATTCTCACACCCGCACATTCCATTAACTGTAGGTGTGGAAGGCAGGAAGTAGGGAGTGAGGTGTGGGTGGTGGGGTGGGTTGAAGGTAAAGGGACAGGGTACAAACTGGGTTTTGGGGAACTAATGCAGGATGGGACATGGTTTAGGGGAGTGTAGCTACATGGTGTGGGTGAGGGGCTAATTGTGCTGGGGAAAACAAGTACGTGTGGTGCTGGCGGATTGAATGCATATTTGGTAATTTATTGCTGCGCTCTGCTCCTATAATGTATTCTGGAAGCTCCACAGGACTTGTAGAAATTCATCACTTAAAGCTGATCATGCTGTGTGACAGCAGTGATACCAGACCAGTAACCAGGAAACCAACAACAAAAACAAAATGAGTTGAGCCCTCTAAGATATCTTCATTACAGGGTTCTGCTGTGCACTGGGTGTGTCTAATTTATAAATCAACTTGTACTGAGGAAATCATTCCCCAAAGTTAATAAAAATGTCTTAAAACATTCATTGCTGCCCGTTGATGTCTGGTTTTCCTGGGTACTTCCATCATACCACTAAAGCACAGATAAATGACCTGTGTGATTAAGGGTGAAGTTTGGGGGATTTATTTCATCCCTCTTAGGATGAATATCCTTCAAACTGTGATTTATGGAGATCGTAAAAAAATTCCTGCCTGGTTTAGCTCCCAGATGGGAGAAGTGTTCCAGTGGACAGCTGAAGTCACAGTCATTGAACTTGGAGATGGACAAGGACCCAGAATTGAAGGAGCATGGAGATCTTGGAGCATTGTGGGGTTGGGGGTTACTGAGTTAGGGATAGGCCAAGCCTGGGAGGGATTTGAAAACAAGGATGAGAATTTTAAACTTAATCCAACAAGGGGATGAGGGGCAACTGAGACTCTGGGCAAGAAAAGATGAAGAACAGCAGAACTATAAGCAAGGGAACCCAGCTAGGAATTAGGCTGCTAGCTCCTGAAGGTCTCACAAAGCCGAGGCTCCCTTGCTGCGTTGTCCCTCTTCCCCTAGACTTCAGTGACCATTCTCTCCCACCACACCTATCACCTGGTGAACTGAGAGAATCACCAGCCACAGGCACTGTTTAGAGAATGACCTGCACATTTCCAGTTCTATATATATAGATGAGATTATAGGACTGGGAGGCATTTATTAACCTTTAAGGGAATTAAGCGCACCCTGATAACCATTATTATCAACAATCACACATAAACAACAATTACTGTAATTAGTAATATTACACAATGCTAAAACAATCTTTGTAGATGTGCAGTCATAACAATTTCATTCCATGTTATTAATAATACTTAGGTTTGTACCCAAGATCATATGGTAAGTAACTGGCAAATTCACTGTATTACATTCTCTAGCTGGAGGGATGACAAAAGATAAGTAATCCAGTCTAGCACACCCCTCCCCTGCCTCTCTTTCTGTCTCTGACCCCGAATACATTGGAGTCATTGTTTCATAATATAACCTCATCCAATTAGCTGCAGCTTTAAACAGAATAATTCCCCAGAACTTGACTAGCTCCATCAGTTCCTTGGATCTCATTCAGAAGTTTTTTCGATTAACAAAGTTTAATATCTTTCAGAATCTCTGTCAGCCAAGCCTTTCCGTGAGGTCAGCTTATCAGCTTACACCTCTGTGACTGGATTCCTTTCTCTCTAAACTTTATCACAGAAACTTGTTTAGTGAGTAAAAATTGAAAGTTAGGAATTAACCATTTCCTTCCAATCACCCTACAGTCACACAAATAAAAGGCATCACTTAATTATCAACAGCACAACACAATATGGTAAATATCCAAAACATGAACTGCACCACATGGAATACTGAGACTATGGGGGAGATACAAGTAGACCTACAATAGAACATAGAATAGTACAGCACAATACAGGCCCTTCGACCCATAATGATGTGCCAATATTTAAACCTCGCCTAAGATTATCTAACCCCTTCCTCCCACATATCCCTCTATTTTAAATTCCTCCATATGCTTATCTAGCAATCTCTTGAATTTCACCAATGTACCTGCCTCCACCACTGCCCCAGGCAGCGCATTCCATGCCCCGATCAGTCTCTGGGTAAAAAACCTTCCTATGATATCTCCCTTGGACTTCCCACCCATTACTTTAAAGCCATACCCTCTTGAATTGAACATTGGTGCCCTGGGAAAGAGACGCTGGCTGTCCACTCTATCTATTCCTCTTAATATTTTGTACACCTCTATCATGCCTCCTCTCATCCTCCTTCTCTCCAAAGAGTAAAGCCCTAGCTCCCCTAGTCTCTCCTCATAATGCATACTTTCTAAACCAGGCAGCATCCTGGTAAATCTCCTCTGCACCCTTTCCAGCACTTCCACATCCTTCCTATAATGAGGCGACCAGAACTGGACACAGTGCTCCAAGTGTGGTCTAACCAGAGTTTTATAGAGCTGAGTCATTACCTCGCGGCTCTTAAACTCTTAAAGCTAATACCCCATAAGCTTTCTTAACTACCCTATCCACCTGTGAGGCAACTTTCAGGGATCTGTGGATATGGACCCCCGGATCCCTCTGCTCCTCCATACTACCAAGAATCCTGCCATTAACTTTGTACTCTGCCTTGGAGTTTGTCCTTCCAAAGTGTACCACCTCACACTTCTCCAGATTGAATTCCATCTGCCACTTCTCAGCGCAGCTCTGTATCTTATCAATGTCCCTCTGCAATCTTCAACAATCCTCCACACTATCCACAACACCACCAATCTTTGTGTCATCTGCAAACTTGCTAACACACCCTTCTACCCCCTCATCCAAGTCATTAATAAAAATCACGAAAAGCAGAGGTCCCAGAACCGATACTTGTGGGACCCCTCTAGTCACAGCCCTCCAATCTGAATGCACTCCCTCCACCACAACCCTCTGCTTTCTGCAGGCAAGCCAATTCTGAATCCACATGGCCAAGCTACCCTGGATCCCATGCCCTCTGACCTTCTGAAGAAGCCTACCATGTCGTACCTTGTCAAATGCCTTACTAAAATCCATGTAGACCACATCTGCTGCACTACCCTCATCAATCTGTCTGGTCACCTCTTCAAAGAACACTATCAGGCTTGTGAGACACAATCTGCCCTTCACAAAGCCATGCTGGCTGTCCCTGATCAGACCATGATTCTCTAAATGCCCATAGATCCTATCTCTAAGAATCCTTTCCAACAGCTTGCCCACCACAGGTGTAAGGCTCACTGGTCTATAATTTCCCAGACTATCCCTACTACCTTTTTTGAATAAGGGGACAACATTTGCCACCCTCTAATCCTCTGGTACGATTCCCGTGGACAACGAGGACTCAAAGATCCTAGCCAAAGGCTCAGCAATCTCCTCCCTCGCCTCACAGAGCAGCCTGGGGAATAGTCCATCAGCCCCCGGGGACTTACCTGTCCTAATATTTTCTAACAGCTCCAACACATCCTCTCTCTTGATACCAACATGCTCTATAAAATTAACCTTACCAACACTATCCTCAGCGTCATCAAGGCCCCTCTCCTTGGTGAATACTGAAAAGAAGTATTCATTGAATACCTCACCCACTTCCACAGCTGCCAGGCACATCTTCCCACCTTTATCCCTAATCGGTCCTACCTTTACTCCCGTCATCCTGCTCTTCACATAAGTGAAAAATGCCTTGGGATTTTCCTTAACCCTACTCGCCAAGGCCTTTTCATGTCCCCTTCTTGCTCTCCTCAGCCCCTTCTTAAGTTCCTTCCTTGCTACCCTATATTCCTCAAGAGACCTATTTGATCCTTGCTGCCTACACCTTATGTATGCTGCCTTCTTCCTCCTAACTAGATGTTCCACCTCTCTTGTCAACCATGGTTCCTTCACCCTTTTCTTTCTCTGGATCTCCAGGACAAATTTATCCCTAACATCCTGCAAGAGATCCCTGAACAACGACCACATCTCCATAGTACATTTCCCTTCAAAAATGTCATCCCAATTCACACTCGCAAGTTCTAGCCCTATAGCCTCATAATTTACCCTTCCCCAATTAAATATTTACCTGTCCTCTTTGCTCCTATCCTTGTCCATGACAATGCTAAATGTTAGGGAGTGGTGGTCACTGTCGCCCAAATGCTCACCCACTGAGAGATCTGTCACCTGACACGGTTCATTACCTAATGTAGATCTAATATGGCATTTCCTCTAGTTGGCCTGTCAACATACTGTGACAGGAATCCATCCTGGACACACTTAAACTCTGCCCCATCTAAACCTTTGGTACTAAGCAGGTGCCAATCAAAATTTGGGAAGTTGAAGTCTCCCATGATAACAACCCTGTTATTTTTGCACCTTTCCAAAATCTGCCTCCCGATCTGCTCCTCAATATCCTTGCTGCTACCAGGGGGCCTATAGAATACTCCCAGTAGAGTAACTGCTCCTTTCTTGTTCCTAACTTCCACCCATACTAACTCTAGAGAGGATCCTTCTACATTATCCACCCTTTCTGCAGCTGTAATAGTATCCTTGACCAGTAACGCCACCCCTTCCCCTCTTCTCCACCCTCCCACCATTCTTTTTAAAACACTGAAATACGGGAATATTCAGTATCCATTCCTGCCCTGGTGACAGCCAAGTCTCTGCAAGAGCCACAATATCATAGTTCCATGTATTTATATAAGCTCTCAGTTCATCACCCTTATTCCTGATGCTTCTTGCATTTAAGTAAATGCACTTTAGCCCATCCACCTTACTACTTTTATACCCTATACTCTGCTTCTCCTTCCTCAAAGCCTCTCTATATGTTAGATCTGGCTTTACTCCATGCACTTCTTCCACTGACCTATCTCTCTGGTTCCCATCGCCCTTGCAAACTAGTTTAAACCCTCCCGAACCACACTAGCAAACCTGCCTGCAAGGATATTGGTCCCCCTCGAGTTCAGGTGTAACCCATCCAATCTGTACAGATCCCACCTTCCCCAGAAGAGATCCCAATGATCCAAAAATCTAAAACCTTGCCACCTGCACCAACTCCTCAGCCACACATTCATCTGCTATCTCTTCCTATTCTTACCTTCACTATCACATGGCACTGGCAGCAATCCTGAGATTGCTACCCTTGAGGTCCTGTTCTTCAGCCTTCTGCCCAGCTCCCTAAACTCACTTTTCAGGACCTCATCCCCCTTCCTACCTATGTCATTGATACCAACATGTACCACGACTTCTGGCTGCTTTCCCTCCCACACAAGAACGATCAGAGACATCCTGGACCCTGGCACCTGGGAGGCAACATACCATCTGGGATTTTTGCTCATGTCCCTAGAACTCCTGTCTGTTCCCCTGACTATCGAGTCCCCTATCACTATTGCCCTCCTCTTCTCCTTCCTTCCCTTCTGAGCAACAGGACCAGTCCCAGTGCCAGAGACCTGGCTGCTGCTGCTTGATCCCTGTAGGTCATCCCCCTCAACAGCATCCAAAGCGGAATACCTGTTTTTGAGGGGAACAGCCTCCAGGGTCCTCTGCTCTGTCTGCCTGTTCCCTTTCTCTCTCTCTCCCCTGACAGTCACCCATCTATCTGCCTCCTGGACCCTAGAAGTACCTGCTCTAAAGGGGGTGACTGCCTGCTGATGCACAGCATCTACATAACTCTCTCCCTCCCTGTTGCTTCACAGTGTTTGAATGCGACTCCAGCTCATCAATTCTGAGCCAAGGTTCCTCCAGCCTCAAGCACTTACTGCAGATGTGGTCTCTGTGCACTGCAGCAGGGTCCACTAGCTCCCACATCATGCAGCTGCAGCACATCACCTTGCCCTCCATCTGAACTATTTTTTTCTTACCTAGCTGTAGTCTACTTAAAAGTTATAATAACCGTAAACCTTACCATTACTTACCAGCTACTCACCAGTGTTGTTGCAGATGGCCTCCGCCTCTTGATGCTGAAGCCCGTTATGCCAAAGCCAGTCACTCTAACTCTGTCCACTCCGACAATGGCCGCCCCAAAATGGCTGCTGTTTGACACGACCTCCTTTTTATTGGCCCTTATTAATTAGCCCGGACCTGTGAGGGACCCGCTGTTCCTTGGTCTCTCAGCTCCCGATTCACTCCTAAGTAAAAAGCCCATGAAAAAAATGAACTTTTTAAAGGGTTTTAGACCCGACCTGTGAGGGACCTCTGCTCCTTGGTCTCTCAGCTCCTGATGAGAGTTATCATCACTGGGGGAGGTTCATGGATAGGGAAAGTTTAGAGGGATATGGGCCAAATGCAAGCAAATGGGAATAGCTCAGGTAGGCACCCTGGTAGGCATGGGCCAGTTGGGCCAAAGGGCCTGTTTCCACACTGTATAACTCTGACTCTATGACCAGCAGCGAGACATTAAATAAGTGCTGAGATTGCTGTGAGGCTGAAAACATTTATTCCTTGAGACCTGCAGTATGTAAATTATGACGTCATTTTTAAAAAATGAAAATGTTCGATTTCTCAAACCCACAGACCTCTAGTGAGTGTATATCATGCTTTGTTTTTCAGTTGCAAAGAGGGGACATTAAGGCACATAAGAAAATACACATAGAACACAGCAGTGACAGAAAAGGTCACATCCAAGTAAAGACTGAAGCAGTAGCAGCTTCTCATCTAGCAAGCACTTTCCCGGTGCTGTGACTTGTCCTGGGTTTCTGAAGCTCTCTTTCCCCAAAGTCACAGTGAAGGATGATAAAAGCCTCCTGTAAATCCTGCCCCACTTCCATTGTCACATAGCTCTTGCTGGTTCCCCATTCACCCCCCTGCATTAATGACCAGACCTCCCCATCGTCCCCTTTCCTCAATGGCCACTGGCTCCCAGATCCAGCAGCAAACACCCGGCCCCTGCAATTTATAACTTGTAAAGTTCACACCCTTGGTTGTAAATATTTCCATGGTTGCCACATCATTAAGACTTGTAGCTCCACACCGTCTTCCAGTGCTCCCAGCTTTTCACCCTGCTTCTTATGCACTCCTCACCTGTTCATTGACAGCAAGTGCCTGAAATCTTACACCTCCACCCCAGCTCTGAGAAATATCCCTCTCACCTCTCTCTCCTTCCTTAAAGGTCTCCTCAAGGCCCATATTCTTTACTCTGTTCTGACTCCATGTCCAATTTCCTACTTGCCATTTGTCACATTCTTTGAGTTGTTCTCATGTCTTTTGTCTGAGTTATTACGCTGAGGCCTCATCTGCTTTCTCAGTTGGATGTGAATGATCCCGGGCACTATTCTGAAGATGAGTTGGGGGAGTTTTCGCCATTTGATATTCATCGCTTATCAGACTTTGCCTGTGAGCTGATTTTTCTGACCATTGTTGCGTTGCCATATGTTGGAGCTTATTGTGTGTATCCTGACTGCAGCTGATGATCTAATGTCAGAATTAGGCAGTCACATATAAACAGGAAAGGCTAGACATCTGAAATTGTTGAATTCAGCATTAAGTCATGGGCCTTAATGTGCCTGGATGGAAAATGAGGCACTGTTCTGCATGTGTATATTGGCTTTGTTGGAACAGTTTGAGAGGCCCAAGACTCAGAGGTCAGAGTGGGAATAGGATGGAGAATTAAAGTGACAGGTAACTGGAAGCTTAGGGTCACCCCTGCAGACTCCGTGGTGATATTATCCAATCAGCATTTGCTTTCTCCAAAGTAGAGGAGGCCACATTGTAAGTATCAGATTGGAAGAAGTGCAGTAAATCGCTACTTCACCTGGAAGGAGTGTTTGGGTCCTTGGATGGTAGGAAAAGGGCTGGTGTTGCATCTCCTGCAGTTGCATGGGAAAGTGCTGCAAAAAGGAGAGTGGTTGGTGGAGATGGAAGAGGGAACTAGATTTGATTAAAAAATAGTCCCTTAAGAGGCAAGACAGGGAGTGAGAAAGGTCTGACAGACTAAAATGCATCTACTTTAATGCAAGAAGCCTGACAGGTAAGGCAGATGAGCTCAGGGCATGGATGGATACATGAGACTGGGATATTATAGCTATTACAGGAACATGGCTGAGGGATGGGCAGGACTGGCCTCTCAATGTTCCGAGGTACAGATGCTACACTCGTGATAGAGTTAGGGGTAAAGGAGAAGAGGGAGTTGTGATTTTGATTAGAGAGAACATCATGGCAGTACCTAGAGACGATGTTCCTGGCAATTGTCCAGTGAGGCTATATGAGTGGAAGTTAGAAATAAGAAGTGGGTGATCACTTTGATGGGATGTACAGAAGGTCTCCAAATTTTCACTGGGAATTAGAGGAGCAAATATGTAGGGAGATCACAGATAGCTGCATGATTAATAAGGTTGTAACTTACCTAATATTAACTGGGATTAGATGGGGCAGAATTTAAGTGTGACCAGGAAAGTTTTCTCAAGCAATTTGTAAACGGCCCTACAAGAGATGGGGCAACACTGGACCTCCTATTGGGAGAGGAGGCTGGGCAAGTGGCTGAAGTGTCAGTGTAGGAGCACTTTGGAACCAGTGACCATAATTCTATTAGTTTTAAAATAATTGTAGAAAAAGTTAGGACGTGTCCACAAGTTGGGGCAAGGGTAATTTTGAAGGCATCAGACAGGAACTTTCAAAGGTTGATTGGGAAATTCTGTTAGCCGGTAAAGGGGAAATGGGTGGCTTTTAAAAGTGAGATTTCAGGCCCAGCATGTTCCTGTTAGAGTGAATGGCAAGGCTGGCAGGATTAGGGAAGCCAGGGTGACGATACCCTCATTAATGTACTGAATTGAAGATTGTCCATAGGTACTCGGTCAGTCCGCAGCACGGAGAGACCCGACGTGAATGGTTAGGGTTTGGGCCGGGCACGGTGCTGGAGCGGGTAATTGGGGAGTTCTGCTTCCTCGCCTGGTGAAGCTGTGTCCGTGTTAATGATGTGAGTTGCCGACATAAGTTTATTTACAACATCATTAGTACTGCGAGTGGTTCCTCCAGCTGCTCTGAATGTGATTAGTTTGTGTAATCAACTCGCGGGGACAGAGACCGCACTCGCTGGATGGTCCAATGGCTTTCCGTCGGCGGATACGGCCCATTGATGGGAGTGGAGAGGGCGACTAATCTGCCAGTTATTGGGGATTCTCCCTCAAGATACAACGGTAGCTTTCTCCAAAAAAACACCAGCTCTAGGCTGGTTCCCGTCACCATCTTGGTCCAGAACACAAACACAGACGCCCGTCTCCCAGGAGGAGTCAGGCGGAGGCAGACATCAGGCAAAGAAGCCCCCAGGTGGGGAACCGGTCACCCCCACTCCTAGTCATCTTCACTCCCATTCATCCCACCCTCACTCACCCCGTTACCCCATCCTCACTCACCCCCAACTCCCCCTAGAACGGGCAGGGACAGAGACAGCACTCGCTGGATGGACCGATGGCTTGGGATGGGTGGAATAAGTATACACCGGAGCGGACAGGTGTACACCTCAGCGGATGAGAGCACACCTGAGCGGATGGGTGTACACCGGAGCGGGATGGGAGCACACCTGAGCGGATGGGTGTACACCGGAGCAGAACGGGTGTACACCGGAGCGGGATGGGTGTACACCGGAGCGGATGGGTGTAGACTGGAGATCGCCGCCACCTCTGTGACAAACGCCGGGACCACTGGACGTCTCAACAGAGCAACAAACAATCCGGGGGGGGGGGGGGAGGTGAGAAGAATCGTCCACGTTTCGGGTTGAAGTCCTGCATCGACAACGATTCCTGCCCACCCCCCCCCCCCCCCCCACCACTACCACCCACACACAGATGTTGCTCGACCCACTCAGTTCCTCCAGTAGATTGGGTGTTGCTACAGATTCCAGCATCTGCAGTCTCGTGTGTCCTCGCCCTCACCAGATGCCCTCACCGCTGTGTCTACCCTCCCTGATCACCAGCACCACCCACCCCCACCAATCCCTGCACTCCTTCCACCCTGCCCGCCAGGCTCCTGAATCACCCACCGTTCGCTGCCCCACCTCCCGCGATACCTCTCATCCTACCGCCCGACCCTCTGCCGTGCCAGCCCACGGGCTGACCCCACAATCCAACCCCTCACTCCCCAACCCTCCGCCCAGGCTGACAGCCGGGTGCAGTGGGAGGGAGCGCCGCATTGTCGGGGGATGCAGTGTTAACCTAAATCCTTGCCTGACCATGAAATGTCCCACAGACTGGCGAGTTCTGCACCGACATTTGGGATGAGTTTCCCGGACCAATATTTGTCCCTCATGCCGCACTGGAACTTTGCGCCCGGCCATCGCCCCTTGCCTTCCTCTGGAATCTTGCTGTGCGGAATTTGGCTGCTGCGTTTCCTGCTTCCCAACCCCGGCCACGGATCCACACGGGGGCTGGACACCGGGCCCCGCGCCCGGGGCGGGAGTTCACCATTGTGGCGCCGGTGGGTGCGTCTGTGTGGGCGGACGAGGACGCGCCGCGGGTCTGTAGCGTTGGCGACCCTGCCGACGCGGGCCAGTGTCCGCGGTACCCTGCCGAGGGGGGCGAGAGGGCGGGGGCTTCACAAAGTGCACCATGTATGTAAATGGCACCTTAGCCCCCCTCGCAGCACCAGCATTGCGCTCTCTGACCGCGCACATTCTCCGGAGAGGCAGAGTTCTCTGCGGTACCCACACCTCAGTCTCTGCCGCCGCCTCTCTCCGTGTGTTCCTGCCGCCCCTGTGATCTGCGCTCGATGCTGTAGCGCTCCGGAGCTGCTCATATCGGTGAAGCTGTTCACCAGATGTTTACAGCAGAGTCCCCGTGTTCTGTGAGCCAGTCTGGAACTTCATGAAGGGAGATAACAAACCGTGTCTTCATTTGTAACTATACCGCGCCGCTAACGACCGAAAATATTTCACTCGGGCTGTTGGCGGAGATTGAAAATCAGTATTTGCACCACTCTGAAATAATCGAATTCCATTGTTACTGTTAATGGGAAAACCTACACAGCGGGCATTATTTTATCATCCCCAGGTCTGACGTAGTCTTCTTTGTAAACTGCTTGTCCTCTAAAGTAAAAACAGAAAATGCTGGAAATTCTCGGCAGGTCAGGCGGCGCCTGTGGGAATAGAATGTGTGGTTTTCTCTTCCCAGAGATGCCGCCTGACCTCTTGAGTATTTCCAGCATTTTCTGTCATTATTTTAAACTTACAACATCTGCAGTTCCTTTGATTTTCACCAACACTTTGTCCTCGGCGATTACCGGGTGTGAATGTGTTCCCGTGAGTCTGGGAGAGCGCGGGCTGGTGTGGGTCTGGTGTCAGACTGGCGTGAGGCTGGCGTGGGATTGTTGTCAGACTGGTGTGGGGCTGGTGTGGGGCTGGTGTCAGACTGGTGTGGGGCTGGTGTGGACTGGTGTGGGGCTGGTGTGGGGCTGGTGTCAGACTGGTGTGAGGCTGGTGTGGGATTGGTGTCAGACTGGTGTGGACTGATGTGAGGCTGGTGTGGACTGGTGTGGGGCTGGTGTGGACTGGTGTCAGACTGGTGTGAGGCTGGTGTGGGATTGGTGTCAGACTGGTGTGAGGCTGGTGTGGACTGGTGTCAGACTGTGTGAGGCTGGTGTGGGATTGTGTCAGACTGGTGTGGGGCTGGTGTGGGGCTGGTGTCAGACTGGTGTGAGGCTGGTGTGGGATTGGTGTCAGACTGGTGTGGACTGATGTGAGGCTGGTGTAGACTGGTGTGGGGCAGGTGTGGGATTGGTGTCAGACTGGTGTGAGGCTGGTGTGGACTGGTGTCAGACTGTGTGAGGCTGGTGTGGGATTGTGTCAGACTGGTGTGGGGCTGGTGTGGACTGGTGTGGGGCTGGTGTGGACTGGTGTCAGACTGGTGTGGACTGATGTGGGGCTGGTGTCAGACATGTGAGATTGGTGCCATACTGGTGTGGGACTGGTGTCAGACTGGTGTGAGACTGGTGTGGGGCTGGTGTGGGGCTGGTGGGGCTGGTGTGATTACACCATTCCACAGGGCAGTATAACATCAACCAGAGAGGATGAGACAGGTCCCCTGAAGGACAGCAGTTAGCAGCTGGGCTTTTATCACAAGCCGGTAGCTTCATGGTCAACTTAATTAACTGAATACATTTAATTAACAGAATTTAAATGCTCCATCTACCACGGAGGGATTTGAACCCTTCACTCTGGGTCAGCACTCCAGGGCTGTGCGTTACCCCACTGACCAGTCTGTTTCCATCCCCTGGTCACTGAGACATTACGGGTTCAGTAGGATTAGAGCTCTGCTCTCTAACCGTGAAGCAATTGGCGAATGAGTTCAGTGACGCAGCCTGCGGGCTAAACCTCAGCACTGGGTATCGACTCCCGTCACTCAGAAACCCGTCCAGAGCAACTGTTAACATCCTTAGTTTGAAAGAAGGGAGGTGATGAATTTAAATAACTCACGTCAGGCAACATTGGAAATTGTCATTAATTCATCTAGACAAACCATATCTCATTCCACTCGTTCTCATCATTCTAAGTGCAGGATACCTTCCCTGTGGTTTCCATTAGGATTCCACAGTGGCAGCTGCCAGCTCTGTTTCCAAAGCTCCAGGCAACACCTAAACCCTGGGTAACTCTGTAACTCTGGAATGGGAAGGTGGTGTACTGCTTGGCCAGCATCTCCAGTTATCAGTCTGGGCTCTGGTTTACAGGGCAGTAATAAAACTACCACCCACATAATGCGACACACAAAAAGCAGTGGAGGAACTCAGCAGGCCAGGCAGCATCTATGGAGGGAAATGGACAGTTGAAGTTTCGGGTCAAGACCCTTCATCGGGAGTGAAAGATAGAGGGGAGATCGCCTGTATGGGAGAGGCCAAGGACATGTCTTTCCTCAGCCTCCTCCACAGCCAAAATGAGGCTAAACACAAACTAGAGGAACAACACCTCATATTCTGCCTGGGTAGTCTATAGCCCGACAGAATTTTGAATCCTCCAACTTCTGGTAACTGCTCCCCCTCTGTCCCTTTTCTCCCTCCTCCTAATCTACCTGGTCCCCATCACTATGTCTCTTTCCCCTCCTCCACCCCCTCCGTCTGACCATCACCCACACAACCCTTCCACGGGTTCTACTCCCCCACTACTCCCCTCTCCCCTCCCCACCTCCCTCCCATTATTCCATGCTCCACTATCCCCTCCTATCAGATTCCATCTTCAGCCCTTTGTCACGTCCACCTATCACCTCCCAGCTTCTGATGCCATTCCCACTCTCCCCTCCCCAATCTGCTATCACCCCCCCTCACCTGGATCCACCTATCACCCACCTCTCTTACCCTACCCCTTCCCCCTCACCTCTTTACACTGGCTATCTCCCCTCTATCTTTCAGTCCAGATGAAGGGTCCCAACCCGAAACATCAACTGTCCATTTCCCTGTATAGATGCTGCCTGACCCGCTGAGTTCCTCCAATGCTTTGTGTGTTGCTCCAGTTTCCAACATCTGCAGTCTCTGATGTGCTGACATAATGCAGCCTGTTCCACGATGACCCATGTGGCTCCAAGCACAGCCACAAGCTTCCTGCCCAATGACAGGCTCATGGAGTGGTTGGAGGACTGTGGGACTCCTGAACTCTCCCGACAACCTCGACCATTCGAGCTGGTGCCTACTTATAGTGCAAGCAGCCATTGGCACCTGTCATGAGGAACTTCTGCTATGAGGTCTGTCTGTCATGGCAGAGGAACCTCGTGACAGACTGCCATCCCACACACAACAATCACCCTTTCGCTAACTTGAGGGGTGAGCATTTCCTATCTTCAGCACCACAGGCTGTGGGGGCTTCACCTGACCTTCAGGTGGAATCCTGTGGAACCCCCAGCACTACCCAACCTCCCCCTCTGGCTCATCTCCCTCGGGCATTGTATTCACTGTGCCGCTTCTGATCTGTACAGCTCCTACATAGGTACTGGTGTCTGCCAGCATTTAAAAGCTGCAATAACTGCAGGGCACAGAAGGAGGTATCAGAAAATTCACTCTGAAACCTTCAGCGTTCAACAATAGGGGCCCAACAGAAACTTCTAAGATCTTATCTTTTGTTTTCATATTCTTTGAAGTAACATCGATTTTCTGTACCAGAGTTGGGAATTCTAACTGCCAGAGACTTGCATGAACAAAGAATTATTTTTCTGTAGGATCTCACAATGACATTGAATCGATTTTATCAACTGAATTAGATAAAGTCTCAATCCACATGTCCAATTCTTAATCGTCTCTGCTTTTGTACAAATCAGCGATGGTTCTTTCTGAGGAACAAAGATGCTGAGAATGTGCATCTGTTCAGAACCTGACGTCAGCAGCTGCATTCTCAACTGCAGGTGAAGCCATCCACATTGAAATTAAGCATTCAGTTTGTACGAGATGATTTTCTAACCGCACGTATTTCAAAGTTAGCCTCTGAACTAGGCTAATCGAATCTCTAAACTTTGCATGAAATTGCAGTTGATTTCTGTACTGCTGGCTTTGTCTGCTACCAAGCATTCTTGTCCAATGCACACTGGGTATCCTCACCTCTGTAGATCAGAATCAAAATCAGAATCAGTGATGGTTTACCATCACTGACATATATCGTGAAATTTGTTGTTTTGCGGCAGCAGTACAGTACAAGGCATAAAAACTATGACATGTTACAAAAATAAATAAGTAGTGCAAAACAGGAATAACAAGGTAGTGTTAATGGGCTCATGGACCGTTCAGAAATCTGATGGTGGAGGGGAAGAAGCTGTTCCTAAAACATTGAGTATGGGTCATCAGGCTTCTGTACCTCCTCCCTGATGGTAGTAACATGAAGAGGGCATGCCCTGGATGGTGGGGGTCCTTAATGATGGATGCCACCTTCTTGAGGCACCCCCTCTTGAAGATGTCCTCGATGGCAGGGAGGGTTGTACCCATGATGGAGCTGGCTGAGTCTACAACCCTCTGCAGCCTCTTTCGATCCTGCGCATTGGAGCCTCCATACCAGGCAGTGATGCAACCAGTCAGAATGCTCTCCACTGTACTTTTATAGAAATTTGTAAGAGTCTTTGGCGACATACCAAATCTCCTCAAACTCCTAACGAAGTAGAGCTACTGGCGAGCCTTCTTCATGATCGATCAATGTGTTGTGCCCAGGATAGATCCTCTGAGATGTTGACGCCCAGGAACTTGAAGCTGCTCACCCTTTCCACTGCTGACCCCTCAATGAGGACTGGTGTGTGTTCTCCTGACTTCCCCTTCCTGAAGTCCACAATCAATTCCTTGGTCTTGCTGATGTTGAGTGCGAGGTTGTTGTTGCAACACCACTCAACCAGCCGATCTATCTCACTCCTGTACACCTTGTTGTCATCATCTGAGATTCTGCCAACAACAATGGCGTCATCAGTGAATTTATAGATGGCATTTGAGTGGCGCCTAACCACACAGTCATGAGTGTAGAGAGAGTAGAGCAGTGGGCTAAGCACGCATCATTGGGGTGCACCTGTGTTGATTGTCAGTGAGGAGGAGATGTTATTACTGATCCACACTGACTGTGGTCTCCCGATAAGGAAGTCAAGGATCCAGTTGCAGAGGGAGGTACAGAGGCCCAGGTTTTGAAGCTTGTTGATTACTATTGAGGGGATGATGGTGTTGAATGCCAAGCTGTAATCAATAAACAGCAGCCTGACATATGCTTTGCTGTTGTCTCGGTGCTCCAAAGCCGAGTGGAAAGCCAGTGAGATTGTATCGCTGTAGACCTATTGTGGCAGTAGGCAAATTGCCTCAAAACATAGCCCCCTGGAGTTGTTTGGATATTGCAATTACAGTCAGCTATTACACGGTGCTTGAGACTCCCTCAGATGGAACAAGATAAAACTGTCTTTCAGAATCTTGTTTCTTTACAAGCCTTAGAAAATTATTCTGCACAATTCTATAATGCATATGGTTTTTGTTCAGTGTTTCACCAGAAGCATGTGCTTGTTCAAGGGAAGGTTTAGTATTTAAGGTTTAACATTTTTAACTCTCCTCTCCACTCCCACACCGATCTGTCCACCCTTGGCCTTCTCCATTGCTACAAAGGGGCCAAATGCAAATTAGAAGAACAACATCTCATATTCTGCTTGAATAGCTTACAACCCAATGATATGTGCATTGAATTTTCCAATTTCAGGTAACCCACACTCCCTGTGTTCTCCTCCCACACACACTCACCTGTCCACCTTATTCTCTTCTCCTTTTGTTCACCTTTCCCCTTCCCCTCCCCCTCCTTCTCCCCCTCCCCCTCTCCCTCCCCATCTGGTTCCACTGATCAACTGTCACTCTCTGGTGGAGCAAAACAAGGGGTCTGTGGTCTGTTCTTGCTTCTACTTCACATGCTTATTGTAATGAACATTTTTTATATCTACAAATATGTTAAAAATAAGTTAACCTCTGGGAATTCAATGTAAAGTTCTCAATTCAAGCTCTCCTCCCTGCCTGCCAACTATCCAAGATTAGTGCCTATTCGCCATAAAACGTTTAGTCACTGGGTGACTCTTCCTTTTATTCTCACCAATCAGTGTGAGTAATTCGCACAGAGAGGTGCAAAATGTGGCTCATCCTGAAATGTAATTTGGTTAAAATGTGAACCATCCATTACTCGAAATGAAGCTACAAAAATGACATATCTAAGCAGTTAAATAATCTTTGAATTAATAGGCATGTACTACAAATCTTTTCATTTATCACAATGCATGTTTATCAGCTTCCCTTTGTCCACCTCTCAAAAATGTCACCTGCAGAATGAAAGAACCATCTAAAAGAATTTTAATAAGATAGTCTGAGATTCAAGGAAGTGAAAGTTGATTGAAATTCATACGTTTCCTGAAATGTGCTGTCTATCTTGTATGAGCAGAAAGGGGCTGGAAACGTAGAGTAAACTGGGGATTCTGACTTAAAATTCAACCAATCAGCCACTATTACAGAACGACAGAACAGAAGGAGAGGGAGGGGAGAAATGGAGGGGGTCAGGGTTTCAGAGTTTCTAGTCACAAGTCACCATGGCTGCGTCCTTGGAGATAAGTTCTTGATACCCATCAGGAGGAAGTATATCACATACTGGGAAAAGATGAAAGCTCAAAGCAGCAGCATGACCTTCTTGGTCTTAGTAGTGGAATCAAGCAGTTTGGTGGAGTTTAAGAGGCTTTTAGATAGACACAGGAATATGAAGGGAATGGAGGGATATGGGTGATACACAGGAAGAGGACATTTAGTATGAATTGGCATCAAGATCAGCACAACATCATGGGCCAAATGGCCTGTCCAGTGCTGGATTGTTCTATATTCTATGTTCTTGGAGATGGTGCAGAGCTTTGTTGGGGTGACACATGGTAAAATATCTCTTAATGATGGCAGCAATGGAACAAGAAAATATGTTGATCCCCAGGTTTGGTGATGGGTGATGCCAAGGCGATTTACGCAAGATGAGTGAGTGGGTAAATAAATGGCAGATGCAGTAAAATGTGGGTAAATGTAAATTTATACACTTTGGTAGGAAAGGCAGAGTATTACTTACATGGTAATAGATTGGGAAATGTCAATCCACAAAGGACCTGGGTGTCCTTGTACACCAGTCACCAAAAGCAAACATGTAGGCAAGCAATTAAGAAAGCAAATGGCAGAGAGTCTCGATCTCAGGAGCAAGACTATATGTCTTACTATAGTTATACAGGGCCATGGTAAGACCACGCTGGAATTATTGTGTGTAGCTTTGTATTCATCAGAGTTTAGAAGAATGAGAGGGATCCCATTGAAACATACAAAATTCTGATGGGGCTCAACAGGCTGGATGTTGGGAGGATTTTCTTCTGGCTGGGGTCACGCTCTCATGATACAGGGTAAAACGTTTGGTATTGTGATGAAGAGAGAGTGGTGTACCTGTGGAATTCTATACCACAGACAGGTGTGGAGGCCAAGTCACTGAATTCATTCAAGGAAGTAAATGGATCTCCAGACAAAAAGACATCAAGGGGCCATGGGGAGAAAGCAGAAATGTGGTAATAATTTAGAGGATCAGATGCGATCATACTGAACGGTGAAGCTGTCTCGAAGGGCTGAATGGCCTCCTGCTACTCCTACTTTCTGTATTTCTTTGATAAACCTGGAGCAGCCACTTAAGCAATCAGCGAAGCTCTGTACAGAGTTTCAGTTGACATCATCATGTTAGCCACTGAGGTGGTGGCAGTGTGGAGTGAGGGCAGGACCAACAGTGGTCTGTTTTACAGTAATCTCACTCTATTTAACCTGCCAAATCTATTTAGTAAGAAACTTTATGATTCAAGTCAACTGAGCTCATGACTGTGGAGCCAGTTCTGCCAAATTAAATGCAGCACATGACAAACCACACCACACAATGACTTTGGCCATTAACTGTATTTCTCTATTAATCACGATTAGTTCAAACAATGGTTCAAAAAGGTTCACTACATAGTACCAAAAAAAAAATTCATTAACTTTTTGGTTATACAACTCCTTTAGCAGTTTCACAACCTCCAAAACTCATTAAGTCTTTACAGATATTACCCGCTCTGGATGAACCTGGCCAGGGTTCAACATGGTGAGTTCCTCTCCGAGTCAGAGACTTGGGGTCTTCTGCAAACTGTTGATGTCTGGAGTTATCGCTGTAGATCATCTCATGAGGCACTTTTTTATACATTTCTTTGTAAACTTTTCAGACATTGCTTTGATTTTACAGCCAACTATATGGCTGTAGGTCAACTCCTTGTCCATTAATGTACTTGTTGTTTGATACTTTCAAATTCTTGCTGGTTCTCATAATCACCATAGCCTCCTGATCCACAATTATAAGAGTTTAAACTTGTACAATACTGTCTGGTATCTCAAAGTTGTCTGTGTAACTTGGTATCAGGAATAGTGGGGGTGGGGGGGGGGGCACAGCACTGTAAAATTGTCTCAGGTGGAAAATTACTGCCACTACATTCCCACACTGACACTAACCAGATGTTAAAATGTCAGAGTGACCCCACTTCACATTGTCCCTTCAGCTTCATACTGACCAAGTCTCTTCCATAGTTTTCAATTCTTCCATTTAACTCTTTCTTCTCTCCTCAACTGTCTACAACTGAAACTACAGCAACATGTCCTGATAAAAGTGGGCATTTATTCAGAAAATTGCAGTGTGTGGAGGATACCACATAATAAATAATTGAATCCCAGCAGCAGCAGCAGTGACTGACAAGGCAATTTCTTGTCCTTTTAACTCCAGTTGGATGAGGAGATGGATACATGACCAACTTTGTGGGTACTGGAGAGCACAGGTAGGTGGGGAACCTGGGCACCTTCCCTACTAGTGTCTCCATGGGGTGGGTAAAGATCAGCCTGTGGCAATTCGGACAGGAAGGGGAGGGGTACACTGGTCAAACGGGAAACTGGGTGATCTCTTGAGAATGGTTCCATGAGAAGAAATTTGAACCTGACAGGACCTTGCACCCTCTATTTTTGGTGCAATAACACTTGGGCCGAAATCTTTGCTGTCTGAACTTGTATAATTTGCTGCCTGGTCTCACCATCTGATAGCTTCCTCTCCCAATCCCTGCTAGATTATGTACAACCGTGAAACAGCATCCAGTCCCTTGTATTATGAGGCAGGACAGGAATGGAGAACTGTTGGACTTTGCAATAAATCTCGTTATTTAATGCTCATTTATTCTGTTGCCTTGAAATATTGAACTAATTATTCCATCTTCAGATCTCCTCTTATGAATGAAATCTATGGCTGAGGACAATTGACGCATTGGTCATTAATAACTAACATTTCATACTCATCATACTGCTTATTTTAAAAAACTAAAGTGCATCCAGGAAAGTAGCAGTGTCAGACATTGAGGATAACTTAATTGGTTAGTGGTGATGTTATGAAGTGCCATCTCATCAAAGACCAAAACAGTTCAGCTTGAAATGTGAAATGTCAGTTCACAGTTCCATCTGAAAATTACCACACAAACATACAACCTTACTTAAAAAATTGTGAATGCATCAAAAGATTAAAATTACAACAACCATTGGTTAATGATCTAGGGCACTGTAAAACATCGAGTATTAAGTCAGAGAAGCATGTCTAGAGTAAGCTGTGTTAAACACTGTCATCCTCCATGGGTAAGGGTAGCACCCACCTCTATAGTCAAACCATGAAACATGTTATCAGGTGTATTATCATATCATCTGCAGTGTGATATGAAACCAGTGGTAACTCTGAGCAAAAGGACACGCTTAACGTAGAAGTGAAGATGAAGGTGATAACACTCACACAGCACATGAATACTGGCCTTACAGTTACAGTGTGATGTTGTTTCCTGAACCCGGTATGGTGACACAGTTACAGTGTGATGGTGTTTCCTGTACCCTGTACATGGTGATACAGTTACAGTGTGATGGTGTTTCCTGTACCCTGTACATGGTGACACAGTTACAGTGTGATAGCGTTTCCTCTACCCTGTACAAGGTGATGCAGTACAATGTGACATTGTTTCCTGTACCCTGTACATGGTGATGCAGTTACAGTGTGATGGTGTTTCCCGTACCCTGTACACAGTGATGCAGTTATAGTGTGATGGTGTTTCCTGTTCCCTGTACACAGTGATGCGCATACAGTGTGACGATGATTCCTCTATCCTGTACTTGGTAATGCAGTTATAGTGTGATGGTGTCTCCTGTACTCTGTACGCGGTGGTACAGTTACAGTGTGATGGTGTTTCCTGTATCCTGTACACGGTGACACGGTTATAGTGTGATGGTGTTTCCTCTATCCCGTACACGGTGATACAGTTACAGTAACAATGTATCCTGTATCCTGCACGTGGTGATACAGTTACAGTGTGACGATGTTTCCTCTATCCTGTACACAGTAATGCAGTTATAGTGTGATGGTGTCTCCTGTACTCTGTACATAGTGATGCACATGCAGTGTGATGGTGCTTCCTGTACCCTGTCCATATCATCTTAGTTTAGCGGAGTGGTACAGGTGCTTCTGTGGTGGAGGGATTTTGCGTAGTTGAGTTGGAGCTGTGAGTTCATGGAATCATTGAATCACAGGCTGTACAGCATAGGAACAGGCCCTTTCAGCCACATTGTCCATGCCAACCCTGATGCAGATCTACAATCAAATTACTTGCCTGCATTAGGCCCGAATCCCTCTCTACCCATCCTCTAGTTCTTGGACAAGTGTGGTAGTGTGGGTGTGGGGAGTGAGGTACCCCGAGTGTGGGGGTGTGGTGAGTGAGGTACCCTGGGTGTGGGGGTGTGGGGGGTGAGGTACCCTGAGTCTATGGGTGTGGGGAATGAAGTACCCTGAGTGTGTGGGTGTGGGGATTGAGGTACCCAGAGTGTAGGGGTGTGTGGAATGAGGTACCCTGGGTGTGTGGGTGTGGGGAGTGAGGTACCCTGAGTGTGTGGGTGTGGGGAGTGAGGTACCCTGAGTCTATGGGTGTGGGGATTGAGGTACCCAGAGTGTAGGGATGTGTGGAATGAGGTACCCTGGGTGTGGGGTGTGAAAGTCAAGATTATAATTAGATTAGCCAAGACATCATTCTTATTAAATGGTGGAACAGGTTTTAATGCATCCAACAACCTGCTGGAGGAGCTCAGTGGGTCGAGCAGCATCTGTGGGGACAAAGGAATTGTTGATCTTTTGGGTGTATACCCTGCATCAGGCTTTGAATGCATTTTTCAGTTTGTACGAAGGGCTTCAGGTTTCAAATTCTCAGCCTCGTTTCCAATCCTCATTCTGACCTTACTGCCCCCTCTCTCTGTAACCCCCTACAACCCTCTAAGGTCTGTTCTCTGATTCCTATCCCTTCATTGGTCCCAATTCCCATTGCTCCACTACTGGAAGACCCCACCTTTAGCTGCCTGGGCCCTAAGCTCTGTGGCTCTCTCCCTAAACCCCTCCCTCTGCCTCTGAGACCCTGCCTCTTTGACCAAGCTGTTGAAACATCTCCTCGGTGAGCTGTGTCACATGCTGTTTGACCACACACCTATCAGCTCAAGAGGTTTTAATAATGCCAAAGGCAATATATAAAATCGACGTAAACTCCTGCTGGAGACTTTTCAGGAATTCCAATATCCATTCCAAACTGTTCATTATTGTTAAAGCTCACCACTTAAAGAAGTGCACAATATTCTTGGCAGATGACTGTTTCCAAGGCAACAGGAGCCATCATGATATTTGTTGCTACCCGGTGCAATCTGATGGCACTTATTAATATCTTAGTAAATTTGCATAATGCTATTTCATGATAATGAATTATTTGAAATCATTTGACCTCTTTGAAATTCTGGTCATGTTATTACTTTAATCATTTTTAAAGAGCAGATTAAATTAGGGGTGATTAGCTTGTCATTTAACATTGACTAGAACTCTCACAAGGAATGAACTGGCTTGAAATGGCACTGTTTCAGATAGGGGGCTGACCCAGGCAGCAGTGAATCTCTTGAAGTCATTGCAGGAAAAAGCAACAGTCATTTCCATACAGGGAACTGCCAGGCCACAAATGAACAGTTAGGCTACTTGGAAAGCTGTTGATTAAGGGATAATTATTGGCCAAAGCACTGAACACCTGGATTATAAATAAACGCATTTCTATTGCATCTCCCATGATTACATAGGCTTTACGGCAACTGAAGCCCATAACCAATTTCAGCACAGCAAGATCCCACAAATGGCTATCTGATTACGACTAAAAAATCCTCTGCTTTCACAACATTGACAGGAATAAATGTTGGGCATGGGTTCCCTCAGTGCGGTGCTCCCTCAGTACCACCCTCCCTCAGTCCAGCCCTCCCTCAGTACTGCTCCTCCCACAGTGCGACACTCCCTCAGTCCCACCCCCCCCACAGTGTGACGTTCCTTCAGTGCCACCCCTCCCACAGTGTGACTCTCCCTCAGTACCGCCCCTCCCACAGTGTGACGCTCCCTCAGTACCGCCCCTCCCACAGTGTGACGCTCCCTCAGTACTGCAGGTTTCTACATGTTTACCCTCCTTCACCATCTCCCATCCAGCCCATTGTTGGGAACCTGTTGCCCCTACCCTTCCCACACCCCCAGCGTTATACGGGAGGTCTCCCACCTCCCGCCGGTCTCACACCACACCTAGCCGCCAGGTCTGATGTCCCTCTCACCTGGGGATCCCCCCACCTGCCGAAACTCTTTCAAATCATTGAATTACCTCAAACACTTCAGCTGGAGCCCTCTCCCTCCCCCCAACCTTCTGTGAACACCGCTCCGTTTGTAACGGAGCTACAGAGACTACAGATGCTGGAGCAACACGCAATCTGCTGGAGGAACTCAGGGGGTTGAGCACCATCTGTGGGGAGAGAGGGTCGTCAACGTTTCGAGTCGAAACCCCGCATCATTTGTAAACCTGTCCTCATAACGTTATACAAAAACATAAAGCGCTGCAGATGTAGGAAACCCGAAATAAAATGGGGGAGGGTGGGGGGCGGAACACTCAGCCGGTCAGGCAGCGTCTCTGAAGCGTTATCCTCAGAACTGACGAAGGGTTTTTGATCTGAAACGTGAACTGTTTCTCGCTCCGCCGAAGCTGCCTGACTTACCCAGTGGCTTTCATCCCTCAGTGTAGTCGTCCTGTAAGTTCTTTAGTGCTGACAATATCCTCCTGCTGAGCATCCTTGCACCATTCTTATCCTCCCTGTGTTACATACCCACATCTGCACTCGGGAAGAACATCACACGGATTTAGCTAGCTAAGTTACTGGAGGCCGTTTTTCGCTCCCGGCCCTGTATAAGTATCCTTTCCAAAGCTAAGTTGTAAAAAGCAGTGTGAAAATGCTTGTTATAAGGACCGGTGTGACAGCAATGTGTTCCATTTTGACAGCTCTTCCTATTAAACAATAATGTAGAACCTACGGGGAATTAATTAGTACCAAAGCAAATGTTCCTTTTAAATACATTTTCCACTAAGCAGAGCAAAGCTTCTGTTGTACAATTTCAAGCAAGAATGAGCAGTTATCTTCAATTTCCGTGACATATTCGTTTGACACGTTCTTTTAATCTTCCCTCCAATTGGCAGTGTGGTGTTTGATGTTTGTCACATGTGGTACATCAAAGCCTGACAGCGCTTCAACACCCACTGTGAAGGACCCTCTGGAGATCCCGCAAATCTCCGGTAGCCTCGTATCTGTTGTACGAGAGGACCTGAACAGCAGTGGCGTAGAACACTGGCCTCAGCGCGCCGTGAAGGCGTCAACCACCTGGGGCTCTGAACCGGCCACAAAATACTCACCCTCACTACTGCTTCCCCATCACTGATCCCACTGCCCTCCTCTCTCTACCGTCTTCACTGACACTACTCTACACCGTCACCACTCTACACCGATACCACTCTACACTGATACCATTCTTCCCCGTCACCACTCTTCACCAACACCACTCTCACCGTCACCACTCTACACCAACACCACTCTTCACCAACACCACTCTACACCGTCACCACCCTTCACCAACACCACTCTACACCATCACCACTCTACACCTTCACCACTCTTCACCGTCACCACTCTCACCGTCACCACTCTACACCGTCACCATTCTCATCGTCACCACTCTACACCAACACCACTCTACATCAACACCACTCTACACCAACACCACTCCTCACCGTCACCACTCTACATCAACACCACTCTACACCAACACCACTCTACACCAACACCACTCTTCATCAGAATCAGGTTTATTATCACTGGCATATGTTGTGAAATTTGTTGTTTTGTGGCAGCAGTACAATGCGAGATATAAAAACATAAAAATTACTATGTTACAAAAATAAATAAATAGTGCAGAAGAAGAATAACAAGGTAGTGTTCCTGGGCTGTTCAGAAATCTGATGGTGGAGGGGATTAAGCTGTTCTTGAAACATTGAGTGTGGGTCTTCAGGTTCCTGTACCTCCTACCCGATGGTAGTAATGTGAAGAGGGCATGTCTTGGGTGCTGAGGGTCTTTAATGATTGCTGCCATCTTCTTGAGGCACCACCTCTTGAAGATGTCCTTGATGGCGGGGAGGGTATTGCCCATAATGGAGCTGGCTGAGTCAACAACCAACTTCAGCCTCTTTCAATCCTGCACATTGGAGCCTCCATACCAGGCAGTGATGCAACCAGTCAGAATGCTCTCTACTGTAGAAATTTGTAAGAGTTTTTGGTGATACACCAAATCTCCTCAAACTCCTAATGAAGTAGAGCTGCTGGCATGCCTTCTTCATGATTGCATCAATGTGTTGGGCTCAGGATAGATCCTCTGAAATGTTGACACCCAGGAACTTAAAGCTGCTCACCCTTTCCACCGCTGACCCTTCAATGAGGACTGGTGTGTGTTCTCCCAGCATCCCCTTCCTGAAGTCCACAATCAATTCCCTGGTCTTGCTGATGTTGAGTCCGAGGTTGTTATTGTGACACCACTTCAACCAGCCAATCTCTCTTATTCCTGTACACCTCCTCATTGCCATCTGAGACTCTGTCAACACCTGTGGTGTCATCGGCGAATTTATAGATGCTGTTTAAACTATGCCTAGCCACGCAGTTGTGAGTGTAAAGAGAGTAGAGCAGTGGGCTAAGCACGCATCCTTGAGGTGAGCCTGTGTTGACAGTCAATGAGGAGGTGAGGAGGAAATGTTACTACCAATCTGCACTGACTGTGGTCTCCCCATAAGGAAGTCGAGGATCCAGTTGCAGAGGTCCAAGTTTTGAAGCTTGTTGATTAGTACTGAAGGAATGATGGTGTTGAACGCCAAGCTGTAATCGATAAACCGCAGCCTGACATATGTTTTGCGGTTGTCTAGGTGCTCCAAAGCCAAGTGGAGAGCCAGTGAGATTGCGTCCTCTGCAAACCTGTTGTGGTGGTAGGCAAATTGCAGTGGGTCCAGGTCCTTGCTCAAGCAGGAGTTAATTCTAGCCACGACCAACCTCTCAAAGTACTTCATTACAGTAGGTGTGAATGCTACCGGGTGATAGTCAATGAGACAGCTCACCCTGCTCTTCTTGTGCAGCGGTATGATTGCTACCCTTCTGAAGCAGGTGGGAACCTCTGACTGCACCAGTGAGAGGTTGAAGATGTCCTTGAACACTCCAGCCAGTTGGTTGGCACAGGTTTTCAGTACCCTGCCAGATACACCGTCAGGGCCTGGCACCTTGCAAGGGTTCACCCTCTTGAAGGATGTTCTGATGTCAGCTTCGGAGACAGAGATCACAGGGTTGTCAGATGCTGTGGGGATTCACACAGGTGTAGTGTTATTCTCCCTTTCAAAGCATGCATAAAAAGCATTGACCTCATCAGGGAGTGAAGCCATTTATGCTGTTAGGTTTTGTCTTACACAAAGTAATGGTATGTAAACCCTGCCACAGCTGTTGTGCGTCCGATTGTGTCTCCAGCTTCACACAGAATTGCCTTTTTGCTCTCATGATGGCCTTCCATAGGTCATACCTGGACTTCTTGTAGGGTTCTGGATCGCCAGTCTTGAACACCACAGATCTAGCCCTCAACAGACTGTGAATCTCCTGGTTCATCCAGGGCTTCTGGTTTGGGAAAACTCGGTAAGTTCTCAACATCACACACTCATCCATGCAGGTCCTGATAAAGTCGGTGACGGCCATGGCATATTCATTTAGATCCAAAGATGAATCCCTGAATATGGTCCAGTCACCGATTCAAAGCAGTCACCACTCTTCACTGTCACCACTCTTCACCAACACCACTCTTCACCATCACCACTCTTCACTGACACCACTCTAGACCGTCACCACTCTACACCAATACCGCTCATCACCATCACTGCTCCCACTGCCCTCCATCCTCTCTCAGACAGTCCCTCGGATTGGTGGATGACTTGCTTCCACGGCAGTGTTGCGGGTTCTGAGGTGACTGATGAGGCCAATGTGGGTCCCGCAGACCCTTCCACAGATGGGGAGGAGGTGGTGACGGTCGGTCAGATTTGTGAGCTGGTGCATGTAGAAGTTGCTGAAGATGATGGGGCCGTCAGTATTCATTTCCTTCCAAAGTACCAGCAGCTGTCGTCAGAAAGGAAACGTTAAATGGTTTAATATGGTGCAGGCTATCTAACGCCTTGTGGTGAATGTTCCCTGTTCTATCAGTTCATGGGGTGGGGGGGGGGCACTTTGAAAGTGGACAGTCAAGATACCCCACCGGGCATATGGCAGCAGGAAGAGTTTCTGACAGGGGTTTATGGTGCTACAGAAATGCAAATGCTCTGACTCGTTCTCCTCCCACAGAGGCAACAAGCAACACCCGTGCTTGCAAATCCATTCAAGGGCTCGTAAAGCCAAGCAGAAACTGATGCCTGGCGGTGGTCTTTGATGTGCCAGCTTCCACAGTCTCTGTATTTCCCTAGGGATCCTGTTGAAGCGGCTGGTTGTAGTCATTAGAACAACGCGTTCCAGATCACAGGAACTCCCCTCCGGTTCTTTTGCCGAGCCCCTCTCTCCATGTCCCCTGGTTACCCACAGTCCTGGAGACATTTCTCCTGATTTATTCTGGCAAAACCCCTCGGTATTTTCAACACCAATAATAACTCTCTTAATCTTCTATGTCCCAAAGGGAACTTTCCCCCCATCCCCCAACACCTTCTCCGTCTCCACTTTTCCGGTGGCTCCACAGAGCAGTGGGTCCTAGTCGCCGGCACCATTACATCTCCTCCACATCTCTCGGGTCTGACATCCTTCCTGAAGTCTGGGGTGCCGAGTTGCTCTGCCTCAATGTATCTCAGAGGGTTTTGTCTGCTGAAGGACAGGGGACTGTTATCCAGGCTCTGTCCTCTGGCATTAGTGACGGAAGGTGGGGTTAATGTGGGATCTCCAGATCAGGCAACTTGAAGATGACAACTAATTATATTAAGAATTAAAGGAATTACATAAAGAAATCTCTTGAGTTATCTCCACCGAGTTTACGATTTACTCAAACTGATTGTTTCTGCTTGTACTTTCTTACAGGTGATCAGACTTTAAGAGCGGGTTAGCCGGTTTGAAGAGAAGGGAATGAAGGACGGTGCCGATGTTGCAGGCACGTCGGACCAGGGCTGGAACCCAACGTGAAGCCCAGGGGTTTCAAAAAACAAACTGCTGGAGGAACTCAACGGGTCAGGCAACATCTAGGAAGGGAAAAAGACAGTCGACGTTTCGGGTCGAGACCCTTCATCTGGACTGAAAGGGTAGAGAGGAGATAGTATAAAGGGGTGAGAGGGATGGGTGCGGCAAGAGCTGGCAGGTGATAGGTGGATCCAGATGAGGAGGGGTTGCTGGACAGACAGAGTCAGGTGGGGAAGGGAGGGCTGAAGATAGGGACAGAGGCTGGGAGGTTATGGTAGAGACTACAAACGGCCGCAGATATCCAATCCCAGGGATCGTTCCCGCATTGTCATTACCATTCCTACACAATTCTGCCTTCAGTGAAGCGGTGCCAGGCCGCCGCTCCTGGTCTGGAACTCTTTGGTGTAGCCGGAGGGCGTGAACTTCAGCACCCATGGGTGCCGACTGCAGCTTGATGAGAAGCAAGAGCTTACCTGCTCATTGAAGAAGCTTTCTGTAACATTTTCAGATGAAGTTCGAGGAATTTAGTCGTGCGAGGAAGGAACCTCAGAACCGGTTATATTTCAAACCTCCGGTGTGTTAGGACCGGGAGGTGTCGGTCACCGGGGATTCCCTGACTGGTCGGGAGGGTGGACATTGGATCAGCCCGTGCCTTGTTCAAGGACACTTGGGCTGGAGAGCCGAATGTGCGTTCCCTGGTCCTCTCTCAATTGTTCGACACAAGAAACTAACACAATCTGTGAATCTGCAATCATTCTACAGGTTCTGACGTTGACCCTGTTTCTCCCTCCGCAGCTCCTGTCCGACCTGCTGAGTATTTCCAGCATTTTCTGCCTCTGTTTTTTTCCCCCTTCTTGAGTGTTGAATACGAAGGCGCCGTCCCCACCAGCTGTGCAGCAGAGATGCCGCCAGAAGGGCTCCCACTGTGAGGCAATCTGTGGCCTGTCGGGGGAACCAGATCAAGAAAAATCCGTAGCGAAGGACGGTGACAAAGTGAAACGGTAGCATGACTGGCAATAGAGTCTGCGCTCTTTGCATCACCACCTCCAGCTACAAGTCTGTTGGGTTTGAACAGATCTCTCGCACTGATTTGAAAATAAAACCTACTTCACAGGGAGGTCCTTTACCGCAGATCTGGTTCATCCGGGCTCCCGCCTTAGTATCACTGCTGGCGGAGCACAAACCCGGGAGTGAATCACCACGGTTGTCTCTCCTTTCCCATCTCTGGGCCTCTGTCCCGCCACGGTTCCAGTGTCCACACAGAGTCATGCAGCACGGGAACAGGTCCTTCGGCCCATCCGGCCCATGCCGACCAAGATTCTCATCTAAGCTCGTCCCGTTTGCCTGCATTTGGCCCATATCCCTCTAAAGCTTTCCTATCCATGCATCTGTCCAAATGTCTTTCAAGTGTTGTAATTGTACCCGCCTCCATCACTTCCTATGGCAGCTCACTCCATACACCCACCACTCTCGGTGGGGAAAACCTTGCCCCTTAGACCCCTTTCCCCTCTCATCACATCTCCGCGATTTATTAAACACTTCAGGATCCGGGCCGAAGGGAACGTGTCGAGTGGGAGGGGAAACTCTTGGGACCAGTTACTCTCTCCCTCCCAAACGTGTCCAGAATAAACAGGGCAGTTTTAAATCCATCGGCAGAGGAACCTTAAATTTAAATTTTTAAATTTTATTTACAGCGTAGTAACAGGCCCTTTCGGCCCAATGAGTCCGCTCCGCCCATTTTTAAACCCCCAAATTAACCTACCCATACGTCTTTCGAATTAACATTTTTTGTCTGATTAATGCAGAATTGAATGCTGTAGAACGCCAACGTCTAAATATCGATCTGAAAATAACTGTCTGATCAGAGATCGGTCGCTGGGAACATGACTGCAGGGAAGCCAGACTTTAATGGAATTCGCAGTGGAAACATTTGAAAACTGAATTTGCATTTGTTTATCGTCTTTCGCTGCCTCGGGATGTCCTAAATAATTCAGAGAAAATTCGGTACTTTTGAAGCGTGGTCGCTGTTGTGACGCTGTGCATCCAGTTTGTACACAGCAAGCTCCCACAGTCAGTTGTTCGTGACCGGATGCTCTGCTTTGTTAGGGCGATGGGGATTCAAGGGATAAATATTGGTTCGGAGGTGCGGGGGACTTCCTGCCTCTTTCCGATAGTGCCACGGGACACCAAGTCCTCTTGACAGGGTGTTTTGGGCCTCACCTTAAGGTGAGATCTCCAAGAATGCCGCTGCCTTATAATGTTAACCCGGGTTACGGCTCAGATCTCCAGACTGGTCTTGAAGCCTTTGGCCTGACAATTTGGCACCGAGGTTACTGGTCACGGCGCCGCAGCCGACACCCGCTGACCTTACGTTGGACATGTTACATTTATGTAGTAAACGAGCTGGCCGGCATGGTCAGCGTGAGCCGAAGGGCCTGTTTCTACGTTCTATAACGCTGTGACTCTGGGCTACGCTGTGGTGTGGTTTATGGTGCCATTATGGAGCTATAGTTCTCTATATTGAATCCATGCTGCAGCTGACCTGAAGTGGAAAGTGTGTTCCTTTAACTCGGAAACTCGGAAACCCTTGCCTGTACAAAATCATGAGTGGCATAGATAGGGCGAATGCACTCAGTCTTTTCCCCAGGGTTGGGGAATCAAGAACTATAGGTTTAAGGTGAGAGAGGAGAGATTTTATAGGAACGTGCGGGGCAACTTCTTTACACAAAGGGTGGTATATATGTGGAATAAGCTGCCCGAGGAAGTGGTTGAGGCAGGTACATTAACATTTAAAAGACATTTGGACAGGTATATGAATAGGAAAGATCTAGAGAAATATGGGTTAAACGTCTGCAAGTTGGACCTGCTTGGATGGGGCATCTTGGTCGGCATGGACAAGTTGGGCCGAGGGAGTTGTTTCCGTGCTCTGACTCTCTGACTGCAGAATTCCGTTTGGCCGTTACATTGAGTCCATGCAGGTGCCGCCTCCCCTCTCCAACAACAACCCCACACCGCGGACGACAGTCTCCCGGGGACCGACGGAACCAGTCGCAGTCTCTTCTCCAATGTTGTGTGGAGTAAGCGCAGCTGGTTGTGCACTGAGCTTTGAGAGAACCTGTGGGAGAGATTTCCTTCTGTGGAGTTTGCGGTGACGGCGGGAGAAACGTGCGATCGCTTATAGAGGAAATATTGGAGAGGAGGATCAGGGGGCGACTGCGGAACAGGGGATGAGCGTGGGTCAAGTCTGCCTTCCTCTGGATACCGCCCGCCCTCTCTGGTAGCCCTTCCTCCTGAATATCCCGACCCCTGCCTTCATCGGGAACCGTCGTCCTCCCAATCCTGTCGCCAAGATCGCCTTCTGCTTGTGCGCTCGGCGCTCCTTCCTCTATCCAGGTAACACGCAGTGCGCTGCCGTGTTTCTGCGGGCGACTGGGGCTTGTAAAGCAAGACCTCGGTTCCTAATCTCTGCTGTGTGCTCTCCACTGGCGAGTGCTTCGTAGCTCGAGACCCGCTGATAGTTCCTCTTCCAGAAGGACTATCAGGAGAGGGCTCTGGTCTCATCAATCATCCAGACTTTCCTTTTATTTCTCCTGAATGGTACGGGATTATCAGGAATCAGGCACTGGTCGTGGACTAAAACCGACCGGTTGTTCTGCGCGTTTTGGCCGCACGTTTTCTCAGTTCCACGCTGCCTCTTTGTGGACCCTGTGAAGGGATTTTCACATTCAACGACAGTACAGAGTTGGCATTAGTGGGATGAAGAAGGAGATGGTTGGAGGATACAATATGTGGAAAACCTACTGCGACCAGCCTGAAATAAGCAACTCCCCGGAGACCTTATGCTTTCTGCTCTGTTAGCTTCCATTGGGAAGGGTAGAAACCACACAGACATCATTAAAAAAAAACATCAACCTTGATAAACTGTGAGCATTGGGCCGACTAATGACAAATGTAAGTTGATGCTGCCTGGAAAGATCCAGTGGCAAAGCAACTAAAGTCTTGACTGATTTGGACATTTCTGCGCTTCTGAGGAATTATTTATAGGTGTTCAACGGGCCATTGGAAAACAACTTCGGCCTCTGATCCCTGATGTTTAGAATAGGGTTATAGAGAGAAATTGTGCTTGACTAATACGTGGCAGACATGACTGGGAAAACAAGGGAGGAACAATGGATGTGGTGGATTTCTATAAGATCTTCGATAAGGTCCCATACAGGAGGTCGGTTGACACAAGAGAGACTGCAGATGCTCAAACTTGAAGCAACACACAAGATGCTGTTGGAACTCAGCGGGTCAGGCAGCATCTATGGAGGGAAATGGACAGTCGACTTCACGGGTAGAGACCCTTCATCAGGACTGGAAAGAAAGAGGGTAGATACCCAGTATAAAAAGGTGAGGGGAAGGGGTGAAGCAAGAGCTGGCGGGTGATAAGTGGATCCAGGTGAGTGGGGGGGGGGGGGGGGGGGCTGATAGGCAGGTGAGGGAGGAGGAGGGCGGGAATGATGTATGAAACTGGGAGGTGATAGGTGGAAGTGATAGAGGGCTGAAGATGATGGAATCTGATAGGAAAAGACAATGGACATGGAAGAAAGAGAAGGAGGTGAGGAGGGGAACCGGAGGGAGGAATGTGCGGGTGACGGGCAGATGAAGAGGACGGGGAAGGGGAAAGAGAAGGGGTGATGGGGCTGGCAGGATAAGGAAAAACAAAGTGGGGGGGGGGACAGAGGGGAGTGGTTACTGGAAATTAGAGAAATTGATGTTCATTCCCTCGGGTTGGAGACTACCAAGGCGGAGTATCAGATGCTGTTCCTCTACTGTGCATCTTGTTTATCAGGAGTTCGGTTGGTAAGGTTAGAGCAGATGGAACTGGGATTAATATTCTGACGTGGATTGTGAATTGGTTTCTGGATAGAAAACAGGGAGTGGGAATAAATGCATCCAGTTTGTGACCAGTGCGGTGCTGCAGGGACCCAGCTATTTATGATCCACACCTACAACGTGGCCGAGCGGACGAAATGGCATATTTCTTATCTCTTATGCAGGGCGGATTTTCCTGTTCTGTGGATCCTGGTGAGTGGTGCAAGGATATAAGGAAGAGATGCTTTCTGAGGCTGAGCAGCCAGGTTCCTGCTCGGACGTGCAATCTTGAAAAGAACAGTTGGAGATACCGTGGCCACTGTAAAGTGCCTCTCGTGTATAGATAGATGAGTGGGAGCATCGGGGGGAGGGGGAGCTGAGGAGAATATGGGGAGAATTTTAAAAATAGGATTAATGTTGGATTAGGATAAATGGGTGGTGGATGGCCAGTACGGACTGGGTGGGCCGAAAGGCCAGTTTCTGTGCTATATCTCTCTGTGACCCTATGTGGTTGCATTAATCAGCAGTGCAGGACAGAACCTAGCCTCCTCAGGATTGTGTCTACCTTGGGAATGCCCCTGCTGATGTTTCTATCATCCACAGGGTTGTCAACATTCCGAGATTGTCCTTTCATCTTTGGGAATTAAAGACTAAAGTCCCGGCTGAAATTGTGCAGACTTGGGGATATGAAAGACGAGATGCAAGGTTATTTGAAGGGCAGAGTAGCTTCATCCATTTGTACATTGGAAGTCAGTCACCATAAGAATGGGTGACCATTACTGGGAGGGTAAGCGTCGAACGGCTGGAGGAAGGAGATCATGCGATGAAATCTCCTAGAACAGTCCCAACCAAAGTTGGCAAATCTAACTGCCACTTAGATAATGGAACCTGGCGAGAACATTCTCAATATTCCAACTTGCATTGGCCGGATAATCTATTCTCCACCCGCCTCAGCGACAGGCGAGCCTAACTTTCCAAATGGTTGTGAACATTTATGTTATTGTGATCCACGTTTTACTGAATTAATCTGGATGATTGCCATGTTAACAGTCTATTAAAGCTTTAATTTCCAGTCCTCTTGACTAAACAAACATTAGTAGTAATTACGGAAAAACTAGAATAATAAAGTAATTAATATCAGATGATGTTATTCTGACAGTGGTTCCCTGCAACAATATGAAAGAATACATCATTCTGGATTTAATGAATATTTTATTTTAAATCATTTAATTTTCCTGGCTCTTATTTCCAGCAGGATGATGGAGATGTTTTACCCTTGAGGCACTGTCACTTTTGATCCTATCAGAACACGGGGGCTTCCAATCAGCCGTGGCAGCACTCCCAATGAGAGCTCCAGCGATACAAAGCGCCATTTAATGAACAGGACAGATGCCCATAATGCAGACCAGGAGCAACACACGATCTACTACCATGGAGTGCTGTGACCTAACAGCCCAGCAAGTGACGGGTTTGCTGTGTTAGGACAAGAGCCCAGTTACCGCAAAATTAGCAAAGATCACACACCAGTACCGACATCATTACAAAAAGCAAAACACGGCAGATACCGGAAATCCGAAATTGAAACAGAGACCGCCAGGGCTACTCAGCAGATCAGGCAGCATCTGTTGGAGAGTGAAACAGAATTAACGTTTCAGATCAATGGCCTTTCACCAGGACACACTGCTTCTTCCTCCACAGATGCTGCCTGACTTCTCGAGTGTTTCCAGCATCCTCTATCTTTATTTCAGCAAAGAGCCACGTAAACCGTGAAGCTGTAATCCTACTCTCTGCGAGGATGAGGGTCTCAGAGCTGAACTACCCCCTCCCCATTTCTCTCTTCCTTTAAGATGTCCTTTATGACCTAAGTGACCAATAGTGTTCAGTCACCTGCCCTAATTCCTGCTTAAATGGTTCAAATGGTTTAGTTACATTTACAATCTTAAGTGAATCTGTAAACATTTTACTGTGTTAGGGGTGATGTATGAATTCAAGGTTGCGTGGGAGCCCAGACCAGGACTGAGAATATGAGAGAGAGGAGCGGGAGATGGACACTCAGTCCATCCAGCCTGGTCTGCCACTTAATAAGATCAGGATTGAGCTGATCTTGACCTCAGTTCCCTGTCTGTTCCCCAGGACTCTTGATTCCTCCGTAGTCCAAAAAAAACATATTCTGCGATCCACATTACTGACACATAGCTTCAACTAGACTGTTTAATCAGGATGTTTAGATGAGGAGGAATTTCTTCACTCCGAGGATGGTGCTGAGGCAACAGATCGGCCGTGGTCTTGTTGAGTCGTGGAGCAGGTGAGAGAACAAACGGCCCACTGCTTCTGTCTCTTATGGGACATGCTTCTTGAGGGTTTCCTTCCATTCGCTAAGGCACCGTGGAACCAGTTCATGGCTTTTCAACATCATGGGCGACTCCAGGCATGTGGCCCATAATCTCGGCTGACCCTCCCGGGGCAGTGCACTGCCTAAGCCGCCGTCCTTTGCCAAAGATTTTAAACAGAGACCATGCCTACACTCCCAGCTGAATGTCAAACATCCTGTCATTTTCTTTTGGGGAAGAGATTCCCCCGCCCACCCCCACAGTGTCGCGGCTCAAAAACACGGTTCTGGTGGAAGGTCATCAACCTGAAACGTTAACTCTGTTTCTCTCTCCACAGATGCTGCCTGACCTGCGGCAAGGTTAAATTGAGTCCTTTTATTTCACTGAAACAGACGGCTTGGTCTGACTGTGGGATCTTGCTGTGCGTAAGTTGGCTGCCATCTTCGCAGTAACAGCTCACCGAGTGTTACTTTGGTTGTAAAACTCTGGGTCATCTGACGACGGCGAAAGGCGCTTGAGAAAAGGGGATGCTTTCATAAGGGCTGTGTCGCACCCCGCTCTCTCAATCCTGACTGAATGCTTCACTGTGCTCCACGATCAATGTGTTGTTTCAGAGAGCTTGCGATGATGTATTGCATTAATTATTACTGTCAAATAATACAAATTGCTTCCTAGCTACTTTACATCGACATGATGTGTGAGCGGCTGCAATGATTTAATTCTTTTGTCACTGGAATATCCCGGAATGTTTAGTCAGGGCGAAGGTAATGAATGGCCGGAAGGACTTTGGAAGTGTAAGTACTGTTGTGATGCAGGAAACATGGGCCACCTATCTACACACAGCAAGATCCAACGAAACAGCAATCACCACTTTTTTTTATTAGTAATTGTTCAGGATTACAGGACTAACTCCGCCGGCCTCCTTTGAAATAAATTACCTGCCCCAACCTGGGACCCAGACAGGATCAATGTTTCACCACAAGTGCTCCGAGTCTCACCTCTGGGTGAGGGCTGGACCCACAAACCAGTCCTGGGGTGACTAAAAACAGGTTTTTCAGGAGTGGGTTATGATGCCAGTCTGTGAGGTGGGGGTTGTATGAGGGACAGGATCACATCAACCGCCTTCCCACTTCCGGACCTTCCTGGGCTTGCACCAGCGACTGTAACTAATGATGTAAAATTCCCTTCACCAGGAACTTGCTGTGGGATTGATTCGCCATGAAGAGCCGCCGCACCTGCACGTGGGACTGAACCAGCCGGGAACCGAAGTCCTCAAATCCCAGTCAACCAAAGAAATGTTCCCTCGTGAGAACAACACACAGAATGCTGGAGGAACCAAGCGGGTCAGGAGCTTGCTGGGATCATCAACCCGGAAAACTCAGGGACTGGGATCTCCTGAACAACCAGTTAACACAGTGCCATCAATGTTGAATTTGGTAAGAGGAATCAGAAAGAAATTGAAACAATAATTTGAACGTCCAAGGACAATAATCAAAATCTGCGGGAACGAGGCTTCCTAAGAAAGCAGGACATCTTCGGGCGGTTTGGTGCCACAATAGATGTACAAGGCTCACACACTGCGGAAACAGGCCCTTCGGCCCACTCTGTCCATGCACGCCGACTACTTGGTTGGAAACACTTCTCAGGTCGGGCAGCGTCTGCAGAGAGAAACCGAGTCGGAACTTCTTATGAAATATTAACCCTGTTTTCCTCTCTGACCTGTTAAAGTAAAGGCAGAAATGTGGAAAATACTTGGATTTCCAACGTCGAGGTGCCTCAGTTGTCTTTGTGTTTACGGCAGAAATCCCTCGTGTTCTGGGCTAGGTTCACTCCTTCTGAATAAGTGGGACGGGTCGGACAACGGTTGGTGTGCGGTGGTCGCCGGATGTTCACCCGCTGATTCAGTGTGTAAAACAGACTGAGCATTCAAACTGGCCGCAAATGACAGTAATACAGACTCAGACACAAGCCCATGTATTCGGCAGGTCTGGCTAAACAGCAGTTCCACGCCAATAACCAGAGTAATTGCCCGCTCTCTGTTAAAACTATTCCAACCACTAAAATCCTCATCATTCCAATTAGATAAATTTGCATTTATCCAGATGAAACACAGAAGGAGTCATGTACTAAATTAACTTTATGCCTCGTTAGTGAACAACTCGCCAAAGCTTCCCGGCAGCAGTAACGGCCTCCAGCCCCGAACGCACCCTTCGGGATGCTCGGCGGAGTCGAAGGAAGTTCCGTGAACTGTCGAGGGGTTTGACAGATTCTACGAGTCATGGGGTGAGTGATATGTGAGAATTTCAGTACGGAGTCAGTCCCTGCTCCGACTGTGAGTGGTGAGCTCCCATGGCCCGATCATATCGCAAATTAAATCTAAATTGGTAAATCGGTTTATCATTGTCACATGTACTGAGGTGCAGTAAAAAACTTTGTTTTCCATGCCATCCGTATAGATCATTTCATCACATCAGTGTTTTGAGGTGGTACAAGGAAAACAATAACATAATGCAGAATAACGTGTTACAGTTACAGAGACAGTGCAGTGCAGGCAGACAATAAGATGCAAGGCCTTAACGAGGTAGATTGTGAGGTCAAGAGTACATCTTATCGTACCAGGAAACCGTTCAATAGTCTTATAGCAGTGGGATAGAAACTGTCCTTAAGCCCTGTGGTACGTCCTTTCAGGTTTTTGTATCTTCTGCCCGAGGGGAGGGGGGAGAAGAGAGAATGTCCAGAGTGGGTGGGGCCTTTGATTATGTTGGCTGCTTTTACGACCTGCGAACCACTGCGACCACAAACAGACTTCCCCAACACACTTGTAAATCGAAAGGCGGGGGGGGGGGGCGTGGGGTGAGGGGAGGGGGTTCCATCTAGATGTCTGCTAGCTGCCTGGGTGTGTGGGAGCGGCGCCGGCAGCTCCACTCGGATGTAATGGTCACAAGAGCCCGCCGGCTTCACTCTGCACCTGCTCGCCTTGACAGCCGGACTGTGGCCGATTGAGGAAAGGCGCCGGGTATGACCCCCGGCCTATGAGGCACGGGGAGGCGCCCAGACCTAGTTTCGGGGTAGGTGGACGGCTGGTCCCAGGTTGTAAGGGGATGCGGCCCTTCACCCTCGGGCCGTGGCCCTCCGGCAGGTCAGGCAGCATCCGAGCAGAGACTTCTCAAACCAAAAGAGAGCTGCAGCTGCTGGGACCGTCCTCCTGTTCGTGTCTCATTGACCTCCACCACCAGCTCTCCACAAGTGCTGTCTCGCCGCTGTGTGGTTGGAGGGGAGGTGCCGAGGATGCGCTGTGTGGTCGGAGAGGGGGCGCCAGGGGCCCGTCGCTCGCTGAGGTGCCGCTTTTTAAATGTGAATTGGTCCCTGCCTTGTCAGTGAAGTGTAAACGTCCCCAGAGCAGCAGAGCTCAGCCCAATGTCCCGAGGCCGTTTCTTTAATGTCTTAACCAATGTCATCAAAACTTTATTAAGCTATTGTTGCTGCAAGGTTTGTGGAATCTTGCTGTGCACACATATTCCTTGGTTTTCTACAACTGCGGCTGCACTTCCGAAGTTCTTCATTGGCCCGGAGCTGCTTTGGGACGCGCTGCGGTCCTGAAAGATGCTGAGATATACACGTCAGTCTGTCTGCTGTGGTGATGTCCATGTCCATGCACAATGCCTGCTTCTCCTATCAAGATCCCTCAAGATTTCATCATTCAACCAAGACCCCTCTCGCTCCTCTAAGCTCCAGCAGATACAAACCCAGCTTGCCCAACCTTCCTTCATAAGACAGCCTGCCCACTCCAGGTATCAGTCCAGTAAACCTCTGAACTGCTTCCAATGCATTAACATCCTTCCTTAAGGACTCCATATGTGGTCCTGCAATGCCCTAAATAACTGAAGCATAACCTCCTTACTTTTGATTTCAGTTTCCCCTGCACTGAAGGATGACATGGTTAGCATTTCTAATTACACTCACACCAAGCAGGGCATCTAAATTCTTCCCTGCAGTTCTGGAAGGGTGCCAAGACCCTGGAGAGGCTGTGGAGGAGATTTGTCAGAATAATCCCAGGGAGGAGAGACTTCATGGAATAGAATAATGGAAAGATGATGGCAGGATGGCTTCCTTGGCTGATCAATCTCTCCCATTGTGTGGGTGGATATTGAGCAGAGAAGATTGAATGACCATCTAATCAAGGGTATGGTAAAAGGGAGAATCCATATCTTCTGGCAAGTGGCCAGAAGTGAAAGTAATTGAGAGTAGAACTAGCAGAAAACTGGGAGGGATGTTTTCATGTGGAGGGTTGCTAACTTCTGGAACTTATAGCTTCAGTTGGATTTCATAGCAACCTTCCAAAAGCATTTGGCAGTATCTGAAGAGAGGTAATTTGCAGAAAGGGGAGAGACTGGATAGGGAAGCTCTTTCAAAGAGCCGGGGTGGAACAGTGGGCGTATAGCCTCCAACTACACTGTGAGATTCTGAGATTCTGTAATTGTTGTTTCAGTGTTTACTGCAGAATGCCTGGTGCTGCTGTGTAAGCTGAGGGATACCTGCTCAGAGAACCATGTGATGTTTGCTGCAAGCTGTACCCCAGGCTAACAAGCTCTGAATGTGAATGCCTGCAGGTATGGCCATTCAAACGCTGTCTCTTTTAATTTTCACTGCTCTGTTCAGCTGCTCTCAGCATCCAGGAGTGATGTCAGTGTGTGCCATAAATGACAGAACAGGTTAAAGGAGCTGAATGGCTTTTGGTTCCAGTCTGACCATCTCCAGTGGGCAAACATACTCCCAGATCCGTCACTCAACTCCTTGCTGCTTGTCTGACTTGGCGGTCATTTCATTCACTCACCACTCTCTGAATGAACCCATACAGGCCCCTTCGGGAGATTTTCATGCTACTTTGGCCCCATCTCTAAGAGGTGTGACTGCTAAAGGTTTTAATTTCAGGGCTCCATTGCCACACCATGCACAATAAGAGCATTTGTGTTTGTCTGGAGTGCAGTCCATTTAATCCCATTGAGTGTATTGACCCCAGCACTCTGGGGCATATTGAAATTGAATGAAGGGACGTTTTTACTTGTTGAATTGTGTCACTTTGCAGTGGAGCCAATGTACAGAGGGGCAAAGGCTTTGATTCCGATAAGTTAGCTTGGCTGGGCTGGACTGGCCATTTCCTGGGTTCTTCTGCTGGTAGGTCCTGGGGGAGAACCATGGAAGAGAAGATCATATGGTGTGATGGATACAAATGCCTTCATTCCCTCTGCTGATTCTGAAGCTGGACCTCATTTCCACAGTGTCTTCTGCCACCACGCACCCCCTCCTAGGGTATGAAGGACTACCTGAGGGGTGGTCATTGTTGTAATGTTGGAACCACAGCCGTCAATTTGACACAGCAAGATCTCACACACAGGAATGTGATATTGGTTGTATGATGTGCTTTTTTTGTGACTGACTGGTGAGGGATTAGTGTCACCAAGGCATTTGAGGCTCAAGCCATTTGATTTCAATGCTGCTTCCATCATGGAATCATGGAGGTCATTCATTGTATCAAGCTTGTGTTAGCTCTTTATCCAGTTAGTGGCATTCCCTCATTCCCCACAGTCGTGAATGCTTCCCTTTCTATTCCCTCCTGAAAGTTGCCGTTGAATCTCCCACCACCCTTTCAGGCAGCACGTTCTGGATCACAACTACTGGCTGCTTAATAGCTTAAAAGCATTCCCCTTTCCCCTCCAGTTCTTCTGCCAATCCCCTTCACTCTAACCCTTTTGCTCCAGGCAACTGTTTCACCTTAACCACTCTGTGAAAACTCCTCATTGTTTTGAATCCTTCCTTTGAATCTTCCATAACCTTTACTGCTCCAGGGAGAAGAAACCCAAGTTTGTCTGGGTGAGTTTCCTCTGCACTGACTGTGAGAGCAGAGAGTGTCCCTTCAATTGAGAGTTGGCCACCAACCAGTCTGCCTGCCACCAAATGACCATTGCACTGACTGAGGAAGAATGGAGAGGTTAAACATTGCGCTCTCTGAAGGAAAGAAGTTGGCATGATTCAGTGCTGCTGTATTCAGATCCAACCCTGTCAATTAAAATGGGAGGACAGCTGTTCAACAAATTCCATTGTTCCAGTGTCAACGATTCATGCTGTTGAAAAGCTTTAGTCATGTGTTAAGTGTTCATTTATACACTGGTCCCTTTCCTCATTGAGCTACTTGGAAACCAGCCAGATGGTGCATTAGAGCGAGAGAAGGGTGTCCCTATCATAGAGACTTTGCATTGAGCTTGATTGTGTGCAATCAACAAGGCAATCTCACTCAAAACACACTGCACAGAAGTTAGCTGAGGATACTCTGAGCCATATTACACTGGTGAAGGGGTCAAGGTGACTTTATTGATTTACACTTTCTCTTGTGTTTAAGGTGTATTTTTGGATGCCTTATCTCATTTCAAGGTAGAGCCAAATGTGACATTTAGGAGAGAAAGTGGGGAGACTATTGATAAAAAATGAACTTGGAGAGGATAAAACCATTGGTTCAGGTGGATTTGGGGAACAATTTGGGGAATCTAAAGCAGTTGGACAATGATAGATTGATAGGACACTTAATTAGAAAAGGAAACTTCCCTCAGATGTAATAGAAAACCATCTGGAAACCAAAAATGTAATAAAACGTTATCAGCATAGATTATGAAAAGGATGATTATGCTCAGCCAATTATTGAATTCCTTGTAGATGTACCAGGAAATCCAGATAAAAGTAATGTAGTACATGTAATATAAAGGCCTTCATATTGCACAACACAGAAAACTCTTGTCAGAACATGGGCGGTCAGGAGAGATATTGCAAAATGGAAAGCAAAAAGCTGGAAATACTCTGCGGGTCAGGCAGCATCTGTGCAAGAGAGGAACAGAGTTAATGTTTCAGGTTGAAGACTCATCAGAACTGGAAAAGTGAAGAAACAAGTTCATTTTAGGTGGCAGAGAGGGTGGGGAAGGGCTGACTTAGATAAAGGGGATGTCTCTGATGGGATAAGCCTAGGGATGTCTGAGTGATCCCAAAGTTTAGTTCATAGATTAATCAGGGAAGATGGAGAGCGAAAACAGTGGGACATGTCTTATTCTCAGATTTCCAGCATCCAATTCGTTGATATTCAGAATGAAAAGTGAGCTGGCAACAAACAGAACAACAGGGATGGGGTGGAGAGTAATGGCAATTACACAGAGAGACAAAAGGATCTTTCACAGGGATCAGGACCAGGACCTCTGAGATTCACCTTTTACAAAAGTGACGGAATCAAGAGATGAAAGACTTTGCAGAGGACAGACACCAATTTGTGAGCTACCATTAATAATAAGGAAAACTGCCAACAATGTCCAGGAAGAAGTGAATAAATTTTGCAGCAATAGCGAGTAGCTGGCATTTGAACTTCAATATTAATAATGGACATTCTGCATCTTGGTGAAAAGAATGTGTCCTTGGGAAAACAAGAGTCTAAATGGGGTAGAGGTGCACTAAAAACTAAGTGCAATATGAGTCGTTTAGGCCAGTAAAAGTGGTGAGTCAATCCCAGGGGTTTATTCTGAAGGAATGGAAGTGAAAAGCAGAGACATGTTAATGGGCCAAACCTTAGAGCACCCATACACTGTTCCAGTCTTCACTCTACTAAATAGAAATGTAAGCAAGGGAGAAGGTGCAATAAAAAAACAAATGGTATCAGAACTGAGAGAGCAGATTGTCAGGAATGACTGAGACTAGTGCTCAGGGTAGAAGTGTCAAGTACTGGAGGACATGCGTTTAAAATGAGAGGGGGAAAGTTTAAAGGAGATGTGTGGGGCAAGTTTTTTTTTACACAGAGTGGTAGGTGCCTGAAACAGACTGCCAGGAGTGGGGTAAAATCAAATATGATAGTGGTGTTCAAGAGGCTGTTAGACACATAAATATGCGGAGAATGGAGGGATATGGATCACGTGCAGGCAAAAGAGATTTGGTTTCATTTGTCATTGTGTTCGGCACAGACATCATGGGCCCAAGGGCCTGTTCCTGTGCTGTACTGTTCTGTGTTCTATGTAGTGCTTATTCCTTGAGAAGGTAATCAAGCAGAGGTTGTTAAAATTATGAGAGAGGGGTTGATAAGGGAGAGAATGCTTCCACTCATAGGGCATAAACATAAGGCAGCCACCACATAACCCGAATGGGAATGCAGGAAAGCAGTGAGAACGTAAGAACTCATTCCCTCAGGGAGCTGTTGACAGGTGTAGCCATGAGGGAGACAGGAATGCAAGCACGTGGTGATGCAGTTAGGTAAAGAGGCTCAAGTGGAGCATAAATGACAGTATGGACTGGTTGGGCCAAGCAACCTGTTTCTCTGCCATTGAAATATTCTTTGGAAAAGTCAGAAGTGTGGACTTGATCCCAGAACCTCCTGCTCCGTACCTGAGTGCTGGGCATTGAGGCACAGGTATTGAGCCAGGAGAAGCAGCCTTAGCTGGAATGTGCCGATTATATTACTGGAGTAAGTCTGAACCCTGTGCTATCACTAGGAGCCTAGAGTCTCTTTATTGGCATGTCAGAGTAATTATTGGACAAATCTGAATCAAAGGATCAAGTGAGTTAATTAAAGTAACCCGGGGCTGACATATTTTATTTCGCTTTGTGATCTCTAATTACTTGAGTCTTAAAACATGCCAATTCAGCCATTTCAGCTCTTGTGCTTCTCTGTCCTCCAACACAGAACAAGGCAGTTTATGGCTCAGAGGGGCGACATTCAGCCCATCAAGCTCTTACCTGTCAAAAGAGCCACCTTTCCTGTTCCCTTTGTGTTAATGGCAGGGGAAGAGGGACAAATTACTTTCATTTCTATAGCCCCTTCCACATTGTCAAATGCAGCAATAGAAAGACTGTGGAAGTGGAGTCATCACTGTAGCACAGGGAGCTTGACAGACAAGTGCACAGCAAGATCCCATAAACTATAATGTGATGACCAGCAATCTCTTTAATTGATGGTGGTCAAAGGGGAAGTGTTGACCTCATTTCATCAGGGAGAACTCCCCAGCTCCTCAAAACAGTGCCTGGGGTGTTTATGTCTTTCATAGTTTATCCTGTTGTCTGAAGGATGCACCTCTGACAGTGCTGCAGCCCTCGCACTCTCAGCTGATATTGAGCACTTAGTTTTCTGGAGTCGGAGGTTCTGAGGTAAGAGGGCAAATGTATCTAATCTCGCTAGGAGTGTTTGGTAGCACAGTGGTTAGGTTACAGAGCCCAGAGACATGAGTTAGAACACATATCATCACTGCAGCTGGGGAAATGAATTTTTAATAACTATGAAATTAAAAATAAAATACATTGTTGATAACATGATCATGAAACTATTGGATTGTTGTTAAAACCTACCTGTTCATTCTCGGGGAGGGAGTCTGCTGTCTTACCCAAGCCGGCCTGAATGTAGCTCCAGACACACCAACTCTTAACTACCTCCTCAGTCCCGGGCATTACCACTGACATCCACATCTCATACAAGGTGAAATAAGTTGGGATTGAATCAGCCAGCTGTCTTTACTCCCTCCCTGATTGTACTTTCCCCTGTGGGGGTGGGATATTGGCCGACTTCCTGTCGGTGGGTGCACTTAGCACGCCCTCTTAACCCTGTCCATTACTCCTTTTGCTCCATGAAATACATTTCAAACCAAGGTTCAGAAACAGGTTGTTAGAAGTAGTCCAAAAGCAAAATACTGCAGTTGTTGGAAATCTGAAATAAAACCATAAAATACTGGAAACACTCAGCAGGCCAGGCAGGATCTGTAGGGAGAGAAACAGAGTCAATGTTTCAGGTCAACTTGATTTGTTCTGAAACCTATGGGCATTCTGTTCTGAACCTCAGCCATTTGCTCACAACCCTCTGCTTGCCTCACCTTGTTGTATATCCAGGATTTAAAGGCAGATTATCATTTCAATTACTGACTGATTCAGAAAAGACAATAGAGCAAGTTGTTATTTTTGCAGTGCAGACAGGGAGATAGAGGGAAAGTGAAGTATGGTAGAATGTAATTTAGAGAGACAGGGCTGTGCACTGACGGTTGTTCACCCTCTGCCAATGAGCACAACAGCATTGGGATCCAGATCAGCTCACAGCTGACTTGTAGCTCGGCTTCATTTGCTTGGCTTTGGTCTGAATAACTCAGTGCCAACTAAACATCCACAGCCACAACCTTACTGTGAGAGCAATTCCTTTCCTGCCATTCTGGTGACGAAGAGCTTTCTGGTTTTAAAACTAGAACACTGGAGCACTAGAAAACAGGGGCAGGAGTAGGCCACTTAGCCCCTCTACCTTGCCCCACCACTCAATATGACCATGACTGATCTGCCCTAGGTCTCATCTCCCCTTCTGTGCCAGTTCTCCATCACCCTTAATTCCCCAATCTTTCAAAAATGTATCTACTTCCTCTTTAAATACCTCCAAAGTACCTCTTTAAATACCTTCAGCCTCCAAAACCCTCCAAAGTAGAGAATTCCAGAGATTCACTGCCCTCCGTGAGAAGAAGTTCCTACACACCTCAGTTTTAAATGACCTCCCATCCATAATCTTATAACTGTGTCCCCTTGTTCAAGATGCTCCCTCTAGTTGAAATATTTCAACACCTATCTGTCATGCCCCTTATGGATTTTCTATGTTTCAATAAGATCACCCATCATTCTTCTAAACTCCAAAGAATACAGATATAATTTTTTTCACCACTTGTCAACCCTCTAACCCCAGGAATTAGCCAAGTAACTCTCTTTTAAATTGCCTCCAGTGCCAGCTTATTCCTTTTTTAAATAGGGGGACCAAAACTGTATCCAGTACTCCAGGTGTGGCCTCACCACCAACAATACTTTCCTATTCCTAAATACCAACCCCATGCAATAAAGGCCATGATGCCATTTGCCTTCCTAACCATTTGCTGCACCCTGTCAACTAACATTTTCCCATTCTTGCACAAGAACACTTAGATCCCTCTGTATTTCACTCACCTGTAACCTTCCTCCATCTATATAGTAGTCTGTCCTTAGATTCCCTTTCCAAGTGCATAACCTCACCACAATAAACCAGAATTGCCAAGTTATCTTCCATTCATTCAACCTCTCTACTTTCAGCTGCGGAGTCCAAACATCCTCCTTGCCCTCCCACCTATTTTCATGTCATCAGCAAACTTGGATCCTCTACACTCTGCCACCCCCTCCAGGTCATTAATGTAAATCATAAATAATTGAGGGCCAAGAACTAGTCTTTGGGGCACTCGACTAGGCCATCCTTCCAGCTGAGAAAGGCCTGTTTATTCAGTCTATCTTCTACATGATAACCAGTCTTCCATCTATGCCAACATACTTCCACCCAATACTACAAGCTCGTATCTTGTGCACCAGCTTTTTATGTGGCACTTTGTCAAATGCCATCTGAAAATCCAACTGCACCACATCTACAGTTCTCCCTCTAATGATACTGTTTGTTACATCCTCGAAGAATCTAGCAAATTATTTAACTCCTGCCGACCAGTCTCTCTATTTACAGTTATGTTTGGTTGTCCTTGCTCTTCCACCATCATTGGGAACATTGGCTATAAATTGAATGCTGGAGCCAGGAAAGTTGGAGAGATATCCATGCTCATTCCCACTGTGAGAGTGGACACTGCATTGGCATGTTCTCCCCAAGCCTGCAGAAGATCCTTGGGATCTGCCTCATCCACAGGATACACCCAGGGACCAAGCTGGGGGGCAACCAGGACCAGTAACATTACTGAGTGTGATCTGGGGCACAGCAATCCCCACCGTCAGTCCCACCATCATCAGAACTCTGACCCTGGCTCCCTCTCCCTTGACACCTAAGCACACCTCAGACCCTACCATTAGTGTCAAGAGGGGGGTAAGGGTGGGGGTAAGTTTGGAACACTCTCACTCCCGTTTCTGGGCCAATGTCTCCACACCCTCCCCGTCAAGTTCTTACAACATCTTAACTTGTCAGTCAGGTCACTCCTACTGAAGTTCTACTGAATCCACAGATTCCTGAGACAGAATGAAGTGAGCACCAGACGTTTGTGGTGCTGTGAACAATCTACAGCCCAGACCCAGCCTTTGGATCTAGTCAGGTTTCATATAAGGTTTCTGCTCCACACCAAGTCTGCTCCCATTTCATCTCAACCTTTAGCATTTCCTCTGTTCCATCCCCACTGACCCCTGTTTCTCAGAAGCTGATTGGCTGAAATAAAACCGAAAATGTTGGAAATACTAAGCAGGACAAGCAACATCCATGGAAGGAGAAATAGGGGAATGTTTCAGGTCTTTGTCAGACTAGGTTTAAGTTGCAGAAAATGTGGGGCAGGGTAGATAGGCCAAAGGGAATGTCTCTGACAGAGTGAAGCTAGGGTTGCTGTGCTAACATATTCTTTATGAAGCCCTCTGGTTTATTAAATTAATGAGGACTGTTAGAGATAGGGAGAGAAAACACATACAGAGGGGCATGTAAAGCTGCGAGGTGTAGGTCAGAGCTGCTGCTGAAACCTAACACCAAAAGGAGAATGCTGGAAGTGCCTAATGGATCAATTCTGATGAAGGGTGTTCAACCTGAAACATTAACTCGGTTTCTCTTCCCACAGATGCTGCCTGACCTGCTGAGTGTTTCCAGCATTTTCTGTGTTTTGTACAGTGTCTGTGGTGAGAGAAAACCTGAGTTAATTCTGCAGACTGATACCGTACAGCAGTCCTGGCCAGTTCTAATATAGACAGCTGTCAGGTATCGGTGAATTCAATATCGAGTCTGTGAGGTTGCAAAGTATCCTGTGGCAGATGAGGTGCTGTGCTGTAAGCTTACCTTGGACCTTGTTACAACAGTGTGGGAGGCCACACAGAGATGGACCAGGCTGGAGTGGGAAGGAAAATTAAATTGATAAGTAACTGAAAGTTCAGGATCACCACCACCTTCTCATGGGCAATAAATCCTGGCCTTGCACAGTTAACATCCTGATCCCATGGATTTATACAAAGATATAAGTAGAAATTATCACTTTCCACTTGCAGTTCAGCAGCACAGACCTGAAAATGTTTAGATACTCCCAAACTACAGAGACTCTACAGTAGCAAACAGTCTGCTGGGGGAGCAGAGTGTGTCAAACAGCATCACTCAACCCTTTGAGTTCCTCAAGCAGATTGTTTGTTGCTCCAGATTCCAGCATTGCAGTCTCCGTAGTCCCTGCGCATCTTGTGTCTCCACAGAGACTCTGATTTGACACTGGAATCCACCAGACTCCCAAGAGCATGACTGCTAGCATGGTGGGTTTTACTGCTCAGGATTCTCCATGGCAGTAACTGTGTCCAGCCCCACCACCTCACCTCACTGGGATCCAGCATGTGGTGGTCAGGACCAGTGCTGCAAGCATTGGAAGCCACAGCCACTCGCAACACTGGTTTTCTCTGCATCTGCTACATGGTTCTGGATGTTGGTCCTAGAATTCTGAATGATGGGTGTTTGTCAATTGCTGATGCCCCTGCTGGTCACTGCTGCTGGTCACTGCTGCTGGTCACTGCTGCTGGTCACTGCTGCTGGTAATAGCCAGTTACTGCTGGCTACTGCTGCTGGTCACTGCTGGTCACTGCTTGTTGTTGCTGCTGATCACTGCTGCTGGTCATAGCCAGTTACTGCTGGCTGCTGCTGCTGGTTACTGCTGGTCTGTTCCTCTACTCCTGCCTCCTCCTCCAGCCTCTCCTCCTCCTGCCCATGCTGCACTTATTGGGTCCTGATTTGCCAAGTTATATCCTCTCCGCTCCTGATTCCCGTCCCCTTTCCTCCCCTATAGTGAGCCTGGTTATTGCGATTTATTTTGACATTGGTCTTTATTCTCCTCTGCTGAACCTCACAGGCCACTCGGCCCATCTAGCCCATGCATTGTCTGTGGAAAACACTCTGATTGGACCCACTCCCCCCAGAGTCTGGCTCAGTTCAGAATTACCCCCACCCACCAGCCCTTCAGGCAGTGCTCCCCACGTCATAGGAACTTGCTGCCTGAAGGGATTCACCCCTCTCCCTACCAGCAGTTCCTCTCTCCATCCTTTCACTCCTTCCCCTCTGGGTACCAACCCTCCTGCCCTAAGAAACTCCCTCCAAAGTTGATGTGGGGAGGGGGGGGGGGGCTCTCTCTGGCGTGCAACTTAACCCCTGGAAACAGGCACCCTCTGTATTGAGGAGTGTGCACATCTCCCACACACCTTTGACAGGGTTTCTATTCAGTCTCACCGTCCCCTCACTCTGGGATGCCCACACAACACCACTGGAACAACATTTCCCAGCAGTTCCACTTGCTGTTAAGACTGAGTCTGTGTGGTGCACCACTCCCCGGTATCTGGTGATAACTCACTTCAGCTTCGAACAGGGCAGTTCAATGGGACTGGGAGTGTTCTGGTTCACTGTAACTCTAAGCGGGAAATGTACAGCACAGGAACAGGCCCTTCAGCCCACCATGTTGTGGCAATCCAAACTAATCCCACCTGCCTGCACCTGATCCATATCCCTCCATTCCCTGCCTGTTCATGAGTATGTCTAAACACCTCTTAAACATTGCTGTCGTATCTGCTTCCACCACCTCCCCGGCAGTGTGTTCCAGGCACCCATTACTCTCTGTGTAAACAAAAACTTTTTCTAGTAAATCTGTTTTAAACTTTCCCCCTCTCACCTTAAAGCAATGAGACTCTGACCATCTAGTGTAGACTCTGACTATCTCGCTAAGACTCTGATCACCTCCTCTGAGTGTCTACCCCAGACTGTGACGATCTCCCTAGTCTCCCTCGACTTTGACTATCTATCCTGGTTAGTACCAACGGGGAAGGGATTGACGCGGCGCGGCTGCAGTGGCGACATGAACGGTGAATAACATCGAGAGATGCAGATTAACATTCTCCAAGGAAGCCGGGGTGACTCTGGCGAACCAGCGCCCCCCGGGTGGAACAGAAAACATGAAGAGGGCAGTCCCGGAATAAGCGTACCCCGCCGCTGCACACGTCCTTGGTAAATGGGTCTCCAAGGGGGAGAGGTGAAGGAGAACTTGGAGATGGGTCGCCGGTGTTTGGGGGGTGGGGGTGGGGGTGGAGGTGGGTACCTCCCTCTCCGTCTGCGGAGACCGAGTCGTGTCCCGGCCGCCGGGTCGGTGTGAACGGCCGCTCCTCTCGCCCCCAGCAACAGATGATCCAGTCATCGTGTCCGGCTCCCTCTCGCACCTGCTCCGGGGGCTGAGATTTAACCCGCGAGCAGCCCTTCGTTCCGGGCTGAAATCCTGTTCCCCCACCACCAACACCCCCCCCCCCACCATCTCCGTGCCTGGCCCGACCCCTCACACCGACAGGGGGGTGGAGCGGCCAACTGTAGTTAACCTCCGGCGCTTGTGGAAAGGAAGCCCCGTGTCTGATGGGAACCAGGGACTGAATCGCTGCCCAGGGCCTCCGTTCCACCGTCAGCGTGGAAGGAACGCCTGGGGTTCCACGTCTGTCATCAGGTCCGTTTAAACAGGCACCATAGCAACTAAAATAAGTTCGACGCTTATTTTCTCAGTGCTGTGGACACTCCTCCCTGTACCCCGCCCCCCAACACCATTCCTTCGGCTGTCCTGGCGCTGCGGAGGGAGCTGGAGACATGGGGGAGGAGATGTAGCGGCCCTAGAGATTCCCTCTGGTGCTGTTCCCGATGTGCAGACTTCTGAAGTCATAACCGCGTAACAATGTTTATTTAAAGCACACTGATGGTTCAGAAGTTCTGACCAAGGGTCCCGGACCTGAAAGGTCATCTCTGTGTCTCTCTCCACAGACGCTGACCGACCTGCTGTCACAGATTTCCAGCATCTTGCGGTTTTTGGATTTTTATAATAATTTGCCGCTCGGTTCAGTGCGGCGAGCACCCAGCTCTGAGTTTGTGGGTGATGGGGTCAAACCCACCCCCTCAGGGGAACCCGCCAGGCAATTCCGAGGGAGCGCCGCACTGTTAACGCAAAACAAGACTGCAGGTGCTGGAAACCCGCAACAAAAACCGGGAATGCCGGAAGCACCCAGGAGGTCGGGCAGCGTCCGTGGAGAGAGAAATCGTGTTAACATTTTAGGTCGACCTCGTGGTTCTGAAACGTGGTGATGACGGGCCATCCACCCGAAACGTTAACTCTGTTTCCAGCACCACGGATGCTGCCCGACCGGCGCTGGTAGAGGGGCTTCTTGCAGTGGGGATGTTAAGGTAACGCCCCGTTCTCCCTCCACCACCGCCACCCACCCACCCCCCCAGCCCCTTAGCGGGGGAGGGGGGGGGTGTGCGGGGGCAGAGGAGTAAGATCACAGGCCGCACGTGTGTAGGACAGCGGGGAGTTCTCTTCACTGCCCTCCATCAACATTAGCACAGAGCTTTATAACACTGGTGTGTGGAGGATTCTAATGTGACAAATTAGGCAGGGACCAGGCTGCGTTAAGATACAGCGCTTCAGGTTGGGAAGACGCACTGTAAAAACAAATCTTTCTCCCCATTAATCGATGACTTTGCACGTCGCTTAATCTGAGAAGCAGTCAGGTTGTGAAGGCTGTTTCCTTGCGAGGCTCCGGCCCCAGGTGCTGTTCACTGTGCAGACGGCAGAGTGGGATAGGATGCTCTCGATCAGCTGCTGAGACTCCAGTTCCCAGAGTCCTCCGCCCGGTGGAGATGCGAGCCCCGAGTTTCCGCTGCGATCTGCAGGACTGACACATCAGCAGCTCGGAGCGAGCGGCGGAGCCGATGCGAGCGCTGCTCTCGGCCACAGTCCGGCCAGCGTTCTCCCCGCCGTGCAGGGCGCGCCCTTAGCGACCGACACCCGGGGGCAGAGGAAGGTATGTCGGGGCAATGTCTGCGGAAAACAAGAAAAATGAAGGGGCTTGTTTACATTCTGGTGCGTTAGTGAGGACGATACCGGTTCAATACCCGTTCAGTCTTGTCTATTCTTCGGAGGTGGGGAGCTCCGGTACAGCCAGGTCAAGCGTGTTTGCAGCGAGTGTGACCGGGGTCGGGACGCCGGCACAGGAGACAGTTGAGGCTGCTGGGCGTTGGTTTGAACGCTATCACTGAAGTTTATCACTTTGATTGGGAGGCCGTTCGGGGAGAGATGGAGAAAGTTCACAGTTCTCAATTCTCTGCCTTCTTTCCAAGCCGTCGTCAGAAACCCAGCTAATTAAAACACGTGATTTAAGTGGATGGGATCTCACCATATGCTCGGTTGGACTAATTTAATTCTGTGCTTCTGTCGGCAGTTGTAAATCATTTGCAGAGGCGTGGCCCTGGGGCACGGGCGCTGGGGTTGGGGGTAGATGCGGCTGGTGATAGTGGAGTGGAGGTATGGGGTGTGTAGTGGGATTGTAAGTGAGGTGGGTGGAGTGTGAGGTGGGTGAGGTGTGGGGTTGTAAGTGAGGTGGGTAGGGTGTGAGGTAGGCGAAGTGGGTCGGGGTGTCGGGGGTGGAAGCGTGGTTGCTATTGTTTTCAGTAACCATTGCTGCGATCTCGGTATAAGAGTTAACGACGTTAACTGCCCGCACTCGGTAGAGAGCGCGGAGCGCAGGGTGGAACCCGCGCATCCACAGTGCATCGAAGCACTTTGAGTAGAGAATCCGAGCGAGACCACGCTATTGGTCCATCGTTACAGCGAATGTGTCCTTTATGTCAACAGAGACACGTCTCGGATCGGCTAATTGCCAATTATCAGAGTCTACAAACGGACAGTGAAATGCATTTCCCCAGGGCGAGGGAGTGACTTACGGACATCAGGACAGTGGAGATGGAGGACGCGGCTTGTTGTGTGACTTTTAGCAGCACGGAGGGGCAGTGGCGCTAGGCGATTCCTTGTCCAGTCTATGCCGATCCGCGACTCCCTGTGCCTGCGGTGCAGCTGGTCGCTGTCGGAGATGGCTTGAAGGACACTCTCTGCGAGTGAGAGGCGGGAGGGAGATCATGACTTCGGTGGAGTTAGTGTTTCTGGGCGAGGAGCGGGCGCACCCCGGACATTGGAAGGAACTGGGCTGGGGTCTCCATGGCCCGGTCTCCAGTTCAGCACCAGGGACAGCGCCGTTCCAGAGTGCGGGCTGTAAAGCGGCGGCGCGCCCGGACTCCAAGGTGTGCTGTGACCAGCAGCTGGAGACTTCCTTCTCCTACATTGACGAAAATGTCAACCTCCAACGTGCTTGCTCCCCGCTATCGGACGGAAGCTGCAGCCCTCCGTGTTACCAGGGCGCCTGCGGCGACGGCAGACCGGCTCCCGAGGAGCTGCGGGAACTCTCCGCGCTCTCCGAGGACAGCTCGCCCGAGCTCTCCGACTCCCCGGTGGACTATGGCTTCATCAGCGCCCTGCTCTTTCTCTGCAGTGGCATCACCCTGGTCATCATATCCTACGTGATCCCCCGGGATGTGAGCGTGGATCCGGACAGTGTTTCAGCCCGGGAGATGGAGCGACTGCAGCGGCAGAGCGCCCGCGTGGGAGCTCACTTGGACAGGTGCGTGATCGCTGGCCTTGGACTCCTGACCCTCGGCGGGATGCTCCTGTCCACCTTACTGATGATATCCATTTGCAAAGGCGAGTTGTACCGGCGCCAGACGTTCTCATTGGCTGGGAGGTCGGGGAAGATCTATGGGTCCTTCAACTTCCGCCTGGGTTCCCCCAACCAGCGATTCTCACTGGGCGCAGAAGAGATGATCACTATCGACTAATGGTATGGTGTGTCCTAAACTTCGTTCTTTACACATGGTACAATTTTAAAACTGGCCAGTCTGATAAAAGCCAAACAAGCCCAGCCCAGTTCCCCCTCTTCTGCGAAGGACATTGGGGAGAGGACATGAAATGCCCAAGCGTCCACCACTCTGTCCTGATGCCTGACCACTCGCCTGTCCTGTTGCTTCTCGGCTACTTCAACGCTGCCTGGGATCGGCGTGTCAGCACTTGTGAATTTGGAAACCAATCACAAGTCCAGTAACCTGTTCCTCCACCCACATGAGATGTTCTTGTTGGCTCAAGCACTCTGATCTATTCATTGGAACACAGGAAGAGGAGGAATCCATTCAGCCCCTCAAGTTTGTTCGATCATCAGTGATCTGCACCAGATCTCCACTTACTGCCTTTCACCTGTTTCACAAACATGACACCTCCATTATCTCCGACCTAATAGTGGAGTCTTTTCCAGGAAAATATGCTCCCTGCATCCTGTCACTACCCTAGAATGGCCTGGCTCTAGTTTTATATTCCCTTGTTCATGAACTTCCCCATCAGAGGAATTTTTTTTCTGTACTTACAACAACATGAGTTAGGATTTTAAGCAGCTTGGTAAACTCACAATCAGCCTTTCAAACTCACGCATGGCTAATTCCAAATTAAACTCTCCCACTGTTTGGTTGAAAAGCTTTTTTTTCTTCTTGTTCTTAGGGTCAATTGATTTATTCCTGTTTTCTAGAAAATCAGAAGTGAAAACAGTTGGCAGGTCAGTAAGCACCTTGGGCAGAATAGATGAGTTAAGGATTCAGCATGAGTCCTGGTGATCCATTTCCTCCCAGCTCCTCACCGACAGTCATTTCACTTTGGTGCCTTGTTCTAATTTAACTGAAAATCAATAGCTTTCCAACACTTGACTTACAGAAGAAAAGATGGTTTAAGGCCATATGATTACCTAGTGATAAAAAGCCTTGGATAGACCATGCACAGAGCCAGCACGAGTCTGCTAGACCAAATGGCTTCATTTGTGCTACAATGTCCTACTATTGCTTTTCCAGACTGCATTCCTCTTTCTCTGTGTGTGACTTGTGCAACAATAATTTGAGCTATTTACAACCACATATGTCTGTAGACCCTCCATCGTATTAACTGCAGGTTAATTTATTCCAATCTACCAGAGTTGCAACTAATATTCAAAAGGATCTCAATTTCATTTGATTTTGTTTTATAGAGATATGCTACAGCACTTTACCCATGAAAAATATTGCCAGCTGGACAAGATTGTACAACTCTTGTGCTATTTCATTCTTAAATTATACTTCTACTTCACAGCTCTTTGTTTAAACAGTACGTTCCTTTAATTACATTTGTTTGTAAAGATAAAATGCAACTGTTTCCAAAATGCAAACTAATGGCCAGAGCTATACATTCTCCATAGTCTATACTTTATCAAATGAGACAACTTCTATCATGAAACATGGCATTCATTAAGTGAATGTAAAGATGGAAGGAGGATCAACATTCAAAAGGGGAAATAGTTGTTGGCAAGCGTTCATTGTCTCATTCCATTTTAGTCTGATCCCTTCCAAAGAATGTTCATGTCTCTTATGTACACCAGCCATTGATACGGGCTCTAGAGAGGCCACCGGGATAATCTTGCTTTGTTCCTTTAATGGAGGAATCCGTGTAGCATGTTTTGGGCTCCTAAAAGGAGAATAACAATGAGAAGCAAGAACAATATTATATAAAATCCTCAAGACACAAATCACTACGCCTCCCTTCCACTGATAAGATGCTTCTTGAAGCTGGTCCAATTCCTTTTTAATCATCTTATGTTCATTCCCGGACTCCTTGCAGTGCTGCTTCCGGGCCACAATAGGCAGGGTGGATCAACAGCCTAGCGTCTCACTCCCTCAATGCCTGAGCAAAGGATTTCCTCCTCCTCCATTGCCCTGACCCTGTGCTTCCTCCACCAAGGACAGTTGAGCCAATACTCCTGAGTGAAACATTTCCTTTCATAATGACATGATTTGAGGAGTGAATCAGATTTAAATTGTATGTGACTTCTAGACTATGAAGGTCATAGTCAGCGTCTGTCTCTGTACCACAGGTTGTGTGTTGACAAATGAATTATACAAGCCCTTCATAATTACAAGGAACCCATGAAATCTTTGCAGGTTTGAAGAATGATGACCACTCCCATTACATTATGTATAAGTATGAATTGTATATAAACATATTTAATGCAAGTATTTAATGCCTTACTAAACTATCCTGTTTATTCTACTGCTAGGTTCAAAAATTTAACAACAATAATTGATTTAAATAAAATGTTTTTTCAATTGCATTCAAAGTATTTTCATAACAGTAGTAGTTAATTTTCACTAGAGTACTATTGAACATATTATGACCATGTCACATAAACAACGTGCAGTAGTTAGATTTCAGAGTTCTGCATTTAAATCCACTGTTTTATAATCAGATTAATACCTTCGGGCAAAACTCCTAATAATAAAGGACTTACATTTTATGTTCTCAGAACATTACTGAATACATTGCAGCTAATAAAGAACATGCAAAATTCAGCCAGGTTGTAGGAAATATAATAGTCAGATTGATAAACTGTAATGTGATGCTCAGTTTGAGCACAGTAAGATTCCATGAAGAGCCAAATAATAAAAACCAGATAAACAGTCTTGATTTGTTCATGAAGACATGACCATTGGCAGGGACATGGAGAGAGCACAGCTGCTGGAATCTTTCACATTTGTTCAAGGCAGAAGATGGTCCCTGATATAGAATCTTGTCTTAGAGGCAGGAGGTCAGTATGGTACAATATGTGCTGACCTCCTGCCTCTGGAGAGGGACTTGAACCCATGACCTTTTAAACTCAGAGTCTATAGCGACCCATTGAGCCAAGCTTAATATTGTAACAAACTCTAAAGTAAAGAATTATAAAGCACATACAGAAGTATGAAGTTTTATGCTGATGGAGAACTGTGTTGTTTGATGGAGTTATAAAGCATAGATTCCTTCTCTCTAGTGTTTATTTCCAAACATAACATTGCAAAGCTGAATAGCGATAGATTGATTTTATGCATTCTTTAATATTTTGGATTGTTTCAAAGTGTTTCAAACACTACAAAACATTATCTGAACAACATCTGTCCATATTCGTGGCCAAGCAATAACTTTGAAATTTACTGCTTGTTTTACAAAATATGCATGAACAGATGAGAGATATTTTATAGACAAATTCACAAGCACAAAGCTGAGGTCTTATGAAGGATTGCCTTGACATCACACACACATTGCTTTACAGCCCCAACAGATGCTCAATTCATCCTTTCTGCGGGTAATGCAATGGGATATTCTGCCAGTCAGCATCTTTTCATTGCTTTGATATCTAAATTGCATGGTATGAAACAGCAGTCGTAAATAATACATCAAATAAAGTGACAGTCCCCACAGAAACAAACCTGTCCTTTTTGCAATGTGATAGACACGGTGCCCTGTTTTAATTAAATCCTGTCCTATTAACCCTTGCACTGACAGCAGGGCCTATCAATTTCTGAGTTTCAGACAAGAATACTACTTTCAAATGGATTGGTCATTACTTTAGTATCAGCCATAAACTATAAATATTCACTCTTTAAATTTTTAACATTCATATTTAGTTATGAATAGAAGGAGGCTATTTGGCCCATTGAGTCTCTGTTGCCACTGAGAGGAATTCCAATCCCCCCCCTTAATTCCCTGAAACCTATTCTCCCTCATGCACCCATCAACTCTCCCCTAACACCCACCAGCACTCGGAGTTATTTACGGTGAACACCAAACCAGCCAGCACACCTTTGGGATATGGGAGCACCTGAGGGGAATGTTAGACATGGTTTACCTTGATCTTAGGAAGTCCCACACATAGACTGGTCCAGAAGGTGAGGGTACATGGTATCCAAGTTGTGTTGGTAAACTGGATCCAAAATTGACCTGGTGATAGGGGGCAGAGGGTAGTGTCCAGGGATGTCTGTCCGTCTAGAAGTCTGTAACCAGTGGTGTACCACAGGGATCAGTGTTGTGACCTTTGTTTGTCATATATATAAGTGGTTTGGATGAGAATGGACTGATTAGTAAGTTTGCTGATGACACAAAACATAGGTGGAGTAGCAGATAGCAAGGAAGGTTGTGAAATGATGCAGAGGGACATAGGTCTGTTGGAAAGTTGGGTAGAGTAGTGGTAAATGGTATTTAATTCAGCTGAGTGTGAGGTAATGCATTTTGGGAGGTCAGACACTAACAGGACATATACAGCAAATGGCAGGGACTTAGGAGTGTTGATGTACAGATGGACCTTGGTGTGCAAGTTCATAGTTCCCTGAAAGCGGCAACACAGGTGAATAAGGTAGTGAAGAAGGCATTTGACATGCTTGCCTTCATAGGCTAAGGCATTGAGTTTAACAGCTGAGAGCTCATGTTGCAGCTGTAGAAAATATTGGTTAGGCCACACTTGGAGTATTGTGTACAGTTCTGGTTGCCACAGTACAGGAAGGATGTGGTAGCAATAGAGAGAGGGCAGAAGAGATTCACCAGAATGTTGCCTGGAATGGAGGTCTGTAGTAATAAGGAGAGATTGGATAGGCTGGGTTTATTCTCACTGGAACACTGGAGGCTGAGTGGTGACCTTACAGAGGTTTATAAAACAATGGGGTGCAGAGTCTTCCTCTGTCAGATCTGATTTATTGTTGGAGATCTTAAAATGCTAAAAACATCCCTTTCTTTTTCATTATCCCGCTGTCTCTCTCAATCCCATATTTTCTCCTCACATTATTTTGTCTGATTTTACAGTGAATTAAATTTTGTAATCTACACTTCCTGGTTTAGAAATACCACATTTCAGTAAGGATTGGTTGAGGAGTCGTGCTGTGGCTTTCCTGCTCTCACACACTCCACAGATCCTCTGTGGAGGAGGCTGTGCTGATTTAATTGCCAGGAGACCCTGGAGGAGATTGTGGACAGCTGTCAGGGTAACAAACTGCCAGCACCAGTGCTTTGACACTGCTTACTGAAATCTGTGCCACAGCTACTTCCCACTCACTCTACAAAAGCCCAGAGATCAGAAACACCCCAGCAGCAGATTACCAGGGAACACTTGCCAATAGAACATATGTGCTGAGTGCCAGTTGATTGCCAGGGCTCACAGTAAGGTCCTCACAAGATCTGATCAACTGGTGCTTCATTATCACTGACATCAATGTGTTTCTATTCCTTGCAGCCATTTGGTGCTGAGATACTTGATGCAGTCACTACCAGAGAATAAACCACAGGCCATCAGACAGACATGCACAACAGTCAAGCATATGAAGCCAATGGGTTAGAGCTGAAGACTGGTTGTGAAGATAGGACCTTAGCTAAAAATAGGACTGGCTCCTGACATGAATCCAAATTTATATATTCCACCAATCTGCTTTATATGATAGGTAGGGGAGCAGAGCCCACAACACAGAGCCTGGGACCAGAGGAACTGTACCTGAATGTATATATGTGGCCACATGAAAAAATATAAGATGATGACAGCACTAATACCGACTACCCTTATGCTATGCACCAATGAAACACCATCACCCATACTGTTTCAGGACTAATATCACCATCATCCTTTCCGTTACAGCACTGACATCACCTTCACCCATACCATTACAGTAATGATATAGAGTCATAGAGTAATACATCACGGCAATAGACCCTGCAGCCCAACTGGCTCATGCCAACCAAGATGCCCATCTAAGCTAGTTCCACTTACCTGAGTATGGCCCATATCCCTCTAAACCTTTCCTCTCCAGGTACCTGTCCAAGTATCTTTTAAATGTTATTATACCTGCCTCAACCACTTTCTCTGGCAGCTCTTTCCATATACGCACCATTCTCTCTGTGAAAAACTTGCCCCTCAGGTCCCTTTTAAATCCTTCCCCTCGCACCCTAAACCTATGCCAGGAGTGAGTGAGGAATTTGCATTGATTCTTGATTCTTTTCCACTCTCTTCCTAGTAACCTCTTGATTCCCCATCCCTGGGAAAAAGACTGTGTGCATTCACCCTGTCCTTGCCCCTCATGACTTTATATCACCTTCAACTGTACCATTACAGCACTGATAACACCTTTGATTACAACATTCGCCTTCTTTTACTTAGGCAGTGCCTTGTGATTGAGGATGATTGGCTTCCAGTCTGGTGCTGTGGGTTCTAAGGTGACTGATGCCAATGTGGGAACTGCATACACTTCCACAGATGGGACAGGGAGTATTTGAAAGGATGGGTGAATGGGTGGTCCACTCCTCCCACCACTTGTATCTCCTGATGCATGGATTCGAGGTTCTCAATGCCAGTTTGAATGTTCCTTCTCCATTTTGAATGTCCATGGGCCAGAGTGCCTGGAGTCAGTGAGAAAGTTACATTCCTTTCAGCACATCCTTGAATCTTTTCCACTGAATGTACTGATGTTGGAGAGGGTTCAGAGGAGATTTACAAGGATGATTCCCGGAATGAAAGGGCTTACGTATGATGGGCGTTTGTCAGCTCTTGGACTGTACTCACTGGAGTACAGAAGAATGAGAGGGGACCTCATAGAAACATTTAGAATGTTGAAAGGCCTGGACAGAGTAGACGTGGCTAGGCTGTTTCCCTTGGTGGGCGAGTCCAGGACCAGAGGGCACAGTCTTAGAATTAGAGGGTACCGGTTTAAAACAGAGATGAGGAGAAATTTCTTTAGTCAGAGGGTAGTGAATTTATGGAATTCTTTGCCACGTACAGCAGTGGAAGCCCAATCATTGAAGGCATTTAAGGAGGAGATAGATAGGTATCTAATTAGTCAAGGTATCAAGGGATATGGGGATAAGGCCAGAAATTGGTGCTAGAAAGGAATAGTTTTTTTTCTCTTTTTCTTTTTTTCCTTTTCTTTTTCTTTTTTCTTTTCCTTTTTCTTTTTTTTGTTTTCCTTTAGCTCATGGAGCAGACTCGATGGGCCAAATGGCCTACTTCTGCTCCCTTGCCTTGTGATCTTGTGATCACTCTCTTCCTGGTAACCTCTTACTTGGAATAGAGTGCCTGTTTCAGAGCCTATGTCAGGCACATGACTGTTGTTGCCTACCAATGTAGGTGATTGAGTGTAGGTAGGGCCTCAATGCTGGGGACATTGGAGGGGAGAGGACACTGACTTTGGTTCATTTATGCTCCCAGTGAACTTGGAAGATTTTGCAGAAACAGCATTGGTGGCATCTCTCCAGTTCTTTGTGGTTGGTGCCTGCTGGAGGCAGTCTAGGTCTCAGAAGCATACAGGGGGGCAGGGATCACTGTTGCCCAATAGACCATGTTTTGTGCCAGGTCTGAGGTCTCGATATTCAAGTACCTTTTTGCCCAATCAACCCAAGGCCTATAATATTACAGCAATGGTAACACCCCTGCCTATACTCCGACAACATTGATAGTATCTTAATCTATACTATTACAGTGCTGTCACACCTTAATCTTTACTGATACAGCACTGATACACCTTCACCTATATGGTTCTAGAACTGTTAACACCTCCACAGAGGGTGTTACATTTCTAATAACAGCCTCACTATATTTTTACAGAACTGCTAACACCCTTTGCCTGTACCATTGCAGAGGTGATAATACCCTCACCAATATGGTTATAGTTCTGTAACACCATGTTTAGTTTAGAGCACTGATAATGTCTTTGCCTATACCATTACAGCACTGTTAATATCTTCAGCTATACTGTTACTGCACTGATAAAACCTTTGCCTACACCTTTAAGAATATTCAGCACATTGCCTTATTCTTTACACAACTACCTTTGTTTGATATCAAATCAATTTTAATTCAAAGATTAACCAACATTTTTGTTAATTTTTCCCACTCCCAGCTGCTTCATTCCTAAACATGAAGGAAGGACTAGATTTATCACCAGCTCCAGAAATCTTTCCTTGAATGTCTGCCTCTGCCTTCAGTGTAAATTCTGTAAATGCTGGTGATGGGAAGAGAGGAAAGCAGCAAATTAATTTGTATATTTTGCTGCCAGAAATATTTGTTCAGGCATTTATGCTAAATTGTTATAAAACACTGGGTTAAGCCTCAGCTGATGCAGGTCTGAGCACAGCTGGGATCGGAGAGGCCGTGGAAGCAGTACTAGGGATGAGGGATTTCACTGCTGGAGAGACCAGAGGTATGATGTACCTTTTTTAAAGAGCAGAGAAGGATGAGGGAAGGGGTGGTGGTTGAGCTGTGAGAGGCATCCAAAGTTATTGGTTAGACTTTGAGTAAATGTTTCCAGAGCAGGAGGACCATTGACCAGAGGACCTGGAATAAAGGGGAAAGAACCAGTTGGGAGAGGAGAAAATGTCTTCATGCAGCAAGTTGTGATCTGCAAGAAAACATTTAACAGTGTCTTTAAAATGAATCAAATAAACTTTCAGGGGAGAGGAAATAGAGCTCTTTTAAGGAACCAATATAGGCAGCAGGGGGCAACTGGTTTTCTCTTGTACTGTGAGATTGCAAGCACGTGTAGATAGGGATTAGAAGGATTTAGCTACTCAGCACGTCAAACCTGCTTGTTCATAAAATCATGATTTATCTGACTGTAACCTTAATCCCACATTTTCATTTGCCCATGGAAACCGAGCTTATCAAATATCTACTTACCCCTGTTTTAAAATTATTCAGAGATTGCTTCCACCAATCTTTGAGGGAGAGCAAATATCATGATGTAGGAGACTTTTTGCCTTATTCTAGCCTATCTCTCTTCTTCCTCCTCGCTTATTTTTTCTCTCTCCTCTCCTCTCCCCCCCCCCATGCCGCCTGCCTCCTTCACTTTGACCCATACCCTAGTGGATCTACTCTCCCGTCCTCCCCTGCACCTGCCTATCACTGTCTCTTACCTGCATCTACCTATCACCACCTTGTGCGCACCCCGCCTCTCCTCTTTGTCCACCTATCACTGCTCTGTTTTTCCTCTTATATATTGGGCTTCCCCTTTTCCTATCTTCAGTCCTGAAGAAGGGTCCTGACCTGAAATGTTGACAGTCTGGTTTTCCCCATGGATGCTGCCTGACCTGCTGAGTTCCTCCAGCATCTCGTTGTTTTTTCATCTAGATTCCAGCATCTGCAGTCCTTTGGTTCTCTTGCCTCATCTATGTTTGAAATGGGCAACTTGATGGGTCACTTTATGTTTCTCTCAGATTGTTGTGAGACCAGAATTTTTTTTTTGTTAAAGGGCAGTGGAAGTAGAGTCATTGAATATTTTTATGGCAACAGTAGATAGGTAATTGATAAGAAAGGAGGTGAAATCATACCATGAATAGATGGGAATGCAGAGCTGAAATTACAATCAGACCGGCAATGCTTCTAATAAATTAAGGAGAAGGCTTGAGGACCAATGGCCTACCCCTGCTCCTAATTCACATGTTTGTATGGATGAAGGTGATATCGACTGTTCAAATGAAAATTTTTCAGTGATGTAATGGTGTAGGGGTAGGTGATATAATGTGGCCTTATTTACTTCATTTACTGCATGGCCTACATTTCCAACTAATCACCCTTTCCCACACAGGACCCATAAAAATCCAAAGTTGCAAACCAAAGGACCAGCCACAGGCAATGAATGGACACCAAGAGTCAAACTCACCGTGGGGAGCTGTACAAAGCAAAACCCAATTCAGCAATGAATCTTGGGACATTGAAACCGAACATGATACCATTTAAGACAAATGCAATGACTTTATTTTACGCTCAGAGTGACATGCACTATCTCTTGAGAGCTTGGTATTAGACTGTGCTTCACGTGTTCCAAGTCACTGGATTGGTAAGATGTTCAATTCGAGCTCATTGCCCAGTTGACCTCAGTCCTCCATACCTTTGGGCAGGGCAGTGGGAACTGACCACTGTCCAATCAGCTGCACTGGGAGGTTCCTGAGAGCCTGAATGTAGAGTCAGGGTTGTGTGCAGAGATGATCATAGGTGGAAAGTGGAGGGTGATCGTTTCAGTGAGCAGTGAGAAAATCCAGCAATGGACCCAGTGCCTTTAGTAGAGCAGAGGATGCAAGAGGAAAATGTTTCACGTAAAACTTATGAACAGCAAATAAATATTAAAGCAATTTGTGTTCGAGCTTAGAGCCAAACAAGGGCATGGTAACATAAATAGAAATTCAACTTCAGGAAATGTATTCAGAAGCAAAATTGAAACAAGGGGGAGAGGGAGAGGCAGCATGAGCGGGAGTCTGGAGGGAGCTTCAGTGTGGGACAGCTGCTTCCAGCAGAGGTTGAGGGCTCAGGAACACTGGATAAATCAACACATAATCCATGCTGGGTCCAGCACAGTGCTGAGGGAGTGTCACACTGTGGAAAGGACAGTACTGAGGGAGTGTCACACTGTGGGAGGGGTAGTACTGAGGGAGCACCGCACTGTGGGAGGGCAGTTCTGAGGGACTGTCACACAATGGGTGGGGCAGTACTGAGGGAGTGTCACACTGTGGGAGGGGTAGTACTGAGGGAGCGCTGCACTGTGGGAGGGCAGTACTGAGGGAGTGTCACACTATTGGAGGGGTAGTACTGAGGGAGCGCTGCACTGTGGGAGGGCAGTACTGAGGGAGTGTCACACTGTGGGAGGGGTAGTACTGAGGGAGCGCTGCACTGTGGGAGGGCAGTACTGAGGGAGTGTCACACTATTGGAGGGGTAGTACTGAGGGAGCGCTGCACTGTGGGAGGGCAGTACTGAGGGAGTGTCACACTGTGGGAGGGGTAGTACTGAGGGAGCGCTGCACTGTGGGAGGGCAGTACTGAGGGAGTGTCACACTATTGGAGGGGTAGTACTGAGGGAGCGCTGCACTGTGGGAGGGCAGTACTGAGGGACTGTCACACTGTGGGAGGGGTAGTGCCGGAGGAATCAAAGCTCCTTCGCCTTTTAACTGAAGAGCGGCGGGAAAGTACGGACGTCCCTGACCCGAACCCCGAGCTCACGGCCCGGGGGAGATTTCCTGGGAAGACCCATTCCCTCCCTGTGTCCTGTCAGCAACATTGAAACAGGAGCCGTCCCGGGAACGGATTACCGACTCCCGACCTGGACACGGAGCTGCTGCAGAAACCCCAGGCACCGCCCGGGTCCCACAAAGTCAACGCGTGTCTCTCCCCGGGACCGCCCGAGCGCTGCACCTCGTCCTGCTGGGGACTCAGTGCCCCCGAGCTCCCACCCGGCAGGTTGCGACCACTGACCCAGCAGCTCAGTGCCCCTGAGCTCCCACGGCCACTTCATCCGGCCTGGAGGCAACCACTGCGGGAGAGGTGGGTGCGGTGAGTGCATTCACTGCTCTGGGGTACAGGGTCGGGGGCGGGGGTGTTCAAATCAATCGTGGGGGGGATTGATGGAGGTAATGAGGAGAAGCCGCTTTGGGAAGGGGAGGTCGGAATGAAGAGGTCGCACACGACCAGAGGGGAGGGAGGGAGGGTGTTAGGGGGAGGGTGGGTGGGGAGGATGGAGGGGAGGAGTGGAGAGGGAGGGAGGTGGGAGGGGAGGGAAGGGAAGGAAAAGGGATGGGTTGGGGATGAGGGTACATGCGGAGGGTGCGTACCCTCATTCACCCGCTGGGTTCTGTGCTCTGGCAAGGCGGTGAGAGCAGAGTCAATGCGAGGATTCATGGGGAGCTGGGGGAAGAGATCTGGCCTCCTCAAGGGAGCGAGGGAACGGGTCAGATCGGAGCTGGACGTGTTGGCTGACTGTCCCCCAGGAGGGAGCGCGGGACCATCGTGAGGAAGCCCCGTGACAACGGGACCACCCTTTGTGAGGGCCCATTAACCCTCTCCTTCCGTCGTCACCTTCATCGCTCCGGGTAATTGTCGTTTCCCGGCGGAATTTGCAGCGGCTCCAGGAAATCAGGGACATCGCCGTTACCGCTCACCCCCAGCTTCTGCCGAGGCCCGGAGATCTCTCCCGGCTCAGCACCACTCGGTTCTCCCCCAGTCCCACCTCTCCCAGAAGTCATGTGAAGGTTCAGGCAAGCAGGAGCCGAGGTTAAACGGATTCCTTGGCCACTCTGCACCTGTGGACCAGAGCCGCCGTGCAGGCTGCTGGAACACGGAAGGCACCTGGTCCTGTTCCCCGCTCGGGTGGTGTGCGGGAGCACATCCCGGGGGGTTCCTCTCCCCACGTCAGGAAGCAGATGTCAATATCGGGGCACTGATGTCAGGGACCAGCCCTGCATTCATCTCTGCCTCCGGTCGCCTTTCCCTCCCCCGATTTCCTCCCCCCCCCCACACCCCCTCCCAATTCCCTCACGTCCCCTCCCCTCTCCCGATTCTCTCCCCTCCCTTCTCCTCTCCCATTCCCTTCCCTCCCCTCAAGATCCCCCCCCCTCCTGATTCCCTCCCCCTCCTGATTCCTTCCCCTCCCCCGGCATCCAAACACCGGTCTCAGCCTTGGTCAACCGAAAACTCGCAGCGCTGTGCGATGAAGAAGATCAGAGAGTTTCAAAACGCTCTGCAGACGGAAAATTCGTCCTGACCGCAACCTAACTCGCTGACCCTTGTCCGGAGGCTCTCCCACAATGCTGGAATTGCCCATTACCGGTGGGAGATTCCCAGCAAACTCCCCGGTAAGTGGGCGGGTTACTGGGAAGTACTCCTGCTGCGCGGGGAACGCGAACAGATGGGCTGCAGTTCTCTCCTCCGCCCCTGTCAACCTCCATCTAAGATTCCACAATAACAAATCTGCCGGGAGGCGCCAGGAAGCATCCAACAGAGAGACAGATAGAGATAGAGAGAGCTGCGCTTCTGCAGCAGGTTGCCTGGTGCGGGACGACCCAAGCCGTCCCGTTGTGAAGTGCAGCCACTATTGTGATGCAGGCAATTTTCACACAGCAAGATCCCACAAACGTCAACGCCGTGGTGCATGGAGAATCTGATTTAGTGAGTTGGTTGAGGGATAAATATTGGCCCTAGGTGACTGAGGAGAACTCCTCCGGAGATCTTTGAAATAAAACAATGGGATACTTTATACCCACGAGCCTAGAAAGGCCAGTCTGCTATTCCTGCAGTGAAATTCCCACCGCATTCAGCCAGAAGCACAGACTCCGAACAAATGGCTTCAGCCCAAGGCAAACTTGATCAGCAGACCACCTACCAGGCACATCTGGTCTCAGAAACAGGGAGAATCCCGAGTGGGGCAGGTGGATGAGAGACGAGCGGTTTCCAACGCTGTCAGGTGTTTTTTTTTACACGTCGGAGAAAGCGATTGGATGAGAACTCCCACCCTGGGTCTAATGGGGAAAGGGAATGGGGTGAAACGTAACGAGGTCAGACTGAGAAAAGTTCTGCATTTAACCGCACCCCCCGCCCCCACCCTTCACCTCAGGACATCCCAAGGTCCAAGCATGTGTAAAGGCTATTTTTTTTTTAATTTTATTTACAGCGTGGTAACAGGCCCTTCCGGCCCAACGAGTCCGCGCCGCCCATTTTTTAAACCCAAATTAAACCCAAAGACCCGTACGTCTTTGGAATGTGGGAGGAAACCAGAGCACCCGGAGGAAACCCACGCAAACGGGGAGAACGTACAAACTCCTTACCGACAGCGACGGGAATCGAACCCCTATCGCTGGCGCTGTAATAGCGTCGCGCTAACAGCTAGGCTACCGTAAATTGGTTTATTATTGTCACATGTACCGAGGTATAGTGAAAAACTTTATTTTGCATGCCATCCATACAGATCATTTCATCACATTGAGGTAGTGCAAGAGAAAAGCAATAACAGAATGCAGTTACAGAGAAAGTGCGGTGCAGGCAAACAATAAGGTACAAGGCCATAACGAGGTAGATTGTGAGGTTAAGAGTCCATTTTATTGTACTAGGGAACCGTTCAATAGTCTTATAACAGTGGGATAGAAGCTGTCCTTGAGCCTAGTGGTACGTGCTTTCAGGCATTTGTATCTTCTGCCCAATGGGAGGGTTTACCGAGGCAGCGAGAAGTATGGACAGAGTCCATGGAGGGGAGGCTGGTTTCTGTGATGTGCTGAGCTGTGTCCACAACCTTCTGCAGTTTCTTGCGGTCATGGGCAGAGCAGTTGCCATACCAAGCCGTGATGCATCCGGATAGGATGCCTTCTATGGTGCATCTGTAAAAATTGGTGAGGGTCAATGGGGATATGCCAAATTTCTTTAGCCTCTTTTAGGACTGTGAGCTGTTGTAGCATGTGAACTCAGCACCTTCCTCATCAGTGGGTTTTACGGCTGCCTGTGGTACTGGATAAGGGACATGTTGGCCCCAAGACTCTGGAGAAAAGTTCTCTACCCTCTTTGAAATGGGTGAGCTGGAGTGAGTGCTCAGGGTCTTGAATTAACATCTCACCTGAAGGATGAGCATAGTGTCCTGCACTGGGAATGTTGGCCCAAATTAAGGGCTCAGGTTTCACAGCGGGGGCTTGAAATGCTACCGTCTGGCCTGGGGTATGTCGGCTACCCAGGGAGACCTTCCGTACGACCATCAAGCTCTGTCCATGGGCACACTGGTACCTCTTGAGCCTTCATTCCTGCTGACTTCCTGCATTAATCAGTAACAAAGGAGAGGATTTTTTTGGGAAAACCACAGCATATTCAACTCACGAAAGAAGAATTCAGAGGAAGGTGAGAAGCTTTGATTAGCAATTTAAAATAGAAAGGTGAACAACTGAGAAAACATACAGTTGGATCTTTCCAGTACACCCAGGATTGCTGATAATTCATTGGATGGCTTTAAAATCTTTACAATCTGAGTGACCTGAAGATGTCAATACTTTGAGTGGCAGTGAGACCCTTGAGGACTGAGGACTTACAAGGACCAAACAAAAATAGTCAATTTGCAGTAAAAACAGAAAATACTGTAAACATTCATCAAGTCGGGCAGCATCTGTGGTGAGAGAAGCAATTAATGTTTCGGGTCCGGGACCTGGCAGAACCTTTTATTGGGCACATCCTGAGATCATTGCGGGTGCTGTAGGAATGGGAGTCATTGAGGATATCACAGATTCCTGGTATTACAGACTCCTGGTGTTACAGAATCCTGATATTGCAGCCACGTGATGTTGAAGCGTCCTGATATTATACACACCTGATACTGCAGGCAACTAACACTGCAGGTTCCTGGTCCTATAGATTCCTAATATCCCAGGGCCCAGTCACTATTGCACTGTTTCCAGGAGAATGTTCAGAAGGGCAGTTGTAAGTCCCACACTTCCACTCACCCACCAGCGGTGGGGCAGAATGTGGTAGGACTCACAAAGGGCCAGAGTTGTAGCAGCAAGGAGATCTCAACTACAACTTATATTTCCATAGCACCTTCCAGGCAGTTGATCAGCCAAAAGCAGTTCACAATTACAGAGATAGGGAGAGTTGGACGGGCTGGAGTAGAGCGGTGCGTACAGAAATATGGAGGTGGTGCGGGGGGGGGGGGGGTGGGCGGAGATGGGGAGGCTGTGATGTTCTAAGAGCAGAGGCGGACATACTTTGTCACCTTGAGGCACACTGTCCCTGTTGCGCCTTGCCAGCGCGTACAGTCACCGTGCTCACCCCAACATTTACGCCGCTTTTTTCATCGATAGCTTCTCAAACGGCGCTTAGCAAGAAAACCTTTCACTACCCCTTCCTGTCCCGGAACCTGAAATGAATGTATCGGGGAAAAGCTCTGTCATCTCTTTAAAGAGTATTGTCTTTATTAAAGAGGACAGACTCGGTCACCGAGGTCTTTCTGTGAATGATACATTTCTCGGGGTTATCAGGAAAAATGTCAATCGAATCTCTGCCTTCGGCTGGGACACTGTGGCCAAGTTAACCACACAAACCCCTCTCAGAATAAATCCACTTGGGGATTGATGTTCGACCGGCTGTCTATTTAACACTAAGAGTGAGGTGGGGTGGGGGGAGGGGGTGGGCGTTGGTGGTGGGGGATGGGTCGTCTGCTCCAACACCCATAACCACATGAAAGATAAATTAAGCTCCGTTTGTTTGTGGGAAGGTTTATCTGATGCGGGTCTAACGACGTGATGGTGAATGAACTCTCCTCCCGTGGGTCCTACCTATCAGAATGAATATCGGAATGACTCCCCATTGGATAACGGCTTCCCCATTGAAGACCCCAACCACTGAACACAGGGCCGAAGTCGTTCAAGGTGATGTCGGTAGCGGTCTTACACAAAATCAAAACAGCTCTCGCGGTTGGTCAGCCCCGACGGTTGGTCAGCCCCGAGCTGTGGTCTGACCCGTTTCTGCTCTCTGCGGACAGCCCGTGCCAAAGTCTAACCCGTCTGCAGAAATACCCGAACGATGTCAAGTGCCCTGAAACAACTTGTCGAAATCATTCGTAATTAGGATTGGTTATCAGATCAATTCCACTTTAAGTCCAAGTATTCATTTGTTTGGGAATTAATTGCAATGCAACTGTATCACTGCACTTGTGGCGAGCAGTCCTCAACTGCTCAACTGTCAGTTACACCACTGTTACATAATCCTTCCTGTGATCTGTTTTAAAGAGCAGAGGGTAGGTCAGAGGACTGTACACAGAAACAGGTCCTTCAAACCACCGAGTCCATGTCGAATCTCCGCATTCGGCTGGGACACTGTGACCAAGTAAACCACACAAGCCCCTCTCATAATAGACCCATGTCGACTATCAAACACCCAATTACACTAACCCCATTTTTTTATTCCCCATCAACTTCCCCCGGATTCTACCCCTCACCCACATACTAGGGACAATTTACAGCGGCCAATTAACCTTTGGGATGTGGGAAGAAACCGGAGCACACGGTCACAGGGAGCACATGCAAGCTCCACACAGACAGCATCGGAGGTCAGGATTGAACCCAGGTCTCCAGTCTTTTGAGGTACAATTATTCATTTGATAGTTTAGAGCAGCGTTAGCGAATTTTCGGTTGAGGATAAGATGAGATGTCCAGCCTGCGCCACCAGAGGCGGCATTGGTTCCACACACAGCGACATCTCCATGAGTCCGACATTTTCAGCTGCCCCCGCCCTCTCTGAGCGTTCACAGATTTCTGGCGAAGACTGTGCCAGATTTCCGCCGACTCTGTGTGGGGAAGGACTCCTGACACCGGCCCTGCGCGCCTGGGCTCGAATGTTGAGGTTCAGCGTCTTGGTCCAGACTGTCCACAATGGAAATTGTGTCAAAGACACAAAAGACTGCAGATGCTGGAATCTGGAGCAACACAATCCGCTGGTTCGAGCAGCATCTTGGGGGGGGGGGGGGGGGTGGGCGGAGAGGAATGGTCGGCGTTTCGGGTCGAGACCCTTGCATCAGGACCGAGAGGGAAGATGGGCAGCTTCGCCTCTTTGTATTGGCCATCTTCCCTCTCCACTCTCGGCCTAGATGCAGGGTTTCGACCGGAGACCCTTGGCCTTCACAGATGCTGTTCGACCCGCTGAGTTCCTCCAGCAGCGAGTTCTCTGGGTATCAGCCATCAATGGTTAATTGTTTTAAACAGCTCCATTGGAGTATAATCTTGTACACCCAAGAGGGCACACGTTCAATAAACTTTTTAAAAATGTGCTTAAACCGAAGTGAGAAACGGGTGCTGAAATTATGTTAAAAGTGTTGAAGTTTCAGGCTGCTGTGAAGCTGAGCTTTAGTATTGAACCATGGAGCGACATGTGGCCCGACTTACTCGCTGCCAATAAACAGATCAACAGTGCCTGCCTGCATATGTTGACTCCACGAACAGGAGGTGATCCGGACTCCAACTTTCCCCCCAGGTTATCATGCTTTTATTGAATTTTTGGAAAGAAACCGAGGATGGTGTAGAAAACAAACTCTTGGCTTTGGTCATGAATTTTAAAATGAAACAATCAGATTCCACACAGAGCTTGGTTTTAACTAAAGTGCTTTTGGCAACGCCCACAGCTCGCTGAAGGCTGTCTAAGAGCGGTGTGTTGTGGCAATTAGATTTACCAGCAACACTGAACCAGCTGCAGTGCGAGTGGGAGGGAAGGTGAGGGTGGAGACACCCCGGGACGGCTCCTCATCAGTACTAAGGGGATATTCCCAGGGTCAGGGGTCACTCTGATCCCTGGGGTCTGAGAATGTCAGAGAGGCAGGTGAAACTGAGCTTTACCACTGAACCAAAGAGCGATATGTGGCCCGACTACATGCTGTCAATAAACAAATCAACTATGAGTAAAATGGTCTACATTCAGTTAGTGTTCTTCACTTTGCATTTCCCAAAGTGATTCAGAGTCACTGGTGTAACCACTATGCAGCAGGGATTGAGGCAAAGCAAAAAGCAAAGGGAAGTGGCCATTGCCACAGCTCCCCTGACCAGATCTTTAGTGATGTAGGTTACTAAATTCGTAAATTGGTTTACTATTGTCACATATACTGAGGTATAGTGAAAAACTTGTCTTGCATACTGTCTATACAGATTATTTCATTATGCAGTGCACTGAGGCACACAAGATAAAACAATAACAGAATGCAGAATAAAGTGTTACAGTTACAGAGAAAGTGCAGTGCAGGTAGACAATAAGGTGCAAGGCCATAACAAGATAGATTGCGAGGTCGAGAGTCCATTTTATCATACTGGGGGACTGTTAATAGTCATAACAGCGGGATAGAAGCTGTCCTTGAGCCTGATAGTACATGTATCTTCTGCCCAATAGTCCCTTTTAAGTCCTTTTCCGCTCACAAACCCATGCTGATTAGTTTTTGGTTCCCCCTTTCCTCGGAAAAAAACTGTGTGCATTCACCTTATCCATGCCCCTCATGATTTTATACACTTCTATAAGGTCACTCCTCAGTCTCCTATGCTCCAAGGAATAAAAACCTCTCCCTATAACTCAGGCCCTCAAGTCCAGGCAACATTATCGTAAATCTCCTTTGCAGTCTTTCCAGATTAATGATGTCTTTCCTATAACATGGCGACCAAACCTGTACACAGTACTCCAAATGTGTCCTCACCAATGCCTTGTGCAACTATAATATAACATCCCAACTTCGATACGCTGTGGCCTGACTGATGAAAGCCAGCATGCCAAATGCCTCCTTCACCACCGTCTATCTGTGATGCCACTTTCAGTGAACTATGTAACTGTACACCTAGGTCCCTGTGTTCCTCAAGGATGCATGCTTAGCCCACTGCTCTACTCTCTTTATACTCATGACTGTGTGGCTAGGCACAGCTCAAAAGCCATCCATCAATTCGCCAATGAACCACTGTTGTTGGCAGACTCTCAGATGGTGATGAGGCGTGAGATAGATCGGCTGGTTGAATGGTGTCGCAACAACAACCTTGCACTCAACGTCAGCAAGACCAAGGAATTGATTGTGGACTTCAGGAAAGGGAAGTTGGGAGAACACACACCAGTCTTAATTGAGGGGTCAGCAGTAGAAAGGGTGAGCAGCTTCAAGTTCCTGGGCTTCAACATCTCAGAGGATCTATCTTGGGCCCAACACATTGATGCAATCATGAAGAAGGCACGCCAGCGGCTTTACTTCATTAGGAGCTTGAGGAGATTTGGTATGTCATCAAAGATTTTTGCAAATTTCTACAGATGTACGGTGGAGAGCATTCTGACTGGTTGCATCACCACCTGGTATGGAGGCTCCAGTGTGTAGGATCAAAAGAGGCTGCAGAGGGTTGTAGACTCAGTCAGCTCCATCAGGGGCACAACTCTTCCCGTCATCGAGGACATTTTCAAGAGATGGTCCCTCCAGAAGGCAACATCCCTCATTAAGGATCCTCACCATCTGGAACATGCCCTTTTCACATTACTACCATTACGGAGGAGGTACAGGAGTCTGAAGACCCAAACTCAACATTTCAGGAACAGCTTCTTTCCCTCCGCCATCAGATTTCTGAATGGTCCATGACCCCATGAACACTACCTTGTTATTCTTCTTTTGTTCATTTTTGCAACTTGTAGTAATTTTTATGTCTTTATGTCTTGCAATGTACTGCTGCCAGAAAACAAGAAATTTCATGACATATGTCACTGATAATAAACCTGATTCTGATTCTGATTCCACAACACTCCCCAAGCTGCTACCGTTCACTGTGAAAGTCCTACCCTGGTGTGACCCTGTTTATTGGTAGGTGGGAGAGTGTGGGCTGCTTGATGAGGGAAAATCTTCAAAGCTGTGTGGAACAAAGCTGGGGGAGATATGGAAAAAGGGATTGGAATCTTGATGCTGATTTACAGGACATGGGGTTGGGTTTGTGCAAGGAGCAGCCTTGGGACAGCCAGCAGTCCCGTCAGCACACCACAATAATGGGTCAATCCTTGGTCCTGATTTCATAGATCTTGGAAATACCCAGAACGAAACTATTTCTTCTTACCCACACTTTCAAATGAATTCTTCAAGACTACTCCCAATTTCCCGCATTCGGCCCATATCCCTTTACGTCCCGCCCCTCCACATATCTATCCAAGTGCTTCTTACATGATATCATTGTACCTGCCTCAACCACTTCCTCTGGCAGCTCATTCCATATACTCACCACCCTCTGTGTGAAAAAGTTGCCCCTCAGTCCCCTTTTAAATCTTTCCCCTCTCACCCTAAATCTATGCCCCCTAGTTTTGGACTCCCCTACCCTGGGGAAAAACTGTTACCATCCACCTTATCTATTCCCCTCATGATTTTATAAACCTCTATAAGATCACCCCTCATTCTCTTATGCTCCAAGGAATAAGGACCTAGCCTGGGCAACCTCTCCCTATACCTCAGGCCCTCTAGTCCTGGCAACATCCTCAGAAATCTTGTCTGCACTTCTTCCAGTTTAACCACGTCTTTTCTGTAGCAAGGTGACCGAAACTGCACATAGGACTCCAAGTGTGACCTCACCAATGACTTATACATCTGCAACATAATGTCTCAACTCCTATACTCAATGCCCTGACTGATGAAGACCAGCATGCTAAACGCCTTTTTTACCACCATGTCTATCTGTGATTCCACTTTCAATGAATTATGCACTTGTATTCCTAGGATCCTCTGTTCCATTATACTCCCTAGTGCCCTGCCAGTCATAGTATAAGTCCCCATGCTGGTTTGGTTTTCCAAATTGCATCACCTCACTTATCTGTATTGAAATCCATTTGCCACTCCTTGGCCACTTCCCTAACTGATCAAGATCCCTCTGTAATCTACGATAATCTTCTTCACTATCAACAACAACTCCTAATTTTGTGCCTTACATAAACTTACTGATCAAGCCTTAAGCATTTGCACGCAAATCATTTATATAAATAACGAATAACAAGGGTCCCAATACTGACCCATGCGGCACACCACAAGTCACTGGTCTCCATTCTGAGAAACAACCTTCAACCACCACCCTCTACTTCCTACCTCCAAGCCAATTTTGAATCCACCTAACTAGCTCTTCAGCAGGACCTTGTTGAAGGCCTTGCTAAAGTCCAAATGGACAACATCCACTGTCCGACCCTCATCTACCTTTTTGGTTACCTCTTCAAAAAACTCCAAAAGTTTTGTCAAGCTCAACTTTCCACACACAAAGCCATGCTGACACCTCCTAATCAGGCTCTGTCTATCCAAATGCTGGTAGATCCTGTTCCTCAAAATTTCCTTCAGTAACTTCTCCACTACTGATGTCAGCCTGACCAGCCTGCAGCTCCCTGATTTGTCCTTGCTCCCCTTCTTAAACAACAGAACAACATTAGCTGCCTTCCAGTCTTTGGGAACTTCACCAGTGGCTAACAACGAAGCAAATATCTCCATAAGGGCTTCCACAATTTCTCTTCGAGACTCCCACAAAATCTGAAGATGCACTCAATCTGATCCTGGGTATTTATCCACATTAATGTGCTTTAAGGCTCAAAATACCCCCTTCCTGGTAATACAAATGTCCCCCAAAACATCTCCACTTGTTTCCATTATCTCTTGAGCAACCATGATTTTGTCCTCTGAGGAGAAATATTCATTAAAAAATCCCATCCATCTCCTGTGACTCAAGACATAGGCAGCCCTGCTGATCTCTAAGGGGACCTATGCTCTCCCTAGCTATAGAGCCTCTTGGGATTTTCTTTAACCTTACCTGCCAGATCAATCTCATACCTTCTCTTTGCCCTCCTGATTCCCCTTTTAAGAGTATTCTTAATCTTTTTATAGTCATCAAGGGATTCACTCACACCAGCCTCCTAAACCCAATGTATGCTTCCTTCTATTTCTTAACCAAGCCTCATTATCTCTCATCAGCCAAGGTTTCCTGAGCTTGCCAGGTTTACCCTTTACTCTAACAGGAACATGCTGCTCCTGGACTCTTGATATCACACTCTTAAAAGCCTCCCACTTGCTATTCGTTCCTTTCCTTTCAAACAGGCTCACGCAATCAACCTCTGCTAGATCCTGTCTAATTCCTCTAAAATTAGCTTTGCTTCAGTTTATCACCCTAACCTGTGGGCCTGTCCTATCCTTTTCCAGCACTGTCTTAAAACTAATAGAATTATGGTCACTAGAGCCAAAGTGCTCCCTGACTGCCACTTCAGTTATATGCCCTGCCTCATTCCCTAAGAGAAGGTCCGGTATTCCACTCTCCTGAGCAGGGCCCTCTATATATTGACTCAGGAAACTTTCCTGGATACATTTCACAAATTCCACCCTGTCTAGGCCTTTAACACTCTGGGTAGTCCAGTCAATACCAGGGAAATTAAAATCTCCCTCTAATACAACTCTATTATTCTTACAACTACGAGCAATTTCTCTACACACCGCTCTTCAAGTTTCCGTTGACTATTGGAGGGTCTATAATACAGCCCCATTAGTGTGATCATCCCCTATTTGTTTCTAAGTTCTACCCATAAGGCCTCACTGGGCGATCCCCCAAGAATGTCATCACTAAGTACTGCTGTCGTGTCCTCCCTTATCAAACACCCCCTCCTCAGTTACCTGTATCTCTGTCACCCCTGTCCTCCCTTATCAAACACCCCCTCCTCAGTTACCTGTATCTCTGTCACCCCTGTCCTCCCTTATCAAACACCCCCTCCTCAGTTACCTGTATCTCTGTCACCCCTGTCCTCCCTTATCAAACACCCCCTCCTCAGTTACCTGTATCTCTGTCACCCCTGTCCTCCCTTATCAAACACCCCCTCCTCAGTTACCTGTATCTCTGTCACCCCTGTAGCATCTGTATCCTGGAATATTGAGCTGCCAGTCCTGCCCTTCTCTCAGCCATGTTTCTGTTATGGCTATAACATCCCAGTCATCAGAGCCAATCCATGCTCTGAGTTCATCTGCCTTACCTGTTAAACCTCATGCATTGAAATAAATGCAATATAACTGGGTATTGATTTCCTTGCCTAGTTTTACTAGCTGTGCTACCATACCACCCTAAAGGTTATACATCATTGAAATTTTCCACCCGGATAGCTGTGTTTGCTAAGTTAGGACACTTGAACAGGTACATGGACAGAGGTTTAGAGGGATATAGTTCAAACGCGGACAACTGGAAGTAGCTTAGATGGGAATCATGGTCAGCATAGACCAGTTGGGCCAAAGGGCCTGATTCTATGCTGTATGACTCTATGACTGAGGTTGATAGATTGTCATACAATGAGGGAAGCAGGCTCATGGAGAAGTGGACTTGGGTCACAGGATCAACCTCGATCTTATTGAATGATGGAGCAGATGTGAGGGACCAAATGTTCCCCTCCTGCTTCTAGTTTGTATGCTTGTGTTAATTGATTGCACAGTGAAACACTAGTGTTAATGAGTTCCTGTTGGTGTAAGCAATGGGCAAATCCGTGTGATGGAAATCACTCAGTTCTTCAGTTCTCAGCGGAATCAGAAAATCATGGGTAAAAAGACTGACTTCAAAAACTTCTGAACTGATGGACAAGTTGGATGTATTCAAGCCTTGTACTCTACTGGGGCCATCCTAACTCTGTTCAGCATTTGGAAGCCAACGGGTGAAGTTTGTATCACCCTTGTGTTACCCCACCTCTTATTAGGGAGGATTTACCAAGACATTAATCTCACCTTCTCATCTAAAATTCTCATTGCTCCTAGACTCTTTAAAGCCCTGTATGTACTGATCACAGTGTCAATCTTAATTCTCAATTTGGTTTCTGTAATATTTTAATCTGTGAATAATTCACAATGAGAAGTGATACCCTGTTTGGGATGATCTGACAGTATTATTCTCTGTTCAAGGAGAAACAGGAAATGTAATGGCTTTCACATGAGCTCCAGTGTGTGGGATGCCTCAGTTCTGGAATGATTAGCTCCCAGCACAATATTCCATGCATGGCATTTATACATGCTTTGGAGAATGGAGGTTATGGAAAGCACTATGTTCAGGAATAAGCTTAACTGTAATCTTCTGTTTTAATTTCTAAACTGGATAACAAGTTGTTTAAAGTTCTTGATAATGTACTAGCCTCCTATCCTTTTAGCCCTCAAGCCAATGCTAAGGTGGTGAATTTGGTCAGTGCAGCCTGTGGGAGAACGCTATGCATAATCTGACCTTCACATTTGGATGAGGCAATGCTGAGCAAGCCTCGAGAACTCTTCACTGGTTGTGAAGACGATTGAGTCATCTAAGGATCATGTAAATGCAAGTTCCTTCTTTTTGTTTGCTCTATAACAGAATTGGGCATGAAAATCCTCAAGATATAAAAAAAACATTAGAACTTGGCTCGATTCTTGGGTTGTCCTCAGGGAGAAGGGTGATGGACGAGCAACATTGAGGATCTTCTTTGTTCCTGCTGGACCAGAGATGTCTGAGTAATGAACCTTTCCTCACACGTGACTGGTTTAGCCTTTGACAGCCTTCTTTCTATCGATAGTGAGGCAGCTGGCTACATCTGTCCTGTTCAGGGACACAATAATGAACTGCAACAAGATAGTTTATTAATTAAGTGTGACTTGATAGCTCGAGCAACCAAGGAGTTTTCCCTCCTTATAAGAGAGATAACTGATCTCCATAGTAGCTACAAAGTGAAGAGTTACTCCAGCCTTTGAGATAATCAGTCTTGCTGGCTCATTAAACCCTAACACTTGGTTGGATGAAATCTTACGCTCCCACTGGAAAAAGACACTTTAAGTGAAAATGGCATCAAGAATACTTCTCAAAGCCTGGAGACAAATTGTTGGGCACTTGCGCAGAACTGGTGTGGAGCCAGACACAGCTTTTGCAAGGTGTTCTGATGCAGCACTGGGCCCAGCGGGGGGAGCTGGCCTGCTCCACTTCCCCAGACGGTGGCTGACGTGCACCTTCACTCTGCTTGCCGTCTGGGTTCTGACCACCCCCTGGTGTTCTTATGGAACATAGAACATACAACAGTACAGCACTGGACAGGCCATTCAGCTCATGACTTTGTCCCGATCTTGATGCTAATTTATACTAAATGTCCTCCTCCTGTGTATCATCCATATCCCTGCATTCACATCATATTCATGTGTCTATCTAAAAGTCTCTTAAATGCCACCAAACTGCCTGCTTCCACTACTACCCCGGTAACCTACTCCAGGCACCTACCACTCTCTGCATAAAAAACTTGCCCTTCACATCGGCTTTGAACTTCCCCCCCCCCCCCCTTACCTTAGAAGCATGTCCTCTGGTGTTTGACATTTCTATCCTGGGGAAAAGATTCTGATTGTCTATCCTATCTATGCCTTTAATAAATTTACAAACCTCTATCAGATCTCCCCTCAGCCTCCAATGCTCTAGGGAGAACAACCCAACCCTTCTTGTCCACAGAGTCAATGAAGACGCTCAAGACTGACAGACATTTGAACTACAGGGGAGTCAAGGAGGATGGGGAGAGAGCAGGAAGGTGGAGAGGAGACCAAGATTGGATCAGCCATGGTTTTATTGAACTAGAGCACGCTGGAGGGGCTGAGTGGCTTCTCCTGTTTCTTATTTTCATAAATAAAGTTGGACCCCCCCCCACACCCCATTTGTTCCATGCAGTGCAGAGGCTACACTATCCTGGCCAATTCCCTTCACTCCTTCAAACTGGGATGAAATGAGTTAACACTCTGTTAAAGAGCAGAGAAGACGTTGATCTGAGTACATTGAACATCCAGTAAACAGTAGCATCAGCCAATACACCCAGTGTTTTACCCACATCTTATCATGGTCCTGCATTCCTTGGACATCTACAACACTTGACACAGCCACCCAGTCAGGTCACAGAGTCATAGAGTAATACGGCACGGAAACAGGCCCTTCAGCCCAACTCATCCAAGATGCCCATCTAAGCTAGTCCCATTTGCCTGCATTTGACCCATATCCCTCTAAACCTTTCTTATCCATGTACTTGTCCAAATGTCTTTTAAATATTATTAATGTACCTGCCTCAACCACTTCCCCTGGCAGCTTGTTCCATATATGGACCACCTTCTGGGTGAAAAACGTTGCCCCTCAGGTTCCTATTAAATCTTTCCCCTCTGATTCTTGATTCCCCAACCCTGGGTGTCCAGAGGTCCTTTGACTAGAAGAGTTCTGGAGGTAACAGGAGGCCACCAGTGTTGGGGTTCTGCCTTGAGGGCTGCTTCTCAACTGAGGGCCCTCTTCCACCCTCTTCATGGGATCTGGGAGGAGGCCATTCAGCCTCTCAAGCCTGTTCTGACACGCTTCACCAGCTCTCCAGACACGAACCCCAACATCCTACTTTTGGCTGGTAACTCCCACCCAACAAAAACATAGAGCAACATCAGCAATTGCCAGCAATATCCACAGCCCACATCCTCCTACCAGGTGGCTCCTGTTGGGAGACGGATTTCCAGATGTCTGCTCCTCTCTTTATGAGGTGCTGCCTCAGGACCATAGGCTGCCGTTCCTCCTTCATCTCCACCCCAGGATGGCCACAGGTTGCCCTCGTGCCCTGTTCTACACCTGCAGGGGGGAAGCCTCTCTCCACACACCCTCTCCACTGTCTTCACCACCATAATTGTTTCCTTCCCCCCATCCTTCCTATCCACCACCTGCTGGGGTGCCACTTGTCCACAGGATAGTCACTGAGCTACCAGCAGGGTGAGCGCAGGATGTGTCAGGAACTTGACAGGGCACAAGACTGTGGCCCCAATGTGGTCATTCACATGGGGTCAGCCATCTCCTCCTCACCCCTCTACCTTCCTATCCCACCTGAGGTACCACACTCAGGGAACCAAGCATGACCAAGGGTCACAGATCCGAAATGTTGACTGTTCCTCTCTCCACAGATGCTGCCTGACCTGAGTGTTTCCAGTGTTTTCCATTCTCGTTACAGAATTCCAGCATCTTCATCAATACACAAAGGCACCGTAGGAACTCAGTGGGTCAGGCAGCATCGATGGAGGGAAATGGACAGTTGACATTTTGGGTCGAGATCTTTCATCTGGACTGAAAGATTGAGGGTAGGTAGCTACTATAAAGAGATGGAGGGAGGGGTGGAGCAAGAGCTGGTGGGCAATAGGTGGATCCAGGTGAGGAGGATGATAGGCAGATGGAGGAGGGAAGAGAGTGGGAATCCTGATCCCACTGGACCCCATCGCCCTATCTCTTTCCCCTCACCCACCCTCTCCATCTGCCCATCACCTACACACCCCTCCCACTGGCTACCCTCCCCACTTTCCTCACTCTATTCCATGCTCCACCTTCCTCTCCTATCAGATTCCATCTTCTTCAGTTCTTTGTCATTTCCGTCTTTGCGTCTTCAGTTTCTTTTTGAATTTCGTCACCTACTTTAAGGTTCGATAGCCACTGATTGCCCCCTGTACAACAGCAAGCCCACCTATCTGATTGACCCCTCCATCTTCTGACGCTGACCCCCTGTAGATATCTGACCATCCCCTGACTACCTTCCTCTGTGAGCAAGGATCATGGAGCAAGGTCCTGTTTTCCATTGGACCAGTCTGGGATCTGACAGGCAGGGAATTTGGCCTATGCACCACCGATTGGGTGTTCAAAAATGTGAAAGTCTCCTGAGTCTAAGAGTGCACTTTAAAAAATTCAATGGCCTTAAAGATGCATTTTAACATAGGGAGTGGAGCAAGGTACTGCCTCTCACCCAGCTACAGACCTTAACCACACTCACCAGTTATTGTATAGAGATTACTGTCAATACCCATGCATTACAGCCATGGGTAGCGCCGTGACAGTGACTAACTCAACAGCAAAGAGCAACAAAACCATGACACATAATCTTCAACAGAGCAAACTAACAGTAAATCATGCTTCTAATTTATTTTTCCCAGTGTAAATACACTACCATAGCAACAGGCCTAAGAGTCGGGAAAGATCTGATTGGTGAGCTGGAGACACACCAAGAGGATTAGAATGATTTGATTAATGATGTTATCCAACTTGGATCTAAGCAGCAAAAACATTGGACGTGGAAAGTTATTTAGACTTCTTAATTTCTCCTTTCTATGGCAATGATTCATTGCACAATGTAACCTTCAGCACACTGAATAATTTAACACAGCCTAGAGGAACTCTGATTTCACTCGCTAAAAACTAAGAAGGAGCCTTTTCCACACACTTAGCAAAACAAATTTGCACAGGTTCACGATGTTCACAAACAACTCCCTCATTAGTTTGATGGAGTGGTGGGGGGAAGGGGATGTTTGAACTCCTTCACCTGCCAGAACTAACGGGGAGGTGGTGTGAAACACAAACAGCACTGACTAACAGCGCTGCCACCGTACTTTGTCAGAACACTTCCTACAGATCTTCCTGGAGGCACACACTCTGTGAATACTGACCTTCCAACCACAAATCACAGTCACAGGGACTGGATTCTCAAAGTTTCCTGGGTATCTCGCAGAATTTTCTGGAATTTCCTTTAAAGTTAAGTAATTTTTTCAGGATTTAGACATTGCAGGCAAGGCCAACATTTATTGCCCATTTCTAATCGGCCTTGAGAAGGAGATGGTGAGCGGCCTTCTTGTACCACTGCAGAGGGTGGGAGTTCCAGAGTTTAGACCCAAAGACAATGTAGGACCAACAGTATCTTTCCAAGAGGGGATGGTGGTGGAGTTCGCAGGTTTGGGAGGTACCTGGGTGAGTTGCGGAGGGGTGAGGATTATGCTCTTCACCCACAGGGGCATCACAAATGTGTCAAGTTCATTCCTTACCTACATCATTGCCCACCCTTTTCCAGTGGTGTTCATTGAATACCAGCCAGGAGCAGAGGTCTGTGTCTTCTGCCTCCTCACACGGGGATGATAAAGTCAACTCCACTCCCTCACTGCAGTGGCTGTGTGTGTTCACAACCTCACGCACCAGTACAGCAGGGTTGGGGTATAGCAGTCTTAGAAGAAGTACAGTGCAGATCCACCACATGTTTCTCCAGGGGTTTGATTACAATTATATAAACAAGTTGGGCTGAAGGGCCTGTTTCCGTGCTTTATGACTCTATGACTCTAAGGCCTGTGTCCCTCGAGATAGCAAAGGTTACAGTGGAGTTAGATCAAGATTTCCGAGACTTTTGAAGGAATTAGTGGGTTAAAAGGGATAGTGAGGAGAACAGGATGTAATCAAAGGGCTGCTCAGGAGAGTTTGGAAACTTTTCTTCACACAGAGGATGAGGAAGAGGAGGAACCTCTCCAACAAAAAGCAGTGGATGCTGGCCTTCAATGAGTTCTATGGGGTTGAGCATTCAAGTTGTGCTAGAAATGGGTGTGAAGGACCACACCACCGAGGCAGGTAATCGAGTTACGACACCGTTCAGCTGTGGTTTCGTGAAGTGGTGGAACAGGCTCGAGGGGTTGAATGGTCTCCCACTGTGCCTATGGACCAAACCTACACCCTTTTGGAAGCTCAGTAAGATAATATTTCGGAATTGCAAGTTGGCAGCCCAATGCTGAAATATAGGATCATTTTAGTGTTCATCTGGTGAAGCATCGTGTTTAACGTATCAAGGAGTACTCAGAAGTGACACGTTCCTTCAGAATAAGAAGGAAATTCAGGGAGAAACTCAAAAACCAAAAAGACCCTTTGAATAGGGACACAAGAGACTGCAGATGCTGGAATCCGAGCAACAAACAATCTGCTGGAGGAACTTAGGGTCGAGCAGCATCTGTGGAGGGAAAGCAATTGTTGATGTTTCTGGGCAAAACCCTGCATCAGAACCCTTTGAATCATTTACCAAGGATAGGTTGCATTAACCAGGTTTACGTCTGTTGGGACACGTGAACTGAGATGAGAGCGAATTAAAGTGATGGGATTGATATGTGAAGTTATTCCTTCTGATGGAAGAGCTCAGTATTTATTCAAGCAAGGGCTGGTGGAGATCAGGAACCTTTCCCTCCTAAGGATGCAGATCAAGTCGAATATCCAAGACTGCTATCTGTGGGGCAGGAATACGAATGGTTATAGAGCAAAGGTAGGCTACCATGTGACATATTGATGGACAGGATCAAGGGGCTATGAGGCCTCTTCCTGATCCTGTGCTCTTAATTGTTCTGCACATTGAGGCATCTTCCTCAAGGGAAGCATCTGGGCCTGTACTCGATGGAGTTCACAGGGACTGGGGGGGAATCTCACTGAAACCTACTGGATACTGAAAGGCCTGGATAGAGTGGACGTGGAGAGGACGTTTTCATTCGTAGGAGAGTCCAGGATCTGAGGGCACAGCTTCAGAATAAAGGGATGTCCCTTTAAAACTGAGATGAGGTGGAGTTTTTTTCAGCCAGACAGTGGTGAATCTGTGGAATTTGTTGCCACAGAGGGCTGTGGAGATCAAGTCATTGGGTATATTTAAGGCAGAGATTGATAGGTTCTTGACTGGCAAGGGGGTTAAGGGTTACGGGGAGAAGGCAGGAGAATGGGGTTAAAAATAATCAGCCATGTTTGAATGGCGGAGCAGACTTGATGGGCCAAATGGCCTAATTCTGCTCCTATATCTTATGATCTTTTGGTGTTATCAATAGAGAATGGGAGCAGCTGTGCTGACACAGTCAGACACTGGACCAGAGGGTAAACACCCAACTGGATAGAGAGTCTGAAGGAGGAGATAAAAAAACTGCAGACTGGTGGGTGGGGAGTAAATTCTTTGAAGCTGTGACTTCTTGGTCTCACATTTACTTTTTCACCTGCATCTTTGAAAGACACACAGCCCACATACAAGTACTGCGGTCCGTTTAAGTAACACTAATCAAAAGATAATTTATTCTGAAGCCTCTTTTAGTAAGTGAAACAATTAAAGCAATTATCCATCTTCAGACTCGTGATGAAACTAAATTAATAAAATCATAACTAGTGCAGAAAGTCTATGTAATAAAAGCAAGTGTCACTGGAAGGAAAGTAGTGAAGATCTAGACCAGATCAGGAGATGCCAATCAGCAATTTCTGGAGTGAGGTGTTTAAGGCTGTTAACACCAATTTGTATTCACATAAAAACTTTAGCCAAATAAGATCCCCTCAGTTGCTTCACAGAAGCAAATAAGAGAATTAGGGCAGATGATCAAAAACTCAGGCAATGATTGGTCTTAAGAAGCAACTTCAAGGAGAACATGAAGGTGGGCTCAGGAGGCAATTCCAGAGCTTGGGATCCTGGCAGTTGACGATCCGGTCACCAACAATGGAGCAATTAAATTCAGAAATGATCAAGTGGTCAGGTATTTGGGAAGGGATTGGAAGACAAGAATACAATTCTAAATCAAGGTGGTGATTAATTGAGTCCAGTGTAGGTCAGTGAGCACAGGGGGTCATGTGTGAAAGGGACTTGGTGTAAACTTGGACATGGACAACAGTAGTCTGGACCTCACACAACTATAATAGGATAGATGTAAAGCTGGGTTAAGGAATGCTCTTGCCACATTTAACCCTGCATGTAATTAAGATGGATATTTAGAGGTTAAACTTTGATGGGGAACTGGTGCAATCCATCTCAGCGACGGTGGTAAAGCTGGATTGTGTAGTCTGCACAGTGCCAGTGTTTATTATTTTTACCCAAGCTCCAGAACTACGACCTGCTGTGACTACAAACACCACCTCCAGGCGTCAGAGACTTTTGGCTCCCCAGCCAGTCAGATCTAAGAATTGTTAGTATGTGGTGCAGAGTCTCAAAAGTGAGGACAGTAAATTCAATGTCAAATCAGAACATGAAGTTAGGAGAGGGAAAGCTAGGTGGGATTACGAGAGAGAGGAGGAGGAGGAGGAGGAGACAAAAAGAAATGGTACAGAAAACCTGTGGCTATTTTACACATTATCGACAATAATTCAGATCAGGTGGAATGAGACTCCGGAAGGGTAATTTCTAACTTTCAGTGCCAGAGAAGTCATTTGGCAGTAATTCAGATTTGCCCTTTGCTCTGTACCCATTAGCCCTCACTAAATCTTCCAGGTTTGTTGGGATCTTGGTGGGAGGTGCTAACTGGAGCCAGTGAGGTAATGCTTGAAGCTAAGCAGACTCTGGCCTGGTGGGTGCTTGGATGGAGACCAGTAGGAATGTCAGAGGGTTTACCAGTAGAGGCGGTCGGTGCCACCAGGTCGGTCTACCTGAGAGTCAGCTCTGATGCAAAGCACACTGCATCTTCCACGGTGCAGAGACGTTGGAGCTGGTTTTAACTTTTGAGCTGGTCACTACCTAGTACCCTGGCTTACACCTTCATGCCTACTAGTGCTGAGTTAGTTGATAAGGTTTTATTGTGGCTCACCTGGGCAGAAGGACTGCTGCAGCAGGGGTTTGCATGTTCAGCTGGTATGTACCGGGGTTTCATTTGATTTACTCTGGAGCAACCCAAAGCCTATAGTTGGTCTGTAGCCTACTTTAGTTGCCTGTAGTCTACAGTTTGTCTATAGACTACAGACAACTTTCTGTAGTCAACAGTTAGTCTATGGCCTACTCTTAGTATTCTGTGGCCGACAGTTAGTCTCCTATATCCCACAGTTAGTCTGTAGCCCATTATTAGTCCCCTATAGCCTATAGGTAGTCCCCTGTAATCTACAGTTAGTCCCCTGTAATCTACAGTTAGTCCCCTATAGCCAACAGTAGGACCTACTGTTAGTCTCCTGTAGCCTGTTGGACTGAAAGGCCCCCTTTTGCTATCCAGATGCAACCAATGAAGCCTAATGGACTGCTCTGGACTATGAGCTACAAGCTATAAGTGACTAACTGTAGGTTATAGGAGACTAAGAATGAACCACAAACATTAGAATGGATGGGATGGGTCGAATTGCCTCATTCTGTGCCGTATATCCGATGTAATCCCAGCCTTGCCTCCTTCCACAGCACTGCCACTCTCCTCTGCTCTCTCTGCAAGCCTTTGCATTGACCGTAATAAACCTCACCTGCGGGAGTCAACAGCTCAAAGTCAGCGAGTGGCTTAAAAACGTACTAACAAACCCCACGCTGGAGCAACTTATGCAGCTGTCCCTGATTCCCCTGAGTGTGTTTGTCTGTGTGTGTACAGTGAGAAATTCTCTCTCTAGCACTTACCTCTCTTCTAAATTCACTGCCAACAGGCTTCCTGACAATGCAGACACTTCTCTTTGTCAATATTGTTGCAGGGAACAGACCGTCTCTTTAAAGAGTGTTTCCAAGCTACAATTAACTGGGGGATGATTGATGGTTATGATTAATGATGGCATGTTGAATGTACGAATTGAATTCTCCCTGGCTGTGCAGAGTGCCGGCTGAGCATGACTCTGCTACAAATTACATGGCTGATATCGGCAATGAAGAGCTTATTTGCTGTGAAATGTTCGACATGAAAGGATTGAGCTGAGGATGAATAAAGTGAAGTTACACTTTCTTTCTCCCACTTAATCATCCAATCTGGTCCTCAGTTGCAACAGAGCCTCATGATGAAGAGGCTGGAGGAGGGAAAGGTGAAAAAAACCTCAACAAATAAGTCTCTATCCCTCAGCTCTGTGGGATTGGTTGTGTTAGTATTGGGCTCTGAGAGGAAGCCAGCCTTGTCCCTGGCTACCCACCAATGGTGCAGGGATGGGTAGAGGAGGGCAGCACTGAAGTGATCAGGTTACTGGCATGGACACAGTTTCTGCCATGACCCCACTATGGAGGGAATGAGAGAGGTGTAGAAGGGGATTTGCTACCCTCACCCCATCTGGCCTGTATGGGGCTCCAGTCCCGCCAATGTGATGACTCTGAATTGTCCTCTGCCATCCACTGTGAGAGCACATTCAGCGCACAGCTCACACCACCTCTCAGACTGACAGCTTTCATGCAACATAGAACATATACAACATAGAACAGTACAGCACAGGAACAGGCCCTTCAGCCTACAATATCTGTGCCAAACACAATGTCAAATTGAACTAAATCTCTTCTGCCTGTACATGATCCACATCCCTGCATTCCTTGCATATCCTTGTGTCTATCTAACAGCCTCTCAAATGCCCCATGGTATCTGCTCCCACCATCTCCCCTGGCAGCCAGTTCCAGACACTCACTACTCTGTGTAAAAATACTTACCCCTTTAAACTTTCCCCCTCTCACCTTAAATGCACGTCCTCTAGTATTTGACATTTCTACCCTGGGAAAAAGATTCTGATTGTCTACCCTATCTGTGCCTCTTATAATTCCTATCAGGTCTTCCCTCAGCCTCGGACACTCCAGAGAAAACAACCCTAGTTTGTCCAACCTCTCCTTGTAGCTCATACCCTCCGATCCAGGCAGCATCTGGTGAACCTCTTCTGTAGCCTCTCCAAAGCTTCCACATCCTTCCTGTAATGGGGCAACCAGAGCTGCACACAATAAGTGTGGGGTGAGGTGAGGTTAAACCAAATGGTATCCTGTTCCAGGGAAAATTGCCCTGCTCTCCTTCCAATAGGAACCACAGGATATTTTGTGTTCCACCCCCTTCCACCCCCCCCACCCCAGCAGTAAGTCTGGCCATTGGTAGAGGGGAGCTGTGACGGTGCATCAATCCTTCAGTACTGAACCGGGTGGGTCACCCTGGGTCCCTTGCTTCAGTATCCAGGGTGAGGAGTCTGCTCTTTCTGCAAAAAGAGGAGAGACTTGCTGGCACTGAGCCGGGCTGATGTGAGAGAGGGAGCTCATGTGATATCCTGTGTTTGTTTCCCATCTTTGGCATGGGCTCAGTTGAAGAGAAATGAAGCTCCTACACTGCAAGGGACAGAGCCATTAAATGGGCGTCAGAGTCTGTGGGTGCTGAGGGATGGGCCAGCAGAGGTTGGGGAGTCTGCCATTGACAATCTCTCTAGATCTACCAGTCCATCACCAGACATGTATACCGGAACCACCTCTCCCCTGCTCCGCAAGGCCATTCATTACTCCCACATGGGATTCGAGTGCTGATCATGACCTTGTTAGTGAAAGGAGGAGACTCATTCTCCTACAGCCCCTCCCTCATTCTCTCAGGTCATTCAGAGCCGTAATGAAGGGAATGCAGGAGCCAATTTTTTTACACAGCAAGATCCCATATATTGCTACATGATAATCACCAGGTCATATATTCTAGCAGGTGTTGCTTGCACTGTCCTGGGACACCTGAGACAACTCACTTGCCCTGCTGTGAGGCAGCACTCTGGGATATTTTACATCCTACAAACACAATGTTTAAAAGGCACTTAGACAGGCACATGGATAGGAAAGCTTTCGAGGGATATGGGCAGGTAAATGAGACTAGCTTAGACAGACGTCCTGGTCAGTATGGACAAATTGGGCCAAAGGGCCTGTCTCTGTCCTATATAACTCTGTGAATCTATGACTCTATCCCTGTGGGCGACCTCAGTTTAACATCTCATTCTGATAAATTATGACTCTGCTGTGTAACATGCACACTGTACCAGGATTACTGAAAATACTCCTGGACATTACAACTTTCACCATGTGTGTTGGAGGAAGCAGTGAATCTTCACTCGTCAGGTGCCTTTGTTGAGTTCCACAGGCAGTGTCACACCTACTTGCTTCTGGTGAGCAGTTTCAAGTTCCTGGGCGTCAACTTCTCAGAGAATCTAGCGTGGGCCCAACACATTGATGCAATCATGAAGAAGGCACACCAGAGGCTCTACTTTGTTAGGAATTTGTCACCAAAGACTCTTACAAATTTCTATAGCTGTATGGCAGAGAACATTCTGACTGGCTGCATCACAGCCTGGTATGTATAGGCTCCAATGCACAGGATCGTAAGAGGCTGCAGAGGGTTATAGACTCAGCCAGCTGACGGGCATGACCCTCCCCACCATCGAGGACATCTTCAAGAGGCGGTACCTGAAGAAGGCGGCATCCGTCACTGGGGAGGAGTTACAGGAGCCTGAAGACCCAAACTCAACGATTTAGGAACAACTTCTTTCCCTCCGCCGTCAGATTTCTGAACATTCCATGAACCCATGAACATTACTCATTATTTTTTGCACTATTTATTTATTTTTGTAATTTATAGATTCTTCTGTCTTTGCACTGTACTGCTGCCACAAAACAACATATTTCACATCATATGTCAGTGATAATAAATCTGATTCTGATTCTGTGTGAGTAGAAACATCTTAAGCAGTCTTTATTACGTTGGAGTTCTGTGCTTATCTGCTATCTCGGTGTCGCAATTAGCTGGTGAAAAGAATGGGAATGTCCCTGAGGCGACCTCCACTAATTAAATGTATCAATGTGCTCTAACTCCATGCTGCAGTCCCACACCATTGAACTCAAGAGCACCATAAAATTATCAAATATCACCATAAGCCTTCACAAATCACACAATGTTGAATCTCTCAGTAAGATTTACACAGAGAATTTTTAATAACTGTTAGTGCAACCAATGTTTCTTCCTTCATGCAGCAGAATCTGACAGCTCCTAGGTTGCACTGGAGGGTGTGATGGAGAGTGAAATGGGGGGAAGGAGGCTGTTCAGCCCATCATGCCAGTCCCAGATCTTTGGAAGAATTCTTACCAGGCCCACTCCTCTGCTCTCTCCCTACTTTAAAATATATTTGGACAGATACATGGATAAGAAAGGTTTAACGGGATATTGGCCAAACATGAGCAAATGGAACTAGCTTAGGTCAGCATGGACCGATTGGGCCGAAGGGCCTGTTTCCATGCTGTATATGTGCCTCTACAGCTCTGCAAATAGTTTCCCTTTCCGTTACTTCTCCTTCGCTCCTGGAAGTTCCTGTTGAATCTGCTTCCATCGCCCTCTCGGGCTTGGAGTTCTCCCCCTCCTCCCCCCCGGCTCTTTTTGAGGAAATTCCAGGCCGCAGTTTCTCGAGTGCCTCCAGACAGTAGGTTGGGGAAGTGAATTGGGAACTGGGAACTGTTCCCATCAGATTTCTGATCCCAGGGTATTCACACTTTCTCAGGGTCCCGGCCCATTCCGCAGCAGGGTGGTACCGCTGACCTTTCTATCAAAGGTTGGAGATGGGAAGGAAAGTTTCACTGGATGGTGCTGTGAGTGACAAAGGTTAAACTGGCCGGAGCTCTGTTACAGGCATTGAGGAGGGCTCGTGATTGTAAACAACTGGTGCCAATGCCAATAAACCCAGTGGGAAGTTTAGGGGAAACCTGTCCCTCGAGAGCAGGGAGGGTCATGGAGAGATACAGCACAGAACCAGGCCCTTTGGCCCACCAAGTCATTGCTGTATCTCTCAACCACCCATTTACCCCAATCCTGTGCCAATTCCACACCCCCCTCTCCCACACTGACCTACAGACTAGGGGCATTTTACAGTGGCCAATCAGCCTGCCAATCTGAGCTGTGGGAGGAACCCTCCCGTCTCCCACTACCCAAACCAGCTGTCCCGGGAGAGGGGTAGGGAATGTCCGTGACAGCCATTCACATCTGCACCAGCCGTCCGACACAGAGAGCTGGCACCATGGGCACAGACCCGGCAGCTACCCACTGCCAAGCACTGGCTCCGGCACCACGTACAGGGTTCCTGCAGAAACCTTCGCCTGTGGCTCCGTCATTCGATTCCTCATGAGAATGTCTTGGGATCCAGTCAATGACCTCTGGGTGGGCCAGGGCGATGGGGCACACCAGCCGCCTGAGTTTAACTGCTCGCCTGGTCACAGGGTTCAAACACGCCCATTACATCATCGCAACACAGACCCTTAGGGAAAGCGTTGAAGGTGGCATCATTGGTAGACAGGGTGGTGAAAAAGGCATTTAGCACGCTGGCCTTCATCAGTCAGGGCACTGAGTATAGGAGTTGGGACATTATGTTGCAGTTGTATAAGATGTTGGTGAGGTTGCACTTAGATTACTGTGTACAGTTTTGGTCACCCTGTTATAGGAAAGATGTGGTTAAATTGGAAAGAGTGCAGAAAAGATTTACGAGGGCTAGAGGGCCTGAGTTATAGGGAGAGGTTGGCCAGGCTAGGTCTTTATTCCTTGGAATGTAGGAGAATGAGGGGTGACCTTAAAGAAATACTTAAATTTAAGAGAGGCATAGATAAGGTGGACAGTAACAGTCTTTTTCCCAGGGTAGGGGAGTTCAAAACTAGGGGGCATAGGTGTAGGGTGAGTGTGGAAAATTTTAAAAGGAACTTGAGGGGCAATTTTTGCACACAGAGGGTGGTGAGTATACGGAATGAGTTGCCAGAGGAAGTGGTTGAGGCAGGTACGATGGTATAATTTAAGAAGCACTTGGATAGGTATGTGGAAGGACGGGACTTAGAGGGATATGGGCCGAATGCAGGAAATTGGGACTAGCTGGGTGGGCACTATGGTTGGCACAGACTGGTGGGGCCATAGGGCCTGTATCTGTGCTGTATTACTCTATGACTCTATGATTCTACGACTGCAAAACCCCAATCAATGCATGGAAAATATCCTGTTACCATAGCGACAGCAGCCTGGAGAAACTAGAACTATCTACTAAATATCAGTTATGCAAAATTTAAACTAAACTGAAAAAATTTTGTGGATTAAGAGACGGTCAAAGTCAGGCTGTGGAGGGGCAAATCACAAAATGGAGCTCCTGTCTCCACAGAAAGCATCACCTACTGTCCAGCTGATGTCATCCTTCATCACAATCATATGTGTGGACAGGAGGAAGCCAGCCTTGTGTTCCCAGGACAGCTCCCTCTCTCGCCATTTGCACCCACTCAATTCATTCATTCGCCTTTCAGGATCTGGGCTTTGATGACAAAGCCAGCACTTATTGCGTATCCCTAACTGCCCTTGAGAAGGTTGAGGTGAGCTGCCTTCTTGAGCCACTGCAGTCCTGCTGATGATGGTGCTCCCCCAGTACTGCTGGAGAGAGAGTGTTCCGGGATTTAGACCAAACAAAGATGAAAGAATGGTGTAATATTTCCAAGTCATGATGAAATGTAACTTGGAGGTGGTGGTGTTCCCCTGTACCTGACGCCTTTGCCCTGCTTGGTGGGAGAAGTGGCAGGTTTGGGAGCTGCTGTTGGAGTAGCCTAGGTAACTAACTGTCATGCAGTTTGTAAATGGTGCACACTGCAGCCACTGGGCACAGATGGTGGAAGGAAGGAGTGTTCAGGATAGCGGATGGGACACCAATCGTACAGGCTGCTTTGTCCTGGATGGTGTCAAACATCTTGTGTGTTAGAATCAACAAACCACACGACTACAGCATGGGACAATTGCTTAACAGTGGTCAGCTGAATGTGATGGTGTAGAGATTTATATTGGAGACACAAGAGACTGATGATGCTGGATACTGGAGCAAAAACAAAACTGTAGATGAAGGGTCTCAACTCGCAGCGTCGACTGTCCATTTCCCTCCACAGATGCTGCCTGACCCGCTGAGTTCCTCCAGCAAATTGTTGCTGCTGTGGCAGGAACCCAGTAACACCGGGGGTCTGCGGGTTCAATCCCAAGTGCATGCTCAGACCTTGAGCAGCAGCCCAGTAGACATGGGAAAATGACAAAAAAATCAAAGTGTCCAGGGTTATGGAGGGTTTGTGACTTGGGAAGAGGAGCATGGAAAGTGGGAGAGTTGTAACGGGAAACAACCCCATCAGCAGGGTGTGTTTTCCAAGCTTGGGACAGCCCAGAGCACAAGGTCAGGATGATGGGCAGGACCTATCCGCCTGAGACCAGAGCTCGGTTTCACCCCATCTGGTAGAGGGTACTGATGACAGTGCAGCAGTCACTCCGAACTGCTCCGCAGGTCTGTCTGGATTTTGTGCCCAATGACTGGAATGAGGTGTGGACCCTCCGAGAGGTGAGGGGTCATTACTCCCTGCGTCCTGTCTGGCCGCCAGCACCGTGTCAGTGTGAATAACTGGACCAAGTTCAGTCAGAGCCAGAACAGAAGGAACCCCTCTAATTGTTTTATTAAACTGTCAACAGGACCCATCACTGGTCATTAAATGGGCCCTAGGGAGAGGGTAGTGGCACAGCGATAAAGTTCCCAGAACTATGTCCTAGATCCTGGACTAACAATTCAGATAGGCACAGAGTTATACAGCCTTTCGGCCCAATTGGGCCATGCCGACCAAGATTCCCACCTAAGTTCATTTCATTTGCCCACGCTTGGCCCATATCCCTCTTAACCTTTCCTATCTATGTACCTGTCCACATGTCTTTTCAATGTTGTTAATGTACCTGCCTCAACCAATTCTTCTGGCAGCTGATCCTGCCCACCATTCACCCTCAGAGCACTCTCCTGCCAACCCCCACATTCTCTCAATGTCCAAAGCCTCAGCCTTGGGGTCCTCAGCACCTGATCATCCAATTCCCTCTGGGATAGAGAATTCCAGACGTTTCCAACTCTCTGAGAGAAGAAGTTCTATCTTAAGTAATTGAGACTTCCCCCAGTTGTAGACTGTCCAGCACTCAATGAACCTCACTCTGGGTTCTGCCCTGTCCATCCCTCCCAGAATCCTGAACATGTCTATAAGATGTCCTCTCTTTCTAGTTTCAGCCTTCCCTTCTCTTCCCAGGAATCAGACTGGTGATCCTGTGGCACTGGATCCAGAGTGAAATAGTCTTCAGAAGCTGCTGTGGAAGCTGAGTTTATATTCTGCCTCTCTTTATGGAGTTCCCATTGTCCCAACCACATTACTGAAATTATTACCCAAATGATTATTGCCCTGATTGAAGCTCTTGATTCAAAATAAGTGTAAAGAACTGTTTATTTCAGTGCCAAACAATGAATAAATTACCAACCCTGGGGTGAGGTGTGATACTTCTGGGTTTTACATCACTCTGGAAATTCGACCGGTCAGTAGCGCTGAAATAATCATTTCTGTACCAAATGGCAGGAGCCATGACCAGGTCACAGGGAATTCTCAGCATCCGAGTCTCACTGCTGATACAGAAGGATGCAAGTCCACGCTGCACAGCAGGACGGAGGGAGTGCTACACTGCCAGAAGTGGTGTCTTTGGCCATAAAGGAATAGCAGGCCTCCATTACAAAGTAAGGCAGCACAATTCTCCCCAACGTCCTGGCCAATATGTATTCCCCAAACAAGAATAATAGTAACAATACAGGTTACCAGATCATTATCACACAAATTGGGTGCAGCACCTTCCGACATAAGAACAATGATGGCACTTCAAATGTACCATAATTTGATGTACTTCACTGGATTGCTTTGAAAGGGCCGTGAAAGGTGCTTTGGAAATCATGCTTTAGAGAATCATGGACTGATTAGAGACAGGCAGCATGGCTTTGTGAAGGGAAGATCATGTCTCACAAGCCTGATAGGGTTCTTTGAGGAGGTGACCAGGAAGATTGATGAGGGTAGTGTAGTAGATGTGGTCTACATGGATTTTAGTAAGGCGTTTGACAAGGTTCCACATGGTAGGCTTGTTCAGAAGGTCAGAGGGCATGAGATCCAGGGAGGCTTGGCCGTGTGGATTCAGAATTGGTTTGGCTGTAGAAAGCAGAGGGTTGTGGTGGAGGGGGTGCATTCAGATTGGAGGGCTGTGATTAGTGGTGTCCCACAAGAATCGGTTCTGGGACCTCTACTTTTTGTGATATTTATAAGTGACTTGGATGAGGGGGTAGAAGGGTAGGTTAGCAAGTTTGCTGATAACACAAAGGTCGGTGGTGTTGTGGATAGTGTGGAGGGCGGTTGAAGCTTGCAGAGGGATATTGATAGGATGCAGAGCTGGGCTGAGAAGTGGCAGATAGAGTTCAATCTGGAGAAGTGCAAGGTAGTACACTTTGGAAGGACAAACTCCAACACAGAGTACAAGGTTAATGGCAGGATTCTGGGTAGTATGGAGGAGCAGAGGGATCTGGGGGTTCATATCCACAGATCACTGAAAGTTGCCTCACAGGTGGATAGGATAGTTAGGAAAGATTATGGGATGTTAGCATTCATAAGTCATGGGATCGAATTTAAGAGCCGCGAGGTAATGATGCAGCTCTACAAAACTCTGGTTAGATCACACTTGGAGTACTGTGTCCGTTGCTGGTTGCCTCATTATAGGAAAGATGTGGAAACGTTGGAAAGGGTGCAGAGGAGATTTACCAGGATGCTGCCTGGATTGGAGAGTATGGATTATGAGGAGAGACTAAGGGAGCTAGGGCTTTACTCTTTGGAGAGAAGGAGGATGAGGGGAGACATGATAGAGGTGTACAAAATATTAAGAGGAATAGATAGAGTGGACAGCCAGCGCCTCTTTCCCAGGGCACCAATGCTCAATACAAGAGGGCATGGCTTTAAGGTAATGGAGGGGGGAGTTCAAGGGAGATATCAGAGGAAGGTTTTTCACCCAGAGAGTGGTTGGTGCATGGAATGCACTGCCTGGGGTGGTGGTGGAGGCAGATACATTGGTCAAGTTCAAGAGATTGTTAGATAAGCATATGGAGGAATTTAAAATAAGGGGATATGTGGGAGGAAGGGGTTAGATAGTCTTAGGCGTGGTTTAAAGGTCGGCACAACATGGTGGGCTGAAGGGCCTGTATTGTGCTGTATTGTTCTATGGTTCTATGGTTCTATGGAAATGTAAGTCTTTCTCCTGTGGCTGCAGAATACTGCAGACCTGGACGGTGGGATATATTGGATTAATAATGTTTATACGGTTTAATCTAATATGGAAGTTGTGCAGCTGAGTAAATATCTCGACAGTTCGCAAAGGTTAAAAGTATAATTATATATTTGAAGTCTAGGGAAAACAGGAGACATTTAAACAGAGATGTGGAGATAAGTGTCAATTAACGGCTTTATGCACTGGATATAGAGGTTCAATAACCCTTACCAGTCTATGAGAACAGATGCCACGGTGGATGAGGCTGTTATATGAGCTTCCAGGAAAACTCATGCAGCTCTCATTGAGTAATCACAAAGCATCAAAAGAATTAGGATAGTTCTAATTTGTGGAGGGAATATTAAGCAAAGTCACAGTGCACCCAGAGGCATAACCAGCATTAATCACAGCTGCTCTCTCCCACATCCCTCTGTCACAGACTCTGCTGCCTCCCATCTATCTGAAGCACAGTGAGTGTCAGTGAGCTGGACAATGTCTACATGCAGAGGGTCGCTGTGCTGTGGAAGCAGAGCTTAACCCAGTCATGAGCACACAAGATCTGCGCGGAGATAATCTGCCTGTCTGGGCCTGTGGCCAAAAAATGAAGAGCATTTATTAGGTCTTGTTACAACGAGCGGGACCTGTGAGCTTCATATTAAACTGCATCCCCCACCCCACTTCCTCCATCCTCCCCAAAAATATCATCAGCTTGCATTTAGATAGCACCTTAGAAACATCTCAGGTTCTGTACAGCAGTGTCATTAGATGCAATTAGACAGCAAATCTCCTGGGGAGATAGCAGGGCATTGAGCAAATGTTTGGTCAAAGAGGAAGGTTTAACAAGTGTCCTGATAGGGCGGAGAGATGGAAAGATTTGGGAAGTCCAGAGGGTGACCAGTGATGGAGAGACCTGATTCAGAGCTAGAACTGGGGGAGCACAGAGGCTGCAGAGGCTTTAGGGTTCGAAAGGGTTCAGTAATGGGAAAGGTGGCTGTTCAGGGATATGCAGAGATCTGGAAACCACGAGACAGTTTGAAAACCAGTGTGTTGCTGGAAAGGGAATCAAAGCCTGAAGGTCTGAATGTTCCCCTCCACAGTGCTGTGTCAACTGAGAGTGAGCAGGAGGGCAAAGCTCCAAGCTGTGTCACCCACACCCCCTCCCTCCCTCTCACAGAAGCAAGAAGACTACAGCCCCCTGTTGATCATGAATATGTCAATGCATGAGAGAGAACGAGAGAGTCAGGAGGGAACCTGCTGGTGTGTATTAATGCTCAGTGTGGCTTCTCACTGCACGCTGGCAGACCTGATCAGCTCTCTCTCTGACTCTCTGAAGAAACACGTGTCTGTATGTGTGCCGTGGAGGGTGTGGGGGCCCGGGAAATCCCACATTGTTCTCACTTACTGCTCCGCGCTCTGTGCCTCACCCTGTGCTCCTCCCACCATGAGTCGGTCTACAGAGATACTGAGAGCAGACTCAGAGTGTAAGCGATTCACACACAGCTGTAGGGAGAAGGGAGTGTGGGGGGATAGTGGTGCTGGAGATGACGGTCACTGTGTGAGCAAACCTCACAGGGTGGATATGCCACGTTACCTAGACTCTACCATCACATTCTTCTGTTACTCTGCCCTCATTATAAATTCGTGAATTGACATTACCAATAGAAAATAAAATCCTGCAGATACTGGAAATTTGAATTAAAAGCAGAGAAAATAAAGGAAATACTCAGCAGGTCAGGCAGCAGTTGTCGAGAGAGAATCAGGGTTAATGTTTTGGGTCAATGATCCCCCATCAGAATCAGAACTGCCTACACAAAATGTGCTGTTGGCCACCTGCCCGTGACTCCCTATCAGTCCGTGTACAATCATAACCTCACCCCTAGGTCCATCCGAGTGAGAGTGTGAGACAACAGTGTTCCAACAAATCTGCTGGGCCTGGGATGAATTCTCTCCTTGTCCTGAGGAAAGGGAAGGTAAATATTCTGCAAATCTGGGAATGGCATAGGAGCATCTAGTGCAGGTAACGCTACTGACTCACAGCTCCACACAGCCTCTCTCTCGGAACATAGAACATGGAACAGTACAGCACAGGAAGAGGTCCATCGGCCCACCATGTCTACGCCAGCCATGATCCCAATCGAATATCATACGCCTGCACACGGTCTGTATCTCTCCAATCCCTGTCTGTTCATGTGCCTGTCTAACTGCCTCTTAAGTGTTATTGTACCTGCTTCCACCACCTCCCCTGGCCGCACATTCCAGGCGCCCACCACTCTCTGTGTGTAAAAAACTTGTCTTACACATCTCTTTTAAACTTTCCCCCTCTCACCTTAAACCTGTGCCTTCTAGTTTGGGAAAAAGACTCTGATTACCTACCCTAGAATGAGGGCCATTTTAGAACTAAGGGCATAGAATGAAGGGGTCACTCAATTAAGACAGAGAAGAGGATTTACTTCTGTCCCTGGAACTCTCTCCCTTACAGAGATGTATGACGAAGTCACTGAATATATTCAAAGCCCAGATAGGCAGGTTTCTGGAGTTTCGGGGAGTCGAGAGTGATGGACAACAGGCAGGGGAATAGAGCTGAGGTCAAGATCAAAGTTGCCACAACCTTATTGAGTGGTGGGGTAGGCTCAAGGACCTGAATGGCCAACTCTAGGTCCTGTTTGTTGTGTTTACCTTCACATCCTGCTATTCCCTTCTCCTGTAGCCTCCTGGTAACTCTCTCTGTGCTGTTGTATCACCATGCTTACGAGAGATGTTCCTCCCTCAAGTCCATGGTTCTGGAATTTAACCTTCCAAGTGGGAATGTGCAGAACCCCAGGTTGCGAAGATGTTTCATGGACAACTGTTGCAATCTCTTTAAACATCCTTCTGTGGTGACAGGGTGACTGACACAGAGAGACAGTATCCCAGGATTACCTGTTGTCCTCTCCAACCAGTTCATCAGTGCACCTCACCATAGGATGTCTAGACAATGGCAAGGCAGGCCAGTAGGGGAAATGATCCTCCTGTTAATTCATCTCCCATCCTCTCCAGGATATGGCATGAACCCAGTAATATCTATAAGGATGGACCTGTCGGTGTCTGTGCTGGTGAGGAACAGGTCCAAGACATGCACCAACTCAGCTGGCAGCATATTCCAGACACTGGCTCCTCTGCGAAGAATATGTCCCTAAAATCCGGTTCAGGAGAGGTTGAATCTGAGGTCCTGGTCACCCCTAACAGAGCGAGGAGGACAGTATTGCCTGTAAAGTGCTCCAAGTCAGGTTTTCCATCCCACCACCTTCTAGGTGAGAGGAAAATACTTTAAGATTTGGGTTCACTGGAGACACAGTGCTGCCATTACACAGTAATGAGATCAGTGCACAGTGGGTGGCAGAGAGGGGCATGTTTCATCTCATTGTGTCCCACTTCCCAGGTGGGACCAGAGGTACCATGACAGGCAGTCAAGTAGATTGTGAGAGCGCAGTTAATGAATTTTGATATGAAAACTAATCGAACTCACCAGATTTTGTGGCTCTAATAAATAGTGTAATAGCTCAATGAAAAAATACAAATGACATTAAGGTTCCAACGCTCTGTGGTTCACAGAAAATTACATCCCAAGTAATTACAAAGCAAAATTACCACATCAGTAGTGGGTGGTCAGCATCATTGTTTTGAGTCAATAAAACATCCTTTAATATAATGTAGTTTAACAGATGGATACTTTAGCTATAACAATAACTGCAACTAGAAGATAATGATAATGAGAACCAAAGAGAGAGTAGTGTTAGGATCAGCAGATAATTACAGAGTGCCCTTTCAATATCTACAAGATTTAGATTAATTTATTCCAAAAGAAGCAAGTGGCATTTCTCAAAAGGATGAGCAGGATTGCATCGGATTTAATTTTCGTTTCTCATTCACAGCTTGTGCAGTTGCTATATCAAGTGTGTGTTCAAGCACAATTCATTTCTTATTAATTTAACTTTGTAGATCTTTTGCAGTATCATTCCACCCAATGGAGAGATCCCAGGGAAATCTCCATGTGTCGGCACTGATTTCCTCCTCCCAGAACGCCTCCTCTTCACTCCGAGTGCTGTCTGTACTCCAGGGCCCTGCTCCAAATCTGACTACTGGCAGTCAAGGATCAATGAGGGCTGATAGCTATGGCTGTCACCACTGACGGAGCTCCTGCCCTTGCCTATTGGATGAGATGTTAAACCAACACCTCCTCTCAAGGCAGTCACAAAAGATCTCCCGGTGCTGTTTTGAGGAAGAGTGGGGGGTTCTCACCAGAGCCTATAAGCCTATATCTGTTCTGTAGTCAACATCACTAAAACAGATAATCAGGTCACCGTCTTAACCATAGAACCATAGAACCATACAGCACAAAACAGGCCCTTCGGCCCACCGTGTCGTGCCGTCCATCAGACCACCCTCACACTACCTAACCCCTTCCTCCCACATATCCCTCTATCTCACGTTCCTCCATATGCCTATCCAACAAGCTCTTGAACCTGTTCAATGTATCTGCCTCCACCACCACCCCAGGCAGTGCATTCCATGCACCAACCACTCTTTGGGTGAAAAACCTCCCTCTGACATCTCCCCTGAACCTCCCACCCATAACCTTAAAGCCATGACCTCTCATCTTGAGCATTGGTGCCCTGGGACGGAGGCGCTGACTGTCTACTCTATCTATTCCTCTCAATATTTTATATACCTCTATCATGTCTCCTCTCATCCTCCTCCTTTCCAGTGAATAAAGCCCTAGCACCTTAAGCCTCTCCTCATATTCAATACCCTCCAATCCAGGCAGCATCCTGGTAAACCTCCTCTGCACCCTCTCCAATGCCTCCACATCCTTCCTATAATGAGGCGACCAGAACTGAACACAGTACTCTAAATGTGGCCTAAATAGAGTTTTGTAAAGTTGCATCATAACCTCGCGGCTCTTAAACTCAATCCCACGACTTATGAAAGCCAACATCCCATTGGCCTTCTTAACTGCTCTTTCCACCTGTGAGGCAACTTTCAACGAACTGTGAATATGAACCCCCAGATCCCTCTGCTCCTCCACACTGCCAAGTACCTTGCCGTTTGCCCTGTACTCTGCCCTGGAGTTTGTCCTTCCAAAGTGTACCACCTCACACTTCTCCGGATTGAACTCCATCTGCCACTTGTCAGCCCAGTTCTGCATCCTATCAATATCCCTCTGTAAGCTCCGACAGCCACAACAGCGCCTATCTTAGTGTCATCCGCAAACTTACTAACCCAGCCCTCCACCCCCTCATCTAAGTCATCTATAAATATCACAAAAAGTAGAGGTCCCAGAACCGATCCCTGCGGGACACCACTAGTCACTGCCTTCCAATCCGAGGGCACTCCTTCCACCACAACCCTCTGCTTTCTACATGCAAGCCAATTCCTAATCCACACAGCCAAGCTTCCTTGGATCCCTCGGCCTCTGACCTTCTGAAGAAGCCTACCATGAGGAACCTTATCAAATGCCTTACTAAAATCCATGTAAACCACATCCACCACACTGCCCTCATCAATCTTCCTGGTCACCTCCTCAAAGAACTCTATCAGGCTTGTGAGGCAAGATCTTCCCTTCACAAAGCCATGCTGGCTGTCCCTAATCAGTCCATGATTCTCTAGGTGTTCATAAATCCTATCCCTTAGAATCCTTTCTAACAGCTTACCCACCACAGACATGAGACTCACCGGTCTATAATTCCCTGGCCTATCCCTATTACCTTTTTTGAACAAGGGGACCACATTCGCAATCCTCCAATCCTCCGGCACCACCCCCGTAGACAACGAGGACTCAAAGATCCTTATCAGCGGTTCAGCAATCTCCTCCCTAGCCTCTCGAAGCAGCCTGGGGAAAATCCCGTCAGGCCCCGGAGATTTATCTGTCTTAATATTATTTAACAACTTCAACACATCCTCTCTCTTGATATCAACAACCTCAAGAACATTACCCCTACCAGCACTCCCTTCCGCATCATCAAGACCCCTCTCCCTGGTGAATACCGAAGAGAAGTACTCATTCAGAACTTCTCCCACTTCCGCCGCCTCCAGGCAAATTCTCCCACCTTTGTCCTTAATCGGACCTACCTTCACCCTAGCCATCCTCCTACCCTTCACGTACTTGAAAAAGGCCTTGGGATTTTCCTTAACCCTACTAGCCAAAGCCTTTTCATGTCCCCTTCTAGCTCTCCTCAGCCTTTTCTTAAGTTCCTTCCTCGCTACCCTATATTCCTCACGGGCCCTGTCTGAACCTTGCTGCTTATACCTCACGTATGTTACCTTCTTCTCCCTAACAAGTCGTTCCACCTCTCTCGTCACCCACGGTTCCTTCACCCTGCCATTCCTTCTCTGCCTCACCAGGACATATTTATCCCTAACATCCTGCATAAGATCCTTGAATATTGACCACATCCCCATGGTACATTTTCCTTCAAAAAGGACATCCCAATTTACACTCCCAAGTTCTCTCCTTATAGCCTCGTAGTTAGCCCTTCCCCAATTGAAAAACCTCTTGTCCTCTCTGCACCTGTCCCTGTCCATGACAATTTTAAAGGTTATGGAGCAATGGTCACTGTCCCCCAAATGCTCACCCACCAATAGATACTTCACCTGTCCCGGTTCATTTCCTAAAACTAGATCCAACATGGCATTCCCTCTAGTCGGCCTGTCAACATACTGCGTCAGGAATCCCTCCTGGACACATTTAACAAATTCTGTCCCATCTAAACCTTTGGCACTAAGCAGGTTCCAGTCTATATTTGGGAAGTTGAAGTCTCCCATTATAACAACCCTGTTATTTCTGCTTCTCTCCAAACACTGCCTGCCAATCTGCTCCTCTATATCTCTACTGCTACCGGGGGGCCTATAGAATACTCCTAGTAGAGTAACTGCTCCTTTCTTGTTCCTTAACTCCACCCATACGGACCCTAGAGATGATCCTTCTACAACATCCATCTTTTCCACAGCCGTAACAGTGTCCTTGACCAGTATCGCCACCCCTCCACCTCTTCTCCCCCCTTCCCAATCCCTCTTAAAACACCGAAAACCAGGAATATTCAATATCCACTCCTCTCCTGACGTCAGCCACGTCTCAGTAATAGCCACGATATCAGAGTCCCCCATACTTATCCAAGCCCTCAGTTCATCCCCCTTATTCCTGACACTTCTTGCATTTAAGTAAACACACTTCAGTCCATCTACCTTACTACTTTTACAGCCTGTATTCTGCTTCTCCTTCCCCAAAGCCTCTCTACCTGTTTGATCTAACTTTTCCCCATTCCCTTCTTCCTCTGACCTACTCCTCCAGTTCCCTTCCCCCTCACAAACTAGTTTAAACCCTCCTGTACCACCCTGGCAAATCTCGCCGCAAGGATATTGGCCCCCTTCTGGTTCGGGTGTAACCCATCCTCTCTGTACAGGTCCCACCTTCCCGAGAAGAGATCCCAATGATCCAGAAATCTAAAACCCTCCCTCCTGCACCAACTTCTCAGCCACACATTTATCTGCCACCTCCTCCTATTCCTACCTTCACTATCACGTGGCACTAGCAGCAATCCTGAGATTGCTACCCTTGAGGTCCTGTTCCTCAATTTTCTGCCTAGCTCCCTGAACTCACTCTTCAGGACCTCATCCCCCTTCCTACCTATGTCATTGGTGCCAATATGAACCACAACTTCTGGCTGCTCTCCCTCCCACTCAAGAATTCTGCGGACCCGATCAGTGACATCCCGGACCCTGGCACTTGGGAGGCAACATACCATCCGGGATTCATGCTCACTGCCACAGAACCTCCTGTCTGTTTCCCTGACTATCGAGTCCCCTATCACTACCGCATGTCTCTTTCCCACCCTTCCCTTCTGAGCAGCAGTACCAGTCCCAGTGCCAGGGACCTGGTAACTGCAGCTAGGCCCCTGCAGGTCATCCCCCTCAACAGCTTCCAAGGCCGAAAACTTGTTACTGACGGGAACAGCCTCCGGGGCTCTCTGTCCTGTCTGCCTGCCTGACTTCTTCTTCCTCTTCCCTCCCCTGACCATCACCATTCTATTTGCCTCCTGAACCTCAGATGTACCTACCCTAAGGGGGGTGACTGTCACCTGATGCACCGTGTCTACATAACTATCTCCCTCCCTTATGCTGCGCAGTGTTTGTAGCTGCAACTCCAGCTCATCAACTCTGAGCCGAAGTTCATCCAGCCTCAAGCACTTACTGCAGATGTGGCCATCTTGGACCGCAGCAAGGTCCACGAGTTCCCACATCAAACAGCTGCAGCACACCACCATGTCCTCCATCTGACTACCTTTTTTTTCCCCTAGTTAGTCCCACCTACAAATCCAAAATGACCAAAAGCTAAACCTTGCCTTTACCTACTTACCAGCTACTTACCCTCCTTGCCCCTTCACGCCGAAGCCCCTTGAGCCAAAGCCCAGAACACTCTGCTGCTACTCACTCCGCTGCCCACTCTGACGCTGCCCGCTCTGTAGGCTGTTTGCTTTTTAAGCTGCCTGCGCCGCGCCTGCACAGTCCAGCCCCCACTCGACTACTTGTTTGTGGAATCTTGCTGTGCACAGTAATGCCTGCCAGGTGCCTTCAATCTACTCGGTGAAACAACTGTTTGTTTTGGTGGTTGTGGGGAAATTCAGCTTGAGGTGCTGACAGACAGTTTAAGTCTTTCTCTCTGTGATTCAGGATTTGCAATGACTGAAATCATTGATTGAGATCTCATTCCTCACCCTGGCGTGGGTTGTAGGCAGAAAGATGGATGTCAGACCAGCCACCCTGTCACTGCCCACAGACCTCAGACCAAGTCTTAGTGATGACAGGAACAGCCTACACAGGCTGGGGAGAGGAGCAGGGATCCTAACCATGTTCTGGACTGGGTCCCAAGTTAACATATTTAGGCACCTGTTTGAGGTGTGGGCACCTCAGACAAAGGCAGCAAACAAAGGGAATTTGGACATCACCTGGCCAGGTTGACTGTCCTGCAATAAAGTAGCCTACTTGATGCCTACTTAATGTCTGAGCATGCACAAGACACACATTCCCAGTCAATTTGCCACACCCTTTGCAGTAAACATGGGCCTTGGCTACTGCTCTGGTCTCCTCCCCACAGGGAAGGATGTGACAGCACTGCAGAGGGGAGGGAGTTTACCAGGACTGAAGACTCTGGATGTGAGAAGAGACTGTTTTCATTGGAGAGTGAGCAGAGATTTGATTTAGACAGTAAGGTGAAGGAAGCGACTTAAGGTAATGGCAGAGCATTAGACGGAGTTAAGGAAAGCTTTCTTGCTCAGAGTGGTGGGTGTCTGACAGTGTGGTGGAAACAGAAACCCTGCCCACATTTACACAGTCCCTGGATGAGCTTCTGAAAACCTGTGGCTGCAGAGGCTGTAGCCAGGGAGTTGGGAAGTGGGATTCCTCTATAGATGTTTGGTATGAATACAATGGGCCAAATGGTCTCGTTCTGGACCACAAATTTCTTTGGTTCCATGTTGTTTGGCCACACTCCATGCTGGAAATTCCAGTGGGTTAACTGCCCTGGCTTTGGCCAGTTCCCTCTCTCACCCTTCAGCCCAGCATCCAGGAGTTTGTACTGAGGGAGTGCCACATTGTTTGTCCTTTGGACCCTGGGGAGCATTGTAGATCCCGCAGCTTCAGTAAGAATCGGATTCTGTTATCTGAGGCAAATCCTGGCACTGAGACAAAGCCGACCCCCTTGACACCCATCACATGACTGCAAGGGGATGGAGGGGTGTACAACCCCCTAGATACTGAGGCAATGTGATGGACGTGGATCTCCCTGTGCAGCATTGAGTCCATGCCTTGCTTCCAGTTGGATTTCAGGGGGCTCCCAGTTCTGAGGAATTCCTTAGACAGTCAGAATCTTTTCCTCCAGGGTAGAAATGTCAAATACTGGAGGACGTGCATTTAAGGTGAGGGGAGAAAGTTTAAAGGAGATGTGCGGGACAAGTTTTTTACACAGAGAGTGGTGGGTGTCTGGAACGGGCTACTGGCAGTAGTGGTGATAGTGGCATTGAAGAGGCTGTTAGATAGACACATGAACATGCAGGGAATGGAAGGATATGGATCATGTCCAGGCAGTCAAGAATTAGTTTAATGCAGCATTATTGGGTTTGCCACAAACATTGTGGGCTGAAGGGCCTGTTCCTTTACTGTACTGTTATATGTTCTCTGAAGGGGCTTCGACTTGGAACATTAACTCTGTTTCTCTTCCCAAGATCTGGCCTGACCTGCTGAGTATTCAAAGTCAAAGTCGAGTTTATTGCCATATGCACAAGTATGCACAGGTGCAATGAAAACTTACAGCAGCGTCACAGACACAGCATCAGATAAGTAGCATTCACAAGAAAAACATAAATTAAACACTAATTATACACAATTTTACAAGAAAGAACACAATTAAAACAAAAAAAGCACAAGGTTCGTTTTAGTGCAAAGTGATCAAATTGGTCATAGTGTTGCTATACTGAGGTAGTGATTAGGGTTGTACAGGTTGGTTCAAGAACAGAATGGTTGAAGGGAAGCAGCTGTTCTTTAACCTGATGGTGTGGGACTTCAGGCTTCTGTACCTCCTGCCCAGTGGTAGCTGCAAAAAGGTGACATGGTTCTGATGGTGGGGATCTTTGATGGTGGATGTTGCCTTCTTGAGGCAGCGCCTCCTGTAGATACTACCGATGTATTGGGCTGAGTCCACGACTCTCTGCAGCTTCTTTTGTTCTTGCGCATTCGAATTGTGTTTCCAGCACTTTCTGCTTTTAGTTTGGACTCAGAGTGTCTGTGAGGTGATAAAGTGTCCCGAGAGATTCCATCCCGCAGCCTCCTACTGGCGAGAAGCCCCGGAAACCACAACATCAGTGTGTGTCTGATAGTGGAAGGTCGGAGCTCTGAGCGGACTGCCGCTGATTTATCTGGGTGTATCTACACACATCGCCGCCGTTTCACTCTTGTGTTCCTATCCTAATGTCATTTTAAGGCACTGAGGGTGTAAAACCCTTGTTACTGGAGCAGACAGAATGTAATATTCTCTGCCGACAGGAGGTGGGGATTAGGGATTGCACGCAGACAGAAGGAAACCAGTCAGGTTCTGTGAGATCCCGGGGGAACATTCCCGCTGGAAATGAAGGCGTCTGCAATTACCCCTTCGGTCAGATTTAATCTTAAAGCACTCCTGCTGGTAATGCGTTTCCGGAAAGGTCAGGGCAGGCTGCAGATCGCATGTTGTAATCAGGGACTGTAGCTCAAAAACAACACTATACAGCAAGGCTTCCTTCTCCCTCCCAGGGACTGGGCTCCTCCTGCCCCAGAGGAGGTCTCAAGGACGAGTAAATTCACAGAAGCAAAAACGGGCAGCTCAGCGGGACAGACCCTCGCTTCAGGCATTGAGTGAGGAGATTCAGTTCATCAGAAACGTTCCATTGACCAATGAGCCCCAGTATTCATCAAACTGGGGAGGTCTAGACCCAATTTTAACTCTCCTCCCCGGTCTGATTTAATGCTCCATCGGCAAGACACGGGAAAAAAGACAATATGACAGGAAACAGATGACCAGAAACTGGCTAAAACTGAGCCATTGAATTAGAGATGAGTTCAGGGGGTCCCAAACATCACAGTGTCACATTGTCAGAGACTGAGAAGGGCAGGGGTCTGGGGACTGAGCTCAGGGTCCAGACAGTAGTGGGAACAGGGATGATCGGGAGCAGACTAGGAGCTGGGCAGAGATTTTAGAATTAGAGAGCAGCATAGCAGTTGGAAGGGCTCCAGAGATAGGGAGGTGTGTAGGGGCCAAAGGGGGTTACAGCAATAGGGAGGGGTGTAGGGGCTGGAGGGGGTTATAGACATAGGGAGGGATGTAGGGGCCAGAGGGGTTTACAGAGATAGGGAAGGCTCTAAATGCTGGAAGGGGTTACAGAGATGGGTAGTGGTATAGGGGTTGGTGTAGGTTACAGAGATGAGGAGGAGAGTGGAGTTTTCAGAAGGATACAGAGATAGGGATGGATGTAATGTCGGGGGGTGTTACAGAGGAAGTGAGGGGTGTAGGGATATAGGCAATTATAGAGATAGGGAGGGGTGTAAGGGTTCGAGGAGGAATGCAGAACAAGGTTAGGAAGAGATATTTTAAAGTGGTTATGGAAAACACGAGGGATGGACCAGTAATAAAGGTCTTAAACTGGGGGAAGGCCAATTTCATTAACTTAAGGGAGGACCTGGCAAAGGTAGATTGGGAGCATCTATTTGCAGGTAAGTCTACATTCAAAGCATTCAAAGGAGAAATAGCAAGAGTTCATGGTCAACATGTTCCTGTAAGGGTTACAAGTACAGGAACAATAGATGTCAAGGATTGGATAAAAAGAGAAAAGGAGGCATATGACATGTATAGGGAACTAATGACAAGAGAGACCGAGCATAAAAAGTGTAGGGAAGTGCTTAAAAAGGAAATTAGGAAGGCTAACAGGACTCACAAGAAATCACTGGCAGACAGGGTTAAAGTAAATCCATAGGCATTCTATAAGTATATTAAGGACAAAAGAATAACCAGGGAAAAAGTTGAGCCCATTAGGGACAGCAGGGGCAATCTGTGAGTGGAGCTGCAAGGTTCAGGTGAGGTCCTAAATGAATATTTTTCATCGGTATTCACAAACAAAACTGACTTTGTAATTGGAGGATTCAGTGGGTAGGTAAAAGTCTAGTGTAGGTCACCATACATAAAGACGAGTCCTGATGAAGGGTCTCGGCCTGAAACGTTAACTGTTCATTTCCCTACATAGATGCTGCCTGATCTGCTGAGTTCCTCCAGCATTTGCGTGTTTTTCAAGAGGAGATACTCGACATCTTAGTGGGCTTAAAGGTGGATAAATCCCAAGCACTGGATGGGATTTGCCCTAGGCTGCAATGGGAAGCAGGGGAAGAGATTGCTGGGGCTTTTGCTGGGATTTTAAATCTTCATTGGACACAAGTGAGGCACCAGATGACTGAAGGGCAGCAAATGTGGTCACCCTTTTCAAGAAAGGCAGCAGGGAAAAGTCTAGTAATTATAGATCTGTGAGCCCAACATCAGAGGTAGGGAGAATGCTGGAAAAAAAAATCTGAGGAAGAAGATTAATGAGCATTTTGAAAGGCAGGGACTAATCAGAGACAGACAATGTGGCTTTGTCAAGGGCAGGTCCTGTCTGACCAATTTAGTTGAATTGTTTGGAGGTAACAGATTGCATTAATGAGGACAAAGCAGTAGATGTGATTTACATGGCCCTTGACAAGATCCCACATGGGAGATTGGTTCAAAAGGTTAGGGATGCTGAGGTCCAGGACAAGTTGACAAACTCGGTCCAAAATGGGCTTGGCAATAGGAGATAATGGTAGAGGGTTGTTTTTGCAATTGGATGCCTATGACTACCGGTGTCCAACAAGGATCGTTGCTGGGACTCTTGTTGTTTGTAATATATGTGAATGACTTAGATGTGGATGTGGGAGGCATGATCAGGAAATTTGTGGATGACACTAAGATTGGTGAAGTTGTTGACAGTGCGGGAGGTAGTCTTAGGTTGCAGAGAAATATCGATGTTTTGGTGAAATGGGCTAAAAATGGCAGATGGTATTTAATCTAGACAATGTGAAGTGATGCATTTTGGAAGGCCTGATGAGGCTAGGACATACACCATGAATGGTAGGGTCCTAGGGAGTATTGAGGAACAGTTGGACCTTGGAGTACAAGTCCACAGATCCTTGAAGATGGTATCACAGGTAGAAAACATGGTTAGGAAGGCCTATGGGATACTGGCCTTCATTAATTGGGGCATCAAATACAGAAGTAGGGAGGTTATGCTCCAACCTTATGAAACACTGGTCAGGCCTCAGCTGGAGAACTGCATGCAGTTCTGGTCACCACATTATAGGAAGAATGCAATAGAGCTAGAGAGGGAGCAGAGGAGATTCACCGGGATGTTGCCTGGGATGGAGCAGTTCATTTATGAGGAGAGACTGGAGAGACTGGGTCTGTTCTCTCCTGGAGTGGAAAGGTTAAGAGGGGACATGATTAAAGTATATAAAATAATAAGGGGTATAGAAAGAGTAGACTGCAGGGAACTTTTCCCCATCTCAGAGGGGGATAAAAATAGATTTAGGGTAAGAGGGAAGAGATTCAGATAGGATCTGAGGGGGACCTTCTTCACCCAGAGAGTGGTAAATACCTGGAATGCACTACCTGAGAGAATGGTTGAATCTGGGTCACATAGCATTTAGGAAGTGTCTAGATGAGCACTTGAATAGCCTCAGCATAGAAGGCTTTGGACCAAGTATTAGGATATGGGATTAAAATGAAAGGGTGCCTGCTGGTCAGTGTGGATGAGTTGGGCCAAATGAAAAATAGAATAAGGAGGAGAATTTTAAATTGATCCAGTCTTGGACTGGATGCTGAGGTGAGTTGGTGAGCATGGGGATAGAGGACTGTGGTTGGTCAGATTGTTCAGGACCCATTGTGAGATCAGACACGACAGCAGGGGACTGAACAGCCTCCGGTGAAAGGCGAGGAGGGTGTCAGGATGTCTGTTTGGGCTTTGGAACAGTTGGATCTGTCCAAGGAGCCATGGGCTGTCAGTGGAATGCCATGTTTGGAGGGAGGTGATTGGGTGCCTGTGGGCTCAGAGAACTGAGGCTTGGCAGGTGAGTAGTAGCTTGTGGGAAGCTATAGTGACCAGGAATGATCACGTGCTGCTGGGAGAGATAAGGTCCCTGGTGGCAGTAAGGCTCCACATCAGGATTTGGGGCTTCTGGACGAACAGTATGCCCATGCAGATTGAGAGGACCACAGATTTGTTGGAAATTGAAATTCTTGACAGATGTAGCCGGTGTCACTTTTTGCACTGAGATATGTGCTGATTGTGACTGTGATCTATTTGATTGACAGCCTGATGTAAAATTAGCCATTGAGTTATTTATACTCAGGATATTTGGATATATCCTTTCAAACCAGTCACAAGGGATGCAATAGTCATGTGACATTTTTAATTCATTAATCGGAGGCCTTAATTGATCTGCTAATCACTAGAGTATATCATTAAACTAATCATGGACTGCTTTGAAAGGCAGGAATTTGTAAAGGACTGAATTATCTGCAAGTCTGTGTGTTTGAGAGCTAGTGGCATTCATCAAGAAAATGGTTTAATTATGTAGAGTTGTGGATGTAAATGTAATGCACACAGGTGGCAAACCAACCCTAAAGAGGCTTGCTATCAAAAAGAATTCTCCTTTACCTGCTCTGCTTCTCAAATTCAGGAATGAAAGATGCAAACAGCTCCTCATTTTACTAACAAACCAGCACTGGGACCTGTGAGATCAGCACACTACTCCTGCAGAGTGCTTTCACGGTCTCCCTGGGGCAGCCTTCACTCTCTGCGGGTAAGCAACATCAGGGAAAGGTTGCAAATACAATTTCAATGTGCTCATTTCACAAAGCACTTCATTTGCATTTTGATAGAATCCCCAGAAGTCCCAAAGAGCTTTGCAACCAATGAAGCACCTTGAGGTGCAGTTGCTGTTGTCATGTTGGAAACAGGGTGGCCTTTTCCACCTGAGAGCACGGGCAGGGCCTTATTTAATATTTCAAATAAAACAAACTATCTCTGACTGCGGCACTCCCTCAGTACCACCCATCTCACAGTGCGACACTCCTTCAGTACCACCATCCCCAACAGTGTGACACTCCCTCGGTACCACCCCTCCCACAGTGCGACACTCCCTCAGTACTGCCCATTTTTTTTTGTACAAAATGTTTATTCGTTAAAAAACACTACAAAACAACCAACAGCAAACACGCTGCGTCGAGTACAGAAAGAAACAACCCGGCCGAAACCAATACCCGCGCAACGCTACGCCCTCAACCGCAAAACGCACGACACTTCACACCAGAATCGCGTCCGTCTCGTCCACCACACACGCGATCCCCTGAGGGGCCCACCAAGCACGGAACTCAGCCAGGGTGCCCAAGGAGACCGCGCGCTCCCTTTCCAACAACACCCGCGCGCGCACGTAAGCGCAGAAGACGGGCAGGCAGGCCGACCTGCCGGAACCCTCAGCCGCCCGCCGCCGCGTCCCGTGGATGGCCAGCTTGGCCAGGCCCAGCAGGAGATCCACCAGGAGATCCGCCGCGTGCCCCTCCCCACGTTGCACTGGGTGCCCGTAAACCAACAGCGCCGGGCTGAAGTGTAACCAGAACTTAAGTAGCAGCCCCCACAGATACTCGAAGAGAGGCTGCAACCTCTCGCACTCCGCGTACGCGTGGTACACCGTCTCCTCCCGGCCGTAGAAGTGACAGGCGGCCAGGGTGTCGGTGAACCGGCTCAGGAACCGGTTGCACGGTACCGCCCGGTGCAACACCCTCCACCCCAGGTCCCCGACGTACAGCGGGAGGACTCCAGCGTAGAGAGACCTCCACCGGGGACCCCCCCGCCGCCCGCTGGCAAGACGGACCGCCACGGCGTGTCTGGCCGGCAGACCAGGGCGAGGAAGTGAAAGGTGTGCAGGAGCAGCCCATACAAGTACCGCCTTGGCGCCTCGCGGAATGGCACCGTCGACGTGGCCTCCAGGCGGCTCAGGTTGTGCCAAGCTGCCTCCCGCAAGAGACGCCGGGCCCTGGGCCCCACCAGCAACTCTGGCGGGGCGGGGGCCGGCGCAGCTGGGACCCGCCCGGCGTCTTCCCTGGCACCCGCTGCGACTGGAGGGGAAGCGGCCGTGCGCTCGCCGCACGACACCGCGCCCCACACCCGCATCAGATCCTGGTAGAATCCGGGCAGCCCCCGCACTGCGGCATGGCAGACGTCCGCCGCCGGGAGACGTGCCCCCTCCCGGAGGCAGCATCCCCGGCGGAGGAAGTAGGTGGCCAGCGCGTGCCACCACGGGGGGTGCTCCGTGTACAGGTATCTCTGCATCGACCTCCTCTGGGTGGTGGCGACGAAGACGTTAGGCAGCACCAGCGTAGCCAGCCGGTACCACAGCATGGAGGCCACCAGCTGGTTGATGACCAGCGCCCTGCCCCAGTAAGAAATCACCCGGAGCAGCCCCGCCCAGCGCCCCAGCTGGGCGGAGACTTTCACCCCCAACTCCTGCCAGTTCGCCGGCCAGGACCCCTTGGCCGGGGACAGGTAGACCCCCAGGTAGCGGAGGTGCGTGGTGCTCCACTCGAAGGGCTGCAACTCCTCCAGCAGGGAGTTGGCCTGCCACGGCCCCACCAGCAGACCCGAACACTTCACCCAGTTGACCCTGGCGGAGGACGCGGCCGAGTAGACCCGCTGGCAGCCGCGCATCCTCCGCAGGTCCGCCGGGTCAGTCACCGCCAGGAGGACGTCGTCGGCGTAAGCTGAGAGGACGACCTCCATCGCCGGCTCGCGCAGGACCAGCCCCGTCAGCCACTTCCAAAGGAGGCACAAGAACGGCTCGACACAGACCGAGTACAACTGCCCCGACATGGGGCACCCCTGATGCACCCCCCTCCTGAAGCGAAAGGGCGCCATCAAGGACCCGTTGACCCTGACGAGGCTCTCCGCGGCGGTGTACAGCAGCCGGACGCGGGCCACGAAGTGCGGCCCGAGCCCGAACGCACGCAGGGTCCCGAACAGGTACCCGTGATCCACCCTGTCGAACGCCTTCTCCTGATCGAGGGAGAGAAAGGCGGCCGACACCCCAGCCTCCCGACACAGGTACAGCAGGTCCCGGACGAGGTGGACGTTGTACTGGATGGACCGGCCCAGGACCGTGTACGACTGGTCAGGGTGGATCACCTGGGCCAGCACGGAGCCCAGACGATTGACCATTGCCCGGGCAAACACCTTGTACTCGGCGCAGAGGAGGGACACCGGGTGCCAGTTCCGCAGACTGCGGAGATCCCCCTTCTTGGGCAGCAGGACCAAGACCACCCTGCGCCAAGATAGGGGCATCTCGCCCGTCGCCAGGCTCTCCCCCAGCACCCTCGCGTAGTCCTCCCCCAGGACGTCCCAGAAGGCGCGGAGGAACTCTACCGTCAACCCGTCCAGCCCCAGGGCCTTGCCCCGCCACAGCTGGTCCAGGGCGCCGGTCAGCTCCTCCAGACTCAGGGGAGCCTCCAGCCACTCGACAGCCTAGGGGGTGACTCAAGACAGACCCTCCCACAGAGTCGCGCACGCCTTCTCACTGGACGGATCGGGCGAGAACAGGGCCGCGTAAAACGCGCAGACCTCCCGGACGATACCCGCCCGATCCGTGACCGAGGATCCGTCTGCCGCCAGCAGCTCCACGAGCCGCCTGCGGACACCCCGCCAGCACTCCAGAGAGTAGAAGAAAGGCGAGGTGTGATCCAGATCATGGAGCATCTGGACCCGCGATCGCATGCACGCGCCACGGGACTCCTCGAGCTGTAGCCCCCACAGCGCCTCCTTCACCCCCTGGTACCTGTGCCAAACGAGTGAGTCCTCGCAGATGGATCCAGCCGAGACTCCAAGTCGAGCAGCTCCCTCTCGAGCCGCTCGATCTCGGACACCTGCCCCCTGGTCGCCCCCCTCATGTACTCTTGGCAGAAAGCTCAGACGTGGGCCTTGCCCACATCCCACCAGAGCCGGAGGGAGGGGAAGCCCTGCAACTCCTCGCGCCAAGCTGTCCAAAACAGGCGGAACGAGTCCCAGAATCGCCGGTCGTCCAGCAGCCGGTTGTTGAAGTGCCAGTGCGCGGACCCCACCTTCGCGGGCACCGGACTGAGTGCCACCCACACCAGGCGGTGGTCCAAGCACGCCACCGGCTGCATGGAGGCCACCGACACGCAGGAGACGTGCGCCTCGGACACATAGCCGATCGATCCACGAACCCCCGCCCCTCCCGCACCTCCGCGAGAAGGCGCGGGAGTCCGGGTGAAGGTTCCGCCAGACGTCGACTAGGGCAAAGGACTCAATCAGGTCCCGCAGCAGCCATACGGACGCACGGCTACTTTGGGGCCCAGAGCGATCCCTCTCCTCGAGGGTGCAATTGAAATCGCCCCCGAGGATGACGCACTCGCCACTTTTGAAGGAGCCTACCAAAGCAGACACCTCCCGAAAGAAGCGCGCTTGCGTCGGGCCGAGCTCGGAGGCGTACACGTTGACCAACTGCAACGCACGCCGTCCACGCGCACGGCCAGATGAAGCAGACGGCCCGGCACCAGCTCCCGAACCCGCAATATCTCCGGCTGGAAGGTCGGGGCCAACAAGATCGCCACCCCGCTTGAAGTGGAGCTGAGGTAACTCATGTAGACCCCCCCGCGCCACTCCAGGAGCCAGGCAGACTCGTCTCCTGGAACGGTGTGGGTCTCCTGCAGGAAGCTCACCGTGTACCTCCCGTCCCGCAGGACCGAGAGGTGGTGGAACCTGCGGAGAGACCCCCTGCCGCCATTGATGTTCAGGCTGGCGACGGTGACCATCATGATGGCTACAGTGCATTCCCCTCCCCGGTGCTACAGGCGGAAGGAGCAGGGCACCCCACCGAGCACCTCTGCACCCTGCACTCGGCCTCCAGGAGCAGCTTCAGATCTCTGAACCGGTGCTTCTCCGGCCGGTCCAGGCCCGATCCCTTCCCCTGGTTGAGGATGCCCCGGAGGAACTGCACGACGGCCGGCAGATTCCCCCATCAGGCGGCGGCCAGTTTGGCCTTGTTCTGCTTCCTCCAGCTGTCCTCCAGGAACTCCCGGATCCCCTCCACGGTGACGGGCTGCGACAGGGCACCGGGGACGAGGTAGTCCTCCAGCTCGTCATCGGAGGCACCCTCGCCCTCATCACCAGTCCCCAGGCTCTCGTCGACCTCCGGGCAGTTGCTGCCACCGGTAGGCGGGCCCCCCCGAAGACGGGGAATGACCCCCTCAGACGATCCCGCCCCAGGGATGACCCCCCTCCCAGGATCAGCGACGGGAGGAGACCCCACAGCCCCCGGGTCCAGGGGCCCACCCGGACCCTGGTCCCGAGGCGGGGCGGACCGGACCCTCGTGCACCGACACCACCCTCCCCCGCATGAGCCGCCCCCAGGGCGGGCGGCTCGCAGGCCCTCGCGGAGCTCGAACGGAGGACGCGAGTCGACGGGGCCACGTCCGCAGACACGCCCCGCTCCTCCCCCCCTCCGGCAGCACCGGGAGGGTACCCACCCTCCCTACTCACAGGGGCACCACCGCACGGCGGAACCGAGCGGGCAGGCGACCCAGGGGCACTCCGCCTCCCCTCAGACACGGGGGCAGAACGCATCCTCTCGGGACTCCTGGCCTCGATGGTGGCCACAAGTTGGGAGACCACCACCCCGGCCACTGCCCGCCCCTCAGGAAACCCCGGATCCGTGGGGCCCTCGTCAGGGCCAACCCCCTCCCCGGCAGGTGCGCACTCCAGGCACGCGGCCTCGACCGAGGTTGGGCCCTCACCCTCCAACGGTCCCCCCTGCACCGCAGGACCGCCCACTGACACGGGGGGCATGACCCCGACGGAAACCAAGTCGGTCCCCTCAGCGACACCCTCCAGCTCTGGGGGGGTCACCAGCCACGCACACGGCCTTCACCGGGAGCAAATCGCCCCTCTCGGGCGACCCCACTCCCTCCGACCCCTCAGACACGTGCCGGCGCCACTTCATCCCGCTGGGGTGCAGAGGCATGGTGACCTCCATCTCGGAGGGAACCTCGACCTCCGGCACCTCCCCCTCCCCCTTGACCTCCTCCGGCACCCGTGGGCCCCCAGAGACCACAGGGACCCCCATGTCTGGACCGGAGGAGGCCTCTGGCACCTGCCCCTCCAGGGGTGAGGCCTGGAGGTGCTTCTGCTTCCGCCGCGCTTTCCGACTCCGAACAGTCGCCCACCCCTCCCCACCGCCCGCACCCCGCTCACCCCCACCCCCCTCCCCCACCGGCACAGGAGGGGCAGCGGGGGCAGGGACAGCGGGGGGAGTGGCCACTGTGGGAGTGTCAACAGCATCCACCCGTGCTGCCGAGGCGGAGCCAGCAGCCTGGCGGCCGGGACAATGTCGACAGACATGCCCGAACGCCTTGCACATGTGGCACTGCGGACGGCCGGTGGCCCAGAAAACCTGGTAATGCTGCCCCTCGTACGTGATCTGGAAATGCCCCTCCGCATCCCCTCCTCGTGCCAGCTACATGAACAGCAAGCGCTGGAAAGAGTACATGTTCTCAAAGCCAGGTACAGCCGGCTTGAGTAGCATCAGGGTGGTGCTCAACCGCACCTCGCCCAGAGACCGTAAGTGAGGGAGGAGGACCTCGTCAGGGATATGGGGAAAAACGTCGGACAGGACGACCCACTGCATGGGGGTCCCCACCGGCTCCACCGGCATAAAGACATCCCCTGACGTCAGCCCCCTGCCCAAGGCCAAGGACACCTCCTTCTCCGAGCTCAATACAAACACCAGACCCCCGTACATCCTTGTGACTGCGACGACACCCGCCCTGCCCCCACCGCCTCAGACATGGCCCGCAGGCCACTCCCCAGTCCGATCGATGGAGGCACAGAGCAGCGCACCGCATTGTTCAAAGTCAACAGTCCGAAGGGTGACGGCTTCCCAGTAGCCACGCCTCCAGGAGCAGCGACGGCTGCGTAGGACCGAGGCTGTGTCACGCCCGAGGCACAGGCAGCCATGATAAGTCCCTACGCAGTCAGAAATCCGAAAACAAAACAACACACACACTGCCTGCCGGATAAGCAGCAGCACAGTAATTAGGTCCACAGGAGCAGTTCAGAGCACAAAAGGTGGGAGACGTCTCCAGATAAGCAGTCTGTGAGCCGAAAACTCCAGCATCGTCCCTCCCGCACGCAGCGAAGCGTCCGCCGGCAGCCCGGCCCGACGTTTCCCCGGCCGAACGAAAGTCCAGGAGTCACCGAGAAACTCTTCACCCAGGCACCCTGGGCCAAGTTCTCCAGTGGGAGGAAGCCGGCCGATAACACAGGCCAGATGAACTCCAGGTCCGGCTCCCTCAAAGTTCGAAACGAACCCTGGCAACTCGCCAGCCACTGCCACTCCCACAGCACCTGGAGGCCAGCTCCATTAGCAGGGAAAAAAGCACCTCTCTCGAAGAGAAGCTGCCTCAGCCCCCACTCCAGACGAAGGACACACACTCCCACAACTTCCAAAGCACTCCAAACTCACACTTGCAGATTCTTCGCCAAGAAATCAGCAGTTCAACGGAGAGCACACTCAGTACCGTCCCTCCCACAGTGTGACCCTCCCTCAGGACTGCCCCTCCCACACTGTGCACTCCCTTACTTCTATTCATTTATACAAGGAGGCTGGTTGAGTGGTGTTGCAACAACAATGTTATCAAGACCCAGGAATTGATTGTAGACTTCACGAAGGGGAAGTTGGGAGAATAACTACCAGTCTTCATTGAAGGGTCACTGGTGGAAAGGGTGAGCAACTTCAAGTTCCTCAGCATCAACATCTTGGAGGATCTGTCCTGGGCCCAACACATTGATACAATCGCGAAGAAGGCACATCAGTGGCTCTACTTTGTTAGGAGTTTGAGGAGATTTGGTATGTCACCAAAGATGCTTACAAATTTCTATAGATGTACAGTGGAGAGCATTCCGACTGGTTGCATCACAGCCTGGTATGGAGGCTCCAATGCACAGGATCACAAGAGGCTGTAAGGGTTGTAGACTTGGCCAGCTCCATCATGGGCACAATCCTCTCCGCCTTCAAGGACATCTTCAAGAGGTGGTGCCTCAGGAAGGCAGCGTCGATCATTAAGGACCCTCACCAACCTGGGACATGCCCTCTTCTCATGACTACCATTAGGGAGGAGGTACAGGAGCCTGAAGACCCACACTCAGTGATTTAGAAACAGCTTCTTCCTCTCTGCCATTAGATTTCTGAACAGTCCATGAACACTACCTCATTATTCCTTTATTTTTTGCACTACCTATTTTTGTAATATATAATCTTTGCACTGTACCGCTGCCGCAAAAAAATCAAATTTCATGTCAAATAGGTCAGTGATAATAAACCTGATTCTAATTCTGATTCTGATTACTCCGACAGCACCGGTAGTGTAGTGGTTAGCGTAACACTATTACAGCGCCAGCGACCTGGGTTCAATTCTGGCCACTTGTCTGTAAGGAGTTTGTACGTTCTCTCGTGTCTGCGTGGGTTTCCTCCGGGTGCTCCGGTTTCCTCCCACATTCCAAAGACGTACGGGTAGGTTAATTTGGGTTTAAAATGGGCAGCGTGGATTCGTTGGGCTAGAAGGTCCTATTACCACGCTGTAAATAAAATTTAAAAATTTAAAATTTAAGATGCATTTCACTGTGTGTTTCAATGTACATGTGACTAATAAAGAAATCTCATCTTATCTCACCTCCCAAACCTGCAACGTCTTCCATCAAGAAGGACCAAGGTTAGCAGGTACAGGGTTACACCGCCCCCTGCAGGTTCCCCTCTAAGTCACAGACCATCCTGAGTTGGATATGGACAGCCCTTCACTGTCACTGGGTCTGAATCCTGAACTATAGCACTGTATCCAGTGGGAGAACCTCCCAACCCATGGCAAGTGGGGGATCCACAGATCGATACATGGATTGTAATCTTGTCCTGGGAGTGGTCAGCCTCTGCAATCTGCCTGTGTCAGTGGATGTTATTTACTTGGATTTTCAGAAGGCCTTTGACAAGGTGCCACACAAGAGGCTGCTAAACAACATGCTATTACAGGAAAGGTACTAGCATGGATAAAAGACTGGCTGACAGGCAGAAGGCAAAGAGTGGGAATAAAGGGGGCCATTTTCTGGTTGGCTGCCGGTGACTAGTGGCGTTCCGCAGGGGTCGGTGTTGGGCCTGCTACTTTTCACGTTATATGTTAATGATCTGGATGACAAAATTGATGGCTTTGTGGCCAAGTTTGCAGATAGGTGGAGGGGCAGGTAATGCTGAGGAAGTAGGGAGTCTGCAGAAGGACTTGGACAGGCTGGAAGATTGGGCAAAGAAGTGCAGATGGATTACAGTGTAGGGAAGTGCATGGTCATGCACTTTGGTAGAAAAAATAAAGGCATAGACTATTTTCTATCTGGGGAGTGAATTCAGAAATCGGAGGTGCAAAGTGACTTGGGAGTCCTAGTGCAGGATTCCCTAAAGGTTAATTTGCAGGTTGAGTCGGTAGTAAGGAAGGCGAATGCAATGTTAGCATTCATTTTGAGAGGACTAGAATATAAAAGCATGGATGTGATGATGAGGCTTTATAAGGCATTGGTCAGACTACACCTGGAATATTGTGAGAAGTTTTGGGCCCTATATCTAAGGAAGGATGTGCTGGCATTGGAGAGGGTCCAGAGGAGGTTTACGAGAATGATCCCAGGGATGAAAGGGTTAATGTATGAGGAGCGTTTGCTGGCTGTAGGCCTGTACTCGCTGGAGTACAGAGGGATGAGGGGGGATCTCATTGAAACCTACTGAATATTGAAAGGTCTGGATAGATTGGACATGGAGAGGATGTTTCCAGTGGTGGGAGAGTCTAGGACCAGAGGGCACAGCCTCAGAATAGAAGGACGTCCCTTTAGAACAGAGATGAGGAAGAATTTCTTCAGCCAGAGGGTGGTGAATCTGTGGAATTCATTGCCACAGATGGCTGTGGAGACAAAATCATTGAGTATACTTAAGGCAGAGTTTGATAGGTTCTTGATAAGTAAGAGTGTCAAAGGTTACAGGTAGAAGACAGGAGAATGGGGTTGAGAGGGAAAAAATAAATCAGCTATGATCGAATGGCGGAGCCGAATAGCCTAATTCTGCTCCTATGTCTTATGGTGTTTGTTCACCTTCAATCTCTATTCATTACACACCGGCAGTGATTTCACTGCCTCCCAGTTGAAATCCTAAGGTAGTTTATCCTGTCTGGGATGGTATCATCCTGATGAACACGTGCCCTTGGATTGTTTGTATCTAAGACTTTTGATCTCTGTTCTGAGCCCTTGGACCTGGCTAGGTTTGCACCCAGCAGACACATTGCTGTGTTAGCTGAAATCCTTACCAGTAGGCATGTGGTGGTAACTATCTGTCCAACGTTTTACACTGGGCTTAACTGTTCCCAGCACCCCTTCCTCAGGTATATTGCTTTGCATGACTTGTCCTCACTTGCAGATGTTGCTGGATGTTAATGGTGAGCCAGCTCATGTGAACAGGGTGGGTGTAGATTGTTCCCTGTGACCCAGGGATCTAGAGCTAGCAGATGGTGTCAGAACGAGGGGAAATTCCCTTACACAGAGAGCGATGAATCCTCGGAATTCTCAGCCCAGATATCTGTGGGCACCTCGTCGCTGACTTTGTTCAGGCTGAGTTCAATAGAAGGCATCGGAGCTTTTTGGGATGGTTGGGAAATTGGAGGAGACACTGGATCACGGAATGGAGGAGTGGGCTTGAGTCCTCAAATGGCTTCCTCCTAACTTTTCTGTTCCACTCACCAGTGCGATCCCTGCACACCAACTTTCCTCAGATACTCACCACTGATACCGGGTCACAGGCACACACCATTTACCGGGTTACAAACACCCACCACTGATACAGGGTCACAGACACTCACCGCCAATACCAGGTTACCAACACTCACCACCGAAACCAGGTCACAGACATTCACCACTGATACCAGGTTACTGACACCCACCATTTACTGGGTTACCCACACCCACCACTGATACCAGGTCACCAACACCCATCATTTACCAGGTTATCAACACCCACCACTGATACTGGGACACAGAACTCACCACGGATACCAGGTTACCAACACTCACGACCAATACCAGGCCACAGACACAAACCACCAATACCGGGTCACAGACACTCACCCCTGATACCAGTCACCAACACTCACCATCGATACTGCTTCATAGACACTCACCACTGCAGCACATACTTTATTGTGAGGTTGTCAGGAACTTTAAGCAGACCATCTTTATCCAGCTCAGCTGTGGAACAATTATTTCGTCAATGTAGCTCTTGAGAGTCAGGTTCAAAGTCCCTTGAGCAGCACAATTGTGTTTGAGAGGCTGTGGAAAATACTGCTGGCAATAGCTGAGGATAAGGTTTAAAGCTGAAATGAATATGATACCAATGGCCACAACATTTTAATTAACACTATTCCCTAACACAGACTTTGAACCGAGCACTGAGCTCATCATCCACTGGACAGCAGTGAACTTTATCTTCCCAATATGTTCAGAGGCATGGGTTCCATACAACAGGCACCTCAAAGCACTGGAGAGATACCACCAGCGTTGTCTCTGCAAAATCCTCCATCTCCAATGTCAGAATCCTCTCCCAGACCAATGTCACTAACATTAAGGCTCTACTTACAGTGTTGGCTCTATTGGCCTTGCATATCCGACACCACATTCCCGAAACAGACACTCTATTCTGAGCTCTGTTGTGGGGGGAGATTATGGGGCAGATAGGGGGAAAGATTCAAGGATGTGCTTGTGTACTGCTTGGGAAAAAATGCAGCAGTCCCGCTGATTTTTGGGAATCCCTGACCCATGACTGCTCAGAATGGAGAAGGGGCATTCAGGATGGGAGAGAGAACCTCGAGGCCATGCATCGGGAGTACACAGAGACCCTGTGTAAGTGGCAGAAGGTGCATACCAACTAACAAAGTGTATACCTGTCCACTCCATTAAGCATCTTCTGTCCCAACTGTGTAAGAGTCGCATCAGAACTTTCAGAGCAGAGTGGAAGCAAGTCATCCTCAAACCCAAGGAACTGTCAAAGAAGGAGAGGGAGGAAAAGGGGAAGGGCGGATAGTTTTGGGGAAAGACTAGGGAATGGGACTGACGGGATCACTCAGCAGAGTCTTGGCATGGACTGGATGAGTGGAATGTCTACTTTTGTTTGTAAGTCTGTTCTGGTTTGAAGACTACATTTTCCAAGGCCGATGCCCACTCACCCTGGTCATCTCTGACTGACGTCTCTAGAGAGGACAAGAGGGCTGCCCCGATGGAGGCAGGCTTACACTCCACAGCCTTGGTCACAGCATGTCCCAAAGCCAAGGGTGTACCATTCGAGTGTGGACACTATTGCCCTGTAGATAACATAGTGAGTAATTCCTGCCCAGTAGAATCCCAGAGGGCAACAAGCAGATCAACTTGTTTCAGTGACAGTGTCTGAAGGATAGTTATTGGCTCTCAGACACCAAGGTGGATTCCCTGGAGGGCTTTGGAACAGTGCCCTGGGAGGGCCGGTGTTTCCACAAGGTGACACCTCTGAGAGTTTGGCACACAGCTGGTGAGTATCTAAGGGATAGTGCCAGGTTTAGCTCATCCTCATGGGCTGGCACTCAGTCAAATATGGAGAGAAGCTTTGATCCCCCATACTCAGCCAGTGTATCCCACTCCAACACAGGGGCCCAGCTCATTCCGAGTGCAGGCAGGGTCTTCCAGACCCACACAGGGACCATGCTCGCTCAGTCCCAGGCTTCCCACCCCTGTACAGCAACCACGATTGTTCAATAGAGAGCTAAAATCAGTTGGGAAAAGAGAAGAGTCCTCAGGACTCAGAGATCATTTGGCTCCTCCAACCATCCTCACTCAGTTCCCCTCCACCTGAGCCCAGGGCCACTCCCTGAACTTCTCACTCAACACTTTACATTTCCACATCCCTGGGCGAGGAATCCCATCCTGATCCGACCAACCAGCCCAGATACCACACAAATTCATACAGTTATACAGCACAGAAACAGGCCCTTCGGCCCAACATGTCCATGCTGGCCAAGGTGCCTACCTGAGCTCGATCCATTTGCCTGCGTTTGGCCCATATCCCTCTAAGCATTTCCTATCTATGTACCTGTCCAAGTGTCTTTTAAAAGTTGTAATTGTATCCAGCTCTACCACTTCCTCTGGCAGCTCGTTCTATATACCCACCACCCTCTGTGTGGATAATGTTGCCCCTCAGGTTCCCTTTAAATCTTTCCCCTCTCACCTTAAACCTATGCCCTGTAGTTTTGGACTCCCCTACCCTGGAGAAAGGGCTGTGACTATTTACTCTATCTATGCCGTATTCAAGGAGCAAGTTGCTATTGACTTTCAGTTTCCGGGTAACCGGTCCTGGGCACTCAGTGAATAAATTGGAATGAAGCCCAGGGGTGGTTCGCTCACCCTTTGCCAGTATTCCCTACACTGGTACATCTAATCCTACTCCATGGCTCGGCTCCAGATATTCCATTCTAATGATTTAATTGATCCCTCTTTAATCCTCTTAGTCACCCTGATGTTGTTCTTAATTTATTAGCATTTTAACTACTGTTTATAAATGGCTCCTTTGTGTAGTTCAGGTTGGGATGTTAAGTCCAGGACTTGGTCCTTCCCCAGGGGTGTGCTCTGCGGTTTCTCCTCTGAATGTCTCAAACGCCTCAAAGGTCCGTCACGGTTGGGAGACACCATCTCCTTCATTGACCCTTCATCCGCACTTCAAACCTTATGCCCTTGCCTGGCCCCGGGTCCTGTCCTGCACGACCAAGCACCTTCTGGCTGAATTATCCCTGACGGGGACATACTCCACTCCCCAAATCTTCTGACAAGATGCAGGAACCATTGAATGTTACCAGCACTGACTGTTGAAATAAAATACAGAGGGAGGGGAATCCAGAGGGGGGGGAAACACAGAGGGAGTAAAGCGGTTTAACTGACCATCTGTCTGCCTGGGAGAAAGGTTTGGAAGGAGCTGTTTGCTACAATGTTGCTGAGCTGAAATGAGTAATGTTCCCTGCAGGAGGCAGTATCGACCCACTTTTGTAAGGTTTCAGTGAGCATGTGGGAGCTGCCAGCATTGAAACAGCCCCACCTGTTATTTTATCACAGTGACCCAGGACATCCCACACCCTGTTGTCTTATAATCCAGTCCGAGACCACAGATTGACATATGCTTTTCAAAAGCCAATCTCTACATTGGACTGCAGCATTTATCACTGTGAAAGCTGCATAAATACTCCCAAAGTCAGGGCTGAGAGACCTGCAGGATGTGGATTCACAGGAAGGTTGAGGGAATCCTGGAACTGCCCTCCTGCAGCCCTGCCTCCCTCCCCATTGACCAATACTGTGTGTGAGTGTGTGTGTGAGTCAGTGTGTGTATGAGTCAATGTGTTTGTGAGTCAATGTGTGTATGAGTCATTGTGTGTGTGTGTGTGTGTGTGTGTGTGTGTGTGTGTGTGTGTGTGAGAGAGAGAGAGAGAGAATGTGTATGTGTAAGTCAGTGTGTGTGAGTCAGTTTGTATATGGGCCATTGTGTGAGTGTGTGTGTGAGCATGTATATGTGAATCAGTGTATGTGAGTCAGTGTATATATGAGTCTGTGTGTGTGTGTGTGTGTGTGTGTGTGTGTGTCAGTGTGTATCAGTGTGTGTGTCAGTGTGTGTGTGTGTGTATCAGTGTGTGTGAGTCAGTGTGTCAGTGTGTGTGTGTATGTGTGTGTATGTGTGAGTCAGTATGTATGTGAGCAAGTATGTGTGAATCAGTGTGTGTGACTCTGTGTGCGTGCATGCGTGCGTGCGTGCGTGCTTGTGTGTGTGTGTGTGTGTGTGTGTGTGTGTGTGTGTGTGTGTGTGTGTGTGTGAGTGAGACGAGGGGTGTGGCAGTGGTGGTGGTCAGGACCAGTGTGTATAAAGCAGGCATCGACAGGGTGGGAATTTATAGAGTGGGAATGTGTAAAGCTGGTGTGTATAGTGAGGGTGCTTGTAGGGAGGGTGTGTAAGGGATGGCAGTTGTGGGGTGGCACATAGAATGAAGAAATGGGTGAAGGTGAGCGCAAGAGGTGTGGGGAGGGTGCCAGTTGGTGACAATGTGTTGTTGGGTGACAGTGGGTGCTACAGGATGACAGTAGGTGTCACAGGGTGACTGTGTCAATGAGTGATAGTGGGTGTCATGGAATGGAGATGGGTGTCACAGTGTGAAGGTGGGAGTCCCTGGATGGTGGCGGATGTCACTGGGTGTCATAGGGTGGAGGTAGGTGTCACTAGTTGACAGTGGGTGTCATGGGATGGAGGTGGGTGACACTGGGTGACGGTGGGTGTCACGGGGTGCTGCCAGGTGATATACAACGCCGGTGAGAAGGGGGTTTTGATAACATTCAGTGTTCAGGATCCATCAGGCTGCACAGAGTGGGTGTGAGCTCTCTGGCACAAACGGGTGTGAGCTAAGTCGGCCTCTAAACAATCAACTTGTCTCAGCAGTAGTTCTTCCAAGAAATGAATCATATTTCTGCAGTGGTGTTCCCAGTCTTTCCCCCTCCCTGGTGAACAGCTGGTGATGGGGTGAACACTACCACTACAGTCCTGTCCTGCTGGGGGTCCAGAACTGCCTGCATCCAATCAATACACACACACACACACACACACACACACACACACACACACACACACACACACACACACACAAACAATTACCCACATCACATCATATTTGGGCAGGAACCTTCATCCCATTGCAGTTAGGGACCACATTTAATCACCAAACAATTCAGGCTAAGAACCATAATTGAACTCAGCTCCTGTATTCATCCACTCAGCAGCTAATTATTTCAGTAACTAATACCATGTTGCAAGATTTACGATCATAACATCATGGATAATAATCTTACAGCAGTTCTCTTAAATTAGTTTCACCTGCTATCGTAACACGGCAAAGGTGTATGAACCAATTGTAATTTTGTTCATTTCTGAACTTAGCCTAGTTTAAATTGCAATGGACTGTTATATTTGAAGATAGGATCTAATCCAAAAACAGAAAGACAGGCTTGTGATTTCCCCAGTACTTCAATACAAGATGAAAATTACACCATGTGGCCCTTTGAGTCTGCTCCACCATTCATCGGGAACCATGGCTGATCTTCTACCTCAGCCCCATCTTCCTGCCCCGTCCTCAGATCTCCTAATTTCCTCAATATCTAGAAACCTATCCAACTGTGTTTTAAATGAACCCAGTGACTGAGACTCCACAGCCAGTGGGGACAGAATTCCAAAGGTTCACCACCCTCTCAGTGAAGATATTTCTCCTCATCTCAGTGTTAAAAAGCTGACTCCATATTTTGAGACTCTGCCCCTGATCCTAACTCCTCTGCCAAAAGAATCATCCTTTTGCATCCAGCCTCTTGATCCCTGTCAGAATGTTGTACATTTTAATGAGATTTCCTTACATTCTTCTGAAGTCTAACACATACAGTCCCAGTTACTCAATCTCTGCTCGTATGACAAACCTGTCGTCCTGGAACCCTGTCTGGGTGCACTCCGTCTGTGATGAGAATGGCCTTTTCTAGATAAGAAGACTTGGACCATCCAAAACGCTCCACGTACACTCCAACCAAGGCTCTCTATAATTGAAGTCAGGCACCTTTACTGCTGCATTCAAACCTTCTGCTGAGCCACAAACCTCTCTGCTGTACTGATCTCATAAATGCTGCTATACCACTTCTTTTCCATTTTTCCTGTTCTTCCTGAATATTGAATCCCTGGAATATTTAGCTCCCAGCTTTGGTCACCCTGTGGTGATGTTTCTGTACTGGTCATTAGAACAGACCCATTTACCATGATCTGTGATGTAATTCATTCATCTTGTTGTGGATGCAGCCTGCATTGGGGTATAGAACCTCTGACCTTTCCATGCACTTCCATGCAACCTGCTTTTGTTTCCACTGCCAGTTTATTTTGTCACCACGTTTCTAACTTCCACTTTGTTTCTCTCTGCTCTCTCTCCTGTCAGTTCCCATCCCTGCTGCTATTTAAACCCTCCCCAAAAACACCAGAAACCCCTCTATCCAGTGAGGATGTCAGTCCTGGTCCTGCAGAGGTGCGTCGTGTCCGACTTGTACAGGTCCTGTCCGCTCCGGAAACTGTCCCAGTGCATCTGGAATCTAAAGCCGTCCCTCCGCACCATCTCTCCAGTCAGGTATTCGTCCTCCCTGTGCTCTGATCCCTGAACTGGTTAGCACGTGGCACTGGGAGTAATCCTAAGATTACCACCTTTAGGTTCCTGTTTAGGACAAACTAAAATCACCTTTCATTCTTCTAAACATGAGAGTAAAGGACCTGCCTGGTTAATCTTCCCTCATTGGACAAACCCATCAAATCAGGAATCAATTTGGTGAACATACTCTACACTCCCTCTATTGCAAACATTCTGTGGGTAAGGAGACCAGACTGATACACAATTCCAGATGCCTTCTCACCAGGACATTATATAATTGTGGTAAAACACCTTTACTCTTGTACTCAGTCTGTTGCAATAAAGCCCAACACACCATTTGCCTTCCTAATTGCTTGCTATACCTGGATATTAACTTACAGTGATTCATATACAAGGACCTCCAGGTCCTTCTGAACACTAACACATTTCAGACCCTCATCATTTAAACCATAATCACTCCATTGTATGAACCAAAGTGGATGACCTCACATTTTCCATATTAGATAAGATTTTTATTAGTCTCATGTACATCGAAACACACAGTGAAATTCATCTTCTGCGTAGAGTGTTCTAGGGGCTGCCCACAAGTATCGTCACACTTCCGACGCCAACATAGCATGCCCACAACTTCCTAACCCGTACGTCTTTGGAAGGTGGGAGAAAACTGGAGCACCCAGAGGAAACCCACGCAGACATGGGGAGAACGTACAAGCTTCTTACAGACAGCGGTCTGTAAGGAGTTTGAACCCCCGGTGGCTGGCGCTGTAATGGTGTTGTGCTAACCACTACACTACTGTGCCTGCCCATGTTATGGACCATCCGTTGAGTCCTTGTCCATTTACTTAGCCCACCAGAATCCCCCTGGTCTCTCTGCACCTTCCTCCCAGCCTACACTGCCCCCAGATTTGTATCATCTGCACCAAACTTGGATATATTACAGAGCAAAGAATAAAGTGCTGGAGGAACCCGGTGGGTCAGGCAACACCTGTGGAGGCAGAGGGATGATCAACGTTTCAGGTTGAAACCCTGAATCAGGACTCACTGGATATACTACGGTACTGTAGTGGAAAAAAATGCAGATGATGGAAATTTGAAATAAAACATGCCGGAAGCATTCAGCTGGTCAGGAAGCATTTGTGGAGAGAGAAAAACAGTTAATTTCTCAAATGAAAGAGTCTTAGACCATTTCTGGTGAAAAGTCTGCATTTGAAATGTTAACTCAGTTTCTTTAAGGTGAGAGGGGAAAAGTTCAAAGGAGATGTGTGGGGCAAGTATTTTTACACAGAGTGGTGGGTGCCTGGAACTCACTGCCAGGGGAGGTGGTGGAGGCAGACACATTAGTGGCGTTTAAGTCATTTACGTAGGTACATGAATATGAAGGGAATGGCAGGATAGGGATCAAGTGCAAGCAGATGGGATTTAATTTGACACCATGGTTGGCACAGACATGGTGGGCCGAAGGGCCTGTTCCTGTGCCGTACTGTTCTATGTTCTATGTTCTATATTCTCTCTCCACAGATACTGCCTGACCTACTGAGTATTTCCAGCATTTTCTGTTTTAAGTTCACTGCCAGTTGACTTGGGTGAAGGATGATACCTGAGTTATACAGCAAGGAAACAGGTCCTTTGGCGCAACTCATCCATGCCGACATAGCCCCCATTGAACTCGAATTTGTTTCAGTCTCTGGACCAATGTAGAGTGGAAGCAGGCAGGAATTCATTCGACTCATTAAGTTGTCCTAGTTCTTTGAATGACTCTCCAATCAGTCACACAGTCCCATTTACTCCTCAGAGACCCACTCACCTGAGACTGTGGGAAATGCAGTACAGAAGGAGTGTCACAATGTGAGAGGGGCAGTACTGATGGCCGGTCTGCCTGCCTGCCCGTCTTCCGTGCTTACGTGCGCCCGCTGGTGTCCTTGGAGACGGAGCACGCGGTCTCCGTGGGCACCCTGGCTGAGTTCCGCGCTCGGTGGGCCTCTCAGGGGATCGTGCGTGCCGTGGACGGTACCAATGTGATTTTGATCTGAAGTGTTGTGTGTTGCGGTAGCGGGCATAGTGTTGCGTGTGTGTTTCACGGGTAGTAGTTTGCATTATTCTCTGCAGTTATGTAGTTGCTTAGTCGTTTCTTTCTGTATTAGATGTAATGTATTGATATTGGTTGTCTTTTGCAGTGCTTTTAGCCAATAAACGTTTGTAAAAAAAAAAGGGGCAGAACTGAGCCCGATGCTGCTGATCTACGGTCACCCGGTGCGGCGGGGGGCAGGCTACGCAGGGGATCTCCTGGTGGGTCTTCTCCTGAGCCTGGTCAAGCTGGCCATCCACAGGTCCAGGCAGTGGGCGGCCAAGGGTTCCAGCTGGTCCGCCTGCCTGCCCAGCTTCCAGGCTTACATCTACGCGCAGGTGTCCTTGGAGAGGGAGCACGTGGTATCCGCGGGCACCCTGGTTGAGTTCCGCGATCGGTGGGCCCCTCAGGGGATCGAGTGTGTCGTGGACGGTGAAAATGCGATTCTTCTCTGAAGTGTTGCGTGTGCGTTTAGCGGATGTTCTTCTCTGCTGTGTTGTATGCGCATTTAGCGGGTGTTAGCATTATTGCTGCAGTTATGTAGCTGCTTAGTTTGTTTTCTTCTATTTTCTGTATTAGTTGTAGTATGTTGACACTGGTTGTCCTTTTGTAATGCTTTTAGCCAATAAACGTTTATATTAAAAAAGGGGGCAGTACAGGGAGTGTTACACTATGGGAGGGGCAATACTGAGGGAGTGTCACACTGTGGGAGGGGTAGTACTGAGGGAGTTTCACACTGTGGGTGGGGCAGTACTGAGGGAGCGTGATTTGAACTCAGCACCCTGAGGTTAGAGGAGTACGCATAGGGACAGGTTGGACAGAGGAGAGCCGCCTTCCACTGGCTCCTGTGGGGAGAGAGTGGGATGGTTATCCCGCCGCTTTCTGCGGACACACCGGCGGCAGGAGTGAGCCTGCTTCACACTCTGTGGGGACAATGTCTTGTTGTTCTGCGTTCACGGAGGCAGCGAGCAGCTTAAATACTGCACACCCACCACCGGGTTTCTGCCGGGCGGCACAGCTGATGGGGTGACACCTCCCAGGAGGAACAATGTCCACACAATCTCCTTCAGGTAACCGCGACGTCCCCCGCGCCTTTAACCGTGCAGTGTTTATCCCCGGACCAGAGTCTCCCACAGACACAGGGCTCTGGTCAGGGATCTGAAGATTTCAGCAATCCCGATGCACAATACAAATTATGCATGGCTGCCATCTATTGTCAGTACAGAGTTTACCGGTGAAAACAAAGTATTTCCCAAGTAGGAGAGTTCACTTTTTATCGTGTTGTAGGGGGTCCACAGGTTTCATAAGTTGCTGGAGAGCAGCTGCTCGCAATATCTTTGTGACCAAGTCCTTTCCTGACTGAGAGGTGGGATCCCACCAGCAGTGCACCGGTGTTAGCAGAGAGCTTGTCTGTGCCAGCGACCTTCATGAGGCTGCTGGTTGTAGGTTAAAGTGGAGATCCTCTTCAGGTACATCCTCCTGTTTCTGCGGGTTTCCCCCACACTCACCACCCGTGGGGAGCTTGCCCAGACAAGACCCCGCCCGTTGGTGTAGGGAGGTCACATTGCACTGGATCCCCACCCTCTGCCCAAGCTCCCCGCTCCCCTCTCCCCACACCACGGACTATTCTTCCTCAGTCACAGCGCCAGGGGTTCAGGGGGTCATGATGTTGTACAGTACAGGAACGGGCCCTTTGGTCCATTGCCAACCTCCTCACTAATCCCATTTGCCCACATTAGAACTGTATCCTTCTATGCCTGGCCCGTCTAAATGTCTCTTAAACGTAGTGATTGCATCTGATTCCACCACCTCCTCCAGCAGTGAGTTCCAGATATCAAACACTCTCTGCGTTCAATAAACCTTTCTCTTTAGATTACTTTAAAACTCCTTCTTAATTTATATTCTCTTGTTTTTGATATCCTATCATGGGAAAGAGATTCCTGCTATCTACTGTCCTACCGTCCCCCCTCTCATAGTTTTGTACATTTCTATCAGGTCGCCCCTCAGCCTCCTTCGCTCCAGGGAAAAAAAGCCCAGTTTATCCAATCTCTCCCCATAACTAAAGCCTTCCAATCCCGGCAACATCCCGGTGAATCTCTTCTGCACTGTCTCCAGTGCCACCACCTCCTTCCTATAGTGTGGTGACCAGAACTGCACACAATACTCCAAGTGCTGACTAATCTGTGTTTTGTAAAGTTGCAACATAATGTCCTTTATGTCCTATGCCCTGACCTATGAAGGCAAGCACGCCACTGCCCTCTCCACCACCCTCTTTGTTGCCACTTTTATGGAACTATGGACTTCAGACCCTAGGTCCCTCTGTTCATCAACATTCCTTAGTGTCCTACCATTGGCTGTACACATCCTACCCCTTGTCTTCCTAAAGTGCATCACTTCGCATGTCAGTGTTAAGTTCCATCTGCCAACGCTCCGCTCAACCCTTCACCTGATCTGTATCCTGCTGTAGCCTTAGACAACCTTCCTCACTATCCACACACCACCAACTTTTGTGTCATCCACAAGCTTACTAACTATATCTCCTACATTCACATCCAAGTCATGAATATATATCACAAACAGTAAAAACACACCTTACCAAAGTCCCTATAGATACCTGCTATTACCCTGCCTTCATCAATCTTCTTAGTTACCTCCTCAAAATCTCACTCAAATTAATGCGGCAGGATTTCCCCAACACAAAGCCATGCTGACTCTTGCTGATCCCAGCACTGATCCCAACAGTACACCACTAGTCATAGACTTAGAAACAGAATAACATCCTTCCTCCAGCCTCCCATCACCAAGCCAATTTTTGATCCAATTAGCCAGCTTGCCTTGGATCTGATATGCCTTACCTTTCTGGATCTTGTCAAATGCATTATTAAAATCCATATGACAAAATCTACAGGCCTGCCTTCATCGATCTTCTTCGTTACTTCCTCAGAAAACTCAATAAAATTAGTGAGCTGGGATTTCCCCCACACAAAGCCATGCTGACTATCCTCAATCAGTCCCTACCTTTCCAAATGTACATACTTCTCGCTGCCTCGGAAAAGCAGCCAGCATAGTCAAAGACCCCACCCACCCGGGACATTCTCTCTTCGCACCTCTCCCACCAGGTAGAAGACACAAAAGCCTGAAAGCACATACCACCAGGCTCAAGGAACACCAAGCTCTATCCCACTGTTATTAGACTATTGAACGGTTCCCTAGTATGATAAGATGGACTCTTGACCTCACAATCTACCTCATTATGACCTTGCACCTTATTGTCTACCTGCACTGCTCTTTCTCTGTAGCTGTGACACTTTATTCTGCATCCTGTATTGTTTCACCTTGTACTACCTCAATGCACTGTGCAATGAATTAATCTGTATGAACGGTGTGCAAGACAAGTTTTTCACTGTACCTCAGTACATGTGACAATAATAAACCAATTCCAATTCCAATAAATCCTATCCCTTAGAATTTTTGCCAATAATTTCCCCAAGTTAACAAGGTCAAGGCCCAAGGACAATTGCCCCCAGCTTGTGATGGTGCACAGTGCATTGCATCATAAAGACATTGCATCATAAAGGGTGAGAGGCCACAGGGTCACTGAGTAATGAGTGGTGCATCACCATGGAGTTACAAGTATTGTGTGACTGAATTACAATGTTAGTGTGTTCTGTGCATGGATGTCTCTGTGGTATTGTGGAGGTGAGTCACTATGTAAGAGGGGCTCTACATTTTTGACTATTATTTTGCTAGTGCTACCATGGAAACATGTCAGAGGGAGTACTGCAGTATCAGGTGAGGCATGATGTAGAAGTCCCTCTGCTCCAAGCACACATCAGATATTTTTTGGCTCTCTCTGGCAAGTGAAGAAGATCTGGTCATTGCGCATTGCTGTTTGTGGGAGCTTGCTGTGCACACACTGGTTGCTCCTCACCAGCTGCAAGTCCCTTGGCAAGTTTTGGTAGAAGCCACAGCATGGGCTGGATTAGGGTTTGAAACCACAGTTTTCTGGCACGACCAACAGTCGGTATTCGCAGCATCACTTAGAACTTACAGTGGAGGAACAGGCCATTAGGCCTTGATGATCCATGGCGGAGCTCCTAACCCTTCCACTCTGCCATCAGATCCTCTGGTCCTTCTTCCCCATAAGTTTACCACCTTGCCCTTAAACCAGAACTGAGCAATGAGAGGGGAGAGCGGGAGGATCAAACAAAACAGAGAGGTCTTTTGGTTTCACCAATGTTAGTTTTACTGAAAACTCTCAGAAAGTTGACTGCTAATAATAAAGTGATTGAAATGAAGCATTTTAAACAACAGTTATGTGGTGGTGAGGATCTCCAGTGGCAGAGACTGGACTGATACCTAACCAGTCCTTTGGTGGGTTCGGGTTAGAGTTAGGGTGGGGGTTACGTACACAGTGGCACCAGACCCTGACGGTCAGCTCACTTCTCCCCTGCAGCCAATGCGGACCTGCAATGGGCAGTGATCAAACTGGACCTCCCAAGAGCTTGGGCCTCAGAGAAGGCGATGATGAAACCCTACCGATACCGGCCATGGGAGTTTGCATCAAAGTGGAGGAAATTCCAGTCGTGCCAGCCTGTCTCAGCTCTGCATATTCACAACCTTCCCGAACACACCCCTCAGGATCAGGATTGTTCACAGGAGGTGACCTTTCCATTGCCAATGTCTGGCACACTGAGTTAACTGAATTAACACAACTGGACTCTGCATTCACCAAGGCAGTTCCAATCTTCCTCTGCAAGTGTCTCAATGCGGTGCTTGCAAGTTTTCTGAACTGGGATCCCGTCCAAATATCCACTTTGCAGGGATTCTGAAATGATACGTTGCTGCTGGTGTTTGCGACTCCCAGTGGTGGTTGTACAACTGGAATTTGGAATTCCCTGGAGTATTCCTCCACCTCCCCATCTCTCTTTCTTCAATCCCCCCTCTTTGACCAAGGTTTCGGCCTCCAGTCTCAATCTCTCCCCTCGTGGTTTGCTGTTCATGGAACCTGCCAACACTCCTGTTTGCCACTGCAGGACCTTTAATTATATTAAAGGGGTTGTACAAATGCAGTTGTTCCTCCTTTCAAAGATATTGAGGGCACATTAAGTTCCTCCTCATGCAAATGATTCTTGAAATAACCAGTGCAGTGCAAGCAACCTCGAAGTATGCAGCTGTCTAGAGAGATGGTCCGCTCTTTTTGAAACAATGGAAATGGGAAAGGGGAAGGTCCTCCTGGAAACTGCAGTTCAGGCTCTGGACAATGGAAGGCGCTGTGGAGCAGCTTGTCACAGTACTGCTCAGTACTTCCATGAGGGCGATGGGAGCTTGGCTTGGACACTCAGCCATCAGTGCGGAGATACTGTGCTTCCAAGAATTTGCCATTCAAGATTTTATTAATTCTTGATACTGCCCCTGGGCATCCTGCATTTTTGGATAATTTTCATCCAAATTTCAAGGTTGTGTACATGCCACTGAACACAACAGCTGTTTTTCAGCCAGTGGATCAAGGTGTAATTGCAACTTTTAACATTTTTTCAAGCTATTAAAGTAACCGACACAGCAGAAAGCAAAACTTTAAGGGAATTTTTTAAGTCATGCAACGTCTACGATGCAGTGAAGAATGTTGCAGATGCTTGGGCTGAGGTAAAGCAAACAAGTATGAATTGTGTGTCAAAGAAACTTTGCCCTAACTTTGTTCATGATTTCCATGGTTTTTCCAAGATGACAGAAGATGTGAAGGAGAAAGTGGTGGCCCTTGATAATCAACTTCAGCTTGAGTTGTTACTGACTTGCTTTAATTTCACGTGAAGACCTAAACAATGAAAACCTAATGGAACTGTAAAAGCAGCTGTTAGAAGAGGAAAAAGAACAAAAAGTTGAAACCCCAGAACCTGAAAAGAGTTTCACTAGAAAAGGATCGGCAGCATCTTTGAAGACATCTGAAATAAGGTTTGGCAATGCAAGAAGAGCAAGACCCTAACTTAGCAAGATACACCATGGTTTGTAGGGATGGCAGTGAGAGTATTCAGTGTAACAAAGATATTTTAGAAGAAGAGAGAAAAACAATAGTTCAATCTTCACTTGATATGTTTTTTTAAGGAAAATAAAAAGGAAGTCACCTCCACCTCAGCAGCATCTCTAGAATCAGTTGCATCCACCTCAGTACTGTGAAGACATGGTTACCATATTGAGGATTTTATGTATATACAGACATATATTCCGACTTATGGACAAATTTGACTCATGGACATCTGTAACAACAGAACCTGTTTGTAACCCGGGAATGACCTGCTTGGGCAGGTCAATGGGACAGACTTGATCATGTGCCCTAATAACATACCCAGCATCCTGACTCAGGCCCAGCTTGGAAGTGTTCTCCAAGTTAATTCCCTGCTAACACTTGTCTTCGCCTCATGTTTGATCTCAGGGCAAGAGCAGTGGTTCAACCTGCCAGGTAGATGGAGGAACACTGGGCTCAGGTGGGGATAATTGGGGAAGAGCAGTGAGTCCCAACATTGGGCGGGACCACAACAAATACCTGCAGGCTGCTTTCGCAAGCATGATTCCGTGATTCCGCAAAACAAAAATTGTTAACAAGCACTGCGCCCTTCACAAAAAATTGCCAATGAGTGTTTGCATGTGGCAGTGATTGTCTCTTAGAGAGAGAGAGAGAGAGAGAGAGAGAGAGAGAACCTTAGCAAAGGATGGCACAATATATTGTGTATCTGTGTGTGTGTGTGTGTGTGTGTGTGTGTGTGTGTGTGTGTGTGTGTGCACGCGCATACATATGTGAAATGTTTGTGTATCTCATATCTCATCTATTTCCCACACCTCTGTTCTCACCCCCTCTCCCACTGGTCCTCACTTTACACCCCACCAGCTTCCATATTCAACACACCATCCTTCACAATTTCTGCCAGCTCCAAAAAGATTCCACCACAAGACAAATCTTCCCCTCCTCTTCCCGGTCAACATTTGGAAGGGACCATTCCCTTTATGACTCCCTTCCAGGTGACGAATGATTCTTCCAGCCTTGTATATGCATTCACTGTTCACAGTGTGGCCTCCTCTCTGTGGAGCACCCGCACTGTCTTCTGAGATGACTTAAAATTCCCTTTTGCCCACCACTTAAATTCTTCATCCCACTCTCACCCTGACCTCTCTGTCTGTGGTGTCTTGCTTTGGTCTAATGAAACTCAAGCTTGAGGAACAGCATCTTCCACCTGGGCATGTTGCAGCCTGCAGGACTCATTAATGAATTCTACAACTTGAGGAACTCACTTTCTCGGTCAGTATCAGAACTGTCCATTTCTGCCAGTTATCTGTCTGTTCCTCTCTCTCCATTAGCGCAGCCTGACCTGCTGGGTATTTCCTACTGCCCTGCAGTGTAAAACTTTTACCTTCCTTTGTCTGTGTTCTCACTCTCTGACTCATAGCTTTTATTTATTTCCTCTGTCCCTACCTGTCTCATAAACTCATTGCCCATACAACCTCTCCAATTTATCTCCACAGCATTGCTGGCCTCACCCTATTAGACACATTCCCTTTTGTCCTATCCACCTCTCCCCCACTTTAAAACTAATGCACTCTCCCTTTCACAGTTGTGGTGCAGAGTCTTGCATCTGAAACATTAATGCCGGTTCACTCTCCACAGACGCTGCCTGACCTGCTGAGTGTTTCCAGTATTTCAGAGTTGACCTATCCACAGGTTTTTTGATTTTCAGTTTAACAGGATGTTGACGTGTGCAAAACTCCGTAAAAATGTAATGAAGAAGAAATGTTTCCATTGGTGTGGAGTGCTGAAGGTTAGCATGCAGAGTAGATTAAAGGCTGTCGGTGAAAGAACAAGGAGGGGGAGGAACTACAGGGTTCAGAGAGACTGCAAACTATGCCCTGCCCCTTTGAGCCTTCTCAAAGACTCACACACCAGAGTTATATCAGGAGTGTATATTCTGGAATCACACCAGCAGCTGGTATAGTCTAGAAGTATATCAGCAGAAATTTATTCCAATATTTTATCAGGAGCATGTGTTTTCCAGTGCTGTATCAGGAGTGTATATCCTGGAATTATACCAGGAAAACATTCATTCTGGAATTACACAAGGAATGTGTGTATTGCAGGGTTATATCAGGGGTGTTGCAGTCTGGAGATTTTTGTTATTCATTTACAGGGCGTGGGTGTCAGGGCAGAGGCTGTATTTCTTGTCTGTCTCCAAGGGAGAATGGAACGGGGGGGGGAGGAGGGGGTTGGAGGAGGCTTACGACAAGCAGCCCCATTTCAGACGGAGATGAGGAGGAATTTATCCTCTGAAGATGGCAATTCTTTGGAGTTCTCTACCCCAGAGCACTGCGGAGGCAGAGTCCGTAAAGATTTTGAAGACTAAGATGGGCATAGCTTGGCACAATAGGAGAGAAACCTCTCTAATGTTCCCTGCTCCCAGCGTGTTGAATCCATTCTGTTTGGGGATTGCTCCGGGGATCCCGTATTCGGCCCAGTGTTTGGGAAGTCCCACCTCTTCGTAAAGTAGAAGAGGTTTGTCGAAGAGGCAGGTGATCTGCTACTTGTTCCCTTCACCTGTGGAAGTCGGCCTGCCAATGGATCCGGGGTATTTTCTGTTCAATTGGATAGGAACTCAGTTTGCACTCCTCACAGAGACAATCCATTCTGCCCATCAAGTCCATGCTGGCTCACAGGACAATCTCAAACCCCCCATTAATTTTTCCTGTAACCTATTCTCAACCCAGATTCTACCTCTCACCTACCCACTAGGACCAACTCACAGTGGTCAGTTAACCCACCAACCCACACATCTTTGGGATGTGGGAGGAAACCAGAACACCCACTCAATCACTGGGAGAAGGTGAAAACTCCACGCAGACAGCACCAGAAGTTGGGATTGAACAGGTTGTCAGCACTGTAAAGCACCACAACACCTTCAGACAGGTAGAGAGCAGCTCACATCCCTTTGCCCTTGTTTACACAGGACAGACCATGAACCTGGCTGTTGTTAAAGGGGAGCTGATGGATCTTGTTTGTAGAAAGCAGCAGTTGCTGGTGGGGTAGCTTTGATGCAGTAACCTCACGTAACCTCCTGTGCTCTTGTCCAGCCCAACATTGGTCCCAGCTCAAAGGTAAGGTTCCCAAAGTGTCCTAAATAATTTCCTTGCCAAGACACTTGCTTCCTTTGACAGGATCTGAAACAAAACAGTGTTTTACACATTTGATTCATTGTGCTCTTGAAAAGCATTTGAGGTTTCTGATCCAGATCTCTGTCAGTTGTCTGTTGATTGGAACAGCACAAAACATTGTGACCAATCAAAATCATATTGCTGTCACCTGGGCAACCATTACTCAGACTGGCAGGTTTCACTCTGCACATTACTCACTGCAGGCTGCGTTCATCATCAGACTCAACCAAGTGACTCATCTCTGAAGACACCACCCTCTCCATCCCCATGCACAGAAACATTAATCTTCACTGGAAACTGCTTTGCCTAATTCTATGGCAATCTGTAGAGAGCCTGAGTCCTTGGGTGTAGCTCAGCCAGAAAGGGTATTGTCTGTACAGGACAGTGAGTGGACACCAGTGCAAACCAAAATCAAAGACTCCCCCTTCACATGGGCAGCTTCCTTGGTTGGAGGATGTCACAACCTGGCCAACTGGGCTCTTGAGTAACTAGGATTTCTTGCTTCTGTTGAGTTGGTGAGAGAGGGAGAGGAGAAAGGTAGAGGGGAAGACAGAGAGAACGAGAAAGATGGGGAGGAGAGAGGAGAGAGAGAGGATGGGGAAGAGAAAGATGCAGGAAGAGAGAGAGGGGGAAGAGAAATGTGGGGGGAAGAGGAGAAATTTGGGGGAAGACAGGGGGAAGGAGAAAGTTGTGGGGAAGAGAGAAAGAGCAGAGAGGGAGAGGTGAAAGGTAGGGGGAAGAGAACATAAGAAATAGGAGCAGGAGTAGGCCATCTGGCCCATCAAGCCTGCTCCACCATTCAATAAGATCATGGCTGATTCTGCTGTGGACTCAGATTCACCTACCTGCCTTTTCCCCGTAACCCTTAATTCCCCTGCTATGCAAAGATCGATCTAACTGTGTCTTAAATATATTTAATGAGATAGCCTCTGCTGCTTCCCTGGGCAGAGAATTCCACAGATCCACTGCTCTCTGGGAAAAGCAGTTTCTCCTCATCTCTGTCCTAAATCTATTCCCCTAAATCTTGAGGCTATGTCCCCTAGTTCTAGTCTCACCTATCAGTGGAAACAACCTTCCTGCCTCTATCTTATCTATCCCTTTCATAATTTTATATGTTTCTATAAGATCCCCTCTCATTCTTCTGAATTCAAGCGAGTACATTCCCAGGCTACTCAATCTCTCTTCATAGGCTAACCCGCTTCATCTCCAGAATCCACCTGGTGAACTTCCTCAGCTCCACCTCCAAAGCTAGTATATCCTTTCGCAAGTAAGGAGACCAGAACTGCACGCAGTACTCCAGCTGCGGCCTCACTAGTACCCTGTACAGTTGCAGCATAACTTCCCTGCTCTTAAATTCAATCCCTCCAGCAATGACGGCCAATATTCCATTTGTCTTCTTGATAACCTGTTGCATCTGCAAACCAACCTTTTGTGATTTATTGACAAGCACTCCCAGGCCCGCTGCACAAAATCATGCTGCAATATTTAACCATTTAAATAATAATCTGATCTTCTATTTTTCCTTCCAAAGTGGATGACCTCACATTTACCAACATTGTACTCCATCTGCCAGACCCTTGCCCACTCACTTAATCCATCTATACCTATCTGCAGACTCTCTGCATCCTCTGCACAATTTACTTTTCCACTGAATTTAGCGTCATCAGCAAACTTAGATACGTTACACTCAGTCCCCTCTTCCAAATCGTTAATGTATATCGTGAACAGTTGCAGGCCCAGCACCGACCCCTGCAGCACTCGCTCACCACTGATTGCCAACCAAAGAAACACTCATTTATCCCAACTGTCTGCCTTCTACTGGTTAACCAATCCTCTATCCATGCTAATATATTGCCCCCAACTCCATGCTTCCTTATCTTATGGATAAGTCTTTTATGCGGCACCTTATCGAACGCCTTTTGGAAATCCAAGTATACAATATCCACCTGTTCCCCTCTATCCACTGTGCTCATTAAATACTCAAAGAATTCCAGTAAGTTTGTTAAACAGGACCTGCTTTTCCTGAATCCATGCTGTGGCTGCCTGATGGAACCACTTCTATCCAGATGTCTTGCTATTTCGTCCTTAACGATAGCTTCAAGCATTTTCCCAACTACAGACCTTGAGCTAACTGGCCTATAGTTACCTGCTTTTTGTCTACATCCTTTTCTAAACAGTGGCATGACATTTGCTGTCTTCCAATCATCCAGGACCTGCCCAGAGTCCAGAGAATTTTGGTAAATTATCACAAACACCTCTACTATAACTTCCGCCATTTCTTTCAGTACGCTGGGACGCATCCCATCAGGACCAGAGGACTTGTTTACCTTTAGGCCCACTAGTTTGTTCATCACTACCTCTTTGGTGACAGCGATTGTATCAAGGTCGTCACCTCCCATCACATCCATAACATCTCTCTTTGGCATGTTAGATGTGTCCTCCACCATGAAGACCAACACAAAATAGTCGTTCAAGGCCTTGGTCATTTCCACATTACCCAATATTAATTCCCCCTTCTCATGTTCCAAGGGACCTACATTCACTTTAGCCATCCTTTTCCATTTTATATAATTATAAAAGAGAGAGGGAGAGGGTGAGGGAAGAGAGGGTTAATAAGCAAAAGAAAGGGAGAGAGGGAGAGTGAGAGGAAGTGACAGAGAGGGTTTTTTGTATGCCTGGGGTGGGACTTGAACCTGCGGCCTTCCTTCTCAGTCTAAACAAATGTCCCAATTACCGTGGATTGCCATCTGTTGAGGTCCTGATGCTCTGATGATGGAGGTTGACCTCACTGTCCCAGTGGATTGAAATCTTTCCAGAGTTGCAACTCTGCCTCTGAACAAACCTTGGCCGAGACCTAAGGGAAACAACTGGGAGACAGACATTGCATCTCTCTGGATGTTCACCCTATCTGGTGTCACTTGTGTCCTGATCCCATCACGATCACTCACTTTACAACATAGAGCAGCAAGACTATTCTATGTTGTTGCATAAAGTCAAAGCCAAGCAAGAGGTATCCCACCCACTGAGAGAGGACCAACATGCTAAGCAGTTTCATGCTCAGACATGGATTGGTTTCAGCAACCAGATCTGGACAGTTAACTGCAATCACATTAAATTAATAGTGGGGTTCCCACAATCCCTTCTCAATATTTTAGGGAAGATTATTTAGGAAAGACAATTTCCAGAGCCCACCAGCTGTTTTGGCAGAAGCACTGACTCCAATAAAATGACACAGCTCACAAACCAGAAGAGATTTGCCTAGGAAAGCAGTGAGCAAGGCTGGAGTAGGGAAGATATTGAGTGGGTCTCACTGCTTCTCAATCCACTGCACAGGGGATTTACAAGGTTGCTACCAAGCGAGAGAATTAGATTTAAGAAGAGAGACTTCTCTGGATGGGGACACTTACTTTGGAGCAGAGGACATTCAGGGAGGATTTCACTGAGGTCAATAAAATTATTAGAGGCTTAGAGAAGGTGAACAGAAGGGCCCATCACTCAGCAGAGAGGTCAGTAACCAGGCAAAGTTCTGTTGGATCAGGGTCCAGAGTGTTGTATTTATGGTGTTTTTCTTTGTGGTTTTAGCTTTCTTTACGCTTGCTTATATATGTTTGTTTTATCACTTGTTTGTCTGTAAACTTTTAGTAACTTGCAGTACATTTTGTTCTACACTTCTGTAGTTTCTTTGCAAAGCTGAAGTGTGACTCAGACTCTACCTGTTCACAGGTTTCCTTATCTAACCGGTTTAGACCAGTTTACAGTATAAAGGGAACACTCACCACATCCCAATGATACCTGAAAGAGGACTTGAAGAGCTGGAAGCTTCAGGACCACAGGTGGAGAACCAGCAATTGGAACAGTCTCAATGTGTCTTTATGAGGTGGCAGGGACACAATGTGCTGACTGGATTCTGCTGGTGCTGCACATCTCTGTGATTCTGAAGATACCTGGGCAGAGGACAGATGGCTTGATGACTTGTGTTCCTTTCAGTTTGGGAGGTTGAAGTGGGGACAGAGATGAGGGAGAAGTGTCTGATGAGATATTGACTATGTTGAATGGATTGATTGGTAGAGAGAACTTGTTTCTCCTAATGATGAACAGGACCTTAAAGGCAGAGCTTGGTCACTCAGGAAACAAATCCCATAAGGAGACTTCGCCCTCCAAGGAAGGCTGTTGGTGCTGGGGCTCTGGGCTTGGCAGATCTTTGTGAGTTAGAGTCCTATCCATCAAACAATGTCTGATCTCAGAGATCAGGCAGACTCAGTCCTGGTGGGTGTTTGGGTGGGAGACCAGCAGGCTTCCCTGCAGAGGAGGTGAGTGCCTGTGGAGATGGAGGGATCGGTATTCCCATACATTCCCTACCAAGGATTGGACCTGTTGGCTATCCTTTTATCTGGCCAGTGGAGAAAGCTTAAGGACTCAAAGCATTGATGAGAATTTCCTGCTGAGCCGTCTGATTTTGTGTCACTGCTGAAAATTCAGATTCAAATCTTAATTTCACTATGTTTTAAGTACAGGGAACAGAAGCACTCTACACAGCTGGACCCAGGGGCTACTAATGCACATCTGGTGTTATCAAATTAAAATTACAGACACAGTGTGATTTTTATTATGGTAACAGGAAGCAGTCTACAAGATTACAATGTTTAGCAATTAACCAAGGGATACCCATGCTATTCATCATTGCCTTTCCTCCATAAACTGGTCACATCCTGATTGATCTTTCCTCCAATCCAGATCCGTGATAATATTGATATGATTTATCCTAGGAATAATATCAGCACCATTTATATACTGGTGAAGGAATATCAATGATATTTTCTTCCAATGGATATAGAAGGCACCGTGTTATAGTCTACATCTAGTGTACTTTAAGATGAGGGCAAAGTAACAACAGTTTAATCTCTTTCTGGCTCATCATTCACTATTTCTCTGATCAGAACTTTTCCATTCTAATCTGAGATTTGGTTATCCCCGATTCCCATTGCTCCACCACTGGAATTCCCCCACCACTCTCTGAATCCCTCTACCCCTTGCTCCTCCTTTAAGATCCACCTCTTTAACAAAGTCTTTCATCACCTGCTTCTGAAGTTTTGATCACAGTCCTCTGAGCCATCTTGGGACCTTTCGCCATGTTAAATAGTATATAAATGCAGCTTGTGGTCCATTAAGTGGGTTTGCCATTCGTTCCTCTGATAATTGTGTACAAAGAATATGATGTCCATATTCCTTAAATTTTAACTTAACTCCCAGTAAATAGCAGACAGGGAAAATTATACTGAAGAATACCCCAGGGAATCATTCACCCCAAGTCTCTTGGATGGCCCTACTCATTTGTGCACAGGAAGCTCCCATAAACAGCAAGGAGGTAAATATCAGAGGTTTAAGGTCACAGTATCACTGAGTCCTGGGGCTAGTCTGCTGGGTGTATTAATATGGATTTGTATTTACTATACAACAAGGAGTGGGATTAAGATCACTAATGGGCAAAACCCAGCAATTTATTTCTTGTCCAGTGAGGGGAATTCTAATGTCACCTCACTTCTGTAAAGGACAACAGGTGACATTGAGGCCAGTGGCCACAGAATGGAATCCAGGCAGTAAACGTGATCATCCCATGGCAGTGTGTACAGACTGACTACTTCCATCGTACCCTGCTCTGCCTCTGGGGGCCCGAGAAATGTTTCCTTTGCTTTTAGTTTTGGGGAAGAGAATTTTATCCCAATTTTATCCAACAACCCACCCTGTCCAAGAAAGGTGGATTAGTGTTGGTATGAGAGTGAAAGGTTCCAGAGTCAGCTTTTTAGACACTCTTGACAAATAAGTCTCAAGCTCCTTTATTTCACAGGACTGAGCAGTTATAGTACAGGCAGGACGAAATAATGGTGCAGTCACTCAAATTAAAAATCAGTTCTTTTTTACTTATCTTCAGGATTTGGGCATTGCAGGCAAGGCCAACATTTATTGTCCATCCCTAATTGCCCTTGGGAAGGTGGGGGTGAGCCACCCTTGGGAATTCCTGCACTCCTTCTGGTGAAGCAACTGAAGATAGTTGGGCCCAGGACACTGCCCTGAGGAACTCCTGCAGTGATATCCTAGGGTGGGGACGATTGACCTCCAACAACCACAACCATCTGCCTTCGTGTGAGATATGTCTCCATCCAATGGGGTGTTTTCTCTTTGATGCCCATTGACTTCAGGTTTACCTGGGCAGTCACTCACCTCACCTTAGTTTTGGTCCATGTTTAGACATCAAGCAAGGCTAGGCAGTTTGGGTCTCTATTCCTTGGAGCTTAAAAGAATGAGGGATGACCACTTTCAAACATATAAGATCCTAAGGGAACTTAACAGGGTAGATGTTGGGATGTTATCACCATTGGGAGAGTCACAAACAAGAGGACATAGCTACAAAATAAGGGACTGGTCATTTAAAACTGAGGTGCATAGACATTTCTTCACTCAGAGGATGATGAATCTCTGGAATTCTCTGCCCCTGAGGGTGGTGGAAGCTGGATCATTAGATGTATTCCTGGTGGTAACGGATAAATATTGAAAGATCAAGGAATAGAAGGCTGTGGAAAACTGGCACAGAAGAGCATTGGAGGCCAGCACAGATCAGCCATGATCATATTGTGTTCTTTGATTCCTGGCAAAACCCAAACTGGCCATCGATGAGAGGTTATTGGTGAGTAAACATTACATGACAGCACTATCAATATCTATCACTTTGCTAATGACTGAGAGGAGGTTACTTGGGTGACAATGAGGTGGACTGGATTTGAGCTGCCTTTTGTGAACAGGATGTACCTGGGCAATTTCTACCATTGTCAGGTAGCTACCGGTGTTGTAATTGGAACTGGAACAGTTTGACCAGAGATGTAGCTGGTTCTGGAGCACAGGTTTTCGGTACCACAACTGCAATGTTGCCTGGTGCTGTGGCCTTTACTGTACCTAGTGCTGTCTGTCATAGAGTGAATGGAATTGTCTGGAGACAGGTTACTGTGCCAGTGAGACCTCAGGAGGGAGCTGGGACCAATCACTCACTTCTGGCTGAACGTGGTTACGTATGCTTCAGCCTCGTCTCCAGCACCCACAGGCTGCTCCACCATCACTGATGGCAGGGATCCTCCCTGGGGTCCCGTCCTCCCATTAGCTGTTTAATTGTCCAGCTCCCATCCACAGCCAGATGTGGCAGGACTGCAGAGCTATGATCTGATCCATTGTGAGAGCACTGCGCTCTGTTACACGCCGTTCGTGATGTTGAGCAGCATCTGGTCTTGTTGCAGCTTCACTGGGCTCGAACCTCATCAGCTTCAGGTAGACCTGAGGCTTCTCCCAGCATGCCCTTCTGCATACCTCATTGACCCGGGGGGGGGGGTGGGGGGTGGACCCCTGGTCTGACAGTGATGGTGAGTGAGGGGTGTGTCAGCTGTGAGGTTACAGACTGGGGCGGTGAACGTTTCTGCTGATAGTCCACAGCGCCTCATGGATGCCCAGTGTTGAGTGGATGCAGATCTGTTCTGAGTCTATCCCATTTGGCACTGCAGTGGCTTTGGCACAACATGCTGGAGAATGTCCTCAATGTGAAGAGGGAACAGTGTTTCTCATGGACAGATGCATCTGCCACAGGTAGATTGGTGGATGGGGATGTTTCCGCCCCTCACAGCAGGCGTGGGTGTTAGCAGTCTCATTCCTGAGAAGGTCTCTGATCTCCAACATCTGGCTTTAATACACAACTTCTAAACTCATCCATCTTTTCCACTTATGCAGTGTCAATGACCATGTTGCTACTTCCTTCAAATTCTCAACAAGAGATCAGGTTTTAAAATCCCAAAGATGAAAGGAATTTCTTTGAAACTCCTGGTACTTATCAGAGCCAACGAATGGGCAGGAGAAATGGAATGGGAATTAATAAGTGGTGCAAAGATCAGTCACCCAGAAGGAACAGAGTGCTGAACGATTTCATTTCCATCGGATGTGCAATGTCAGCACGGATGTAAAGGTGGAATTAATTCACAGCCACGGAGAGAGAGCAGGGAGTGGGATTACTGTGGGATTCATACAGGGATGTGAGGAGAGAGCCGGGCAATAGGATTAGTTTGGGATTGGTACAGGGCTGTGGGGAGGGAGTGGAAATGGGATTAGTTTGGGGACTGATACTAGGATGTAGGAAGAGAGCAGGGAGTGGAATTAGTGTGGAATTCATACAGGGCTGTGGGAAGAGAGCTGGGCAGTGAGATAAGTTTGGGATTCGTACAGGGCTGTGGGAAGAGAGCAGGGCATTGGGATTAATTTAGATTAGATTAGATTAGTTTATTGTCATATACACCAGGGTGTAATAAAATTCCATACTCACATGAAGGTAACAAAGTAAACAGTCTGAGATTGAGACAGGGCTGTGGGGAGAGAGCGGGACAGTGGGATTAGTTTGGGATTGATACAGGGCTGTGGGGACAGAGCAGGGAGTGGGTTTAGTTTGAGGCTGTGGGGGAGAGTGTTGAATGTTTAGTGTGTTATATGATGAATAAGCCAGATCTCACTTTATTTATTAATGATGAGACAGCAGCAATGTACACACACCTTTTAATAATTTTCACACCAGGAAGTTGTTCTACATGTGGACAGCTTGGATTAAATACTCAGCACGAGAGTGGAATACAATTTGCTCATGGAGGGGCAGTCTGACCATTAGTTTGGACACACTCACTCGATGCATGATGTGGTGAAGCTCCAGAGACCAGGGTGATCTTTTGTTCTTGTTACAGGCCACAACCTGGTCAGTGTAATGCAAAGCTAGAAGATCACAGTTCTGTGGCTGGCCCTGTGCCTACCTTGGAAATTAACTTCAATTTCAGTTTGTCAGTCACCTTCCAAAGGTTAAGAGTATCTTGCACCAAAGTCCTTGCTGTTTCCAGTGCAACCGGACCCGTTCACAGACAAAGTAATGCAAGATTGATTTGTCCTGGATGTCAAATCTCCATCTGGCCAACAGAGATACAAGAGACTGCAGACGTTGGAATGTGGAGCAAAATATAAACTGCTGAACGAACTCAGCTAGCTAACCATCCCTTTGTTCCACAGATGCTGCTTGACTCACTGAGTTTTTCCAGCAGTTTGTTTTCTTGCTGCATCTGGCCAAGTTTGTCTTGAATTGACTACAAACAGATTAAAATGCTCCATGATAAACTAATATAATCAGCCCATAAATAACCACGAGATACATACTGTGGAGTTTTATAACTTTTCATTATTAATGCACAAATGATATTGTTCAAGTGTGTGTGTGTCTGTGTCCGAGTATGTGCATATGTGTGAAAATAAGTGTGTCCATGTGTATGTGTTTGTGTCAGAGTGTGTGTGTGTGTGTGTGTGTGTGTGTGTGTGCGTGTGTGCATACATGTGTGAAAATTAGTGTGTCTGAGTGTGCGTGCACACTGCAGAATATTTTTAAGAGCAGTAGTTAGATTCTTGGGAAGTAAAGGGGTGAAAGGTTAGCGTGGGTAGATGGGGATGCAGAGTTGAGGTTACAATTACATCAGTCATGATCTTATGAAAGGGTGGAGCAGGTATGAGGGGCCAAGTGGCCTACTCTAGCTCTTAGTTTGCATGTTCACGCGCGTGTGTGTGTATGTGTGTGTGCATGCATGTGTGTATGAATAAGTGTGTGAGGGACAGTGTGTGGGGATACATAAGTGTATGTGAATGGTGTGCGAATGGGTATGTTAAGCTCAATAAATCCAATCCAGCTAATGACTGCCCAACTGGTCTGCTCTCAGTGATGAGCAGTGACGGGAGCTGTCGTTGATGGTGCTCTCAAGCACCATTTGCTCCCCACTAACTTGCTCACTGATGCCCAGTTTGCAGTTTGTGTTTCACCAGGACCACTGAGCTCCAGACCTCATCACAGCCATGGACCAAAGATCTGAACTCCAGGGCTGAGGTGAGAGAGACTGACCTTGACAAAAAGGCAGCATTTGCCCAAGTGTGGCATCATGGAGCCCCAGCAAACCTGAAGTCACTGGACATCAAAAGGAAATCACTCCAATGGTTAGCACGAGCTCCTCAGGGTAGTGTTCTAGGCCCAACCATCTTCATCAACAATGACCTTCCTCCTATCATAAGGTCAGATATGGGGATGTTCACTGATGATTGCACAATGTTCAATTGCATTCCCAGTTCCTCAGCAAATGAAGCAGCCCATGCCTGCACGCAGCAAGGACAAATGAGTGACAAGTTACATTCACGTCACTGAAGCGCCAGGTGGAGATGGCCATTGTCTGGCACCTCTGTGATGTGAATGTTACTTGCCATTTACCAACCCTTGCTGCGTGCAGACATGGGTTGCTTCATTTGCACTTACCCTCGACATTCAATGGCATTACATTTGCTCAGTCTCTCACCATCAATACTGCCTAGAGACGGACCTGGACCCATCACATAAGTACCGTGACCACAAGAGCAGGTCAGAGGCTGAGTATTATTTGATGACTGACTCACTTCCTGACAGCCCAAGGTCTTTCCACCATCTACAAGGAGGAGATGAACACTCTCCACATTCATATGTCACCTAACACTGAATCATTCCATTTTCCCTTGAGAAATAGCTTCAGATATTAAACCTATTATCTCACTTAATTTAAAAAAAAAACACTTTAACATGAACAGAAAGGGGTAAAAACATATAAAGACAAGTAAAAATCAATGCAATTATCAGCCTTTATGGAGTGACGCTCGATAACTGTAGAGAGGTTTAAACAAAGAGTGAACCACACTGTAAACAGTGAGCATGGTCAGACCAAGGTAAGAACAGGAGCTCCACCAACCCCCCGCCCCCCCATCACCAAGAGTAGTTGGGATAAGAGATTTATACTTCTCTGTGGCATTTTCCCTCTTCCTGTTCTCTCTCCTCGACCCTTTGAGGGACACTGATCTATTGACAAAGATTTCTTGTTTTTTTTAAGTTTCTGTTGTTATCAAGAAGGATCAGCTACCTTCCCTTTCCCAGAAATTGCCCGCTCTGTGTTTACCTTTCATTGTCTCGTTACACCTCTCAGTACAATAGAGAATGCTGGAAATGCTCAGCAGGTCAGGCAGCATCTGAGGAGCAAAACACAGTCAACCTTTCAGGTCAATGACCTTCCCTCAGACTAGGGAAAATGAAAGTTAACAGAGTTTAAGGTGCAGAGAAAAGAGGAAGAGGGAGGGATGGAGGGGAGGAGGGAGGTCTGTATAGGAATGGAGGCTAAGAAGGATTGTGTGTGAAAGTGGAAGATAGAGGAATGCGATGATAGGGCAAGTAAAGAGACGGGGGGGGGGTGAATGTGTGGGAGAAGCAAATGCCTGAAGTTGTTGAACTCAGTGTGCAATATGCTCTTTCAGAAGATGAGGTGCTGTTCCCCAAGCTTGCATTTTTACTGGAGCAGTGCAGGAGGCTAAAAAGGGTCAGAGGTTGAGGGAGTAAGCAGCTTCAAATTCCTGGACATTAACATTGTGGATGACCTGTCCTGGTCCCAGCACATAGATACAGTCACAGAGAAGGTGTGCCAATGCCTCTACTTTCTTTCTTTGATTCTTCGAGGGGATTTGGCATGTCACCAAATACTCTAACAAACTTCTACAGATACACTGTTGAAAGTATCCTGACTGGTGGTATAATGGCCTGGTATGGCAATTCCAACACACAGGAACACAAGTGGCTGCAGAGGGTAGTGGACAAAGCCCGGTCCATCACAAGCCCACCACTTACAGCATCTACAGGAGGTGCTGCCTCAAGAAGGCAGCATCTATCATAAAAGATTTCCACCATCCAGGTCATGCCCTCTTCTCACTGCTACTGTCAGGCAGGAGGTACAGAAGCCTGAAGTCCCACACCACCAGGTTCAGGAACAGCTACTTTCCTACGGCCATCAGGTTCTTGAACCAACCTGCACAACCCTAACCCTCCTCAGCAACGGAACACTACAGACCACCTCTTGCACTACCATGGACTTGTCTCTGTTTGTGTCTTTATTTTTTGCACTTACGTTTTGTGTTTGCACAGTCTTTTTTCCTATCTTCACTATAATTTATGCAATAATTTATATTCTGTGTGTTGTCTGAATCTACATGCCTGTGATGCTGCTGCAAGCAAGTTTTTCATTGTATCTGTACCTCACCTTTCCTGTGCACACGACAATAAACTTGGCTTGGAAACTTGGAGCGGTCAGAGTGGGAGTGTGAAATTTTTAATGAAACTCAGTTTCTTTAAGTAACTGCTCAGTTGGCTATCACTGAACTTAGGAGGTGGCAGGTGCCGGGTGTGGTTGGGTAGGATCTGGGGTTGGAGGACGCTGGCTGAGGGTGAGGGCTTCAAGTTGCAGTTTAAGTCCACCCAAGAAATATACAGCTGAGTTACATTGCATAGAAACCAATTAATCAGTGAATGTAGTCTCTGTCCAACACAGAAACTGGTTCATATGTGTATTTTTGAAGTGGAGGCAAGTGACATGATAGAGTTTCTCCTTTGCACTATGTGGGACTTTGCTGCCTAGACCTCTGAATCTTTTGGCTTAAGTAGCACTGAATCTCAGAGCAGACACCAACTCTCATACACTGCACGGTTAGCGGTGTAGGATGCATTTCTTATTCCACGGATTGGTGAATGGTTATTTGTACATGTCCTGCCCTGGCAACATTTCAGTCTGTGAAACAAACTCTGCAGAGTCCAATCAGGGATGCTGCGGTAACCCCACCATTACCAATACAGCTTTACAGGCCACTCAGCCCCTCTGCTCCATGCTGGTGATTCCACTCCATCCCAACCTCCTCTCGTTCTCTCCACCTCATTCCTTCCACCTCATGCATTCCACACTCTCCCCACTCTTCTTCTCTTGAATTCCTCACAGGGTTATTGGTGCGCCTCTTAGAGTTCTGGCTCGAAGTTCTGATTCTCTTCTGCATGGTGACATCTTCTTTGGACCCTTCGATAGCCTTAGCCAACTCCACAGCCTTCCATTTTGAGAGTACAAAGCTGGCTCCCTCTGGCTGATGAGGACCTCTCGGTTGTGGTACTGTCCCAATGAACCCTTTCTCCACCTTCTCCAAGTCCACCACATGTGATTTTATGACAACAAACCTGCTGGAGTTTGGACCCTGATTCTTTGCTCGACCTATGCACAGCTAGTCCCACCCTGCAAGTGTTCCAAAAGCAAGAAAAAACTATGGATTCAGGAAATTCACGGAAAGGGAAACAGAGTTAATGTTTCAGGTCAATGACCTTTCATCAGAACTGGGTCACTGACCTGAAACATTGACTCTGTTTCTCTCTCCACAGATGCTGCCTGACCTGCTGAGTGTTTCCAGCATTCCTGCTTTGATTTTGTACAGGTATTGGTAAATTGGCTTCCCTATCACACAACAGATGGGGTTAGTTTTAATTTGACCCCTCCATGGTCTTCCCCCTTTCACAGACTCTGTTCATATACAGTTAATTTTTGATAATACTTGGATTAATGCTCTTATTTCATTTTTGATTTTAAACTATTCCCAAGACAATGGAAAATCCCACAGGAAGCCTTTCATCCCATTGTGCCTGTACTAGCTCTGTAAAAGAGTTCTCCAATGTCCCACGTCTCTCTCCGTACAGTTTTCCCCCTCCAGTATCTTTCCTGTTGACTCTGCTTCCAACTGTCTTCCCAACTCATCGTGTGAAGACATTCTCCCCTCTGCCTTCTGATCCTCATGCCAATCCCCTGTTCTCTGGTGACCCACCCTCCTGCTCTGTTTCCCTGTTTGGACCCTCCTTATCTTCAACAAGTACATCTCCTGTTAACTTTCCTTGACCATGAGTAGAACCAACCCCAGTGTCAAACCACTCTTCCCCTGAAAATATCCAAATAACTTGTGATTGTGAAAGGAGCATTTAACAATCTGGCACATGATGGCACAGTCCTTCTTGTTCAATGGACCCTGCGTGGTGTCATGACAACAACCTTTCCCTCAGTGTCAGCAAAGCAAAAGATCTGGTCATTGACTTCAGGAAGGCGGGACGGTGCACATGCTCCTGTTTACATCAATGGTGCTGTGGTCAAGAGGGTTGAGAGCTTCAGGTTCCTAGGAGTAAATATCACCAATAGCCTGGTTTGGTCCAACCACCTAGATGCCACGGCCAAGAAAGCTCACCAGCGCCTTAACTTACTCAAGAAGCTAAAGAAATTTGGCATGTCCCCTTTGCCCCTTGCCAACTTTTATCGATGCACCGCAGAAAGCATCCTATCTGGATGCATCATGGCCTGCTATGACAACTGCTCTGCCTGAGACTGCAAGAAACTGCAGAGAGTTGTGGACACAGCTCAGCACATCATGGAAACCAGCCTCCCCTCCACGGACTCTGTCTACACTTCGCGCTGCCTCGGTAAAGCAGAGTACATAATCAAAGACCCCACCCACCTGGGACATTCTCTCTTTTCCCCCCTCCCATTGGGCAGAAAATACAAAAGCTTGAAACCACATACCACCAGGTTCAAGGACAGTTTATATCCAGCTGTTATAAAACTGGTGGATGGTTGCCTAGTACAATAAGATATACTCTTGATCTCACAACCTACCTCGTTATGACCTTCCACCTTATTGTCTACCTACACTGCACTTTCTCTGTAACTGTAACACTTTATTCTGCATTCTGTTATTGTTTTACCTTGTACTACCTCAATGCACTGTTGTAATGAATTGATCTGTATGAATGGTATACAAGACAAGTTTTTCACTGTACCAATTTACTGAAGATCCAATGGCCACTTTAGCATTAGAGCAGGAATCAGAAGCAGTCACAGACACATCCTTCGACACACACTGCTGGACATCCCAAAATACAGATATCAGAGAGAAGAGGAAGCAGTACCAGCTACCATGAAGCAGACTGTCAACAATTAAAGTGCATATATATACAGTGAATAAGTTTATTATGGATAGAGTCAGCACTGTGTACACACCAGTCAAGCAACGAGGGGACAGTCATTGCTTGGATTATACAATTACAGCCTTTAAAGCATTTTATATTGTTGATGTCTCTAGGACCTGTGCCATACCCTGCGTAACAATGCAGCTCGGCAGTGCTTGTACACATGGGGGGTCTTCCTGGAATGTAGGACAAATGAAAAGGCAGACTCCATGTAATGAACAGTCCCGGTCCTGCGTTCAAAAGTCTTCCTGCATATAAATAAACACATCCTGTTCTCCACCTCTGGGCAGCTCTACAAGCAGGGGCTAACCTTGCATGTTTGAAATTATGTTAATGCCAACTTGTTGGACCAACCAGCCTTCAGTGATGTTTGTAAGAGTCTTTGCCACACCAAGCTGTTCTGTACAGGTCAAACAGGGAACAGCAAACGACTGATGTATAAATAAAAAAAGCTGACGGACTTTCCCTCTCCCTCTCTCATTACCTGCCACTAATATTGTCAAAAGCAGCACAACTGCCAGGAGTGCAGGAAGGATGAGCAGCTCGATGCATTTTGTGGATTAAATGGTTCATCCTTTTTACAGGTCAGTACTCTCTGTGGTTTGCAGTGCCACAAACTGCTTGAGTTCCTTGGCACGAGCTCTCTTCTTCTTCCTGCCCGCTCCCTTCACTTTTGCTCTCTGCTTTTTCTCTGCCAAAGGAAAGAACGACAGTTAGTCAGGCACCTCTTCTCTGCAGACATGAGGCAGTTGTTCACCTGTCCAACCCCACCCCTCCTCACCCTAAGGGAGCTGGAGGCTTCTGACAGAACCTCCCACACCCACAAACTCAAGGTCTGGAAGGATTCGGACTTGTGGAGTCTCCCAATGACAAATGCACTGTCCGCCAACCAGTATCCAGAGAACACCACCACATGCAGGTTCTCCTCCAACTTGCCCACAATCCTGACTGGGAAATATATCGCCGTTCCTTCATCGTCACTGGGTCTGAATCCTGGAACTCTATTCTGAGCTCTGGCCGTGGAGGAGACTACCAGGGAAAGATTCAAGGATATTCTCAAAGACTCCTTCAAGAAATGCAACATCCCCACTGATCCTGAGAATATCTGGCCCACAACCATTCCAAGTGGAGGAGATTTGGGATGGCAGTGAGAACCTCAAGTCCATGATCGGGAGCACACAGAGACCCTGTGCAGTAGCAAAAGGAGCAGCCCACCTCATAACCTACACACCCACCCCATCAGCCAGCTCCTGTCCATCTGTGGTTCCCACATTGACCTCATCAGACACCTCAGAACCCACAGATCTGGAGTGGAAATAAATCATCGTCGACCCTGTCTAAGAAGACACAATGCTCTGGCCATTGGCCTAACGAGTGTTGTGTAACTTCCCTGCTCTGATCCTGTATGTTTTGGCTGATTAAGGTTAGATTCCTGTACATTGCCTGAACTATCTTATCTCACGGTCCCACTGGCCTTGACAGATGCTGTGGACAGGCACTCCATATTCCTCTCACTTCTCCAGTTGTTCAGTACAGCTTCACCTGCAACCAAAAGGTTCTTTCATGATGAACCTGCCTGAACTCTGTTTTCTGAGAAGTGATCTCATTGAAACATGTCAGGCTCTCAGGGACTTAATGGGGTCAAAGGTGAGAGCAACTTTCTGCTTCGGGAGGAGATCCAGGACCAAGAGGCAAAGTCTATGGACCAGGCCTAGATGAGGAGGTATTTCTTCCCTTGGAAGGTCTTTGCAAGAGAAGGCTGCGGAGACAGAGTCACTGAATATATTCAAGCTGAGGCAAGTGTGGGGAACAGGCAGGAAAATGAAGCTGAGGGCAAGATCATATCAACCATGGTCATAAAGATGGCAGCACAAACTTGAGGGGCTGAATGACCTTCTCCTGTTCCTGTTCTACGTGTTCTTGTGTGCTTGGCTGCCCTCTGGTACCACTTGCTAGCTGGCCTCGTGCACTTAATGTTTCAGGGAGATTGTGAGACAGTGACTGTGCATTACAGGGATTTGTAAATAGACAGGGCCACAGTGCAAGGCTGAAGATCCCTGTGCACTAACTGGAGAGGGTCCAGTGAATGCTACAGAACTTTACAGCCCTCTCATTCAGGGAGTGGAGGCCAAGCTAAAAACAATGGGACCTTGTGAAGTACATTAACAGGCAAAGCAGCCTTCTGTCACTCCAGTGATTAGCCAAGGTACAGACTCATGTAATTGGGGATCAGGAACTTGATTAACACCCAGAGTACACTGACATTCCCCAAATCAAAGGGTTCCTTTGATTTTCGAGTCACATAGATAAATATAGCATGGAAACAGGGCCTTCGGCTCAACTCATCCTTGCCAACTATGGTGCCCACAAGCTAGTCCCATTTTCCATGTTTTGTCCATATCCCTCTAAACTCCTCCTATCCATGTACCTGTCCAAATATCTTTTAAATGTTGTTATTGTACCTGCGTCAACCACTTCCTCTGGCAGCTCACTCCATATACCCACCACCCTCTGCATGAAGTAGTTGCCCTTCAGATCCCTTTTAAATCTTTCCCCTCTCACCTTAAACCTAAGCCCCTTGGTTTTTAGTTCCCCTTCCCTGAGAAAAAGACGGTGCACATTCACCCTATCTATACCCCTCATGTTTTTATACACCTCTATAAGCTCACCCTTCAATCTCCTATGCTTCAAGGAACAAAGTCCTAGCCTGCCCAACCTCTCCCTATAACTCAGGCCTTCGAGTCCTGGCAACAGCAATGTAAATCTTCAATGCACTCTTTCCAGTTTTATGTCAGAATTGGATTAAAATGATAAAATAAACTAGAATAGTGCGCCCATTATTGCACATGTCAAGGGATGAATGAGATCCGCCCTCCCACTCTTAGCTCTAAACCAGTATTAATGTTCAGTCGAGCTCCGGGCTGACAGTACAAAGGCATTGGGTGTCTCATCACACAGCTCACCTCCTGCTCAAACCCGCCTATTCTCGGTTGGCTTCTGGAAGTAACTTCTGACCTGATGATTAACTTCATTTCCTTTTAGATTTAACAATCTAGACTCAAACCCATTTATTTACCCAACTATTACCTGCTCCTTACACTACGCTGTGAGGCAGTGGCTTGACCACTTGCACCACTGTGCCGCCTTAAACGTAAAATATTGGGTCAGCCACCAGTCTGGTGCAGGCTCGTGGGCTGTCCCTGCCTGTCCAGGGTGTAGAGAGGTGTGGCTCACTGGGAGTCATACACTCTGCTTGCACCCCTGCACTTGTCAGGGCCTTCAGTGTGTCGATGACCCATAGCTGGAACACCAGCCACAGCAGTGTCAGCAGGAACCCAGCAGGTGGCGATACTTTCCAGTGTCGGTGTCCTGACAGACACATTTCCCTAAATCCATAGCCCAGGCTTGTGTTCCCATTCTAGACCCCAACCCAAATCACAACTCACCCACAACCCAACCCCACCTCGCCCACAACCCAACCCCACCCCAACTCACCCACAACCCCACCCCACCTCGCCCACAACCCAACCCCACCCCAACTCACCCACAACCCAACCCCACCCCACCTCACCCACAACCAAACCCCACCCCAACTCACCCACAACCCCACCCCACCTCACCCACAACCCAACCCCACCCACCTCACCCACAACCAAACCCCACCCCAACTCACCCACAACCCCACCCCACCTCACCCACAACCCAACCCCACCCACCTCACCCACAACCAAACCCCACCCCAACTCACCCACAACCCCATCCCAAATCACCCACATCACAACCCACCCATAACCCAACCCCACCCCACCTCACCCACAACCCTATCCCACCTCACCCACAACCCAACCCCACCGCAACTCACCCACAACCCTACCCCCACCTCACCCACAACCCAACCCCACCCCAACTCACCCACAACCCTACCCCCACCTCACCCACAACCCAACACCACCCCAAACCCACAACCCCACTCCAACACACTCCCACCAGAACTCATCTTCAACCCAGTTCAGAAACAGAGTTTCAACCCGAAACGTCGACAATTCCTCCCCACAGATGTTGTTCAACCCGCTGAGTTCCTCCAGCAGAGTGTATTTTGCTTGTACTCACCCCACTCCTACCTCTGCTCCACCCCCATATGCGCGCGCACACACACACACACACACACACACACACACACACACACACACACAGATACTCCAGCTCACACAAAGTAAACACACATGCACAACTCATGACACTTACATAAAGACACATACACACACTGATATGTACATTCAAACATACTCACACACTCATATACACACACACCACAGACACACACATATGTGCATACAAAAAGATATGCACAAGCACTGACTTGTGCATACACACACTCTCAGCCACACTCATAGACGTGCACATGTGCACATACTCACATGCATTGACACACATGTGCAACATACAGGTGTGCAAGTGCACAGGCACACGTGCATATATACACACATTGAGGCACACACACACACTTGCAGAGACATGCACACACACAAACACAGGTGTATGCACACCCATGTGCACATACACACAAACACATAAACATGTATGTGATCTCAGGCTCTGTGGTGAGTTCTGTCTGCTGTGATCACACTTGTTCTGAGGAACCGATGCTGCTAATTTTCATATTGGATTCTGGACCACATCCAAGGATTTCCCAGGTGTGCCGCACACTCAGGAGAAGGTGCATGGATGACTCCCAGCAGGAATGCTGAGCGGGCTGGTGTGACCCCAGAAGAGTGATCTGGTTAGGAGGGGGTTAACCAGAGAGATATCCCCATGTAGGAAGGAGATGAATATTGAGACCTCCTATCCTAGGAACAAAGGAACTGACTCCAAAGAGAGAGAGAGAGAAGAGGAGGGAAACTGGGCAGCTGCTGATGGGAGGATGGAGAGGATGGAGAGGGGTGGGAGGGTTTGGTATGGGCAGGAGCACCAGCACCAGAGGGGCTGAGTGGCCTGTGTCAGTGGTGCAGTATCTGTTTCCACCACTGCGGGCAGCCAAGAATCCACAGGCTCCGATCACCGACCCCTCCTGGATTCCTGACATTCACACAGCTGAAGATTGCAAGGCTCTACTTGGTGCTCAGCGCTCTGTCTAAACCAGGCCATGAGGTTACTGAAAACAATATCGAACTATGAACACTTTGTACAGAAATTAAGATCAAATCAGTGAGAAGTTCAGTCAGGTTCTCTTCTATATTCTATTTACAGCCTGGGATCAAACTCATTTGCTTCATCAGCTGGATATGCTACAGTGGTGTGGAACCCTTAATGATTAAAGACATCAAATTATTAGCATCGTAAACTATCAAAACACTCTGCTCAGTGTGCTTCTATGATAAGATTTCTGTATTAGTCACATGTACATCAAAACACACAGTGAAATGCATCTTTTGCGTAGAGTGTTCTAGGGACAGCCCGCAAACGTCGCCACGCTTCTGGCACCAGTATAGCATGCCCACCACTTCCTAACCCATAGGTCTTTGGAATATGGGAGGAAACCGGAGCACCCAGAGGATACCCACGCAGACACAGGGAGAACGTACAAATTCCTTATAGACTGTGGCCGCAATTGAACCCGGGTTGCTGGCGCTGTAATAGCGTTACACTAACCGCTAAACTACTGTGCCTGCCCTGGAAAGAATGCTACATGTGTCTAGGTGAGGTCCAGGGCTGGACCTGTCCGACACTGTGTCATCACCCAGACTCAGGTCTGTGCTGGCAATCCCATCTCCCATGGGAAGGTGCAGCGTTCCAACCCTTGTCCTCAGGAATACTGGATGGAGGTGACACCCCCTCAGCATGTGGAAGCTCGACAGGCTGGATGCGGGGAAGGTGTGTCCCTTGGCTGAGGAGTCTCAGACCAGGGATCGGCCTAAGAATAAGGGGTCAGACATTTTTCGGCCCAATCGCCATATCCCTCGACATCTTCCTCAACATCTGTAAATCTATCCAGCTCTGTTTTGAATAAACTCGGTGACTGAGCCTCCATAGCCTTTGGGGACGGAATTCCAAAGATTCACCATCTGTTGAGTGAAGAAGGAGAGGAAGAGAAATGTCTTCACCCAGTGGGTGGTGAGTCTTTAGAACTCTTTGCCCGGAGGCTATGGAAACAGTCACTGACTTCATTCCAAACAGAGCTGGATAGATTTCTGAGTATTAAGGGAATGAGGGGATGTGGGGATAGTTCAGGAAAATGGCAGGTAGATCTTGAAGAATGGTGAAGTAGGCTTGAGATCCTGAATGGCCTACTCCTGTTTCTAATTCTTATGACTATATGTCACCCATGGTTGGGTGGGATAAAGATGGTCACTGGTCAGAGAAGGAGCACTGGGTTTTGTCCACCCAGCTCCCTCGAGCTGCTCTCCGCTGGGGAAGGGAGTGCAAGGATATGCAGAAAAACCCACACTCTATGTGAGGGTGCTCAGCCGAACAACCTTGTCAGTGTCCCAGGGAAGAGAGCGGACAACACTGGTGTGACACTGATGGCACACCACCAGGTTCAAGAACAGCTACTTCCCTTCAACCATTCGATTCTTGAACCAACCGGCAAAACCCTAATCACTACAGTTTAGTAACACTATGACCACTTTGATCACTTTGCACTAAAATGGACTTTGTTTTATTTTTCTAATTGTGTTTTTTTATTTTAAAAGTTATGTACAATTTATGTTTAATTTATGTTTTTCTTGTGAATGCTGCTTATATTGTGCTTGTGATGATGCTGCAAGTAAGCTTTTCATTATGCCTGTGCATACATGTACTTGTGCAGATGATAATAAACTCAGCATTGACTTTGATGTTTGTTTGTGCAGCGACAGTAACACCCAAAGTGGATCCCAACGTAACTCAAGAACTAGAGGGAATGAGAAAAAGCAACAGTTGACAGAAAGACATCTTGTGTGCCTTTAACGGCCTCACAACTCCTCAAAATAGTTTACAGCCAATCAAGCTCTTTTCAAAGTGCAGCTACTGTTTGTGTACAGTGGCTGCAGTGCAGTTACTCAACCAGGCTATTCTGACAGCACCTCCTAAACCCATGACCTCTACCTCCAAGAAGGACAATGGCCACAGGCGCAGGGGAACACCACCACCTGCAGATTCTGCTCCAAGTCTCACACCATCCTGACTTGGGAATATAGCCCTGCTCCTTCATCCTCACTGCGTCTAAACCCTGGAACTCCATCCCCATCAGCTCTGTGGGAGACCTTCACCAGAAGGACCGTGCCTTCACCAGAAAGCGGATCATCCCCTCCTTCTTAAAGGCGGTTACAGATGGGCAATAAATGCTGGCCTTTACAGACAGGGAATGAAGACATTTACTGTCAATAAAGGGAATAAACATTGGGCCCACGTTTAGGCTCAATAAACCTTTGAGAACTGGGTGTTGAACATCCTTGCTTAAAACGACAGCAGTTATAAAACCTCAGAGTGAAGAGTTAAAGGCAGGTCTGCCCGGAATGGGTTGCAGACATTGGTGGGAACATGGGGGCACATCTTCAGCCCAGGAGAAAAGAAGAATCTGAACATCTGATCACAAGCAAACACCACTGCGGACACCCAGAGCTTCATGTTATCTCTGAACAAACAAGACCTTGAGTGTACCTCACTCCAAATAAAATTAGACGTGAAATCCATCTGGACTGTTTTATAATTGAAGCACTTTATAGATTGGAGAAAAAAAACAAACACAACGGTACTTAAGGCAGTTTTCCTGTTACATTGGCCCAGTCAACTTCATTCAGGGTCACTTTTATTCAAAAGCCCTGAGTCTGCATCTTGTGCTGTCTCTCTATTATTCAATTGTTATTGGGTAACTTGTTTTTTTAAAAAACAGTGTCTAAAGTCGTCAAGATTTGGAATGGAACACAAGCTGTCAGTGGATGGGAGAAGGGTGCAGGTTACCACTCTAAGGGTTAACTGTTCACATGTCAGGGAGGCAAAACTTTAAAAAACAAGAGGGTATGAGTGGGCAGGAGGAGGAGGGGAGAACAGAGACACTCACTGCTCCTGGGATCCAACCACGCACACACAATCTCGCCTAACCAGAAAAACAATCCCAGGGCTGCCACAATCCTCCAAAGGAATAAGCTGTGATTCCAATACTCCTTCCCCCTCCCGGATGTTCCTCTAGTGGCACGCAGTGCAAGAAGGATGTGTGCCAAATGGATGTTTGTAAGGGTAACACAATCCCTGCTTTTCGTTTTGAGTCATAACTCACGTACTCCAGAAAGAAAAAAAATAGGTGCATCTTCATAGCTAAGAGCAGGGCTCTGTAGCTGTAGGAATGTTTGCACGTTCTACTGTTACAAACACAAGTGCTCCATGGAAAATTTATCGGTCGTTTGGCGCAGATTTATTCTTACTCTCTTCGAGTTTCAGCAGTCTTGTCATGTGATCTGGAATTTTGCAAATCAGACCCATATATGGAAGTGTAAGCTCTTCTCACTCGGCGTGGAGTGCCCTACATTAGAGAGAGGCGGACCAGGACTCACCACGGGTTTGTCAGATCTTGACATCAGAACAGGTTTCCTAAGTGAAAGCAGAGTAGGAACCTGTTGACAGGAAAAGGGAGAGAGAAAAGGAGACGAGAGAGAGAGAGAGAGAGAGAGAGAGAGCGCGCGAAATACAAAGTCAGAGAGAAAGGTGGATCAGAGAGGGAAAGGGCCACAGAGAGAGTGGGAGAGAGAGAGAGAGAGGGAAAGAAAGAAAGAAAGATAGACAGAGTGAGAGACCAAAAGGCAAAGAGAATGTATGAGGAAGAGAGATGGATGAGTCCGCCAGAATATGAAAGAACACTGCATCTGAGAGAAAAGCAAGAAGCCAATAATCACAGCAGGGGACAGGGAATGTAAAGCATAGCAGCATTCAAAATATTAGTAACATGCTAGATTCATGGCTACAAGACCCAGAGATAAACTATAACCAGCTCTGTTCAATTGGAACAAAAACAGAAAATGTATTTCAATATCCAGCATCTGCAGCCTTTTGATTTCACGTTCTGTTGAACTGAAATCTGTCCTCTCCCCAGTTCAGTCCTTCTGCACAGTGCCAAAAAAAATGTTCTCCTCATCCATCCCTGACAGAGCAGGTGGAAGAGCAACCCAGCCACAGTTCAAGGAACAGGAGGATCTCACTCAGCCCCACCAAACATTCGTCACCAATCATTACCTCCAATCGACTGTCCTACTTTGTAACGATAGGTCCGTCTCACCAGATAGACACAATCAAGTCAACATTCCTCATCCTCAGTAATCCAACAATCTCCCACCCCTCCTTCCCCCTCAATCCAACACCTTCAACTTCCCCCCTCAACAACCCAACACTCCCATCCTTCTGCCCCCACCAACAATCCAACAGCCTCCACTTCTCCCTCCCTCAATAATCCAAACGCCCATCTTTCCCCTCCCTCTCTCAACAATCCAACAGCCCCACCTTCCCCTCCTCTCCCTCAATAATCCTACCACTTCATCTCCCACCTCTCCCACCCAATAACCCAAAATCCCCTCACCTTCCCTCCCCTTAATAATCTGACCCCCTACCTCAATAATCCAACCCCCCTCCTCCTGCCCCCTCTCCACATCCTCAATATTCCAAAGTCCCTACTCACCAAACACCAATTTACAAGAGGAGTTTAGAGCCACAAGTCTGCCCACAGCTCCTGGTGATCTTCAATACTTTTGCTGCTGATCTCTGGTGAGAAGTCTCAGAGGAAGGGGGATGGTCCCAGGAGGGGCATTATCACCTCAAGAAGCTAACAGGCTGCTCTACCCTTGAAAAATGAGCAGAATGCAGGCTCCAATTCTGCCAAAAGTGGGCTATGGCCCCAGCTACCTGTTTCAATGCTGGGAACCCAAGGTTATTCCGTGTAGATCAGGTAACCAATCTCCTGGCACTGAGGGGGGATCATGAGAGCAAGAGAGAAGACAGAGAGCATGAGAAATAGAGTGGGATTGAAGGAGCACTGTGGGAGGGGCAGTACTGAAGCCCCTCTTTGTGTACCTGAAGGGGCTGCTGCTCAAGTTCTGGCTGCACTTCAGCCCAACGCTGCTGATCTACGGTCACCCGATGCGGCGCGGGGAGGGGCGCGTGGCGGATCTCCTGGTGGGTCTCCTGCTGGGCCTGGCCAAGCTGGCCATCCACGGGACGCGGCAGTGGGCGGCCGAGGGTACCGGCAGGTCGGCCTGCCTGCCCGTCTTCTGCGCTTATGTGCGTGCACGGGTGCGTTTAGAGAGGGAGCACGCGGTTTCCACAAGCACCCTAGCCGAGTTCCGCGCTCAGTGGGCCCCTCAGGGGATCGCATGTGTCGTGGACGGTACGAACGCGGTTTTTATTTGAAGTGTCACGTGTCGCGTTGACGGATGTAGCATCGCGTGTGTGTTTCGTTAGTATTAGTTTGCATTCTCTACCGTAGTATGTCGTTGCGTAGTTTCTTCTTTTCTGTATTGGATGTAGTGTATTGACACTGGTTGTCTTTTGTAGTGCTTTTAGTGAATAAACGTTTATTATTAAAAAAAAGGGGCAGTACTGAAGCCCCTCTTTGCATACCTGAAGGGGCTGCTGCTCAAGTTCTGGCTGCACTTCAGCCCGACGCTGCTGATCTACGGTCACCCAATGTGGCGCGGGGCAGGTCGCACAGAGGACCTCCTGGTGGGTCTTCTGCTGGGCCTGGCCAAGCTGGCCATCCACGGGACGTGGCGACGGACGGCCGAAGGTTCCGGCTGGTCCGCCTGCCTGCCTGTCTTCCGTGCTTACGTGCGCGCGCGGGTGTCTTTGGAGAGGGAGCACGCGGTCTCCGCGGGCACCCTGGTTGAGTTCCGCACTCGGTGGGCCCCTTAGGGGATCGCGTGTGTCGTGGATGGTACGAACACGATTCTTATTTGAAGTGTTGCGTGTTGCATTAGCGGGTGTAGTGTTGCATGTGTGTATCGTTAGTATTAGTTTGCATTACCTACTGTAGTTATGTAGTTGCTTAGTTTCTTTTCTGTATTAGATGTAGTGTATTGACACTGGTTGTCTTTTTGTAGTGCTTTTAGCGAATAAACGTTTATATAAAAAAAAGGGGTAGTACTGAGGGAGTGCCACACTGTGGGAGGGGAAGTACTGAGGGAGCGGTGCACTTTGGGAGGGGTAGTACTGAGGGAGTGCCGCACTTTGGGAGGACTGCCATTTTGAATGAGATTCTAAAATGAGATTATATCTGCTCTCTCAGGAACAGTGGCTGTAGGGCCTGGAGGGGGTTACAGAGACAGGGAGGGGGGTCAGGGCTTGAAAAATTTGACAGCTTCATCGTGAGGTGGAACAATGCAGGAACTGGGGCTACAAAAATTAATTATTAATGAACTGGATCAAATGAGAAAATGAATGCAGTGATGTGGATTGAATAGTTTGTTAGACTTTCCATTAAATATGCAAAACCCTGACTTTGGTTTGTGTCCCTCCTAGATAACACTCCACAGATGAATGTATCCAACAGAAAATGTTTCTTAATGTTTCTCAGACAGTCCACAAGGAGTTGTACCAGAAACAGATGAAGCAGACAGGCAGGAGATTACTCTCTGCCCTGGGTCGCTGCTTACATTCTGTACTTACTGACAGAAACTCCACTGCAATCAAGAGCAGGCTAAATTACATCTGTCAGGAGTAGCCCCTTCTGCCCCCACTCATAAAATCACCTGGAAACCCAGGCTGGGATCATTGAGCAATAAAATAAACTCAGTCTGCGCCTCTCTCTCTCTTTCCCTGACACATGGATTAAAGCCCAACAAATGAATTAATCAAGTCGACCTGGAAAGATTTCCTGTTCCGCAGAGAGTTCTGGGATTTCAGACTCTGCTGTGCGATGACTTCTATTAGAAATCTGATCGGCCAATATTTCATTGTATCAAAGGCACAGATGTCAAACCCACTCTCATTACCCAATCTCCTCTCCCACTAACTACAACTGCACACTAATGCACAACACAAGCTTGAACTGCACACCATCAATCAGACTGTAGCAGCTGCCTCTTTCAGTGACACCAGCCACACTCACAGCACAATGTCCATCACAAACCCCCTGTCCCTCCCCCAACCTCCTCACTTTTGCTGTACTATAAGTGCCCATATCCACTCTAGCGCTGCACAGCTGGGTAAGAAAGATTGGATGGAGCTATTAGAGGAATGTTCTAAGTCAAGAAGAAGTAGTTTGCCAGTCTTGGCACCTCTGGCACTGTGGCACTTCCTGGTGCTGCACAGAGGCACTCAAGTCTCTGGACTGAGATCTGACTGTGCAAGACGACTGAGCTAAGACTGATATTCCACTCCTTAGGAGATACAAGAAATATGACTTTCATCATGATAAATCCATGAAGAATATAGGGAGCAGTCTTGACCGCTGTACCTTGCCTTTCTCAACCTTGTCAAATGCAGACAGATCCACTACAGGTCCAATCCCATAGGGGTCCACAAAAGCCAAGTCATTGCTCTGACCCTCCTCTCATTCTGTCTCGTTGTACAACACTAGCTCAAGCCATGCACCGTGAATCAGACTGTAGCAGCTGCGTCTTTCCTCAGCGCCAATAGAAGAGTTTCTGCTTGACTCCAGAAAGACTTTGCCTGGCTGGTCTTGCATTCAAACCTTCTTGCAATGAAGGTTAACATACTGACCGCCTTCCTTTTACTTGCTGTACCTGCATGCTAACTTTCAGTGATTGGTGTATGGGGACACAGAGGACCATCTGAATACCAATAACTTTTAATCTCTCAAAGTTTAAAAAGTACTTCTTTTTAAAAATGTTCCACCTGTCAAACATCTCACATTTTCCCACATTGTATTCCATCAGCCAGATCCTTGCCCAGTCACTTAACCTGTCGATGTCACCCTGAAGCCTCTCTGCATCCTCCTCACACCACATGATCTCCTCACTCAAATGATTGACATGGATGGTGATGGTGGGTGAGGCGGGGTGGATGTTGAATGAGGGCAGTGGACAGTACTGAGCACAATAACAATGCTAAGATCAACTAAATATTATAGTCTTCCTCTGCACCATCTGGATTTAAACATACAGACAGTCCCCAGGTTACGACAGGGTTCTATTCCCGAGAATTGTTTGTAAGTCGGAAATGAACAACAGTGTGTGGGAGAGGATTCCAGGAACAGGCGTGATGGGAGAGCGAGCAGCTACGGGAACAATGGCTGCCAGCCGGTCTCACTGACTCAGTGAGTGAGTGAGCCTGCTCAGTGCTCCCAGCTCTGCTCAGCTCTACCCAGCCCCTGATTGTTGTGGCTCAGGAGTGGAGAGAGATGGCACTTGGAAACGCCCCATTCCCAACCAGCAGAAGATGCCTGCAGCCCCACAGCGGTGGACAAATTCATCCCCATCTATCCCACTGGTCTCCCAAACATTCATTTGTATGTACAGGGTGTCCACAAGTCAGGTGATCATAACCCAGGGAGGACCTGTACCTCCATATGGGAGCAAGTTCCTCCTCTAATATCTTGGTCACACAATTTTATTTGTTTGACTCAGTATTCTAGCATTTCAAGCAGAGTGACTTGGCATCAGTAATGTAGGGCATGTCAGAATCTGAGCAAGGCACTGCCCTGAAAGGAGTCTGCTTTAATATCTGCACCGAAACACATGGCCGATGGAAGGAACATTTGATGAGCAGAGTCCTTGGGAATATTAAACTATATTGGGGAGCTAGTCTTTCGTGGGAATGACCCAGGCACAGATGGTAGGCCGGGTTTAGAAAGAAAGAAACACATAAAGTTCAGCAGGTTTAGTATTCTTATTGAAGGCTCCAAACCCAGTAACCAAAAGCCTTCCTGTTATCAAGAACTTAGACAGCAATGTGATAACAGCAAACTCATTTCTTTCAATGAAGTTGATTGAGGGATAAATATTGACCTCAAGACACAGGGAAAAGTCCCTCATTCCCCCATCACAGGATCCACATATCCACTCATGTGATTACACATCTCAACTGAAATTCAGCCCCATAACAGTGCAGTATCCCATCTCCACACAACAGTGCAGCACTCCTGCACTGCCCCTCCCACAGTGTGACACGCACTCAGTGTTGCCCCTTTTTTTAAATATAAATATTTATTTGCTAAAAGCACTACAAAAAGACAACCAGTGTCAATACACTACATCTAACACAGAAAAGAAGAAACTAAGCAACGAAGTACTACAGTAGAGAATGCAAACTAATACTAACAAAACACACACGCAACGCTACTCTCGTTAACACAACACGCAACACTTCAAATAAGAATCGCGTTTGTACCGTCCACGACACACGCGATCCCGAGGGGCCCACCAAGCGCAGAACTCAGCTAGGGTGCCCGCGGAAACCGCGTGCTCTCTCTCTAAACACACCCGTGCGCGCATGTATGCGCGGAAGAAGGGCAGGCAGGCAGACCGGCCGGTACCCTCGGCCGCCCGCCACCGCGTCCCATGGATGGCCAGCTTGGCCAGGCCCAGCAGGAGACCCACCAGGAGATCCTCCGCGTGCCCCGGGTGCCCGTAGACCAACAGCGTCGAGCTGAAGTGCAGCCAGAACTTGAGCAGCAGCCCCTTCGGATACGCAAAGAGGGGCTGCAACCTCTCGCACTCTGCGTAGGCGTGGTACACCGTCTCCTCCTGGCCACAGAAGTGACAGGCGGCCGGGGTGTCGGTGAACCAGCTCAAAAATCGGTTGCACGGCACGGCCCAGTGCAACACCCTCCACCCCAGGTCCCCGATGTACAGCAGGAGGACTCCCGCGTAGAGAGACCTCCACCGGGGTGTGACACTCCCTTAGTACTTGCTTCTCCCACAGTGTGACACTCCCTTAGTACTGCCTCTCCCACAGGGTGACAGTCTCTCAGTACTGCCTCTCCCACAGGGTGACAGTCTCTCAGTACTGCCTCTCCCACAGGGTGACAGTCTCTCAGTACTCCCCCTCCCACAGTGTGACACTCCCTCAGTACAGCCCCTCTCACAGATTTGATTTTGGTCTGGAAATATTCCACCAAAGACCTTGTACAAGGAGCCATCACAGGGCAGAGGCAAAAATGTCCTTCCTGGTAATTTATGGCACAGAGAAAAAGAGACAAAAGAAAGAGAAAGAGAGGCAGGGGGCAAAGGAGGAAAGAGAGAAGGCGAGAGGGAGGATGGGGGACATCTACAGACAGAGAAAAGGGATGGATAGACAGAGATAATGAAAGAATGACAGACAGTGAGTGAAAGAGGCAGAGTGAGAGAGAAGCAAAGAGAGTGGAGAGAGAAGGATTTGACAGCCCACAGGTTTTGGGGCACATGGAAATAAAAAAAATCAAATATTTTTGGAGCTGAGTGGTGGGACCAGATGGGAACTTATGGTACGGTAGGTTGTAGAGGTGAATGTCCGACCCTGCAATCTTGGCCATGGGTGTAAGCTGGGATATAACTAACGAAGAGCCCACTACACTTCCCCCTTTGGGCAATGAGCACATCCAGATGTAAAATGAAACATAACTCAGCATTAAACATCAGGGGTCGAGGAAGCCCACAGCCCATACTGTACAGCTCATGTATGTGAACTTCTGTTCTAACTGGTGGGCATTGAACAACTGGGTCCGAGGCTTCTCAATGGTTTCTGGTACTTCTAGTTATTCTAAAAACAGGAAATGGATCAGGTCTCAGCCAGAACAGAAAGAAACTAAAACACTCAAGAAATTGCGATAAAAGACAGAAGTTACTTTCCTTCCCATAGTCTCTGAAAGCCTGGTTGAAATCTTGAAGCATTGAAGGGTGCCACTTGGCCCATCAACCCATGCTAACTCCCTGATCTACCTTTACTCCCACTCCTTACCCATTACTTTTTCAAAAGCTCCTACTGCCTCTGTTCCCAGGCAGGACGTCCCAGATCACAACAACTTGTAGACCAAACAATCAAGGACCCCTCCCACCTGGGTCATTCACTCTTCTCCCCTCTCCCATCAGGCAGAAGATACAAAAGCTTGAGAACATGTACCACCAGGCTCAAGGACTATCCCGCTGTTATCAGACTCTTGAACAGATGTCTCACATGCTAAAAGATGAACCTTAACTTTGAACTCACAATCTACCTCACCGTGGCCCTTGCACTTTATTGGTCTACCTGCACTGCACTTTCTCTGTGTATACAACACTATATTCTGCATTCTGTTTCCTTTTTACTACCTCAATGTAATTATGTATGGCACGATCTGCCTGAAAGGCACGCAAAGCAAAAGGTTTTTGCTGTATCTCAGTGCTTGTGACAATAATAAACTAATACCAATACCCTCCTCTCCTGCTCCGTTTGTCAATTCCCCTCACTCCGTGTCCTCTGGTCACCCATCCTCATGGTTTTAAAGCCTTCCATTAAGTCTCAAAGGGAACAACCCCAGCTCCCCCAGTCTCTCCAAAGACCTAAACACCCCCACCCCAGGAATGCTCCACAAAATCTCCCCTGCACCCTCCCTAACATCTGAAGAATTTTCCCTTAATTTGGTGCCAGAATTGGCCTCAGGACAGCAGCTAAGGCCCGTCCAATGATTTATATAAAGTTTAAAAATACTGATGTTTCCAAACAATACAATTGATGACCTGGTATTTGAGAGTTGTGTATGTTTTCTGTTTCCTGGTCAAACTTTGGTGCAATGTAAGTCGGTCCAAAACTCACTTATGCCCAAGAGCTGATGAGACCCAAACAATTGCTGCATCCCTTCTGGTTCTCTCTTTTTGTTGAAGAGCTCTGTTGTGTTTCTTTTTGTAGCACTTTAGCTAACAAAGTTAAACTGTCATTAAACTGGTAAGGGTACAATAAAGATTGACGAGGATGCTACTAGGACTAGAGGGCTTGAGTTATAAGGAGAGGCTGGATAGGCTAGGACTATTGTCCCTGGAGTGTAGGAGGCTGAGGGGTGACCATTTAGAGGTTTATAAAATCATGACAGGTGTAGAAAAGTTGAATCACCACGGTCTTTTCCTCAGGGTAGGGGAGTCTAAAACTAGATGGCACATGTTCAAGGTGAGAGGGGAAAGATTTAAAAGGGATCTGAGCGGCAACTTTTTCACACAGAGAGTGGAGGGTATATGGAACGAGCTACCACAGTAAGTGGTAAAGGTGGGTATAATTACATCATTTAAAGGTCATGGATCGGAAAGGTTTAGAGGGATGTGGGCCAAACGCAGGCAAATGGGACGTCTGGGCAACTTGGTCAGCATGGATGAGTTGGGCTGAAGGGCCCGTTTTCCGTGCTGTATAACTCTATGATCTGAGTGACTGAATGAAATGGCTGCTTCTCCCCCATTTATAGCCTCTCAGCTCAGTCTGACAGAGCTGCTAAACAGCCAACCCTGCCACCACACTGCTTCATGTTTACACATCCCTGCCAGTAGGCAAAGGATTTTAAAAAACAAAATGGTTTTGAAGCCAATTAAAACATCAAATTTGTCTTTGATGTACTTCAAAACAGATGTTGATTAGTAGACCCTTAATCAGAAATGAGAGGAGGACTAATATCGATGTATTAACCACAGCAAAGTCTACACTGGTACTCTTAACTATTTTAGCTCTGAAGTTTTTTGCTTACATCTATCACACAGTCCAGAGAAATTGGTACCAAATGGTCAAGAACCCTTGCTTAACCTTCAGTCACTGTATGCCTTCTAATAAGCTGGTCCGTAACTGACAGATTCCTGCCTTGGGTTTCGTTGCTTCATGGGATCCGAGTGTTGCCAGCAAGATGCCTTTACTGTTCATCCCATATCATCGTTGAGAAGGTGGGGGGTGAGCCACCTTCTTGACCCACTGCAGTCCTTCTGGTGAAGGTGCTCCCACAGTGGGAATGAGTTCCAGGATTTAGACCCAGTGATAAAGGACTGGTGATATACTTCCAACCTCAGGACGGTGTGCCACCTGGAGGGGAACCTGCAGGTGGGGGTACTCCCCTGCACTAGAATGGGCTGAAAGATCTATTGAGGTGCTGGCACACTGACAACAAGCCCCTACTGGAAGGGACAGTCTCATACAGTAAACCTGAAGTGGGCCCCATCCAGATACATAGGAGTGAAGCTTAAAATGTCCCAGGAGTCAGAGTGAAATAAATGACAACCATTGCTACCTGCCAACCATGCCTGGAGTTGTGGGGAGAAGCCATTTCATGATGGGAACCGATTTCCACTACTTTCCAAAGAAAGGAATCACCTCCATTCTAATCCAGCCTCTGTTAACATGTAGGCAGCTGAATGTGAAGCAGGTCGAGGGAGAGAGGGAGAGAGGGAGAGAATGAGGAGGTGGGATAGGGTGGGACGGAGGACTCTCTGAACAGTTGAGCCAGGATGACATGTTGGGTGGACAACCTGCTGAGGTTCCCTCACTCTATAAATAGTGCTGCGTGCAAGAAGTGAAGAGAGCAGGGAGGCACTGGCCCCATTGTGCCGTGTCTGGGGACACTGGTACAGCAGCCCAGTGAGACCTGGAGAGCACCGAAGAGGAACATTTGAGCAGGGAGTATCTCAATAATTCTCATGTTATAGATATCATGGGGCAAACCAGGGCAAACTGAGAAGATGCAAAATGTGGTTAAACAGCCATTGTGAGTTAGCTGTTGGAGGGATGGTTTTGCCTAATTTTGTGTTGCAACCCAAACATTCTACAGCTGTGCTATCAGTGTTGAATGAACCACACCAGTAACATGTTCTGAACAGATCAACCAAGCCTCAATCCCTTGCAATAAGGACAGCAGAACTGCAGCAATTATGTTGCAGAGAGAATATCCCCTCTGCACCACCCCCCATTCAAAAAGTCCATTTCAATTTTGGCTCAGGTCTTGTCAACACAACTTCCACCCTCTAATGGGCAAGTATTGAGATCTTCAAGTATTTCCTCTTGACACCCTGCCATCAGTTGGCTCTCCTGCCACATTCTGCACCTCTGCACTGTGCCAGACCTCCCTGACTTCAGCCTGCCTGCTATTACACATTGAGAACTTGGCTTTTAACAAATTTCTCCTCACTGCAGTTCAGCAGTTTGACAGTTCGACTTAGCACACCAAAAGAGCACGGCCTGTGACTGGGATCCAGCTCCTCATTTCCCTGTAGCCACCCACTTCACTCAATGCCAGCTCGAGCTGGCCCCAGTTCAGCACCACAAAACCCTCCAGCAGCCAGCAACAAATCAAGGTGTCAGCAGGGCCCTAAGGAAACCTTTGATCACAGAGATCAAAATTAACAGGCCCACCACTGGTTTAGTTCCGGATCTGGTCATGCGACTTTCTTGGCTGGACCCCCACCCCAACCTCAGCTCCCCACAAAACCCTATCAATAATTAGACTAAGAACAACAGTCTCCTTTGAACCTCAGTCTTTGAGAGAGTTGACTGAGGCTGTCTTTGTGCTTGGAACACAGAGAGTGAAACGTTTGAAGTAATCCAGACCCTTATTCAGAGATGGTCTTTGACCAAGACCTCCCTGGTAGGCTTGTCCAGAAGATGAGATCGCATGGGATCCAGCATGAACTAGTCAATTTTATGGTGGTAGGAGTGAGAGGGTGGTAGTGGAGGGTTGCTTTTCAGATTGGAGGTCTGTGACCAGTGGTGGGCCGCAGGGACTGGTGCTGGGTCCTCTGTTGTTCATCATCTGTATTAACAATTTGGATGAGAATGTAATTGGTATCGTTAGTAAGATTATGGATGACACCAAAATTGTGGGTATAGTGAACAGTGAAGAAGGTTGTCCATGGTTACAACAGGATCTAGATCACCTGGGAAAGTGGGCCAAGGAATTGCAGATGGAATTTAACTCAGACAAGTGTTAAGTATACATTTTCATAAGTTAAACCAGGACAGGACTTATACAATAAAAGATAGGGCCCTGAAGAGTGTTGAAGAACAGAGCTAGGGGTACAGTACATAGTTCCTGGAAAGTGGTGACACAGGTAGACAGGGTGGTGAAGAAGGAATTTGGCACACTGACCTTCATTGATCAGTACAAGAGTTGGGATATTACGTTGCAGTTGTACAAGATGTTGGTGAGACTGCACTTGGAGTCTTGTGTGCAGTTGTGGTCACCTAGCTATAGGAAGGGTGTCTTTAAGTTGAAACGGATGCAGAAAAGATTCACAAAGATGTCACTGGGACTGGAGGGCTTGAATTATAAGGTGAGGCTGGATAGGCTGGGACTGTTTTCCCTGGAGCAAAGGAAGCTGAGAGGTGACCTTATGGAGGTTTATAAAACCATAAGGGTCATAGATAAAAGTCGGTCTGTTTCCCAGGGTAGGGAAGTATAAAACTACTGGGCAAAGGTTTTAGGTGAGAGGGGAAAAATTTAAAGGGAACCTGAGGGGCAACTTTTTCACACAGCGGGTGGTGGTTATATGGAATGAGCTGCCAGAGGGTGTCGTAGAGGTGACTATAATTGCAATGTTTAAAAGGCATTTCGATAGGTACATGGATAGGAAAGGATTAGAGGGATATGGGCCAAATGTGGGCAAATGGGACTAGATCAGGCAGACAACTTGGTCGGTACAGATGAGTTGGGCCAAAGGACCTCTTCCTGTGCTGTATAACTCTATAACTCAGAGTGTGAGGACACTACGTCTGGACGCAGCAGCCTACCCCATTCTCCCACACCCAGAATTTGCCTAGCAGCTGGGTCAGACCACAGCTGCATGGGCTAACAGCTGCAAAGTGTCAGAACCTCTGAAAGACGAGCTAAGTTACATGCACGCACGAGCAAAGTACAAGGTAGACCTCCTGCCCAAAAGGAAAGCTGTAGGAATCTGGCAATTGAGGGAAAGGTTTAACAGTGGGTTAGCAATGTAAAAGGCTTGTGTGTTACCCAGTTAGGCTTTCATTAGGCTGTCTAGTTGATCTGTCCCTTCTAAACATATGGAAGACTCACCACAGCAGTTCAGAGGCAGGCAGAGAGCTCTCCAATTGTTTTAATGTACTCACTTTACAAGCTTAACTCAAATTTTCCTGTGGGACATCACACATGATGGGGGAGCTGGCACACCAGCCGAGCTCTCCCCTCTGTGATCTACAACTGGAAGTGTTGGAGAGAAAGGAAATCACTTGGTATCACTATTTCAGTAGAAGTGAACTATTACAAATCCAGGGCAAGAACTGCTTGGAGACAAGTCTGAGCAGATAAGCAAAGGCAGTTAGACTTTCTGTAAGGATAAACACTCCCATACTTGGCTAATACATAACACTGCTCCATCATCTCACACATCTTCAACTTTACAATGTCCCATCTGGCACATTTGCTGCCCTGGGGTAACCAGGTAACCTGCAGGAACAACACTGTCCAAATGTTTGCCTGTTACTTGGTCCTGAAGTTGTTTCAATTACCAGAGCTGGAAATCTCTTCCAGTTGGAAATGTAATGCTGAAAGTTTCCAGCAGGAAAAGCCATGCCTTCTCCAAGATGCTTGTTCCAGGAGTCAGCCGAAACAACGCAGTAAGCTCAACACCAGCTGCGGGTCATGAGGCAACATCTTTCCTATCTATCTCAGGAGGTTGAGGGGTCAAAATCCTCTTTCCACAGCTTGAGTATATGATCCAGGCTAATCCTCCCAGGGCAGTACTGAGGGAGTGCTGCACTGTCCTAGGGACAATAGTGAGGGAGTGCTGCATTGTGGGACGGGCAGTACCGAGGAAGCGCCGCACTGTGGGAGGGGCAGTACTGAGGGAGCGCCGCACTGTGGGAGGGGCAGTACTGAGGGAGCGCCGCACTGTGGGAGGGGCAGTACTGAGGGAGCGTCATACTGTGGGAGGGGCAGTACTGAGGGAGCGTCATACTGTGGGAGGGGCAGTACTGAGGGAGTGCTGCTCTGTGTGGGAGGGGCAGTACTGAGGGAGCGTCACACTGTGGGAGGGGCAGTACTGAGGGAGCGTCATACTGTCGGAGGGGCAGTACTGAGGGAGCGCCGCACTGTGGGAGGGGCAGTACTGAGGGAGCGTCACACTGTGGGAGGGGCAGTACTGAGGGAGCTTCATACTGTGGAAGGGGCAGTACTGAGGGAGTGCCGCACTGTGGGAGGGGCAGTACTGAGGGAGCGCCGCACTGTGGGAGGGGCAGTACTGAGGGAGCGCCGCACTGTGGGAGGGGCAGTACTGAGGGAGCGCCATATTGAAGATGCCATCTTTCCCATGAGACTTTGAACAAAGGCTTCATTTATATTCTTAAGCAGACATAAAAGATCCATAATGCTATTCTCAGGAAGAGCAGGGGGTGGTTTCCCCACAGTCCTTGCTAATATTTTGTTTTAACCACAAAGAGAGATGGCTGTCTGTGGGAGCTGGCTATGTGAAAATCAGCCGATGTAACTTGCTGCATGTGGAGCCTACAGTTTCTGGAGGAGAAACTCTGAGACTGGAGTGGTGGGCAGGCTAGTTTTGCAAACCGATTGCCTTACATGTCCACCCCCTTGCAGCCACGACTCTTCCAGAGTCGATTCAGATTATGTCGAGGAAATAACGAGGGCAAAATGTTATATTTGTATCAGGTCCCTGTGCAAGTTTGAGTGCATGAGGTTTTCAACCAAATAAAATCCGATCCCACTGAAGACACCAGTTACTAAAAATACTGAAACAAATGATCTCCCACTTCCTCAATCTTGGGCAGAGGAGAAACTGGATTAAGCCAGCATACTTGTGGAACAAAATTCAAGCTTTGCAGAAAAGTACAAACTCAGCAGTGCCTTAGGAACAGTGATCCCAGTGAAACCTTACTCCTTTACTGGGAACAGTAATGCAGTCCGTGTGAGCAGGAGAAGTGAGAATCCCACATAAACACATTAATCTGCATTTCCTTTCTTCTTACAGGACATTTTATACCTCAGTGGTGGACCAATGCCCTGATATTATAACCCAGTTCAAAGACGAAGTTGATCCAGAAAGGGGGTGAAAAGTCCATAAATTGAATTCAAAGCAGAGAGGAAAGAGGGTATCAAGTGTACGGTGCTCCTCAGCATCTCGGGATTGTCCAAGCCACCTGGTCATTCACTCTGAAATAATGCAGCCAACTTATGCACAGCAAGCTCCCGCAAACAGCAAATAGGCAATGATCAGATGGTCTATTTGAGGTATTAGGTGAGGGACCAATACAGGAAACTGGAGAGAATTCCTCTTCAAACTGCCACGGGATCTTTCATGCCTTCCTCAAGGTGCAGTGGGCTTAATGTCTCACCTGGGCAGGGTGGCACTCCCGCAGTGGGAGTGCCAGGTTAGTGCACAAACCTCTGGCAAGGTGCCCAGATCCATGACGCCTGTGGTTCAGCAGTGAGTATCACCAGGGAATCATACACGATGCCAGCTGGGCTCAGACAATGAGGTATTTATTGATCTTCTGCAACATCCATTTTGGATTAAACTGAGGTTTTTGTTGATAAATATTTACAACTGTTAACCACAGAAAGTGGTACAGGCAGCAAGGCAGCCACTTGGCCTACTGAGTCTATGGCAGTTCCATGCAAGACCTACCCTCCTCCCTCTCCCCAGATCCCTGCAAACTCTTCCCTTTCAGATTCCTATCCAGCTCCCTTTTGAATGTTACAACTTCTCCTGCCATGCATTGCAGACCCCAAACACTCACTGTGTAAGAACACTTAACCTAGTGTCACTTTTGGTTCCTTTGCCAATCACCTTCATTCTGTGCCCCCTGGACATTGACCCCTCCACCTATGAGAACAGTCTCCCACCTATCACAGGCCCCTCATCAAACTCCTTTTGGGCATCCATATTCCCACACAAACCTATTCCCACATCGACCCTCCGTTACTTCATTAAATAACTTAAAGTGAATTTGACACACTTTACCTTGAACAAATGCACGCTGGCTTTCCCTCGTCAATCCACACTTGTCGAAGTGACAGCTGATTCTATTCTTTGATTGTTGTTTCTGATCATGGAGTAGGTTTATATAGGTCAGCACAACATCGTGGGCCAAAGGGCCCATACTGTGCTGTCCTGTTCTCTGTTCTATGTTAACATACCCTCCACCCACCCCACCCGAGGTTACTGACTGGTTGGTAGTTACAGAGCTTATCCCTACCCAGTCCTCAGGCAGCACCTCTGGATCTACAGATGTTTGGCAGATTAGGCCAAGAACCTACTGATCAAGGAAGATCTCCTAACACACGTCAAAACTGCTCCCTGACCTGTCCCCATGCAATTACTATCCTAGTCTATATCTGGCTGGTTGACCACTATTTAAGGTCCATAGTTTTTGCACATCTGTGCAACTTCCCTGAAAATTTGCTTCTCAATACCCTTCCTCTAACCAGTGGAACAGTCCCTGTGGCGTAGACACACCTCCGGTGTAGTTTAACTAAAAAGACAGATTCTCTCCTTGATTGTTCTCTCTCCCCTGCACTGCAATATCCCCCTTGATTAATGCTGCAGCTCCCCCTCCTACCTTTCCTGAACACATTGTCTGCAGGATGACTTGGAACCCATTCGTGCCCTTTTCAGTCCAGGCTTTGCCGTTGCCATGACGTCGCAATCTCAGGTGGTTAACTGCACCTGTAGCTCACCAACCTTGTTTATTGCACTTCCCCTGGTTATATAAATGTACGGTAAACCTACTTTAGACCTCCTCATACTCATTCAGTCCAATCCGGTCTGAAAACTTTCTATTTCTTCTTTGGTTCTGTGTTATTATGTAGTTATAATAAAGAACTACAGTTCCCAGCAGGCAATGCAAGGGGTCACATGGGGAAACAGGAAGTGGCTGGAAAGAGCAGGAAAAGCAGCCAGCCTGTCTGTTGCAAGTCTGTTGCAGCCTGTTGTTGTTTTGTTGTTTTAATAAATGTTCAGATGTTAAACCCACGCCAAGTTTGTCTCATGATGAGGAACAAACATAACATGGTGTCAGAAGTTGGTGTGAGGTCTGAACAAGGAAAGTAAACGAATACTGTGTGCAATTGAAGAAGAGACTCAGTGAGTACGAAAGAAAAGCTGTAAAAAGATGGAGAAAAAGCTGGCCGGCGTGGCGAAGGAGCACATTGTTCCTGAAGTTCAGCAGTCACCGGATTTGCCAAGAGAGATTCAGGTGAGAGGCTGAGAGTTCCCGTTATGGATAAGCTAAGTCCTCCCAAGCCTATGCAGTTTACTGGCAATCCAGCCGATAATTGGAAACGCTTCAAACAGTGATTCAACATATATTTAGATGCTAGTGGAGTGGGAAGGAACGATGAAAAACTGAAAGTGTCTATTTTTCTGCACGTGATTGGCGAAGGTACTTTGGACAACCATAACAGCTTTCAAATTGATGAGACAGCTTTTGAGTTGGGCACCTTGATGGAAAAATTTGAGGAGTATTTTATCCCAAGTAAAAACATCACATATGAGAGATATAAATTCTTTTCCTGTGACCTGAAACAAGGTGTTAGCTTCGACCAATACTTAGCTGAGCTTCACATGCTGAGTAAGTCTTGTGAATTTGGAGATTTGAGAAACTCACTAGTTAAAGACAGAATAGTTTGTGGAATTCCAGATAATGGACTCAGAGAAAGACTGTTGAGTGAAAAAGATTTGACCCTGGAAAAGGCGGTGAATATGTGTAGGTCAGCAGAAACCACACGAGCACAAGCTAAGGAGCTGTACAGAGCAGACACAACAGTACATGCTGTGAAAACAGAGAAGCAGCTCCCAAGGCATTTCCGAAAGCAACAGCAAATCAAAGAGGAAGGCTCAAACAGCAAATGCAGCAGATGTGGAGGTAAACACATTCCAAAGATGTGCCCTGCTTATGGGAAGTCCTGCAATAGCTGTGGGAAGAAGAATCACTTTGCAAGGTGCTGTAAAGCTGGGGCTAACAAGAGAAAGGTGCACACAATTGATGAGAAAATGGAGGAATTCTTTGTGGATTCTGTACAGACTGTGGCTGCTGGTAAAACAGAATGGATTGTTCCAGTAACTGTGAATGAGACAGTAATTCCATTCAAGCTTGACACCGGAGCTCAGGTGAATCTCTTATCCATGGATGATTATAAGACTCTCACAGTAAAGAGTAAGATTTACCCTGTGAAGTTAAAAGTGACAGGCTACACTGGAGAGAAAGTTCCAGTAAAAGGGGGCTGTATGGTGACCTTTAAGCACAAGGGGCAGCACTTAAAATCACAGCTACTGATTGAAGAAAAGAGAGTACAGCCAATATTAGGTCTGAGTGCATGTGAAAAGCTCAATCTAGTGAAAAGAGTTTTCATAGTAGCTTCACATACCAAAGATGACCACACAACACTCACGGAGGAGTATGCAGATATCTTTGAGGGGCTTGGATGCTTACCTGGTGTACACAAAATTCACATAGATGAGACAGTGGCTCCTGTTGTCCATGCATGCAGGAAAGCTCCGTTTCAACTTAGAGATCAACTTAAACAAGAACTAGCATGCATGGAACGAATGAATGTCATACAGAAAATTGAAGAACCAACAGATCGGGTGAGTTCACTGGTCATTGTGCAAAAGAAAAATGGAAGATTGCAGATATGTCTAGACCCAAGAGATCTCAATAAAGCCATCAAGAGAGAGCATTTTAAATTGCCAATACGGGAGGAGGTCATGTCCCGGTTTTCAGGTGCCAAATGGTTTAGCAAGCTCGACGCATCATCTGGATTTTGGCAGATGAAGCTTGATGAGGCAAGTTCGAGACTGTGTACTTTTAACACACCACAGGGAAGGTATCGCTATCTTCGGCTGCCATATGGGATCCTCTGCGCACCAGAAGTCTACCATAAAACCATCCACATGATTTTTGAGAGCATACCTGGTGTCGAGACCATGATGGATGACATCATCGTCTGGGGGTCCAACAAAGAGGAACACGAAACTCGACTGAGACAAGTGCTTGACGTGACAAGGAACGTCAATTTGAAATTAAATAAAGAGAAATGTGAGTTTGGTGTGAAGACACTGACCTTCATAGGAGATGTCATATCTGAAGAGGGAGTGAAGCCTAACCCAAGAAAGATGTCAGCCATTGAAAACATGGAGAGGCCTCAAAACAAAAAGTAGGTGAGACGTTTCTTAGGGATGGTGACTTATCCGGCTAAATTCATCCCACGACTGTCAACAGTGTCAGCACCACTTAGGTCACTCCTTGAGCAACAAAACGAATGGATTTGGTCTCATGAGCAAGAAGAGTGTTTCCAGACATTGAAAAGCGTCCTAACAGAAGAGCCCGTGCTGAAGTTTTATGATCCAGACAGGTGTATCAGGATATCAGCTGATGCGTCCCAGCACCGTCTTGGATCAGTACTATTGCAGCAGCATGATGCCAAATGGCAACCTGTGGCCTATGCATCAAGGGCTTTAACAAGTGCGGAAGCCGACAATGCACAAATAGAGAAAGAGCTTCTCGCCACTACATATGCATGTGAAAGGTTCCATCAGTACATCTATGGGCAAGCTATTGAAGTGGAGACAGACCATAAACCATTGGTCTCAATTATGTCCAAACCACTGAATGACTGTCCCATGAGGATAAGCGCATGTTGATAAGGCTGCAGAAATATGATGTGAAGATGATCTACACACTGGGAAAATATATGTTTGCTGCTGATGCTCTGTCTCAAGCAGTCAACAAGACAGAAATAAGTGACCAACAGGTTAATGCAGATATACAGGCCTATGTTGACATGATAGTCACCTCTCTTCCAGTATCTCTGGATAGAACAGAGCAGATTAGGAAAGCAGCAGAGGCAGATGAAACAATGAAAGTACTCAAGGATACAATAGGGAAAGGATGGCCAGCAGCAAAGGATCACTGTCCAATGTGTATTCGGGATTATTGGGCATGCAGAGCTGAACTGTCAGTAGTGAAAGATATGGTTTTCAAAGGGAACAGGTTTGTGATTCCAGTGTCACTACGCAAGGAGATGCTCCAGAAGATACACAAAGGGCATCTTGGGGAGGAAAAATGTAAAAGTAGAGCACGTGAAGTGATGTACTGGCCAAGAACGAACCAACACATCAGCCGGACTACTGCTTCTTGTGAAATATTAGGGAGAGTGAGCAGGAAATAGACAGGAGTTATAAAGAGTTTGTAGAGAGTACCTCTGTGGCAGACCCCCTCGAAAATCGGTATCTCATTTTAGATTCCGTTGGAGAGGATGACCTGACAGAGGAAGACCACGGCAACTGGGACCTTGGCACCGTGCCTGGTACTGTGGTCCAGCGGAGAAGGAGAAATGCAGTGGTTATTGGGGATTCTATAGTGAGGGGAACGGATAACAGATTCTGCGAAACCGACAATGAATCCCGGATGGTGTGTTGCCTCCCTGTTGCCAGGGTACGGGATGTCACGGACCGGGTCCAGAATATTCTGAGAGGAGAGGGTGATCAGCCAGAAGTCTTGGTACATGTAGGTACCAATGACATAGGTAGAAAAACAGAAGAGGTCCTGAAGGAGGAACACAAGGAATTAGGAAGAAAGTTGAGAAGTAGGACCCCTAGGGTGGTAATATCAGGATTACTACCCATGCCATGTGCCAATGGTAGTAAGAATAGAAAGATCTGGCAGATGAGTGCATGGCGGAGTGAATGGTGCAGGAGGCAGGGCTTCAGATTTCTGGATCATTGGGACATTTTTTGGGGGAGGCATGACCTATTCACTAAGGATGGGTTACACCTAAACTCCAAAGGGTCCAATATCCTGGCAGGAATGTTTAATTTAGCTGTTGGCGAGGGTTTAAACTAATCTGGCAGGGGGATGAAAACCAGGATGTTAGGATACAAGCTGTTAGGGTAAAGGAGGAGGTTTATAGAAACAAGTCCAAGACAGTGTGCAGTGAGGATGGCAAGAAGGACAGGCAGGTGAAAAGTCAGGATAATTTGCTGAACAATAGAAGTACAACAAACCAGGATGTTAGAATACAGGATGTTAGGATAGAGGATGAGGTATATAGAAACAAGTCCGTGATATTGTGTAATGAGGATGGTAAGAAGGACAGGCAGGTGAAAAGTCAGGATAATTTGCTGAACAAAAGAAGTACAACAAAATCAATAGCAGATACTGGACTGAATGTACTATGGTTAAATGCACGTAGCATTAGGAATAAAATAGATGACCTGGTGGCACAACAACAGAGTAATAAATATGACATTGTGGCAATCACCGAGTCATGGCTTTATGATGGATATGATTGGGAACCAAATGTCCAGGGGTACACAGTGTACAGGAAGGATAGGCAGGTAGGCAGAGGGGGTGGTGTGGCCATGATGGTTGGTAGTGATATAAAATCAATAGAAAGGAAGGACATTGGGTCAGAAGAGGTGGAATCCTTATGGGTGGAGCTAAGAAATAGTAAGGGTAAAAGGACAATAGTAGCAGTTATATTTAGGCCCCCTAATAGCAGTCAGGAAGTGGACTCTGAGTTGCAGTTAGAAATAGAAAAAGCATGCCAGAGTGGCAACATTAAGATAATTATGGGGGATTTTAACATGAGGGTGGATTGGGAAATCCAGCAAGGCAGTAGATCTCAGGAGAGTGAGTTTGTGAAATGTCTATGGGACAGCTTTTTGGAGCAACTTATTGATGAGCCCACCAGGGGATTGGCTGTTTTGGATTGGGTATTGTGTAACGAACCAGAGGTGATTAGGGAACTAAAGGTAAAGGAACCATTGGGAACTAGTGATCACAATATGATTGAGTTCAGTTTCAAATTTGAGAAGGAGAAGCTGATAGCTGGTGTATTGATATTTCAGTGGAACAAAGGAAATTACAGTGGCATGAGAGAGGAGTTGGCCCAAATTGATTGGAAGAGTAAGCTAGCTGGAGGGACGGCAGAGCAGAAATGGATGGAGTTTCTACAAGAAATAAGGAAAATGCAGGATAGATATATTCCAAGAAAAAAGGTTTGGAATGGAAAAAAAGGCACAAATGTGGATAACGAGAGAGGTGAAGGCTAAAATAAAAGCAAAAGGGAGGGCATACAAGGAAGCAAAAATTAGTGGGAAAACAGAAGACTGGGAAACTTTTAAAAACCTGCAGAAAGAAACTAAGGAGGTCATTAGGAAAGAAAAGATGAATTATAAAATGAAGTTGGCAGATAACATTCGAAAGGATACTAAGAGCTTTTCTTAAATATATAAGGAGTAAAACAGAGACACGGGTTGATACAGGACCAATCGGTGACGGTGCGGGAGAGATTATAATGGATGATAAAGAGATGGCAGAGGAACTAAATGAGTATTTTGCATCGATCTTCACTGTGGAGGACATCAGCAATATACAGGTTAGTCAGGGGTCTCAAGGAATGGAGCTGAGTTCAGTTAAGATTACTAGAGAGAAGGTGCTAGGAAAACTAGATGGACTAAAGACTGATAAGTCTCCCGGACTGGATGGGGTGCATCCCCGGGTTCTGAAGGAGGTGGCTTTAGAGATAGCGGAGGCATTGGTGATAATTTTCCAGGAATCGATAGACTCTGGCATGGTTCCGGAAGACTGGAGGGTCACAAATGTAGTTCCGCTGTATAAGAAAGGTGGGAGGCAGCATAAAGGAAATTACAGACCTATTAGTCTGACGTCGGTGGTGGGAAAGTTATTAGAATCGATCCTCAAGGATGAGGTTATGGAATACCTAGAGGTGCAAGGCAAGATAGGTCCCAGGCAAGATAGGTCCAAGCCAACATTGTTTTGTGAAGGGAAGATCCTGCCTGACCAACCTATTGGAGTTTTTTGAAGAAATCTCAGGTAGGGTGGATAAGGGACAGGCAGTAGATGTTGTGTATTTAGACTTCCAAAAGGCCTTCGACAAGGTGCCGCACAAGAGACTGATTAATAAGATGAGAGGTCATGGAATTACAGGTAGGGTAATAGAATGGGTGGAGCATTGGCTGGTTGGCAGAAAGCAAAGGGTGGGAATAAAAGGATCCTGTTCTGGTTGGCTACCGGTTACTAGTGGTGTTCCGCAGGGGTCGGTGTTGGGGCCGCTTCTTTGTACCCTGTACGTTAACGATTTGGATGATGGAGTAAATGGCTTTGTGGCTAAGTTTGTGGATGACACCAAGATAGGTGGAGGAGTAGAGAGTATTGAGGAGACAGGAAGGTTGCAGAGAGACCTAGACAGTTTAGGAGAATGGGCAAGGAAATGGCAGATGAGATTCAATGTTGAGAAATGTGCAGTTGTACACTTTGGAAAAAGAAATAAACAGGCAGATTATTATCTAGAAGGGGAGAAAATTCAAAGTACAGAAGTACAAAGGGACTTGGGGGTACTCATGCAGGATACCCTAAAGGTTAACCACCAGGTCGGATCGGTGGTAAAGAAAGCGAATGCTATGTTGGCATTCATTTCGAGAGGTATAGTGTATAAAAGTAGGGAAGTGTTGATGAGGCTCTACGGGGCACTAGTGAGGCCTCATTTGGAATACTGTGTACAGTTTTGGGCCCCATATCTTAGGAAGGATGTGCTGATGTTGGAGAGGGTTCAGAGGAGATTTACGAGGATGATTCCAGGAATGAAAGGGCTTATGTATGATGAGCGTTTGTTGGCTCTTGGACTGTACTCACTGGAGTACAGAAGAATGAGAGGGGACCTCATAGAAACATGTAAAATGTTGAAAGGACTGGACAGAGTAGATGTGGCCAAGCTGTTGCCCTTAGTGAGTGAGTCCAGGACCAGAGGGCACAATCTTAGAACTAGAGGGTACAGGTTTAAAACAGAGATGAGGAGAAATTTCTTTAGCCAGAGGGTAGTGGATTTATGGAATTCCTTGCCACGTACAGCAGTGGAGGCTAGATCATTGGAGGTGTTTAAGGAGGAGATAGATAGATATCTAATTAGACAAGGTATCAAGGGGTATGGGGATAAGGCTGGAAATTGGGGTTAGAGTAGTTTTTTTCTCATTGCCCCCCCCCCCCGTTTCTCATTTTTTTTTCCCTTTTCTTTGGAGCAGACTCGATGGGCCAAATGGCCTACTTCTGCTCCCTTGTGATCTTGTGATCTTACCTACAGACCAAAGCAGCCAGCAGAACCACTTACACCACATCCTGTACCAGACAGGCTGTATTTCAAAGTTGGAGTGGATTTGTTTGACTGTAATGGGAAGAGCCATATTGTTGTAACAGACTACTTTTCCAATTACCCAGAGGTTGCGACACTTCAGTCAACATCCAGCAAAGCAGTTATCACGTTCCTGAAAGCTGTGTTTGTGAGGCATGGAGTTCCATGTGAAGTAGTACCAGACAATGGTCCACAATTTTTGAGCAGTGAATTTGAATCCTTTGCCAATGTTTGGGGGTTTTGACATATAACCTCAAGCCCGCATCACCCAAAATCTAATGGCCTAGCAGAGAGTTCAGTTAAGGTGGTGAAGGGTCTCATGAAGAAAGCGCAAGATGGACGAGAGGATTTCTATAGAAGTCTAATGATTTACAGAAGTGCGCCACTGCAGAACGGCCTTTCACCAGCCCAAATGCTGATGGGTCGACGCATACGCACTAACCTTCCAATACATGAAAACCTGTTGACACCTGAAGGAGCACACAAGGTCAAACAGGCTAAAGAGGAAAGGAAAGAAAAACAGAAACGGAATTACGACAAGACAGCAAAAAGCCTACCAGTCTTGAAGCCTGGGGATCAAGTGCGAATCCGAGATCATGATTCTGGCACATGGTCCATGCAAGGAGTTGTGCAAGAGAAAGTAAATCCACATTCATACCAGATCCAGACGGAGCGAGGGACACCTCTGAGGAGGAACCGCATGGATCTACGACCACAAGCTCCAATGCATGGCTGTGACCCGTCTCCTGTCAGTACACCAAAGGGGCCAGCATATGGAGAAAATGAACACGTGGACCAGAGTTCCCAGGAAAACATCAGTGCAGCAAATGAACGCAACACACCTGCGGAAACAAGTACCAGACCAAAAAGAACCATAAAACCACCTCAGAAACTGATTGAAAACTGCAGAGTAGACAAAGGTTCTTGGCAGGTTTATAAGGACAAAGTATTGTGTTTGTTTTTTTTAAAGGGGGAAGATGTGTTATTATGTGTTGTTATGTAGTTATAATAAAGAACTACAGTTCCCAGCAGGCAATGCAAGGGGTCACATGGGGAAACAGGAAGTGGCTGGAAAGAGAGGGAAAAAGCAGCCAGCCTGTCTGTTGCAAGTCTGTTGCAGCCTGTTGTTGTTTTGTTGTTTTAATAAATGTTCAGATGTTAAACCCACGCCAAGTTTGTCTCGTGATGAAGAACAAACATAACAGGTTCTACTTCCCTCTCCCTGTCTGCTTTACAACATCTTTCTACTTTCCAACACAACCTTCCTATGCCCAGTTCCTGCCAAGTTACATTACACCTCTCCACAGCTCCAGTGAACCTTCCTGTGAGGATATTGGCCTCAGCTTTGTTGGGGTTCAATCCATCCAATCTGTGCAGGTCCTACCTGGCCCAGACCCAGTCCCCAGGAATCCAAAGCCCTCCCTCCTCTACCACCCCTCTCCAGCCACACAGTCACCTGCACTGTGCTCCTGGTATTGTACTGGTAGGGGCCACACAGGTAATCTGGAAATTACCACCTTCGTCATTGCACTTAAACTCTTTCCTAGCTTCTGAAAATTCTGCCTGTAAGACCTCAATCTCTTCTCTGCCCACATCATACCATCCTGGAACCACTTCCATAAACACAGAAATGCCTGCTTGCTTTCCAGACTGGAGTCTTTTATCAATGAATTACATGCACCTGTCTACATCAATGGTGCTGAGGTCAAGAGGGTTGAGAGCTTCAAGTTCCTGGGAGTGAACATCACCAACAGCCTGTCCTGGTCAAATCACATAGAAGCCATGGCCAAGAAAGCTCACCAGCACCTCTACTTCCTCAGGAGGCTAAAGAAATTTGGTTTGTCCCCTTTGACTCTCACCAACTTTTACAGATGCACCATAGAAAGCATCCTATCTGGATGCATCACAGCTTGGTATGGCAACTGCTCTGCCCAGAACCGCAAGAAACTGCAGAGAGTTGTGGACACAGCCTAGCGCATTACGAACACCAGCCTTCCCTCCTTGGACTCTGTCTTTACCTCTCGCTGTCTTGGTGAAGCAGCCAGCATAATCAAAGACCCCACCCACCCGGGACATTCTCTATTCTCTCCTCTTCCATTGGGTAGAAGATACAGGAGCCTGAAGGCATGTACCACCAGACTTAAGGACAGCTTCTACCCCACAGCGATAAGACTATTGAACAGTTCCCTTATACAATGAGATGGACTCTGACCTCACGATCTACCTTGTTGTGACCTCGCATCTTATTGCACTGCACTTTCTCTGTAGCTGTGACACTTTACTCTGTACTGTTATTGCTCTTACCTGTACTACGTCAATGTACTCTGTACTGACTCAGTGTAAATGCACTGTGTAATGAATTGACCTGTACGATCGGTTTGTAAGACAAGATTTTCACTGTACCTCCGTACAAGTGACAATAATAAACCAATACCAATACCAGTCTCCACTTTCTTCCTACCGAAATGTAACACTTCACCTCTCCCCCTTCCCTCCAACCTGTATGTCCATCATCTATTCTTGTCCACCTCACAGTTCACTACACTCCCAGGTTTTGTATCACCCACAGATTTGGAAATTCTGCCCTGTACACCCGAGGTGAAATTGTTAATATTTAGATATTATTTAGATATTTAGATATAGATTTAGATATTTAGATATTATTTAGATATATTATTTAAATATTTAGATATTGACAGATAAGTCCCCAGGGCCTGACGGAATATTCCCCAGGCTGCTCCGTGAGGAGAGGGAGGAGATTGCTGAGCCTTTGGCTCGAATCTTTGAGTCCTCATTGTCCACGGGAATGGTACCGGAGGATTGGAGGATGGGAAATGTTGTCCCCTTATTCAAAAAAGGTAGTAGGGATAGTCCAGGGAACTACAGACCAGTGAGCCTTACGTCTGTGCTGGGCAAGCTGTTGGAAAGGTTTCTAAGAGATAGGATCTGTGAGCATTTAGAGAATCATGGTCTGATCAGGGACAGCCAGCATGGCTTTGTGAAGGGAAGATCACGTCTCACAAGCCTGATAGGGTTCTTTGAGGAGGTGACCAGGAAGATTGATGAGGGTAGTGCAGTAGATGTGGTCTACATGGATTTTAGTACGGCATTTGACAAGGTTCCACATGGTAGGCTTCTTCAGAAGGTCAGAGGGCATGGGATCCAGGGGAGCTTGGCCGTGTGGATTCAGAATTGGCTTGTCTCTAGAAAGCAAAGGGTTGTGGTGGAGGGAGTGCATTCGGATTGGAGGGCTGTGACTAGTGGTGTCCCACAAGGATCAGTTCTGGGACCTCTACATTTCTTGATGTTTTTAATGACTTGGATGAGGGGGTGGAAGGGTGGGTTAGCAAGTTTGCAGATGACACAAAGGCCGGTGGTGTTGTGGATAGTGTGGAGGGCTGTCAGAGCTTTCAGAGGGATATTGATAGGATGCAGAGCTGGGCAGAGAAGTGGCAGATGGAGTTCAATCCGGAGAAGTGTGAGGTGGTACACTTTGGAAGGACAAACTCCAAGGCAGAGTACAAAGTTAATGGCAGGATACTGGGTAGTGTGGAGGAGCAGAGGGATCTGGGGGTTCATATCCACAGATCACTGAAAGTCATCTCACAGGTGGATAGGGTAGTTAAGAAAGCTTATGGGATGTTGGCTTTCATAAGTCATGGGATCGAGTTTAAGAGCTGCGAGGTAATGATGCAGCTCTGCAAAACTCTGGTTAGACCACACTTGGAGTACTGTGTCCAGTTCTGGTCGCCTCATTATAGGAAGGATGTGGAAGCGTTGGAAAGCGTGCAGAGGAGATTTACCAGGATGCTGCCTGGGTTGGAGAGTATGGATTGTGAGGAGAGACTAAGGGAGCTAGGGCTTTACTCTTTGGAGAGAAGGAGGATGAGAGGAGACTTGATAGAGGTATACAAAATATTAAGAGGAATAGATAGAGTAGACAGCCAGCGCCTCTTTCCCAGGGCACCAATGCTCAATACAAGAGGGCATGGCTTTAAAGTAATGGGTGGGAATTTCAAGGGAGATATCAGAGGAAGGTTTTTCACCCAGAGAGTGGTTGGTGCATGGAATGCGCTGCCTGGGGTGGTGGTGGAGGCAGATACTTTGGTCAAGTTCAAGAGATTGTTAGGTAAGCATATGGAGGAATTTAAAATAGGGGGATATGTGGGAGGAAGGGGTTAGATAGACAGGTGTGGTTTAAAGATCGGCACAACATGGTGGGCCGAAGGGCCTGTATTGTGCTGTATTGTTCTATGGTTCTAATACGAAAAGCAGTGGTCTCTGGGGCACTCCTCCGTACACTCACCTCCAGTCTGAAAATAACCTCTCATTACCAATCCGTATATGGGCCAATTCCTGTTTATGGGCCAATTTTCTATCTGTGCTGCTGCAACATCTTTTATTCCATGCCCTTCAATCTTGATGACAAGCTGATGATGTGGAACCTTATTAGATGCCTTTTGGAAGTCCATATGTAGCACACAAACCATATCCCTCACAACCCTCTCTGTAACTTACTCCACCAAGTGAGTTGGATACAGTTTACCTTTAACAATTCCATGCTGGCTTTCTCTAAGCTATCCACACTTGTCCAAGCAACTGCTAATTCTGTCCCTACATTGTCCCACCACCAAGGGCTAAACATTGGCATTTTTCCAGTCCTGGCTCTATGGGTGGTTGGGAGATTACAGCCAGACCCTCTGCAATTTCCTCCCTTCCCTCAGCAATCTATCAGAGACCAGAGGATTTACCCAAGTGAAGTGCGACAAGTCTCTCTGGCCCCTCTTATCTGTCAACAGGCAGCCCTTTCAGAATCCCCACCACCTCTTTCTTTGTTGAAACTGCAGCAGCATCCAATCCCTCCCTAAAGATATGAAGTACTCGGCCCATCCCTCAGCCCTCCCTCTGTACCCATGAGTAGATTTCTACTTGGTCTCTGAAGGTCATCTTCTCCCTCTCCTCTTAGCATGCCGATAGAATAGATTTGGATTTGCCTCTCTATTTTGTGCACTCACCCCACAGTGAGGCACCGTGGTTGGTGCTAATAGGGAGAGAGGGCGAGGGGTGTGCAGGTAAAGGAGAACTTGGGCCCCTAGTCACAATCTTATCCAACGGCCACAGTCTTCCGAATACCTCAAATACTGAGTAAAAAGTCAGGAAAAGTTTTATTATTAATGCAGCGGGGTGGATTTTGAGTTACAACCTAACTTCTGACGCTATTACATCAAACTAATGGCACTGGCAATCTGATAGAGCTGAAATCTGCTGCAGTCTGGTCACATCGAGACTTACTGAAGGTCCTCGTCCCGTGGAAAAGAATCCAATTAATTTGGTCACTAGATTACACATGATCGTCCACAGAACATTCCAGAATCATCTGCGCAGCGTTCCTCGGCAGATAGAGATCTGAAATCTAAAAAAAATCCTTGCCCGCTAACATCCATATTTCCCCAGCCCCCGCCCCCTAACACCCACAGCTAATAAACACGGGAGAATAGTTTAACGTTGAGCAATAAAACTTGGGCTGCTCTTAAGTTTTCAAAAGGAGAATTAATTTTCCATCCAGCACCAAAGACTAGAAAATACAAACTAGTTTCCTTTCCAGACGTATCACACCTCCCAGGGGCCAGTGAGTCATGTAATTCAAAACATACACTGGCGGGCTGGCCGGCTCCTCTGCCACACTTTGGAGCAGAATCTGCTCCTTTCCTACACTCTTGTTTTCCCACATCCATAAATACTGGACTTAATATTGTCTCTAATTAAAATGTTGTCTTACTATTCATCCAGCAGCGTGAAGAGAGGTTAGTGGGGAGTGGTTTGTGACCACGACCTGGACAGACAGGCAGCAATGTTGGCAAACGGGCAGCAGCTGCGGGATCTCCGCTACCGCACGCGGCACCAGCAAGCCCGCAAGCTGCAGTCAACGACGAGAGCTGGGCGGCACCTTGTCACTGAACTCAGGGCGGAGGTCAGCGAGAGAGCAAAAGGTTTCGGTACCCTGCGGGCCACCCACTGTCCAAACCATCAGAGAGCCCGGTGGGAGCCTGGAGGGGCTGCAGGGGGGTGCACTGGGCTGAATTCGTGGCACTGGGGGACTGCCAGACGTCAATCAGATACCTTTCGCAATGGCATCTCCTCTAAACGAAACTCAAATATTTACAACATTGAAAAAAAATCTCTAATGGATGGTTAATTTAAAGTTAAATAATAATGCTTTAAGCAGTTATCGATTCTTTTAATTTATCTAGGTGCCTTGCCCTAGAAATTGCAGTGCGTTGTAACTGGCACACTGTGTAACAAATCCCTGCGGGCGCACTATCCAGCATTTATGGGGTATGCTGTACAATCACTCCGTGACACGCTATAGGAGAGTGTGCAGTGTGATGTGTAATCGTTGCATGGCGTGCTGTAAAGGCACTGTGTAGTGCACTGTACAGCCCCTGTGTAACGCACTGTACAGTCACCACATGGCGCGCTCTACAGATAAAATAGAATGGGTTATGTAGTCACTGAGTGGCATGACACAGACAGGGTGTGATGCGCCATACAGCCACTGAGTTGGGTACTCTATGATCATTGCACATCAACATGTGGCCTGCGGTCAATCATTGTCCCGTGCGCTCACTTCATGGTGTTGTGTCCCACTGTCTGATCATTGGGTGGCGTGGCTCGCTGCGCGCTGTGCTCAACAACAGTTACAGACATACTGGGTGGGTCTTGTGTGGGGTGGTGGTGGTGTTGTGCTTAGATTCACGGACCAGAGGCCCGGACTAATACTCCAGAGACCCAAGTCCAAATCCCACCACGGTGGCTGTAGAATTTAACATCTGTGAGCTAGTCGTCGGAAATTGATGGTCACACAATCAGAGCGGTGTGGTCGCCATTGGCTGTGCAGCCCTGGGCCGCTGACACAAGATTCAGTCACTCTCCGGGCCCAAAAGGCACCCAAAAGTTACTCTCCAGGGCCCCTGCGCCGTCCTGGAGTTGTGGGTGGGAGAGGGGCGAGGGGCAACACAGGGATCAACTGTGTTTTCCAGCAAAAGTAATCTGAAACGAAAGGACGCGAGGAGAAACCCATTGAGACTGGAGGAGGACTTGTCTAGAGGTTCATCGTGGTTGGGAGTGTGAACATGCAGTAGTGTGTGTGTCTGTGTGTGTGTGCGTGCGCGCGCAATGACCAAGTACAATGCACTCACTGTTCACTACTCACCAGCTTTAAACACCAGGGCCATGAAAGTCATACCGGAAAAGAAAAAGGGGGAAGGAACAGGGACAAGGAAATGGGACAGATCGGAGCAAAGGTAGAGTGATGCCGGTTTGGTGGGTCAAAGGTGTAAAGTCCTGGTGGTTCTCAGAGTCGAGTCAGCCCCACTGTTCAACAATACCAAAGCCAATCTGATGGTTCATCACTTCGGTCTTGTATTGTCACTAGATTATTTGGATTCTATTCTTCCTGGTCAGGTAACCCTGCCCTCAGTGAAAATAAAAACACCCCAAACAAACAGCTCGATGATCTTACAGTCATGCCCAGGTTTGGTGTTACCGGGTTTCCTGTAAAGAAACCCAAACTTCAACAATGACCAGCACTTAAAATATTTCCTCAGGCTGTGGCAGTTAACTCGGGGGTTCTGGCCATCAGCCAGGGCAGAGGCACCAAGGCTGACAGCACCACAGTGTTAGGATTCCAAGAACTATTTTATAATTAATTCTGTCTTGTTTTTCATATCCTTGCAGAGAATGAGTAACAACTGGAGATACACCCTACTAAACTGAGCAGTAGCGAGAGACAGGGAGGGGAGTAAAGACAAGGAAGGGGGGAGTGGGAAAGAGAGAGAGAGGATAAGGAGAAAGGAGGGAGAAATAGAGAGTGAGAGGATAAGGAGAGAGAAAGGGATAAAGGGGGAAAGAGAGAGGGGGGAGGGAACTAGTATGGATGGAGAGAGTGAGAAAGAGAGAGAGGGAGAAAGGCAGCAAGTTGAGAGAAGAGATAGAGCATTGAGAAAGGAGAGAGGAAAGAGAGCAGGAGTGGGAAAGAGGGAGACAGAAGGAGAAAGAAAAGAAAGAGTAAGAGAAGGAGGCAGTGAAAGAGAAACTCCAAACCAGCTCAGCTACAGAGGCTACACCCAGCGCTGTCCTCCAGCCATGCTTCGGAGGTGGCCAGTCAGTGCTGTTTACTCTTGGAGAAGGGTGGAGCTCCACCAGGAGACCTCAATACAAGCTAGGCATGTTCTGCACTCAAAAACATCTCCTGTGCCCACTGAAAATCAAAGTAAGTACCCTGCACTCACACACACACACACACACACACACACAGCAAGGCTGAAAGAGCAACACACTAGCAGGGAGCAACCTGAGAGAGTGAAAATCAAAAACCTGCAGATGTGCAAATCTGAAATAAAGTCAGAAATTCTGGAAACACTCAGCCAGTCAGGCGTCATCTTGGGATAGAGGAATTGTCAACATTTTAGGTTGAAGACCTACTCAGAGACTTCCTCACCTCCTGGACAGTGCCGCTTGTCCATTTTACATCTCCTGGATTCTGCGATGGTCGGACAGGGAATCGTGTCCCTCACTGGCTTCTTCACAATCTGCCGTCTCCTGGTTTCCAGCCCCCACTTGTAGCCGCATGTTTTGTCGTTCTTTATACAGGTTCCCCAGCTGCTCCATGGTCCAACCTCACAACCCTCTGAAGACAAGAAATATGCACTGTTAGGCTGAACACAGAGTTTGAGCAAGTGTCACCTTATCTTGACACACTAACTGATGACCACACCCTCCCCCCCCAACACAAAGACATCCCAGGTGTCAGCACACCTGATAGGGTGGGAATGAAGCAACCAAACCTTCTGCAAGATCCCTGCATCTTGTACAATACAAACTCAGAGTTATACAACACAGAAACAGGCCCTTCGGCCCAACTTATCCATAGCTACCAAGTTGCCTGAGCTAGTCCCATTTGCCTGAATTTAGCCTTAATACCTCCATGTACCTGTCCAAATGACTTTTAAATGTCATAATTGTACCCACCTCCATCACTTCCTCTGGCAGTTTTCCATATACCCACAACCCTCTGTGTGAAAAACTTGCCCCTCAGGTCCCCTTTAAATCTTTCCCCTCTCACCCTAAGCCTACGTCCTCTAGTTTTGGGCTCCCCTATCACAGGGAAAAGACCTAGGTTATTCACTCATAGGGAAATGCCCCTCATCTTGTTTATAAACCTCTATATTTGGAGCTAAATATTCCAGCATATATTAAATATTAAAGCTTTCTGAAAAGCAAATATTAAAGCATTCCAAAAAGTCAGGTAACTGGTCCAAGAACAACTTCCAAGGCTTTGTTTTATAAATGTCAGCCCGCAGTCTCAGAGGGGCTGGAGTTAACAGGGAAGGAGGAATCAAAGCCCAATTTTACGCAGCCACAATATACGTAGGTCTGGTATACGCAGTCCTGGTATATGCGCAGTCCCGGTATATACTATTACCAGCCCTTGTCAGGAAGATCAGCTGTGGTGAAGGGAAGGGTTAGGATTATGGGGCAGTGCAGGAATTTACAGGGGCTTAAAGAATTAACAATGGTGGTTCAATCAGCTTGTTTTTTATTTCCTTGAGTTTACTGAACTATTTCAAATGGTGAAGAGAATCCAAAGGTGAGACAGAAGGAATAGTTTCCTGTGTGTCCATGGAGCAGGGCTGTTTGGGGCAATATCAGGAAACACTTCTCCACACAGATGGCAGTGAGAGTTGGAACTCTGCCCCCCAGTGAAGCTGTGGGTGGCAGGGAACGTGGCACTTTCAAGACTGTGGACTATACTGTATATTTCTGATCTATTTAGTAGCTTGAATCATTGCGACATGATTTGTTACAGATGTCCATTCTGGCCATTCCAACATTTTTACAAATTTCATGGATGGATATTCACAATATTTTTGATACTTTAACACAAACTCCAAATCACAAAATTGTCATGGCCACTGAAGGCACTCATTTCCTGATGGGAAAACCAGCAATTCTTGAATTTAGCCAATTGCAAGAAAACACAACTCAATTTATTAGACCGAACACAAGGCGTTAATAAATTTTAAACAGAACCAGTTGCTGGAAACATACACTATTCCCTCTGTAAGGGGTGTTACATGAAATCACTTACCCACACATTCCATGTGCTCTTGCAATGGTACAAATGCTTCAGGGCATTCTTCAAAGCAACGCCCCTTGTGCAAGTAAGAACCAGCTTTGCACTTTGTACAAAAATCTTTGCTGAAACATGTGTCACAATTATCTATTTTACATCCTAGGAGGAAAATTAAAACAAAACTACTGTTAGAAATAAAGTGGGTGTAGGTCTGCTAACCTAACTGGAATAGTACAATCACATCAGCTTTCTTGCGAAAAAGAAACAAATGAGAGAGAGAGAATCACCAGGTACTGAAATGGAAGGCAGCTGTGATCAATTGTCTCCCACACAACTAATTACAGCTGACCCATTTAATATAGGACTTGCGTCCATGCTGCTACATCATATTAAACACAGTCCCAGTCAGGACTACAACCTCTGGCACCTCAGCGTTTCAATAAAAAAGTACGGGAGGCTGGGCTTTATGTCAAAACAAAATAGCAGCCCCAGTTCCCCTCTTCAACACCAGTCTGTATTTAATATAGTGAATTGTCCTGAGGTGCAGTTATCAGACCAAACTGATCCACTTTTAGAGGCAGTGGTGCAGATAACCAAAACCATGGGCAGAAAGTGGGTTCAAGGAGTATCTGAGAAAGGAGAGGGAGGTGGAGGGGTACAGGGAGAGAATTCCAGAGCTCTGGGCTAAGATGTTATTAAATTCAGGGAGGATTGAGAGGCCAGTATCAGATGAGGTCAGATATTGCGCTGCAAGGGCAGAGATGGAGGAATAAGACCATGGGGGATAGGGATGGGAGTTTAAAAACCAAGGCATTTTCAGACAACAAGGGATGCACAGGACGATGGGTGAGTGGTTAGGACACGGAATCAAACACTCTTCCCCAGGACCTAAGCAGGGTACAGTGACAGAGCAGGCCTGGTCAGTATCTGGTAGTTCTACCTGGGTGGGGGTGGATGCTGCACAGAAATATAGAACCACAGAAGTTAGGAGTAGGCCATTTGGCCCTTTGAATTTGCTCCATCATTCAATATGATCGAGGCTGAAGATCCAAACTCAGTGCCCTGTTCCTGTTTTCTCCCCACATCCCTTGATCTCCTCAGCCCTAGGAACAAGATCCAACTCCTTCTTGAATATATTTAATGATTTAGCCTCACTGCCTTCTGTGAACACAGGCTCACCATCCTCGAGGTGAAGAAATTTCTCCTCATCTCAGTCCCAAATGGCCGACTTCATTTCCTAGATTGTGAGCCCTGGTTCTGGACTTGTCCACCAGCAGGAACATCCTTCCTGCATCTCACCCATCCAGTCCAGGTTCAGTGCAATCCCCTCTCATTCAGTTTTGCTCACCCTGCTACAGGAAAGATGCCATTAAGCTGGAAAGAGTGCAGAAAAATTTTATGAAGAAGTTGCCAGGACTTGAGGGTCTGAATTACGGAGAGAGGTTGAGCAGGCTAGGGCTTGATTCATTGGGGTGAAGGAGACTGAAGGGTAATCTTATGGAGGTGTATAAAATCATGAGCGGCATAGAAAGGGTCAATGTGCAGAGTCTTTTTTCCCAGGATTGGGAACATATATAAGGTTGGTACAGATACGTGGATTGGAAAGGTTTAGAGGGATAAGGGCCAAATGCAGGCAAATGGGACGAGCTTAGGTGGGCATCTTGGTTGCCAAAGACTTGGGCTGAGGGGGCTGTTTCCATGCTGTGTGACTCTAGGACTCTATGACTATTCTTCTAACCTCCAGGGAATGTTAACAATAGTACCAATCTCTCCTCATACATCAGTCCATGTGCACTTTCCCAAACACAGAAACATGATTTCCTTGACACTTACCAATCTCAGCCCACATCTTTAATCAGGTCACTGCCTGATCTCCTTCCTTTCTCCCAACACACAGAAGTATTACAGTTCCTGCCATCCTCCCATCGAATTTCCTTTGCCTGCAGGACAATGGGAATCTGAGGGGCAACTTTTTCACCCAGAGGGTGGTGGGTACATGAAACGAGCTGCCAGAGGAAGTGGTTGAGGCAGGTACAATACAATTTTTAAAAGTCATTTGGTCAGGTAAATGGATAAGAAAGGTTTAGAGGGATTATGGCCCAAACTCAGGCAAATGGAACTAGCTTAGATGGGCATCTTGGTCAGCATGGACCACTTGAGCTAAAGGGCCTGTTTCTATGCTGAATGGCCTACTCCTGTTCCTCTGACTCTATGACGATCCCTAACTATCCACCCCATCACTCTTTAGCAATGATTCAGTAATTCGAGCTCCATCACCTCCACATGTTGAGTGTGCTCACAGCATCAACTCGAGAGCACTCACTGACCTGCCTTGCTCTGTCCTACCGACCTGCTGGATGAACTGGTCATGAGCAGCTCCTAGCTCTGTTACAGTCCCCCACCTACTGTGAGCACCTGCAGGGGCACTGGCAATGGTGTGAGATACACGGTCGTCTGGTTCTAGTTGAGCACCAGCTCCCTCTCAGCCTCCTCATTCCCTCAGCTTTCCCCTCTCTCTCTGCTGTCAAGAATCCCAAGATCATCTGACACCAGAGATTTAACAGTGCTAATAATTGAAGGTTGATGAGAGCCAACTAGAGAAGGAGCTAATTATAGAGTCCTGCAGCACGGAGAGAATCCCTTCAGCCCACTGAGTCCACACCAAAGATCAAACACTGTTCCCCCCAGGTTCCACCACTCACCTACACACTAGGGACAATTTACAGCAGCCAATTAACCTACCAACCCGCACATCTTTGAGATGTGGGAGGAAACCAGAGCACCCAGAGGAAACCCACACAGTCACAGGGAGAACTTGCAGAGTCCACGCGGACAGTGCCGGAGGTTGGAATTGAACCCGGGTTTCTGGAGCTGTGAGGCAGTGGCCCTACCCACTGCTCCACTTTGCAGGGAGTATACAGAAACGGGATATCAAGCTTATGTCAGATAGCGGGTCCAGGAGACAGTGGAATGCACAAAAAGTGGGAGGTAACTTGCATTTCCATAGCACCATTCACAGCCAATGGAATAAAGTTAAGAGTGTGGTCACTGTTGAAACTGTAGGATTCCTGAACTCCCAATCTGTGTACAGCAAGATCCCACAAACAATCTAAGTTATAACCAGGTCAGTTGTTTTGGTGATGTTGGTTGATGGGTAACAGTGCAAGTTTCCCTTCTCTGATGAAAGGTCTTTGACCTGAAACATGAACTCTCTCCACAGATGCTGCCTGACCAACTGAGTGTTTCCAGCATTTCTGTTTTTGTTTCAGATTTCCTGCATCTGCAGTTTCCTGATTTTCAGAGTTCTCCTGCCCCTGAAATAATGCCAAGGACCTTTGGGGTTAAATGGGAGCCAGGTTTAACCTCACCTGACTTCTGATGATGCAGCAGTCCCTTGGTACTGCACTTGATTACCACAGACCACAGCCTCAAACCACATCCTTCCGACAGAGTTGAGAGCACAGCCCTACACTACCTCATCACCATAAATCTTAGCTCCCAGAGGAAACGGCTACTAAACCATGTGACAGGGACCATAGTTACAAGGAAAGTCCAGGATAGAAACCAGACCTTCACAGTCACGGCTGCTCCTTGCCCAATTCCTAAATCTCCTGATGCAATGCAAGGCACTCTGGCAGAGTAGTGTGGACTCCACACATTACAGTGAGATTTAGAGGGACAGAGAGAGGGGTAGGAATGGGAGGAGGTGGTTACAGAGAGACAGAATGAGAGAAGCTGACAGAGAGAGAAAGAGAGAGAGAGAGAGAGAGAGAGAGTCTGTGAGACAGAGAGAACAGAGAGAGAGAACAGTGAGAGAGACCGAGAGATGGAGAGAGAGTAGAGAGAAGGAAAACAGAGAGACAGCAGACAGAGAGAGAGAGGTTGGGAGAGGGAAAGAAAAGAGAAAGAGACATAGTAAAAGAGGAGAGAGAGGTGAGACAGTGGGTGGGTAATCGAGAGAAAGGAGTTATCGCTGACTGAACACTGAAACAGAGAGCTGAGATGAAGGAGGCAGTGCCAAGGCCCTATGCTGTGAGAGTGCAAGGCAGGTGGTACAGGTCGGACCTGGTCTCTACTCCTAGCAGTGACAGCTGTATCTGGATTGACAGCATCTCCAGAGTGATAGCCATCCCAGAGTGACAATCGTACCTGGAGTGACACCTGTACCTAGAGTGACAATTGTACCTGGAGTAACAGCTGTTCCCAGAGCTACAGCGTCTCCAGAGTGACAGCCAACCCTCAATGAGACTACACTCACTTTCATCAATGGTCTTCACAAGGGTGCTGATTATTTAAGATATAAACCAATCTATATCTGCTCTATGATAACGACCTCTGCAGTCACATTAATGAGAGGAACGCAAGAGCCTTGAACTATTTACTGGGTAGAATTGGATCTCAGTGGAACACTTAGCTGAGCTCCTCCTGCTGATCTGGGTGTTTTATTAATGATGAGGGATCTCCAACACAGCGGCAGCCATCCGCCCTTCGCTGTAACTCCTAAATGTGCCTTCTCACGTGTACTAAACTTCACTTCCCCTGAACTCCACTGACCCAGATTTTAGGATCAGAGTGTGAACGCATTGCACACTTTGCGCATGTGACCCCAGAATGTGATGGAATACCCTCAGCAAGTTCTGAGAAGTTCAATACCACTCAGAACAAAGCAGTCCACTGTATCGTCTCTTCAACCACCCTGAACATTCATTCCCTCCACTATCAATGCTCAGTGGGTGCATGGTTATCATCTACAAAATGCACTCAGTCACTTGCCCAGGCTACTCCAACAGCACAAACCCAGGATCTCTATAAGCAAGAAGGTTAAGGGCAGCAGACACAGGGGAACACCACCACCTGCAGCTTCCCGTCCAAGTCCCACACCATCCTGACTTGGAAATGCCACTGGTCCTTCATCGTCACAGGGTCTAAATCCTGGAACTCTGTCCCCAGCAGTTCCGTGGGAGACCTTCACAAGAAGGACTGCAGCGATTCAAGATAGTGGCTCATCCCCATCTTCTCAAGGGCAGTTATAAATGGGCAATTAGTGCCAGCCTTGCCAGGAGTGTCTGTACTCTGTTAAAGAACAAAATAAGAACCAGCCCACTTCCCTCAAATCCTCTCCAGTAATTTTTACATTTAATCCCTGCCTCCACATCCATCCTCTCCCTCACTACTCACTGCTTCCTCTGATACCCACCCCCCCCCCACCCCAAGGCCCATGTTCCCTGTTGACATTCACCCCTCCCTATTCCAGCCAGGTGCCTCTCCATCCTTCACTATCCTCACTTCACCTCTGTCCCAAGACCTAAGGCTGCCCCCACACCACACCCCTCCCGCACTCTAATCCCTGCCTCCAACCCCATCAAACCCTACCCTCTGGGGTCTCTGTTACTGGATCAGCTACTGGTGGAGAAGGCTTCCCTCACACCTAGCTGCACATGAAGACTGTTAAACCTGGAAGGTGGCACTAACCCACAATTCATAGTGACGCTCCAGGTACTCCAGTGCCACAGGAGCAACGATGCAAAGGTGCAGCACGGCTGTGATACAGAGTGGAAAATCATGGTCCCAACTTCAGCATCTTACAAACCACTGAAACTACTAACATCACAAACCCTGAACACATGTGGATCAATGAGCAGGAAAGTCCCAGACTGCACACAACCCTGAAAGTGACGTTGGAAGGGTTCAGGTCAGGGATACAAGTCTGTGAACGCACTCTCTGCAAAGCACTAACCTTTCCTACAGCAAGTTATTCAATTGAAATCCTGTGCTTGCTTTTAAGTGGTCTGAAGTCTGGGTAAGTTCACTGTTGGCGAGAATTGGCTTTACCATTAACACTCGGAGAGTTTAAACCAAGCCCAGGATGCAAAGTCCACACAGCCGAGAGTGTATACAATAGTCAATCATACTCTGACTGTGCTCTTAAACAAAAATGTTCTGTTTCTATTTGTCCTTCTGGACACCAATTAGGTGAGGAAGCACCATGGTTCAGTGGCGAACACTCTTGTCCTCCAGTCACAAGGTTGTGAGTCCAATCTCTCCCTGGTACTTCAGGATAATAATGAGGGGAGCTTTGTCTTCAGAGGTCCCTTCCTCTGTGAGCCCTTGTTTGTCGTATGTGATCGCTAGCCAACACCTACCCCTCGACTAACATCCTACAAATAGGTCGTCTGTTTATTTTCACCCTGCTGTTTGTGGGATCCTGCTGTGCACACGTTAAATTCACTACAACAGTGACCACATTTCTAGCCATTGGCATAAGACATTTTGGGATACCCTGAGGTTGAGGATAGTATGACTGGACACAAGCTTTCCCTTTGATGGTGTTCTTGTTAAAAGGGCAAAGTCTGCTTCCAGGATACGGGCAACATGTTGGCTATGACCCAGCCAACTAATTAGTTGACAGCCTCTGTCCTCAGGGCTTCCCATCTGATAACTCAGGTCCCAGATGATTCTTTCTCACCAGCTGATATCTCAGGATGAAGATGTCACCAGCAAGCCTGACATTTATGGTCTGTCACTAACACTGGCACACCACAGGGCACACCTGACAGGCAGTCTCCTCAGTCCCATAGAGGTCCAGACCCAGCTGCAAAACAGCTGTGGATCTATCAATGATCAGAGAACTTTTCTCTGACAAGCAATCAGCAACATCTCCACTACACCACCCTGGTGGAAGGAATGGCATTTCCTGCAAATTCTCTCTACTCAAGCTGAGAGATGGCAAGAAGACACGTTGACACCGGCATTATATTAAAAAAACACTAATAACATAAATGATAGAAAGAATATACTTTGAATTACAAAGAAGTAATAAATCAATAAAGCAAAGACATTACTGTCTGTGTAAGGCACTATCATTTTGAGGGACCAAAGCAGTGAAGCAAGGGTTCTGGGGGAATTGTCTGCGGCTGAAGGGGGGAGGAGGGGGTGCAGGGTGACACATGGTGTCAGGTGTGAGCACTAGCTCAGACCACCTCGCTGGCTTGTTCCTGAGCTGCTGGCATTTTGAAACATGGAAATCAAGTCAACCAATCATCCGTTTCTGTTACCTGCTGAGTTAGTTCTCTCACGAGGTGGGAAAGAATTAGAAATCAGGGTTCACATTATTCATGGGTTAGCTCACCCCACTGGCTGCCTGGGCACATCTGCTGGCAATGGTGGAACCCTCAGGACAGGCAGAATCTCTGTGAGTGATCCCAGGAGACCAGCAATAATTAAAGGAAATGTCAGGGGGACACAGAATTGGGAGAATCCCTCCGAGGTTTGAAAACAAACTGATGGAGCATTTTGACAGCAAAAAATGAAAACACACTCAGTGATTATTTCTAACTTTTCTGAAACCCTGCCAAGAGAAATGTAATGTTCAAAACCACATCACACACCAACGTAAATCAGAGCAGCAGGCAGGTACGCACTGCCCATTAGAACAAGATGTTGCATTCCCCAAACTATCGAAATAAAATAAAGTCTCAAGGAGTGAGCCAGCATCAGAGACAGCCACGGCCCAAACCTCGTGAGAACTTCAGACTGAACCATTACCCGTGAGCTGGGCTAGGGGACAACTGAACCCTCTGATCACTGAAGCTTCCTAGAGTAAAAATAGGCTTAAACTCGAATAAAAATGTTCAAATAAAGCTCAAGAGAGGTTCCCCTCTTCATCACTGCTGCCCAACCTTCCGAGTACTCCTGGTGATTTGTTTCTTAAAAGTAAAACCAAAACTTTGTATGGGCTTAGTGTGAAAAGGGGAGTTGCCTACAGATCCAACCAGAACATAAGCACAGCAAAGCAGTTTTCTTTCTCAAATACAATAAAGTGAGACCTACTTGCACATCTGTTCATCTCCGGTGCCCGCAGACCATAGTACCCCGAGGGGCAGGAGTGGAGGCATTCACCAAACTGACGCATCCCCTGTCGTCGGAGGTAAAAGAACAGCTTTTGTTGGCAGCTAAGGCATCCATTATCCTTCGAACAAAGGAGACAGCCCTTACAGATTGGGTACAGTCCAGTGTTCGCTGCAGAATAACAACAGGGGAGATAATCCAACAGCAGGGTCAAGAGCTGGAACAAAAGCTCACACTGAAACCATATGTTGACAAGCGTGCTAAACCCCTACAGACTGGTCCATTATGGACATGGAAAAAGCATGGGGTAGCCCTAAGCGGCAAATGAGACAACAGCCACTGTATCCACATCTTTAACATGGCAAGTCCATCCTGGTGCACTGTATGGAGTGTCACCACACTAAAATAACTGCACCAAGCCACATCTGGAGGTGTTAGGGCAGGGGTTGAGAGCACGACTGAAGGGGCGGGTTTAAGAGGTGGCTTCAAGTAGGAGAGCGAGAGGCAGTGGGGGTAAGGGAAGGAGTTCCAGAGCTCGGGGCACAGGCAGATGAAGGCACAGCAGCCAGTGGTGGAGTGATGGGAATCGGGGGAGGAGGGAGGGAGATCAGAAGGGTGCAAATGCAGATGTGCAGAGACTGGGAAGAATCACCAGGAGGAGGAGATGAGGGGGGGGCAACCACTTACTGCAAAGTAACACTGCCCATTCACACACACATACACACACACACACACACACACACACACACACACACACACACACACAGAGTCCTGGTCACATTTATCCCCACACATGCACAGTCTTCATTACATTTACCCCCGTCGCCACCCCCCCAGCCCCCCACCCCCTCCCCCTCACATACACACACACACACACAGTCTTCATTACTATATGAAGACCCCCCATGGGCACATCCTTTGTTTTTGCTTTGGATTTCCAACACCTGCAGTTTCTTGCTCCAACCAAATCATTTTGTTTCCATCTCCCTTGTCCCAATCTCCTGTAATTCTGGTCAGTGCCACAGTTCTGGGACGCTGATAAGAAGGCTCCAATGTTTCAAGACTCAAGTACGGTACCAGGCAGCAGCCCAGAGAATGGGCACTATACCTCTTTAAAGTCTCAATGTCTTTCCTAAAGAGTGGGGCCCAGCATCACCACGCTCTGAGGAAGCAGAGCTTTGTTAATGAACAAATAAAGCTCATCATTTCCTCTCTGCCCAAGGTAACAAAACGTGCAAATGCATCTTGTGTCCAGTGCTTCATCCTGGAGACCAGACTTTAGATGTCAGGTATATGACCACATCTGTGCTAACTAACCTGCCCAGGGCTAGAGAGTTGGAAACAGGATGGATTACACTGGACGGACCAGTAGATAAACCTGGAAGCTCTGGGATCTGAACTTGTTGCCGGGTTTAGCTGGGGGTTTTAGACTAGGTAACAAGGTCAGGCAGAAATGTTACTCACAATCTGACAGTGAAGTATTCAAACTCCAGTAAAGATCACAGAGAGAGTTGGAAAGGTGGCAAAATTAACCCACGTCACATTAGTGAGACCGGGGCATCACTCTAGAGATGGCATCAGGACACCTGGTTTCGGACCAGAGAGGTGTCTGGCCTTCATTATCATGCCAGCAGACGGTGACCTGAATTATGCCTTCAAACCCATCACAGAACTCGGGAGCTTAAATTCAGTTAAATCATTAAATTAGCATCATAGTCAGCAATAATTCACAATGTACAAGCTTCTTACACTTTGTTTTGTAGATCATCTGTTTCAATTCAGAGGATATCAATTCCAATTGCAAAATCGGTAAATCCAGCTGGACTGCCTGGGCCAAGTGACTTTCCTGTGTGCTGTGGGTAGGCTCGTCTTTCTATGCTTCCTACTGAACTGCTGGACACTGTCTGTAGATCAGACTCAGAGACTCACGACACAGGAGACCATTCAACACATTCAGGTGCTCACCCAGCCAGTTTGTAACTCAGTGAGTGTAGCACCCTGTCACCACTCTGTCAGGGCCCCTCCTCCCCCCTCCCCTATAATCCTTCCACTAGTTAACGCAAAACTCTGTCCCCTGGTTATCGAGGTCCTTCCTCAACTCTGTTACGGGCTCTCTCTTAACCTCATATCCCTCAGTTAAGCCTCCTCCCAGACTCCTTTGTTCCAAAGAAGACAACAATCTCTCTTCATGATGACTATTCTCCAACCCAGGCACCATTCTCGTTAATCTCCTGCACCTTCTCTAATACCACCATATCCTCCCTGTGGAATCATATACAGCTGGTTAGTCTAGCTTTCTACACCACTCCACAGGCTGCTCTAGGCCTGGTTGATAAGGCAAGGATCCACCAGGTAACAAGATATAAAGGACCCAAAATCAGATGCAAAGTGACATCAGGAATTTCAGACAAAGGCTTGGTCAGAGAGAAAAGTATTAACAAGGGTCTTGAACAAGGAGAAAGCTAGAAAGGCTGTGAAGTCCAGGAAGAGAATTCCAGAGCTTGAGTCTTTGAGAGCTGAAGGCACAATCATCAGAGGCAAAGGGAGTGGGAGACACACAGGCTTAGCCTGGAGTTTGAGGATTTTAGAACCAAAATCCAACTAACGTTCTTCCTTAGCTCAAAAGTGAACAGAAAGAGATCTCTTGGCAATGATGACTTTCCAGTAGAAATCACATTATAAATTATATGTCAAGCCACTGCTAACATTTTATACAGTGCATATATAATGAACAGAAAATAAAAATATTTGAAAAGGGAAATTGCATCACCAGCCTCCAAAAGTGCTCAAGACCACTTATTTTAGACAAGAAATAAGCCCTGCACATCCCTCAGCCATCATCACACAACAGGCATCAGCTTCTCCAGTTCATAATGTTAAGAGTCTGGATCAAGTAAAACCTCCCTTTGCAATCTCATTGTATGCCAGGCTTAATTCTCCGTATCCCCACCTTGTAAATTTGAATAAAGATATTGCAATAAACCCATACACAGTTGTTTGGGGAAAAAATATTTCAAGGTTTAATTATCACAAACCATTTAAATATCGCCATTTGAGGGATATGTGACAGATTTGAAAATGGGTCACATGATTTGGAGAAACAGGAATGAATGGACTTAAAATTGGGGAGAAGAAGAATTGAATCCACTTGAGATGAGAGGGGCTCCTAAGCAAGTCAGATGTAGGAGTGGAGGATGCACAGCAGAATTCACAGCTTCAAACAGCACCATGCCTGCTCTCAGCAACCAGATGTAAGTTAGCTTCACTAGTGAGTGTTAGGTCAGGCTCACTGTAAAGCTCACACAGAAGTGGCAAGATTTCCACCCACCCATGGAGTCAGGGTTTGGGACAGTGCTTGCAGAGATGCAGACTCATAGCCTTTGGCTGAGAGAAGGGGCAGAGAAGCAGTCCCAGCAGAGAGAATGGGGAAGATGGAGCAAACATTGCCACACCCTGTCTCACACTCTGCACACCACCTCACACAACACACATCACACTCCGCACACCACCTCACACCACACACCGTCTCACACTCCACACACCACCTCACCCCACACACCGTCTCACACTCCGCACACCACCTCACACACCACACACCGTCTCACACTCCACACACCACCTCACACCACACACCGTCTCACACTCCGCACACCACCTCACACACCACACACCGTCTCACACTCCACACACCACCTCACACCACACACCGTCTCACACTCCACACACCACCTCACACCACACACTGTCTCACACTCCGCACACCACCTCACACACCATCTCACACTCCGCACACCACCTCACACCACACACCGTCTCACACTCCGCACACCACCTCACACCACACACCGTCTCACACTCCGCACACCACCTCACACACCATCTCACACTCCGCACACCACCTCACACCACACACCGTCTCACACTCCGCACACCACCTCACACACCACACACATCACACTCCGCACACCACCTCACACACCACACACCGTCTCACACTCCGCACACCACCTCACACCACACACCGTCTCACACTCCGCACACCACCTCACACACCGCACACCACCTCACACTCTGCACACCACCTCACACACCACACACCGTCTCGCACTCTGCACATCACCTCACACACCACACACCGTCTCGCACTCTGCACACCATCACTATACACACCAACTCATACTCAGCACACCACATAGCACTACACGCGATGGGAAAACCACCCGATTCTCTTGGCAAAGTCACCAGTGAAATACAGGTAGGCAGCAGAGAACCTAGTTTTAATATTGACCTTGGGCACTGTCTGTGTGGAGTTTGCAAGTTTTTCCTGTGATCACGTAGGTTTTCGCTGGGTACCTAGTTTTCTCCCACATCTCAAAGGTTGCTAGGTTAAATGGCCGCTGTATATTGCTCCTGTGTATCAGTCTGGTTAACCTTTGCTGCACTCCCCCAACAGCAGGAACATCTTTCCTCTTGAAGAGACCAAAACCGATTCTCAGGGTATGGTTTCACCAAAATGCTGTGTAATTGCAGTAAGGTAGACCTAATCCTGTGGTCTATTTCTCTCACTATGAAGGTCAATATACCATGTAGCTTCTTAACAGCCCGCTACACCTGCATGTTTACCTTCATGGACTGGTCTCAATTCACCTCCCCCTTTCCCAGTCTTTTGTCATTCAAATAATAATCTGCATTCTTGTTTTTGCCACCAAAGTAGAGAACCTCACATTTACCCACATTATATTTCTCCTGCCCTGTATTTGCCCACTTCCTCAAGCCATCCAAATCACACTGGAGCCTCTCTGCATTCTCCTCACCCTCCCACCCACACACTTGGAGAGATTATATTTAATCCCCTCATCTAAATCATCACCATACCTTGTAAATAGCTGGGGTCCCAGCAATGATCCACTACTTACTACCAACCACTCGGAAAAGGACCTGTTTACTCCTCTGTTTTCTGTCTGCCAGCCAGTTCTCTATCCTTGCTCCCAATCCCATGTGTTTCAAGTTTGCAGGCTGATCATTTATGTGTGAGCTTATCGCAAACCTTCTGCGAGTCTAAATACACCACATCCATTGGTTTATCTACTCTGCTAGTTACACCCTCAAAAAAAATTCCAGTAGAATTGTCAAGCACGAGGGTTTGATTTCCTCTTCATAAATCCTTCTCTGATCTTGTCACTGTTCTCCATCTGCTGTGCTGTTCCATCTTTCATTTTCTCCATGACCGATAGCTGGCTAACCTGTCAATAACTCCCTGTTTTCTCTCTCCCTCCTCTTTTAAATAGTGGGGTTACATTAGCTACCCTTCAATCCATTGGAACTGATCCAGAGTCTACAGAACTTTGGAAAATGACCAGCAATACAGCTATTATTTTCAAGGCCCCTTCCTTAAGTAATCTGGGATGTAGATTACAGAGCCTGGGGAAATTAATCAACCTTGAGTCCCATCAACTACCCACACCTTTTCCCTACTAATACTTATTCAGTTCCTCCTTTGTGTCCCCACGCATTCCTAGGAATTGACTGTTTCCTCCTTTGTGAAGACAGAAACAATATAAATGATTGTTCCTAAATTTATTTGCTCCTCGTTATCAAATCCCACTGATTATAATTGTAAGGGACCTGCATTCGTTTTCATCAATCTTTTTCTCTTACATATTTACAGAAGCTTTTACAGTCAATTTTTATGTTCTCTTCAAGTTTACTCTCAGACATTATTTTCCCCTTCATAACCAATTCCTTTGTCCTCCGCTCAAATCTAAACAGCTCCCACCCTCCGGTGTACTGCCATTTCTGGCCATTTTCTATTTGTCCTCTTTGGATCTAATTTCCTTTATAAGTCACAGCAAAGCACATTTCCCAGGTTATTTCTGCACCAAACTAGAATGAACAATTGTACACTAAATCTTTGTTATCCACAGATCCTCATGAGGTCAGCCATGTGTTGCTGGTAAACATTATGTGCTCCTCAAGAGCCCTCTCCTGTGGTGAATCTGTTTTCCAGAATCAGATCAGGTTTATTATCGCTGACATGTTATGAAATTTGTTGTTTTGCGGCAGCAGTACAGTGCAAGACATAAAGATAAAAATTACTATAAGTTACAAAAATACATAAATAGTGCAAAATAGGAAAAATGAGGTGGTGTTCACAGGTTCGTGGACTGCTCAGAAATCTGATGGCAGAGGGGAAGAAGCTGTTTCTGAAACATTGAGTGTGGGTCTTCAGGCTCCTGTACCACCTCCCCGATGGTAGTAATGTGAATTACATGAGTTGTTCCACGAGATGTTTTGGATTGTGCTGGCAAGTAGTGATACATCAATGGTCGATATGCGGCCAGACCAAGCATTGGGATCACCAGGTGTTAGAAACATGTGTAGGCTTACTGACAAGCTGAGGTTGGAGCATGGGCTGGAGTGCTGCCAGGGTCAGGGTCGGGCTTGGGGTCAGAAGCACTTGGGGGGGGGGGGTGGTCAGGAATGCTGCTAGGTTTAGGCCTGGGTCTGGAGTGCATGCATATTTCAATTCTCCCCATTTTTCCCTCTCTGTATGTCCCTGTCTCCCTGCAACCTTTTCTCTCACACTCATGCCCACCAACCCTCCTTCGAAACTTTTTGTCGGTTACCTGCACCAAAGCATAAATTACAGTCACCATTTAACCTTCCAGCATATTTTGGGATGTGGGAGGAAGTGGGAGCACCTGGAGGGGGGCTGGCAGGGAGTGTTCTGGAATAGTTGAGAGTGAGAAAGGCAGGGATGAGAATGCCGAAAATGGTGTGTGTGGGGCTAATAAACCAGAATCTCTGGATCCACTGAAAATACATCCATTTGAAACCTGAATAAATGCAGGGAGGTTGCTGCCAGGAGAATGCTTTGCAATATGTTGTTATAAGAGTTAAACAGAGGAAACAAGGTAGTCGTCGTGGAACTTGGTGAAACAAGTATCAAATCTCAGTGCAATCCGATCAATGATCGGATAGTCTTGAGACCAAGACTATAATAAACTGCACAAGATTTGGCAGCTTGTGACTTAATGAAAAAGACTTAGTGATAAAAACCAGCAAGCACCATATCTGCAAGGGCCAGAGTAAAGCGGCATGGTGGTGCAGCAGGTAGTGCCACTGCCTCAAAGCTCCAGTGACCCAGGTTCGAGTCTGACTTCCAGCACTGCCTGTGTGAGTTTGCATCTCTCCCTGTGACCATGTGGGTCTCCCCTGGGTGCTCCGGTTTCCCCCCTTACATCCCAAAGACAGGACTGGCTGCAGCAAATAGCCTCTGGTGCAGGTGATTGGCAAGAACTATTCAAAGGGGAGTTGGTGGACATTAAAGAGAGAATAATAGGGGTGCAGGGGAATAAGGAAAGGGGAATAGGACCTGGGATGTGGCATGGACAGACAGGCTAAATGGTCTCCTTCTGGGCTGTTTCATTGATGGGGTCAAATCTACTGGTATTATTCACCAGACAAAGCATATCACACCCCACTGATTTTGCAGCTGATGAACTAGTTTAGAAACACAGTCACTGGTGTTATTTAGAGGAAGGCCAAGACTAATTTCATGTACAGCAAGATCTCCTGGGCCAGAAGATAAATGACTGGCTGACAATGGTGATATTCAACAGATGAGATGTTAAACTCAAGGCCCTGACTGCCCTATTTGATGGATGTAAAAGACCCCATGGCTCTGTCTCAATAGAAGAGCACGAGAGCACTGCCAGTGCCCAGAGGACCATTTCTATTCATCCACAGCCAATACAACAGAGCACATACTAATGATCACACTGCTGTTTGTAGGAAGTACTATGTAAAAGTTGGCAGCATTGTCCACGTCACCATCGAGATTATGCCATTGCAAATATTTTGGACTGTTGTGAAAAGAATTAAGGCCCCTGCTTCCCTTTCAAGTAACCATCAACGTCCACCCTCCAAATCCCTGTACACACCCAGCACCACCCATCCCTAACACACTGTAGCACTCACAAACACACTGCAATCTCCACATGTACAGTGTCTTTAAGACAATAAGATGAACTAGGAAACTTCACACCCTCCTCACCAAGCGTCATTTAACATCAAACCACGTATGCAGCAAATGGGAGAAGAAATAGCTTGGTGAGGGAGACACAAGAGACTGCAGATGCTGGAAATCTGGAGCAACACACAAAGGAGCTGGAGGAACTCAGCGGGTCAGGCAGCATCTACGGAGGCAAGTGGACAGTTGACGTTTCTGCTTGACCCACTAAGTTCCTCCAGCACCGCCATGTAAGGGGGGTGAGTTTTATGGAGAGAGGGAGAGAGAGAGAGAGAGAGAGAGAGAGAGATTTAGTGATAGGTTTAGTGATAGGTCTGGGCAGGTTCCACCACCTTACCATATCAACAGCTCACTTGACAGACCCGAAACTATGACTCTAAATTATGTCGTAGAGTTGTAGAATTGTACAGCATAGAAACAGGCTCTTCAGCCCCCTGCATCCATGCTGACCATTGTGCTTATCTGTATGGATGGGAGATGCAGGAGGGGAGGAAAAAGAGTGTTAGAGCCAAGTGGTAGTGGATTCCATTGTGAGGAAAAATTAGGTGCTTCTGTGGCAAGTTCATGGTGCTAGGGTCAAGAATGTCAGAGAATGGCTGCAGGGCATCTCGAAAGGGCAGAGGATGAACACCAGTGGTAGTTGGTACATATCGGAACCAAAGACAAAGGGATGAGGATAAAATGAACTTGATAAATTGGGAAATTAAAAAGCAGGAATTCCGAGGTAATAATGTCAGAATTACTTGCAGCACCATGTGCTACTGAGTACAGGAACGGGGGAATGGAACAGATGAATGCATGGCTGGAGAGACAGTGCACCAGCAAAGGATTCAGGTTCCTAGGACACTGGAACCGGTTCCGAGGAAGGTGGGACCAAGTGGGGTGGCTCACGCACAGGGAGGATTGGGATCAATAGGGGTATTTGCTGGTGCTGTTGGGGAGGCTTTAAATTAGAATGGCATGGGGATGGGAAACTAGGCATGGTGACTGGGGAAAGGGAAACAAGGACAGAAATGAAATAAAAGAGCAAACAAAATGCAAAACCAAAAGGAAGGGAAATCAAGGGCAAGAGACAAACGGAGCTATGTACAATAAAAGGTAAGGTTTATTGTACATAGCAAGGCTGAAGGCTTTGCATCTTAATGAAAAAAATGTATTCATAATTTTAGATGAATAAAATGAACACAGCTCAACACATCACCCAAGCCAGCATCTCCTCCACTGATTCCGTCTACACTACCTGTTGCCTCAGGAAAGCAGCCAACATAATCAAGGACCCCTCCCACCCCAATCATTCTCTCTTCTCCCCCCTCCCAAGATACAAAAGCTTGAAAGCACGTACCATCAGGCTCAAGGACAGCTTCTATCCGGCTTGGTCTGAGATGTCCTCTTCAATGACTTCTCATACACTAAAGATGAACTCTTGATCTCTGAATCTACCTCATCATGGCCCTTGCACTTTATATGTCTACCTGCACTGCACTTTCTCTGCAGTTGTAACACTATATTCTTCATTCTGTTTTCTTTTTACTACCTCGATGTACCTATGTATGGAATGAGCTGTCTGGATGGCACGCAAACAAAAGCTTTTCACTGTACCATGGTACATGTGACAATTATGAACCAATTCCAATTCCAACTCCAAACAGCACAGTTGGAGATGAACAGGTTGATCTGATGGCCATTCATGGTGATCCAAGCTGTGAACTTAATGCTCAGTGATATTTGACTTTTGGGAAGGACAGACAGGAAGGAGGAGGAGGCAGGTAGCACTGTGAGCACAATATGAAAGTAAGTCTTGTTGTGAGAGGTGATCTAGGCTCAGAGGATGTTGAGTCCATTTGGATAGAGGTAAAAAACAGCCAGGGAAAGAAGACACTGGCAGGAGGGTTGCATAGACCACATTGTGGGAAGGGCTATAAATTGGCAGATATTAAGGATGCCTAAAAAGAACAATGTTATAATAACAAGAGACATTAATTGTCATGTAGATTGGGTTAAGTTGGAAAGGGTAGTGACAAAAATGAATTCATAGACTGCATTCAGGATAATTTCCCGGAGTAATCTGGAGCCAAATGGAACAGGCTGCCTTGGATCTGGTAATAGGTAAACGAGGCAGATTCAATGAATCATCCCAGAGTAAGATATTCCCTAGGAAGTAGTGATCATGGTATAATAAAATTTTGTATTCAGTTGGAGAGTGAGGAACTTGGGAGAAATAACTGTGGTTTACTTAATAAAAGAAATGAGGATAGAGTTGGCAAAAGTGGACTGGGCTGATAGATGAACAGGGAAGACAGTTGGCCAGACGCGGCAGACAGTTATAGAGGTAATTCATGATACAATCCAGCAGAGGAGGACAAAAAAGATAATAAGAGAGAGGAAATAAACTAAAAGGTGTGGGCTGTCCGCCTGTGTGGGTGGGCTCAGACTCCCTGGTTTCATGGCACTGGCAGCCTTGTCCGACTGGAGTTAGCTCCAAACCAAACTCTGCAAAGTACTCATCAGTTGGGAAGCAAGTCCCCTTCTCAAATTCTATCGCAACAATAGTAGTCAGTCAGAAGGGGGCTGAGCTGGCGGAGAGGTGGGTGAATGTCCCACCCGTCACCTGTCTCCACCATCACCCATCCCCACCGTCATGTCCCTGCCCTGTCACCTGTCCCCACCTTGTAACTTGTCCCCACCCTTCACCTGTTCCCAGACACCTGTCCCTGCCCTGTAACTTGTCCCCACTCCTCACCTGTTCCTACTGTCACCTGGCTCCACCCTGTCACCTGTCCCCACCCCGTCACCTGTCCTGACCCCTCACCTGTTCCCACCCCTCACCTGTCTCCACCTGTCACCTGCCCCCACCCTCTCACCTGTTCCCACCCCTCACCTGTCTCCACCTGTCACCTGTCCCCACCCCCTCACCTGTTCCCACCCCTCACCTGTCTCCACCTGTCACCTGCCCCCACCCCTCACCTGTCTCCACCTGTCACCTGTCTCCACCTCATCACCTCTGCCCTCCTACTATACCCTCTGCCCTCCCCTCCTCTGGTTTCTGCCCCCTCTCTGCCCCTCCCCCCTGTTCCATCACCTCCACTCCAGTTCCAAAGTCGCCCCAACTTCAGGCATGGAGACCACGCTTTGCTTTCACCCAAGTTTGGAAGGGGTGTGAAGTCATCGCGGGTTACTTCTCTGAAGCACATCTCTGGGCACAGGTCCTGTACCTCCCCACCCCTCGCTGTACAACACGGGCCACATCTCAGAAGGCAGCTCTCCGCGAAGACGTTCGCCAATCAAGACTCTGCACTCCAGGAGGGTCGAGGAGGCAGTGTTCAGACTCCCGACTTAATACAACCGCTCTCGTTAGAAACGGCACACGCACTGCCTCAAATCAGAAGCTGAGGTCGGTGCATTATCTGACGCAGAACGTCCTGCGCCTCTCTTGCACTTTGCTCTTTCTCGGAGTGTCCCGAAACAGTTCACATCAGTGGAAGGAGCCACTGGTACAAAGTAGGAAACTCGGATCTTGTTCAGTAGAAAAAAGAACTTCGTAAACACGTTGGAAAAAGAAAAGCCACCGGGCACGTCATTAACGAACGAGGGACGTGCTGGTGGGAAGAACGATTGCGAACCAATGTTGGCAAATAACTTTAGCAGTTACATTAAAATAAAGCACGGATGACAAATGTCTGAATGGCTACAGGCTCATGTCTTGCACTAACAAGCACTAATTCAGCAGAGGTAAACTGACTTGTCCAGCTATGTTCCTTATTTGTCTCAAAGTTTACGTAGCTCGGGCTAATGTGACTTCACTAAAATGAAGTTGAAGAGTGCGCCAGGGACGTGACTGCCAGGCACCATCCAGGAAACTATTAACAAGTTTATAGCACATATTAACAAGTTTCTAGGGAGAAATGTCCGCCTAGACTTCCCAAATGAAGGAACGTCATCTTGGCAGTGAATCTACATGAACTCTTGAAATCAGTTTGAAAGGATCTGTTAGCTACTGTTTCAGACTGACACCATCACCATGTCTTCGCGCTGCATCAAAGCGTGTGTGTCTCCCATTGCCACATCAGCTTCGGCACCTCGACGGGCAGGAGGATCAAGGCTAGGGCAAACGTTACTGTCCAGAGGAGTGGGAAACAGTATTCTGGCTGCCCGGCGCTCTGAGGACCACCGCTCTCCAGCGAAGGGGCATTGGCCCAGAGTCGTGCATTTATAGAGTACTTATCATAACCTTTCAACAAACTGCCTCACCACAGCAGCTTTAATGGGGAACTTCACAGGACAGTCTTCAAGGGTAATAAAACACTGACCATGTCACGACACCAAAGGCTTAGAGAAAAAACGTGGGGTTTTCAGGAACATCTTAGAGCGGCAGAGAGTCGGAAAATACCAATAGGAACCTGCAAGGTGTCAAAGCTGAAGGAGAGCAGATATCACAGAGAATTTTAGAGCTTGAGGTTAATTGGAAACCGCTGCAAGATCAATATGCCAGAATTGGAGAGCAGAGCTCAACAAGGCCGAGAATTCTGGGATTGAGGCGTTGCTTCATCAGCGACAACAGGCGGCGAGAGGAGAACAGGACTAGGTACACTCCTTCTCTCAGACCCACGGCAGTCCTGCACCCTCAGTACTGGCCGTGCGATGGTGCAACCCCTCCGCACTAATACTTCCCACCGTTCTGAGAAATATCTGCAACCTAAAACTTTCGCTCTGCTTTTTTACTCTCTCCAGAGATTTTTTCGTAATTATTACAGATTCTCAGCTTCTGTTCCTCGTCCAGCTTTGAGCAGTCGGCACTACCCTCCCTTTCCCGACAGTGCGGCGTTCCATCAGCATTGACCCTCCCACAGTGTGGTGCTCCCTCAGTACTACCCCTCCCACAGTGTGACACTCCCTCAGTACTACCCCTCCCATAGTGTGACGCTCCTTCAGCACTGCCCCCACCCCTCAGTGCGGCGCTTCCTCGGTACTGCCCACCCAGCAGTTCAACTCTCCCTTGAAACTGCCCTTTTTACAGGACGACGCTCCCTCGGCACCGTCCTTATCCAGTGCGGTGCGCTAAAACAATGCAGTTGCATTTAAAAAACTGCAAAAAAAAAGAGGCACAGATTATTAGGTCTTCTTTAAGAACTCAGCATCTTTCTAAATTCTGAAGGGTGTCCAAGATATTGCTGATTATCTAACATTTAAGAGGAGCTACGTCAAGTCTCGCAGAGACAGTTTGCCATAGCCCTACATTCGACACCCATACACCCCCCTCCCCATCAACTCCACATCAAGTGTCATCCCCCACCCCAGGGGAAATTTTCCAGGGAAGCTGAAGATAGGAGGTCCGTCCACCAGCGTTCTATCGGAATACGACATCGGAACCAGGCACTGTAGCATAGTGGTTAGCATAATGCTTTACAGCGCCAGCGACCCGGGTTCAAATCCAGCCACTGTCTGTAAGGAGTTTGTATATTCTCCCCGTGTCTGTGTGGGTTTCCTCTGGGTACTCCGGTTTCCTCCCACATTCCAAAGACCTACAGGTTAGGAAGTTGTGGGCATGCTATGTTGGTGCCGGAAGCGTGGCGACACTTGCGGGCTGCACCCCAAAATCACTACACAAAAGACTGTGTGTTTTGATGTACATGTGACTAATAAAGATCTTATCGTAGTAATATCACTGGCTGTGTGCAGCAGCAGACATCTCTAAACACAACCCACACCAGGGGGACTTTGGAGCTCTGCTCGCTGCCCACATCTGGATCTGACAATCTTTAAGAGTGAAATGTTAAGCCCAAAGGACTGCAGACATTGCTGGAAGCACTCAGTGGGTTGGGCAGCATCTGTGGAGAGAGAAAGAGCCAGCGCTTCAAGAGGTCCCTCGGTTGTCCCGCTGAGTATTTCCAGCATTTCTTGAAGTCATTTCAGATTTTCAGTATCTGCATTTTTTGAGTTTTATGAAGAACTGCATTTCGTTCAAACTCCATCACAGTTCAGGCAGTTTGTTAAATGATCTGGCAATGTTCACACTAAACACTGCAAGCACAGAATTCTTCCCAAATGGCATTTTAAGTCTGTTTTCCTTCCAGTTCTTCACTTTAAGTCCAAGCACGTACTCGGGGATTTGAACATCTTTGCTTTGAAATGTTACACAGAACCAAGGGGGATTTTAGGATTAAGGAATTAGGATTACATTTTGGGTTTTGGAAGAGGGCTCACTGATTACAACCACCTCACATCACTGCAAGAAAAAAACCTCAAACTACTTCAGAGCAGCAACTGGCAAATTCCTTTGAACCTTATCACAAAATCACAGAACATTTACTCCACACAAGTAGGCCATTCAGCCCACTATTGACAAGTACTCTGAGAACTATCCAGCTGGTCATTCTCTCTCCTCTCCCAACACACTGCAAGTTGTTCCCTTCAGATACCTAGGCAGCTCTTTTTTGAACATTGCAATGGAATCTGTCTCTTGCTTGCTGACCCATCTGCCAACAGGAACAGATTCGCCCTATCTACTGTGTACCCTTTGTGATTTCAAATACTTCTCTCAGATCCCCTCACAACCTTCTCTGTTCCAAGAAGAAACTCCAGCTACTCCAGTCTAAAGTCCCTCCTCCCTATGCAGCCTCTCTCAATATTCTGATTCAAGTGTTCCCTTTACACTTAGAGGGTTCTGTTTCCCACTCCCTTTAAACTCACCTACCTGTTTACTGAGTAGTTTTAGGTCATTGGATTCTCTTTCTCGCTCCCTTGAAATTCACTGGAATCTTTTGCAATTCATTTTAATCTTTTTAAAGTCACCACATTCTGTTTCCCACTCCCTTTAATCTCACCACATTCTGTTTGCTGCTCCCTTTACATTCAGTGAGCCTTTTTTTCCCGGTCCCTTTAAACCTGACCAGATTCTGTTTCCACATTCCATTCAAAGTCTCAATGAATTCTTTTTTAAATGCACTTTCTGTATCAGAAACAAAAACAGAAAAAGCTGGAAATGCCCAGCTGGTCTGACAACATCTGCAGAGAGAAAAACAGAGTTAGCATTTCAGGTTGAAGACCCTTCATCAGAACTGAGAAAGAGATAAAAAGTTATTTTATGTTGTAGAGAAAGTGGGGGCAGTAGGAATAGCACAAAGGGAATAACTGTGATAGGGTGAGGTTTGGATTGCAGTGTGGATAAGTTGTCGACGTGGCAACATCAAAGGTCAGGCTGTGCTAATGGAGAGAGGAATTTTTTTTTAAAAGGAGCCAATATTACAGGCAGATGACTTAAACCAATATGGTCATTTCTAATATTGACAGAGAAACAGAGTTACCTGAAGTTAGAGAATTCAATCTTGATTCTGGAAGGCTGCAATGTGGCCAGACTGAAGATGAGGTGCTGTTCCTCAAGCCCGCGTTGGGTCTCATGATTACAGTGCAGGAGGCCATAGACAGAAAGGCCAGAATGGAAGTGGGATGGGGAATTAAAGCTCAGGATTTCCCCTGCTGATTGAATGCAGCAGCACCACGAAGTGATCATCAAATCTGTGTTTGATTTCTCCAGTATAGCGAAGATTTCAGCATGAGCAGTGAATGCAGTACTCGGGACAGGTAGCAGTGCAAGTCAGTCTCTGCTTCACCTGGAAAAACTACTTCACCTGGATGGTGGAGGGAAGAAGTTCAAGGACAGGTGTCACATCTCCTGCACTTGCATGGGGCAGTGTCATAGAGTGGGGAGAGGTTGAAGAACAAACCAGGGACCCATGAAGGGAACAGTGCCTTCAAAATGCTGAAAGGGGAGGGGAGGGGTGATGTACCTGGTGGTGGAATCTTGGTGATGAATGATTCATTAAATGCGGAGGCTGGTGGGTTGGAAGGTAATGACCAGGGAAACTTTATCATTGCTCTGTCTGGTAAGTTGAAGCAGTGATTCAGACGCATCTAATGACTGTTCTCTGTATTCTCAACAATTAAGAAACCAAACAGATTGGGTGTCGTTTTTGTGAGGTCCACAGGAGTGATTCTGAGCTTCCTGTTGCTACCACTTTAGTTCTCCGTCTCACTCCCACTCTGACCTGTCTCTCTGTGGCCATCTGATTGTCATAAAAAGATCCAACACAAGCTTGAGGAACAGCACCTCATCTTCTGTCTGGGCATTTTGCTGCCCTGCAGACTCAATATCACATTCTCCAACTGCTGATAACTCACTTTCTCTGTCTATATCAGGAATGGCTACTTTTGCTGTATGTCTAACACTGGCTCAGAATTTTGTTTTATTTTAGCTTCCCCTTCTCCAGTAGCATAAACATCTACTATAGACAACACAATCACACTTCTTTATCGTTGTCTGACTGCTTCATCTCCATGACAACTCTGGTCCCACCCTATCACAGATATTCCTTTTGGTCACTTTAACTTTCCATCCCACTATCACTCAGAGCTATTTACCTTTAGCCCCTGTTATGACAAACTCCAACGTAAACTGGAGGAGTGGCACTTCATCTTCTGGCTGGGCACAATGCAGCCTCTGGATTGAACTTCCAAGAGCTTGCTTCCTGTCAATATCAGATCTGGAATTTTTCTTTAGGTTTGTGATTTCAGCTCAGTGTATTTTTGTACTTTACCCCTCTCTATTGGCACAGCCTAACCTACTATTTGCAACACATCAGACTTCTTCATCACCCACTAACTGTCCCATTAATCACTCATCCCCATGGCAACCCTGGACCTACCTGATCACAGATATTTCCTTTGCCCCAACCATACCTCTGCCATCTTCTCTGCAAAGTAAAACTGATTTTTTTCCTCACTTACCCAGTTCTGATGAAGGGTTTTTGACCTCAAACATTAACTGTTTCTTTTTCCATGGCTGCTGCCTGACTTAGTGCTTTCAGCATTGTCTGTTGTTTCAGATTTCCAGCACCTGCAGACTTTTTGTACCTTCTGTTTCCTGCATTCCCTTTAAACTCACTGAGTGCTGTTTCCTGCACTCTATTTAAACTCACTGGATTCTGTTTCCTGCGCTCTCTTTAAACTCACTGGGTTGTTTTCTGTGCTCTCTTTAAACTCACTGGGTTATATTTCCTGTGCTCCCTTCAAACTCACCTGGTTCAATTTCCCATGCTCCCTTTAAACTCATTGGTTTTTGTTTCCTGTGCTCCCTTTAAACCCACTGGGTTCTGTTTCTGGTGTTCCCTTTAAACTCATCAGGGTCTCACAGAATCATAGAGTCAAATAGCACAGAAATTGCCCCTACAGCCCACCATGTACATGCCAGTTATTTATACCCATCTACACCAATCCCATTAACGAGCACTGGTCCATATTGAGTGATTCAAGTGTTTGACTTCTTAAATGCAATGACTGTCTCTGTTTTCACCGCCCCCTCAGGTAGTGTGCTCCAGATTCCAACCACCCTCTGGGTGAAAAATATCTTTTTCAGAACCCCTCTGTACTTCCTGCCCTTTACTAATCCTGTGCCCTTTGGTTTGACACATTGCTGCCTTGGGGAAAAGTTCTCTGCCACCTACACTCTTGTAACTTTATGTATCTCAGTCAGGTCCCCCTTCAGTCTCCACCAAAGAAAACAAGTTCACCCTATTCTGTCTCCCCTCATAGCTGAAACATTCCATTCCAGGGAACATGCTGGTGAATCTCCTCTGCATCCTCTCCAGTGTAAACACATCCTTCCTGTAGTATGGTGATCAGTACTCCAACCGTGGTCTAACCAATATTTTATTAAGTTGAACAATAACCACTGCCCTCATGTGCTATGCTCTGGCTAATGAAGGCTGGCATCCAGTATGCCTTCTTCATGACCTTATCTACCTGTGCTGCCACCTTCAGGAATTCTTGGACTTGTACACCAACATCCCTATGTTCCTGAATACTCCCTAGGATCTTAGCATGCATTGTTTACATCTATCCTTACTAGTCCTCCAAATTGCATCACCTCACACATCGCAGGATTAAATTTTATCTGCAATTGTCCTGTCCGATTTACCAGCTGCTCAATATCATTCTGTAGCCTGAGGCTATCTCTTCACTACCGTCACCACCACTGATTGCCTGTCACCTACAGACTTACCAAAAACATATACCCTACATCCATATCCAAACTGTTAATGTAGACTACAAACACTCAGGGTCCCAGCACCGACCTCTTTAAATTGGCCGGGTTCTGTTGCCCGCTCCCTTTAAACTAAGCGGCTTCTGTGTTGCTCTGTAATCACAGATTTTGATTCCTAGTCAGTTTAAACTCAGTGGGACTCTGTTTCTCAATCCTTTAATCTTCCCGGTCCCCTTTAAAGCCCCCGCGTTCTCTTTCCCGCCGTCTCGATGCCGCTCACTTTAAACTCAATGGGGTTGTGTTAACCCAAGATTTGTTTTAAATCACAGGACGTTCTTTGCTGCCGTGTTCTGTTCCCGCCCCCGTTAAACTATTGTTTCTCGTTCCGTTTAAACCTACCGGGTGCCGGGCCCCACTCGCTTGAAACTCAAAGGCTTCTGCTTCCTGCTGCTGGTGAACTCACGGGACTCTGATGTCCGTTCCTTTGTAACTGGACCAAGTCTGCCCCCGCCACCGCGTGTTCGTTCTCTCCTTTTGAACCTCGCTGCCTTCCCGCTCACTTTAAGTCAGAGGAGCTGACTCTCGCTCCCTTTAACACTCGGTGGGTTCAGTTTCCCGCGCTCCCGGGTTCTCATAGAATCATGGCATCAAACAGCACGGAAAAAGGCCTTTCGGCCCACCATGTCCATGCCGACCATCAAGCACCCATCCATATTAATCTCATTTTACTTGGTCCATAGTCCTCTCCGCCTTGGCGATTCAAGTTCTGGTCTCCTTAAACGTTCTCCGAGTCTCTGCCTCCACCACCTCCTCTGGCAGCGTGCTCCAGGTTTTAATCGTCTTCTAGGTTAAAAAAAATCTTCCTCGGGTACCCTTCAAACTCCCTACCCCTCATCTTATGCCTGTGCCCTCTGGTCTTGGACACCTCTGCTCTGGGGAAAGTTTCTTACAATCACTCTTATCTGTGCTGCTCATGATTTTGTTCCCCTCAATCAGGAACCATCGACCACCATCCTCTGACTTTAGGGGGAGGGACTTCTTCACTTAGAGAGTGGTGGGAGTGTGGAACGGGCTGCCATCTGATGTAGTAAATGCGGGCTCACTCTTAAGCTTTAAGAATAAATTGGATAGATATATGGACGAGAGAGATCTGGAGGGTGCAGGGAAGTGGGACTAACGGAATATCGTTTCGGCACAGACTAGAAAGGTCGAATGGCCTGTTTTCTGTGCTGTATTGTTCTATGGTTCTATCACTAAACCAACGTTGGGTCCAATTTGCCTATTTATTCTGGATCCCACGCACCAGTCTCCCATCTGAAATGCAGTAAAAAGAAACTTATTAAAGTCCATGTAGGCTGCAGCAACTGCACTGCCCTTAACAAACACTGTTACCTCTTCAAAACATTCGATCCAATTGGGCAGACAAGATCCCTAACTAACAAACCCATGCTGACTATCCCTGGTCAATTTCTGCCTTTCCAAGTGTGGATTAATCCTGTCCCTCAGAACTTTTCCAATATCTTCCCTACCACTGACATTAGACTCGCTGGCCTGTAATTACCTGGTTTATCCTGCTGCCGTTCTTGAATAAAGTGATCACATTTACAGACTTCCAGTTCATGGGCACCTCCACCTGTGGCCAGAGAGGGTATAAAAAGCTGTCCCCTCTCTTATCTCCCATAACAGCCAAGGATACACTTCATCAGGCCCTGGAGATTAATTTTTTCCACATTTAATATCAAACAATTCTTCCCTTTTAATGAATATTACCTTCTCCTGTCCTGATTTTTGTTTTGAAAATTCCACTTCAAAAATTCCAGACCCTCTTGACCATTCACACTGAGGTGATCCTAGTTAATAGTGGGAAAGTTGAAGTCCTCGATTACTATAACATTAGTATTCATTACCTCTCAGCAGTTTGCTACATTTCTGCTCATCCATCTCCTGCTGATTGTAAGGAGGACAGCAGTATACACCCAGCAAAGCGTTTGCCCCTTTTTGTTTCTAAGTTCTACCCATATGTCCTTATTTGAAGAGCCTTCTAATATATGCTCCATCATTACATCAGTAACAGACTCTTGAATCAATATTGCAATGCCCCCTCCTCTTTTATATCCACCCCTGTCACACCTAAAGATGCCATACTTGGAATGTTGAGTTTCCAACCCTGTCCTTTCAACTGACTCTCTTGTCATAGCAACAATATCATATTGCCATGTGCTGATCAATGCTTTCCATTCACCTGCTGTACTCAGCAGACCCTTCACTTAAAATATGTGTAATTCATCCCACATGCCGTATTACAGCCATATCTGCGTTGTCTACTGGACTGAATTAATTTTCCTTCTACATTTAACTGCACAACACCAACTGTACATTTAGTCTGTATTCTACTCCCCTGCCAAATAAGTTCAAACCCTCTTCAACAGCACCAGCAGACCTCCCTGTAAGGATATTGGACCCACTCTGATTCGAGTTGAACCTATCCAGCTAGTACAGGTTCCACCTGCCCAAGAACTGCTCCCACTGCTCCAGAAGTTGGAAGCTCTCCATACTGCACCATCTCTTTAGCCACACATTCATCTGACCAAATCTCCTATCCCTGTTTCCTGCTCTCTTTTAACATACCAGAGCTCTGTTTATTGTGATTTGTTTCGATCACCAGGTTCTGTTTTGCCTTCCCTGTAAATTCAGGGGGTTCTGCTTCCTGTTCCCTTTGAATTGACAGGTGCTTCACCTGGAAACACTCTCTGGGTCAGTGATGATTCACTTGCACTTCAGCCAACCTGGTGCTCACAATGTGGCCTCCTCAGTACTGGGGAAACCAAATGCAGATTGTGTGACCACTTTGTGGAGCACCTGCACTCCATCCGGTAGCCTGTTGCTTTAATTCCCCACTCTGTCTGTGGCCTCCAGCTGTTACAACGAGGTCCAACGCACCCTTGAGGAACAGCACCTCATCTTCCCTCTGAGCACATTGCAGCCTTCTGAGTTAAATATCAAATTATCACACATCAGATAACTCACACTGCCTTACTGTCTGTGAAAACACCGGCCAGATCTGTCTGCCATCATTTTGGCTCCATGTCTCTCTTTCTATTAGTATCATCTGGCCTTCTGGGAACGTCCTTCTGCCCCCACTGGGCACGTCCCACTGACCCTGCTGAGCACGTCCCACTGACCCTGCAGGGCACGTCCCACTGACCCTTGCTGGGCACGTCACACTATCCCCGCTGGGCACGTCACACTATCCCCGCTGGGCACGTCCCACTGACCCTGCAGGGCACGTCCCACTGACCCTTGCTGGGCATGTCACACTATCCCGGCTGGGCACGTCACACTGCCCCTGCTGGGCACGTCCCACTGTCCCTTGCTGGGCACGTCACACTATCCCCGCTGGGCACGTCACACTGACCCTGCTGGGCACATCACACTGCCCCTGCTGGGCACGTCACACTATCCCTGCTGGGCACATCACACTGCCCCTGCTGGGCATGTCCCCATCGGGAAAATCCCCATTACCCTGCTATTAGCCACACACAGCACAAAGAAGGCCAATGGGCCTAACTGGTGCCTGGATGCACCTGGTCTCACCCTACCAGAGATATATCTTTTCCCACCCACCCCTCCCCCGCTACTGACAATTAATTTGTTTCCCCTCTTTCCCATTTCTGAGAAGAGTCAAGGACATAAAACCAGTTGCTTCTCCCGCCGCAGATGCTGCCTGACCTGCTGATTGTTTCCAGCATTTTCTGCTTTTATTTCAGGTTTTCAGCATCTGCAGTATTCTTTAAATTTCCTTTTAATCCCACCGGGCTCTTTTTCTCCTGCTCCCTTTAAACTCACCGGGATCTGTTTCCCGCGCTCCATTTAATCTCACTGTGTTCTCTTAGGTTCTGTTGCCTGCTCCGTTTAAACCAACCGGAGTAGTTTTCCCCTCTCCTTTTAAACTCACCTTGTTCTGTGTCCGCTCTCTGCAAACTTGCCCCGCTCTGTGTCCGCTCTCTGTGAACTCGCCCCATTGTGTTTCAAGCGCCTTTAAACTCTGTGGTTCTGATTACCCCTTCTTTTAACTTTACCGCCTGCTCTAATAAACTCAGCGTCTTCTAATCCCTCAACTCTTTATATTCCGTTAGGTTCTGCATCACGCTGCCTTTAATCTCCCCACTTTCTCTTTCTCGCTTTAAATTCGCCAGGGCTCTTTCCCATGTTCCTGCCAAACTCGCTGGGATCCGCTTCCCGCTTCCTTGTAATTCAGTGGATTCTGTTTCCCAGCATCTGTCACCAGCTCCTTACAAACTCACGGCTTCTGTTCCCAGCTCAGTTTAAACTCGTCTCTGTGTCCTGCGCGTTCTTCAAATTCACCCGGTTGCGTTTCCCGCTCCCTTTAAACTAGCCCAACTTTGTTTCTTGTGTTTTTTTTAAACGTCCCTTATTCTTTAAAACAGCACCCCGGTCCCCGCTCCTCGCACTCCCTGTGAGGACAACGCATCGGACATTTGGCAAACGTTTTTTTATCACCTCCCGGCCCAATTTACCATGCCCGACTCTTGTACCAATGGAGCCTCCGCACCCCCCCCCCCCCCCTTCCCTCGCCTGTTTCTGCAGTTTTAGCCCTAGGGTGCGGGATCGAGCTCCACATTCTCCCCGCTCTCCGGGCGAGGTAGTCTCCTCTTTGACTCATTGGACACTCACTCGTGTTGGTGGCCTCGATTTTTCCTCTTGGAAGAACCCTTTATGGATCTATCCCATGAAAGCCTTCTCCAATTTTAAGACTTCCATTAACAAACCTCAGTTGTCCCTCTTCCAGGCAGAAGGTTTTGATCTTTTCTAATTGGCATCGTCGCACAGCTCCAGAAACATCCTTTTTTTGCACGATCTCCAATGCTTCAATACCTTTTCCAGATAGGTGTTCAAAATATGGACTGGCCAAGGCTTCGAATATATCCCACTGGAAATGACCCCTTTTAATTAAGTGGTCATATGAACCTGTTCCACTATTTTTAGTGACTGGGAGAGTCCGAGGGCTCAGGCTAAGACATGGTCTTTCCAAGGCAGAGTTCCGTCACTACAATATATGCTGAATGTCTGAAGTGAGCTCACCACTGTAACATGGACCTTCTTCAACCTCACTACAGATTCTTTGCCTTCTGATGATATGCCCACCGCATTGCTAACCCATCCGTCCACAACGGAGCCAATATTGAAGACTGGCGCCAAGCAAGGTTGTGTCATCACACCAATGCTTTCCTTAATGTTTCTCACACAGTGCTCCTCCCTCACCTTCGACAAGCTCCCACTGGAATGAGACTGATCACCAGCTCTGATTGCAAACTGTTCAACCGACAGCAAACTACATTCCAGAGCCAAGACACCTAACCGCTGTGGTCAAGCTGCAGTATACAATGTATTCGAAGATCCTGCAGCTCATATACCAAAGGAAGGGCCTTACACTCCACACTCACAAGGCCAAGGTCCTCCACTGACCTGTCCCCGCTGCATCACACTGTCCCGCAACAATGAAAGGTCGTGGCAAGATCCTGAAACACATGGACCACTTCCCATATCTGCTTCGGAGAGTTGGAGTACCTAAAACCAGCACCTCAAGGCGCTGGGGAGATACCACCAGCTCTGTCTCCAGTAAATCCTCCAAAACCACAGGGAGGTAAGCAAGTCAACATCCCCAACAATTAAGCCCTAATTACATTCAATGGGTTCCATCGGACAGACTAGGTCTTTTGCATGCCTCACCCCAGGCTCCTAAACACTCTATTCGGACCCCTGAGATAGGAAACGGTAGCCAGCCGGGTAGAGGAAGGATTCGACATTCCCAAGCCTCGCTGAAAACAAAAGCAATGTCCCCAACCACTCCTGAGGATCTCTGGTCCATGGTCATGAGTGGAGAAGGAGCATTCGAGATGGTATTGACCAACTGTAGCGATGCATCGGGAGTGCACAGAAGCCCAGGGGAAACGGTGGAAGGGGTGAAGCACCTCTGAAGCTACCATCTGCCCGTCCCTTCTGACATTGTTCCCACATTGACCTCAGCAGTCACCTCAGAGCCCACGGAGAGCAAGCGAACCAAGTGACCATCGCCCGCAATTCGCCAAAGGCCTGGTGATGTGATAGCGGCAAGGATTCAAGGAGTCGAAATCTATCCCCGGTTATTTGGACTAACCGAGTCAGCAAACCCTGGCTGTACCCTGTGCTGTATTTATGATGATTTGTTTAACTGACTTTGATGGGAGCAACACCCGGTCTGAGACTGTTTTTCCTTTTAACGTGAACAACCCTCCATCAACGTCTACCCGCCATGTCCTCAAACGAGGGAAAGGAAAAGGTTTGTAAATTGTGAAGGCAGCTTTCTAGTAAAACAGCCCACTAGATATATGTCCTCGCCTCAACTCCCAGAAAAAAGATATGGCGAGGATTTTTCATTCCTGATTTGGCTTAAGTTCTAAGTTCCATTTCCCCACCGATGTCTTGTCTGGAAGCTAGAAATTATACTGGATTTTGGTAAGAATTATTTCATTCACGTGCATTTGCTTCCGGTACAATACTTTACCATACCCCACCAGAGCGGAATCATGGAACAACTCCGATGGAAGCGATCTCCCTCGTCAAGCGCCTTGGTGGAACTGTTAATATTGTACCAGGAGCAACCCACCTTCTCCCTCTGACCCAGACCTTGGGAGACACAAACCCTTGCCCCTACGCAGGGATATATCCAAGATCCAGGTCCACGTGACCCAACCACAAATGAGGCCGAGCTCTGGAATTCAAACAAGCCCCCTCATTGGAATTGAGCGGCCCACGGCTCTACAGCCTCGTAATTTTCAACCGTTCTAACTACATTCTCCTCTGTCCTACCGCATTGCAAGAACTGTTAGTTATTCAGAGGTGATCTGGAGAGGACGCTGGCCATCGACCGGCGGGCTTACACGCCAGTGTGGAGCCCCTTCCAACCTCTCCACCTGCCTGCATCTGCCTCCAGTACTGGTTCAAGCCCGTAGGTAAGCTTCCCAATGCCGGAGTCGGTCTGCACGAAACGTGTCTCAGCCCAAAGCAGTGTTCCTCAAGGAAAACAACAACTGTGCTCAATGTTAAGTGATAATCCCCACACACCCGCTGTAAATAAGAAGCAGGCCCGGGTGGAGAGGAAGGGAGAGCTATCCGAGTGATTTTCTCCGTAGGATAAGAATTGGATTTATTTTTCAAGCCTATTAACTTCTGCCAAGAGTCTTGACTTAAACATGATACTATAATGTATTTACGAGAGTGAGAAAAGAGAACTCCTACCAAACAAAGGAGTTAAATGAATGTCACTGCAGATGCCCCGCTGTTTGGTCTGATCACTAGCAGATGTACATTAGAAAATGTTGCAACTGGAGGACCTGCATACTGGACCAGAGGCACTGGCAAGATCAGGAAAATGCATCAAGTCATTGCTGCACTGGGCTGTGACTGGAAGCCAGAATTCCCCGAAAAGGCACACAACTCGGTGAAGACCGACGCCACTCAAGATTGCATCACCGCCCCAACACTTGCTTCTATCTTTCTCGCTGCCACGCTACATCTCACCTCCTCTTTCCCACCCGTCCCCGAGCCTGGAGTGCAAAGTCGCTTTCATACTACCTCCTAAAACGCCAGGCCTTTCCTTAATTAAAACGTACCAATTAGAAATCGCCGCTTGGCCTCGTCCTCCCCACCTCTTGTGACCTCCTCCAGATCTGCAAGCTTTGAACATTCCATCCCCAAATCTTCCTTCTTCCCCGCCTCCCAACCCCTTATGACGTGCAGTAGTGTCCACAGATGTCTAAACCCATTTTTGGGAGTTCCCTCTCTTAATTCCCACTCTCTGCTCCTTGAGGACATTCCTTAAAACTTACCTCTCTAGCTACTCTTTTGGTCAGCTGGCCTATTACCTGGTGCTAAGTTGCCATCAATTTATATCTGAAAATGCTCCTGAAAGTCACCTAGTTAACCAAAGATGCTGTGTAGACAAATCCCAGGGCAAACTGAGGATTATTCACTGAGAGCCCAGAAACTCTGTGTAAACCACACTCTGCCTGAACATCCCCTGAAATCCAGTTGCTTCCACCTCAGATCTGCAGAGCCAATGCCATGCCATGGCAACTCAAGGAGGCAGCTGGTAGGCAATAGAATGGGTTGTCACCAATGGCTTAGTAGACCACTCTTGCTTCTGAGGCAGAAGATCATTTCTCCAAATTGCAGGTCAGTAATCCTGAATGGTCCTGAGCAAAGGCTGTACCATTGGAGGAGTCTTTCAAAGGAGGTCTTAAACTGAAACCCCTTGTTCTCTCAGCTGCATATAAAAATATCCCATGATACTAGTGGAAGAGATGGGGAGATCACCTCAATATTTATCCCTCAAGCAATATCACAGAACTAGATTATCAGGTCACTATCCCATTGCTCTTTGTGAGAGCTTGCTGTGCACAACTTAGCCCCTGTGTTTCCTGTATCAACCTAGACGAAAGAAAGACTTTACAGAATTTAAGGTGCTCTGGGAATCTTTGATTTTGCACTAAAGAAATGCAAGGCTGTTTTAAGTTTGGGGGTCCTCCGTTGTAAGCAGAAGATACATTCACACTGAAAAATGGAATTATGTTCTACAGTCTCAGGGTAACAGTTACAAGAGCAACTTGTTCTCAGTGGTCTTCTCCAAATTTCTCATGTCCCTGCACATCCCTACCCTACAGTGCCGAATTCGGAGAAACAGTTCATGTCCAACTCGGACACCTGGAGAACTTGGATCTGGAATGGAAGCTGCTCTCAGCGAGGTGTCAGACTATCACAACAACCCAGGTAGAGAAGGGAACCTGATGTCCTCACCTGGTCTGATCCCATTCCAGATCTTCTCCAGATGCTTGAGTCTAAACTGACCCAGCACAGTAGTCAGGTCAGTAGGTGCCTGCACCATGACCTTGTTAACTCAGGACGGAAAGCAAATGCCACACAAGCCAGCAATGTCTAAGAATTTATTACTTGACTTTCATTAAAAAAAAACGCAATTTGACACAAATTGCTAACCCATAGCCAGCTGGAGGTGTAATGCAGATTCCATTTCTACCCATCCTCAAGGGCCTCATTATAGCACTAGATAGGGTCAGCTTTAGTAGGCACCAGTTTTCCACTGTCTCTGCAGCTCTGGGTAACATTGCAGTAGCTCTTCAAATCAATTGGCCAGTCAGACTAGGCTTGGCCAGCAGCCTTGGTCATCTCTACAACCATTCTGGTGAACAGAATTTCCCTGGACAGATCCTTGCTTAAGACTGAAGATCTGTGTAACTGTAATCTTTTCGCAACTGATCGTAACCATCCATTCCCTGAGCATCTAACAAGCCTCCTAACCCTAAGTACACTGCGCGTTCCTCCACCTTTACACCAACTAGGACTATTCTGCAGGGGCCTGTACACTTGAAGAGACCTCTACTTTCAGTTGACAGCCCCTTACCCTTCCATATGCAGACAGGAGTGAGACAATTGCATTTCCTTTCAACCTTTCCCAGTCATAGGCCATCCTAGGACAGCCAGTGCAGTACTGGTTGAAGCATGGTCACTGAAGTAGCTAATCTGCTACAGGAAGCTCCCACAAACAATGTGACAATGACCAGATCACTTGATTCAATGAAGTGGATTGAGGGATTGGTATCTGTCCCAGGACATTGGGGAGAAATCCTTTTCTCTTCACTACAGTGTACAATAAGACCTTATACTTCCACTGAGGGTGCAGATTGGACTTCAATTAATGTCCCTTCCAAAAGGTAGCACCTCTGACAGTGCAGCATGCCCCTGAGCACTGCATTCAGATTCAGATTAGTTTATTGTCATACACACCAGAGTGCAATGAAGTTCCTTGCTCATGCGAAGCTCACAGGCCAAACAGTACACATGATAATAATAAATACAACAGTTACAACAGAATGGTGCAAAGATTGTAGTGTAAAAAAGTAGTGCAAAAAGAAATACTAAAGTGACAATAACGGAATAACAGAGAGAGGTAGAATTAATATAGGCGTGGGACAGCTTTCTGACTTCAAGGATAGAGTGCTACTAGGTTAAGAAATGCTTGGCAATAGTTTGTTCATCTTATTTGAATTGAATTGCGATAAAATACTGCTTCAAACATTATTGCATGCAATCCGTACATTCAAATGTAAACTCCCAGCTCAGTTAATGAGTTCCACAATATGCTTGTGTTTGTTATTCCAACTGCAACAGGCTGTTAAACAAGCATAATTAAAAACCACCATGAAACAAATACATTTGTTTATTACTTGTTCATAAGATTTTGTTCCATTATAACGGACTTTCAGTTTGGCACTGGGAAGATCACTAGGAAACTTATCCAAGAAACTCTGCCTCTGACATAGGATCACTTGAAGACCTCTGCTGGGTGGATTTCTTACAGGATTGCAACCAAAGGTTTTGTGAATGTTTTCTAGAGGGCTTATTTATGATCAGAAATAAGTTTAATTTCATATAGTTAAGTTGAAATCAAGCTGTTTGATATGAATTAATTAATTAATTAATTAATTAATTAATGGGAAATTCTCTTTCTAACTTATTTCAATTTGGGTACACTGATGATGCATTGGTAATGTATTGGTATCCAGTCTTTTGGGATCAAAATATGGAAATTTTCTAAGCTGGAACCCAATAAAGCACAATTCTTTAATGAGAATATATTTGAATTGTGAAATTATTATAATTCCTTCCAATAGAACACTGGAGATGCAACAATATAAAACTGCTATTGAAATAAATTAAAAATACTGAGCAAATGGGTCACACAAACCTGAAGGACGCAAAGTATTTTCCAAAATCCAATGTATTACAGACTTATCAAACAATATTTTATAGCACTGAAAGTATGTGTCTCATAACCTCTCAACTAATCACCAGCAGTGTTGCAACATAGTACAATTCATTCTGAAAACCTTTTAAGGAAATAACTCAAGACTGCATCAAAACTTATTTATTTCAATAAGCCAAACTCAACTTGAGAGCAGCATCTGTGCTCAGATTGGGTGAGGCTTATTGGTGAGTTGACCAGTTGTCAACCATTCTGATTGTCATCCACATACCCATACGGAAAAGGAAAGCTCAGAAGAACCAGCAAACATCAAGGTAAAGTGGTTAGACTCTCTCTTGTCAGAGACATCATTATCGAATGCTTGTGTGGTGCAAATGTTACGTGGCACTTACTCAGCCTATGCCTGAATGTTACCCAAGTCATACTGTCTGCAGGCACCAACTGCTTCATTTGCTGAGTTGTGAATGGAATTGAATATTGTGCAATCATCATTGAATGTCCCCACTTTTGACTGTATGATGGAGGGAAGATCATTGAAGAAGCAGCTGAGAATAGCTGGGCTCAAGACACTGCCCTGAGTTTGAAAAGCAAAAAAAACCTGCAGAATTTTGCTTATCAAACTGAAAAGCAGGAAATACAGGAAATGCAGGAAACCCTCAACAGGGCAGTAGAGTGGTGATCCAAGCTTCACTCCATCTTCTCCCAGATGAATAGACAAGTACCTTGTCACCCCACTTATTCAGAAACTGTTTGTATGTGAGGACCCAGGTCCCATACAACACACTACGTGACTGCATATCCACCATTGCTATGGTGTGTACAAAAGTGCAATGTTAAGTTGTTCTCCCCATTACTGAAACTAGCACCCAAGACTGATGTTCCCTACTCTAAAGTATGTAAGTGTAGGTGTATCTTTAAGAACTAGGAGTACCATGTCCTCTGACACTTGACACAGTGCTGCACCAGGCACTGACTGGTTGAGAGTTTACTCCCTCCAGTAAGGGGCACTCTGCTGATGGAGCTACCTGCTATTTGCCTTTATAAAATGAGGAGGTTCACAGAAGCTACATCACAATTACAGTTCCTATTTGGTCATCTAGCATGGAGACAGGCCCTTCGGCCCACAGATGCTGAGCCACACAGTGTGGGGATAGATGTCTGAAAGGGAGAGTGAGGATGAGATTCAGGAAGGAAATTGCAGAGCTCAGGTATGGGCAGCCGTGTGCACCAGATACATATGGGGAGGACCATGAGTACAGACTCGGTCAAAGACAAAGGGGCTGGGAAGGGTTACAGAGATAGGGGTGTGTAGGGTCCAGAAGGGGTTACAGAGATGGGGGTGCGTAGGGGCCAGAAGGGTTTACAGAGACAAGGAGGAGTGTAGGGGCTGGAGGGTTACAGAGATAGGGAGGGGTGTAAGGGCCAGAGGGTTACAGAGATAAGGAGGGGTGAGGGGCTGGAGAGGGTTACAATTAAGGTGGGATTAAGGCACTGGAGGAGTTACAGGGATAGAATGTAAGAACATGAGAAATAGACATAGGAATAGGCCATTTGGCCCCTCATGCCTGCTAGCCATTCAATAGGATCATAGTTCATCTGTTACTTCTGTGCCATCTTTTGCCTCTCATCTTCTCATCCAGATTCCCTTAATATCCGAAAACCTATCTATCTTTCTCTTGAATATACTCAGTGACCAAGCCTCCACAGTGTTTTTAGGTAAAGGATTCCAAGGATTTACCATCTGGGTGAAGAAATTTCTTCTCATTTCCGTCCTGAATGGCCAAGTAGAATGATCCTAGGGCCCCTGGTTCTGGAACCCCAGGCAGGGAAAACATCACCTCTGCATCTCCCCTGTCAAGCCCTGTAAGAATTTAGAATGTTCCAAACAGATCATCTCTGGTTCTACTAAACGCAAGTGCATGCCCAGATATCTTAAACCCCTTATGTATGACAATCTTCCATCCCAGGAATCACTCTGGTGAATCTTCACTGCACCCCCTCATTCACAAAAAACTGCACATCTATCCTTAGGTACAGAGACCACACTTGTACACAAATATCAGATGGAGTCTCACCAGGTACTCATATGAAAGATTTTACCCTTTTGCTCAAATCAATAAAAGCCAGCATTATCTCTGCCTTGCTAATTGCTTTTGTACCTGCATGTTAACTGATACCCAGGTCTCTCTGAACATCAACACCTTTCAATCTCTCACCATTTAAGAAGTGCTCAGCTTTTCTATTTTTTTCTCCCAAAATGGAAGAAAAATATGGAAAAACAGACAGTTTCATCTCACATTTTTCCATATCGCATTTGGTCTGCCTTGTCTTCACCCATTCACTTGGCCCATCTATATCAACCTGAATCTTCTCTACCTCCTCCTCATAGCTCACACGTGCCACCCAGCTTTGTGTCAACAGCTAGCTTGGATATATTTTACTTTGATCCTCTCCTCCAAATCACTGATCTCAGTTGTGAACAGCTGGGTCCCCAGAACCAACCTCTGCAGTACCCCACTAGCCACAGCCACCCATCCCAACAAGGTCACACACCACTTACTCCTTCTCTCTGCTCCCAGTCAAACAAACAACCCCCAGTCTGTGTGGGTATATTACCCCACCCCTTGTGCTCTCATCCTTGTTCAATAACCTCTTTTTCAAAGGCCTTGTGGAAGTCCAAGTCTGCTGGCCACTGGATAGTCAAACATAGTTTTGTTTTCATAGATCCATGTTGACTCTGGTCAATCTCATTATTTTTGAATTTCTCTGTTTCTGCTACCTTTATAAGGTCTAGCATTTTCCATTTACCATGATATCGGGTTAACTGGTTTGCAGTTCCCTGTTTCTCTTTCTCTCTTTTCTTTAATCATGGGGTTAACCTGCTACTTTCCAATCTGTGGGAATCATTCTAGAACCTACAGATCTTTGGATGATAACCAGTACATTCACTCCCTCCATCGCCACTTTGTTTAAACCCCTGGGATGTAGGACATCAGTCCTGGGGAACTTTTGGCTTTCAGTCCCTTTAACCTCTCCAGTTTTTTTTTAACTAATGTTAATTACCTTCACCTCCTTGTTCCTCTAGACCTAGTGCTAACTGCTTCAGCAAGGTTTTCTGTGTTTTCCATGAAAGCCAATGCCAAATATTTGTTTAATTTCCTTGCTGCTTCCTCATTCTCCATTATAACTTCCCCATCTCAGTCTGTACAGGAACTACACCAACTTTAGCTCATCTTTCCCTTTTTACAGACCAACAGAAAATTTGCTAATATGTTTCTCACTAATTTATGCTCATTTCCTGCTTTACCTTTCCTTATCCATGCCTCAGTCCCCCTTGCCTGACATCTGAAAATTTCCCACTCCTTTTTGGCTGACATTATAAACTTTGATCTAAGACATTCTATAACTCGTTAGTCACAGCGGGACCATCTTATCTTAGGCTTTTGTGCCCTAAGGGGTATATTTGCTACAAACTATGTACTAATTCTATAAACGTTTCCTTTTGCTTATTTACAGTCACACTTATTAATGTAGTTTCCCAACCTACCAACTCATACCCTTCCAATTTGTTTTGTTCAGATTTAGGACACTAGTTTCAGATTCAACTAAATCACTTCCAAATTTTCTCAAAAATTCTCTCATATTACAATAAATCATCCTAAAGGCCAATGAATACAAGGTTATTAATTAACCCTTTCCATTGTACAACACTAGATATAAAGCAGATCCCATTTATAACCAGATATAAATAGATATATTTATAGATATAAGCCATTATAGATAAATAGACATATAGATAAATACCATTTATAGATATAAGCAGATCCCATTTGCTCCCTCAACATCCTGATCTGGGAAACCAACTGGTTAAAATAAAAACATGATTTTATTCTCCAAACTATCACTGCTTATTTACTTTACACAATTTATATGCATATTAAAGTCTCCCTAGACAATTGTATTAGCCCCGCTACATTTGCTTCTCATTTCCTGATTTGTACCATGCCTTACATCAACACAAGGTTTGGAGAAGGAGTGCGGGTTTACAGAGCTGGGAGGAGGTGTAAGGGTTGGAGCACTCTAGGGATAGGAAGGTCTGTAGGGGCTGGAGAAGGTTACGACATGGTCTGGGCCACAAAGGAGTTTACATGGGGGGGGGTGCGGAATTTGTAGCTGGAGGGCACACCTGAGAGAAGGACGGGGGAGCAGTGTTTCAATGAGGGAAGAGTGTAAGGGCAGGAGGAATTAAAGAGATAGGGAGAGGTGTAAGAGCTGGAGATGGTTACAGAGATAGCAAGGTGTATAAAGGCTGGAGATGGTTACAGAGATCAGGAGTGGTGTAAGGGCCAAATGAGGTTATAGGAACAAGAAGGTGTACAGTTGGAGGGGGAACAGGGATTGAGAGAGATGTAATGGCCAGAGGGGTTTACAGAGGCAGGGAGGAGTGTAAGGGCTAGAGATAGATACAAGGTTAGGGAGGGGTGCAGAGGCTAGTGGAGTGGATTTGCAGAGATAAAGGGTTGAGGGGGTGACAGAGATAGCTAGAGACATAGAGGCCAGACAGGGTTACAGACATAGGGTGGGGTGTAGGGGCTGAAGGGGGTAACAGAGACAGGGAGGGGTGTAGGGGCTGGAGACAGTTACAGAGATAGGGAGGGATATATGGGCTGCAGGGGGTTATAGATATAGGGAGAGGTGTAGAGACGTGGTGGGGGGAGTTCAAGAAACAGGGATGGGTGTAAGGGCCAGAGGGGGTTACAGAGGTAGGGAGGGGCGTAGGGGCTGCAGGTGGTTACAGAGACAGGGAGGGATGTAGGGCCAGAGGGGGTTATGGAGGTAAGGAGGGTTGTAGCAGCTGGAGGGGGTTACAAAGGTAGGGAGGGGTGTAGGGGCTGGAGGGGGTTAGAGAGATAGGGAGGGGTGTAAGATCTTCAGGGATTTACTGAGATAGTGAAGGGTGTAGGAGCCATGGGAGCAGGGGCGGTTATAAAGCAACATTATAGGACCAATATGAGTCCTTCATTTCTGGATGCTCTCATACAACTGAAGAGCTGAAGCCATTTGAAACAAATTTTAAAGGTTCATATTCTCAGATTAATGTAAGGATTGTGGAGGTGCGAGCTGCCTTCATAAACCACTGGCCAGATGATACAGGGGAAGTTTCCTAGCCACTTGAGGGCAGTTGAGAGTCAGCCTCTTGGTGTGTGACTGGAGTCACAAACAGGCAGTCTACCCTCCTAACAAGTCACCCACTACAGCTCCCCTGCCACTGAATATCCATTCACAAGCTACGTATTGATGCAAAGTACTCCCCTTATTTATTAGTCTGAGAAAATAACCACCACACTATAAAATACTGTTCAATATTGAACACCACTCTCTGATTCAGTGCTGAAACACTTTCACAGTACCGGAGTTTGCATCACATTTAAAGCACTTTTCATATCCCAAAGCCAATCACTCACTCAACAAGTATAGTCACATTGTATTGTACGAAATCAGACTGCCAAATTCTGAATAGCAAGATCCCACAAACAGCAATGTAATAATGACCAGATTGTGACATTCATTCAGCAATAAATTTTGGCAGTGACAAAGGGAGAGCTGGCTGCTCTCTGTTAGCAAAGTATCCTGGAACCAATTACACTCGTGAGCTGGCAGACAAGACCACAGCTAACATCTTATGTGAAAGATAGATCCCTCATAGTACAGCACACCCTCAGTACTGTTCACGCATGGTGCAACACTCCCTCAGTACTACCCCTCCCACAGTGTGACACTCCCTTAGTACTGCCCCTCCCACAGTACGTGTTCCCTCAGTACCACCTCTCCCACAGTGTGACACTCCCTTGGTACTGCCCCTCCCACAGTACGTGATCCCTCAGTACCACCTCTCCCACAGTGTGACACTCCCTCAGTACTGCCCCTCCCACAGTGTGATACTCCCTCAGTACTGTCAGGTTGGCTCCCACCCTCAATGCCAATGAATGTTCAGCACTTTGGCATCAGGATACAGCTGAGCTTCAGAGCCTGTGGCTGTTCACCATTGGAAGTGGTAGCACTGCTGGGAACTGATCACAGGAATTCCTTCCCCATATGGGGAGGAGCAGGGTACATTCATTCCCTGAGGCCCTGATTGGACTCCAACACCGTGGGCTCTTCTTTGTAGAACTCCACGTTCTATTGGGACCTCTCAGCTCCACCTCCACCCCCAGGCAACAGTGGTGAAATGAAACAGGTCTCAGGAAGGGGAGGGGTTGGGGCAATGGGCAAAGGAGAGGGAAGGTGGGGAACAGACTGGAGAAAGGAGATAGGGGAGGAGTAGGGTTCAGGGAGAGAACTGAAGGGAAGGGGAGATTGCTGGCGGGAGCGGTTTTCGGGATAGATGTAATTGGAGAAAAGAGTATAAATTGGGGATGGGGATTAGGGAGAAGGGATTGGGAGATTGATTGTGGACCAGAGAGCAATTGAGGAGAGTGGGTTGGGAGTGGGAGGGGGTTTGGGGAGGGGAAAGGGAATTGGGGAGGGGAGAGGAATTGGGGAGGCGAGAGGGGTTCGGACAGGGAGAGGTGATTGGGTTGGGGAGAGGGATTGGGGAGGGGAGAGAGTATTGGGGAGGGGGAGGGTTTGGGGAGGGGAAAGGGTATTGGGGAAGGGAAGAGATTTGGGCAGGGAAGAGGAATTGGGGAAGGGAGAGGAGGGTGGGGAAGGGGTTAGGGAGGGGGAGAGGGTTTGAGGAGGATAGCGAGATCTGGGGCAGCCCGGGCTGGGGAGAGGTAAGATCTCCCTCTCGCCCATCACTCAGGGCCGTGCCCGGGGTGAGTGGCTCCAGTCCCGGGCCAGATCCGCAGCGGCTGTGGAGAGGGTGGGGTACGATAGGGCTTGCACCCGCTCTGCTGGACTGGGGAAGGGGTGGTGACCCGGGACAACAGCCGGGACAGGGGAAGTCCTCAGCGCGCACACACACACACACACACACACACAGCGCTGCGCCCGGGACCAACTCTCCGCGCAAATCCGCAGCGCGCCCGGTGCAAGTTTGCGGACTGGGCCTGGGGTCCCGCTGCCGACACTGACCTCTCCTACTCCGCTTGCCTCGCTGCTTCAGGCCGTGTCCATAATCCATGCAGTTCAGAAGAAGCAGCGCCAGAGAAAGGAGTCGAAAATGCATCTGTGCTCCGGGGCCGTGCGGTGGGATCGGACCGTGCCGCCGGACCTCTCGCTCACTCTGCGCTCCGCTCCCCTGCACCCAGCGGTGTCCTGCTTCCTCTGACAACGGTCGGGGGGTGTCCCGGGCTCCGGCCGCTCTGCCTGCACCCCCCAACCCCCCCTGTGTACACGGACCGAGTGACTCCGGTCTCAGGCACCTTCCAGCCGCGACATCCTGGATGGGGCGAGCCGGCGCCCAGACAACCGACCACACAGAGCCGCTCCCAGAGCACTCACCGCCCCCTTCGCCTTAAATCCTGCCCCGTCTCCGCTGGGTCAGGGGCACCGAGGCTCCGGGCGAGCCCGGGAGGAGTTGGAACAGTTAGCCCGGGCTCCGGACCGGAGCGGCGAGGATCAGTGCAACATCGGCGCACGGAGATGTGCTTGGTACCTCTGGACAGCGGCTGTCCCGGCCCTGCCTCTTGTAGCGGCTCCTCGGATGACGCTGGGAGCTGTGGTACTTGCTGCTTAGGGAGGGGGGAGAGAGAGGCAGCCACGGCTTTTCAGTGCAAGGTGCAAAAAGGTTTGAGGACTAACAGGGGGTGCTGTGCTCCCGTCTCACATCATCTCGCACCACACAGTCTTACTCCGACCGCCTCACATCCACCGACACGCGAGCATAACACCAATGGGTGCAGATGCAATTAAATCATTCGGGCCCAAAGCTGCGCGCATTAATTTTGATAAATTGCGTTCAAGGTTGGGACTGAGGACTGGGATAAGTTAGAATTGTGAGACGCCCGTGTAGGGACTTCAGATAAAATACTCGCCACTTGCCCGCAACAACTCTCTGGAAATCCACACCATCCAGGATAAAGCAGCCCCCTCCGCTCCGCACCCCGTCCACCAGCCACCCCACCCCTGAACACTCGCTCCCTCCACCACCGGCGCACAGTGGCTGCAGTGTGCACCATCCACAATGTGCACCGCAGTTGCTCGCCGCGGACAGAAGTCCCCAGAACCCGCCACTTCTCCCATCAAGGACAAGGGCAGCAGGTGCAGGGGAGCACCGCCACCCACAGGTTCCCCTCGGGGCCACAGTGCTTCATCATCACTGGGTCTAAATACAGGAGCAGGCCATTCAGCCCGTCATACCTGCTCCGTGTGCCCTGTTCCCGCGTTCTGTCCATATTCCTTGACTCTGGAACTCCCTCCCCACCAGCACCGTGGAAGCTACAGTGGGTCAAGGCAGCGGCTGACGCCCCCCCCCCAACCTCAGGGGCAATTAGGGATGGACAGGGAACGCTGGCCTTGCCATGGATGGCCTGGGAATGAATAATGAAAATATACCTCGATCTGGGAACTCTGATAACATATTTAGCCCCAGTAAATCTCTGGTGGATCCCTGCAACATTTACCGACCAGAAATAGCGTCCATGTCACGAAGACAGCTCCAGGGGAAGTAACTGGGTACTGAGCATCTCCCTCAGTACCCGGCCACACGGGAGGTTGGTTGGTTTGTTGTCTGTCACCCTCCATTGTGAGGATCTCACAGGGATTATAGAGGAAAAGACAACCTGGAGCTTCACTCATAGCTGGCTGATATGCCACTCTGTGCCTCCCTCACTCCCCCCTTTCCTTCCCTTTCCCTCTTCCTCCTCCTCAGCAGTATGTCCTCCCATCTCTCTCTCTCTCCTCTCTTCTCTGTCATGCTCTTGCCTCTCTCTCTCCTGAGACTCTGTCCATCTCTCCCTCTTATTTTCTTTACTCAGGGTCAAAGGTTGTGGTTCAGCTCCTGTCAGGAGACCAAGTCACAACAATCTCAGCTGCCACCCCTGGGCAGTGCTGAGGGAGACCTGCCCTGTTGGAGGTGCTGTCTTCTGTTATGTGCTGGTCCCTTGGCTAGTGCTGAAGATCCTTTAACATTCAGGAGCTACCCCTAAGTGTTTATCCCTCAGTCAACAGTTGTAAACCAGTTGACCTGCCCTCCACAATGTTTGTGGTCCTCTTGCTCACCTCAGCTGTGACATTCCTGACACTGGGACAGTGCTCACACTTTCAAAGCTATGGTCTGTGATGTGCTTTGAAATATCCTGAAAGAGATGTGAAAGGTACTATAGGAATGCAAACCTTTACATAATTGTAGAATGGTATAACAGAGAAAGAGACCATTCAGCCCATCAAGACTGTACCAACTCTGTGTAAGAGCAATCCTAATAATCCCACTGTCCTGGCCTCTGCCACAGCCCTGCAAATGGTTTCCCTTCAGATACTTATCCAATAACCTATTGAAGACAACAGCTGAATCTGCCTCCTCTCATCCCCTGAACCCAAATCCCTCAACATGTAAAAAACCTTTTCCTCATGTCACTTTTCCTTTACCTTCATTCCCCAACCCCCGATTCATGATGTCCACCAATGGGACCAATTCCTCTCTGTCTACTCATGGTATCATAGAGTCATAATCATCCAACATAGAAGCAGGCTCTTCAGCCCACCATGTCCATGCTGACCATCAAGTACCCACCTATCCTAATCCCATTTACCAGCACTTGGTCTGTATCCTTCTGTGCCTTGGTGATTCAAGTGCTCACCTAGATGCTTCTTCAAAGCTGTGAGAGTCTCTGCCTCCATCACCTCCTCAGGCAGTGAGTTCCAAATTCCAATCTCCCTCTGGGTAAAAAAAAATCTTTTTCAGATGCCCTCAAACCTCTTACTCCTCACCTTAAATCTATGCCCTCTAGTCTTAGGCATCTCCTCCATGGGAAAAGTTTCTTGCTGTTCACCCTATCCATGCTTCTAATTTCCATCAACCATTGCCCTGCCCAGCTTACCATTTGATCAAAATCAGTCTGTAGCCTAAGACTACTCTCCTCATTTTCATTAACACCACCAATTTTCATGTCACCTGCAGACCTACTAATTATTCCTCCAAAATTCACGTCTAAGTTGTTAATGTACACAATAAAGAGCAGGCACGGTAGTGTAGCGGTTAGCATAATGCTATTACAGGACCAGCAACCCAGGTTCAACTCTGGCCACTGTCTGTAAGGAGTTTGTACGTTCTCCCTGTGTCTGCGTGGGTTTCCTCCAGGTGCTCTGGTTTCTTCCCACATTCCAAAGGCGTACGGGTTAGGAAGTTGTGAGCATGCTATGTTGGCACCAGAAGCGTGGCAACACTTGCTGGCTGCCCCCAGAACATTCTATGCAAAAGATGCATTTCACTGTGTGTTTCAAAGTACATGTGACTAATAAAGATATCTTATTTTATCTAAACAGCTAGGGTCCCACAATCGATCCCTGTGGTACATTGCTGGTCACAGGCTTCCAAGGCAACCCTCCATATCCCCTTTTGTCTCCTGTGACCAGCAATGTACCACAGGCGTCAACTTTTGGGTAGTCCTCAAGGAAGGGATTTTGTCAAAGGCCTTACTGAAGTCCATGTAAACCACATCAACCACACTGCCCTCATCAATATCTTTAGTTACCTCTTCAAAAAACTCAATTCACTTAGTCAGACAGGATCTCCCACCAACAAGTGATTCTGTTGGCTATCCCTATCAATCCCTGTCTACACATTTCATGACTTTAGTTCTTCTATGAGATCTCATTCCACTTTGTCTATTCCAAGGAGAACAACCTCAGGTTCTCCAGCCCATCCACGGAATTAGAGCCCCTGATCACTGCAGTTATTTTAGTAAATCGCTTCAGCACCCTCTCCGAAGTCTTCACCTCTTTCCTGAACTGTGATGCCAAGAACTGGATGCAGTTCTCCAGCTATGGCTGAATAAGTTTTATAAAGACTCATCATGACTTTGTTTCTCTTGCACTCCATGCTTCTATTTATAAATCCCTGAATCCAGGGTGCTTTATTCACTACTTTCCCAACCTGTTCTGCCACTCCCAATAAACCCTGCACATGTACCCCACCTCTCTCTGTCCTGCTGCCCCTTTTAGATCTGTGCCCTCCAGTTTATCTTGGGTTTTCCCATTCTTCCCACCAACACTTCACATTTCTCAGCATTAAGTTTCATCTGCCATCTCTCCACCCATTCCACCAGTCTCCCTGTATTTCCTCAAAGATTATTCCTATCCTTCTTACATCTCACTGCACCTCCAAGCTTTGTGTTATCTTCAGCCCATCTCATTAATTTATATTCAGGAAAGCAGTGGTCCTTGAACTGATCCCTGACAAACAACACTGAACACTTCCCTCCAGTATGAGAAAGTCCTTCACTACCACCCTCCGACTCCTGTTATTTAGACCAATTTCTACTCACACTGCTATGGTCCTTTTATTCCATGTCCCTCAAGCTTGATAACATGCCTATTAGGTGGCACCTCACCAAACCCTGTGGATGCCCACATACACCAGATCATTCACATTTCCATCACTGATCCTCTCTATCATTTCTTAAATCAATCTGATAAGCTGACTTCTTTAATCTACACACATTTTTCCAAATGTCAAAAGTAAACTATTGTCTAAAAACATGTTTAGGGAAGAGAAATGTGTCAGAGAAATGCAAGTCTTTCTCCTTAAGTCTAATAGATTGATCTAGAGAATAATAGTGAACCAGATAAAACATTTGAGAGGTGATGTAGCTGGGGGTGGGGACCAATAATTGTAGGAGGGTACAAAGTATTAAAATCTCAAGCTAGTGTCAGAAGGAGCTGCAGGAATCTGGAACTCACTCCCCTTGTCTGGGCTGGGGGCCAACACATCTCTGTTGGGTGAGAGGCTCGAGGGTGTGGAGCTAAGGCGAGCATTCAGCCAAGATCTAATTCTATGGCACAACAGTCTAAAGGGGCTGAACATCCTCCTCCAGCTCCTCTGTCCCTTGACATCCAAACAAAATGATTTGACACCAGCGCTGCTCCTTTTCGACAGTTGCATCTGCATCCCATCACAGCCGGTACCACAGTTCCACCAGCCTCCTCACTGACCATGATTTACCTCTTTAATTCAGCCTAAGATAAGACGGGAATGTCATTATGTTAAATTGTGATGACCTGAGTCCAAATCCACAGAAAGTGAACAGTGACATTTGTAATGAATGTGATCATTTATAAGCTGTTCAGTTGTTTTTACATCACACAGCCACTGGCTGACAACACTGGTGTAAGAATTAGCTCAGTTATTCAGGGAATGCTCAACAGTTCATTTAAAGCCTATGAAACTGACTAGGTGGTCTATTAAAATCTAATTGCAGTTTTACACAGAAATCTCAAGACACCACGGGAGGGTGAGGCTTGGTGCTTTGGGAACAAGCAATTCTCCACAGAACACAAGCCTTTAATCTTACCTCCACACAGTCTCTATCTTACATTGACCAACATCTGAAGCTGGGTCCTTATTAAAGCAGGAGCTGTGAGAATTCCACCTTTCTCCCTCTCCCCTCTTTGATCAGCCTTCTAATCACCCATCTTGGAATGGGTGACTAGAAGGCTCCATCAGATTTTGTTCAAGAACACTGCTGGGATATTTTACTCTGTTCAAGGTGCTATATCAGTGTAAGTTCGAGGGGTGACCCACAGCAGTCAGCAAGATCAATCTCGACCAACCAGACAATTTCATCAGTGCAGCTTGAGGGGAAAATCCAGGCTGGAGACCAGGGTGAAGTTTACCTACACGGAAGAATAGTAACTAGATCGTTCACACCTTCCCATGGCAATGGACAGGGTCTCACTCTAAAGATTCATGTGATCTCTAACCAGTCTATAATGCTGAACTACGCCATCAACCTGGAACGTACAGTCAAATCTCTTAAGTGGGTTTTAAACCCACAACTCAATGACTCAGAGGCAAGAGTCTTCCCTCTGTCTCACAATTAATATTATTGTAGTCTATAGTGTGAGACAGGACAACAAGAAGGCATTAGAATTTGAATGATAAGTTGATTATTGCACAGATTGGTCCACACCTTGATGCACAGGTTGCTTCATTTTATGAGGCATTAGTAATCATCACTTTCAGATAATGAGAGGCCGGTTCAGGCTCCTTCTGCTTTGTTGGAGCCGAACAACTCAGCACTTGCAGTGCAGAGGAACCAGGAGATGTGACAAACTGCAATCAAAATAAAAATAGTTTGTTGGAACCAATTCCAAAATTGTCAACACATTAGGTTCACGGAAAGGGCTTTCTTAGAAACCTTCCCAGAATATGCGCACTCAATTTGGCACATTTTTAAAATTAAATACGATTCCCAGGTGAAATGCTCGGGGAGGTTACTGGCGAGTGGGACTACAGCATATACAGCACAGACACAAACCCTTCGGCCCAACTTGTCCATGCTGACCAAAATGTCTATCCAAGCTAGTCCCATTTGCCTGCATTTGGTCCATATGTTTCTGAACCTTTTCCAACCATGTACCTGTCCAAATGTGATAATTGTACCCACCTCATCCACTTCCTCTGGTTCCACATACCCACCACCGTCTGTGCAAAAGAATTGCCCCTCAGGACCCTCTTAAATCTTTCCCCTTTCATCTTATTCTACATCCTCTAGTTTTAGACTCTGCTACCCTGAGGAAAAGTATAAAATGTAAATCTTAATGCAGTGGATCCATTGCAGTGGTCTTTATGACTGATAACTATCCACACCAGGTGATGCACATGTCAGGATCACCCAGGTTTCTCCAGCACACACAATACTGTGTACAACACACAAAGCAGAAACACTGCTGCAGATCTTGGGCTGCACAGTAAGATCTCACATTCCTGCACCTCCCCTGAGTAAATGTTGGGAGCAGCTGCATGAAATAGAAGCAAGTTGGCAGTTGCTAATGAGCCCGGCACATTTCCCAGCCCAGCCAGGGACCAAAGATTTGAAAAATGTTGTTGCTACAATTTGGGCTGAGTTTAGTTTTGTTCACACAACAAGTGACTGCACTGGGGAAGTTTCTCATTGGTTGTAAAGGGCTTTGGGAGATCCCATGGGCAGGAAATGGTATGTCCTTACTACTGTGGGATCTTCCTCTGCACTTACACTGACTGTAGCTTAGTCAATGTTTGGCATATTTGAAGAAGAACTATGTAATGCAAGTTTGCTGTTTCCAACCTCTATCGCTTCCCTACTGTGGCAAAACAGAATTCCTGTTAAAACCTGTATGGAAATGTCATAAAATTGTTTATTTTAATTTCCAGAACATTGAAAGCAGTGATGTAATAGAATTATATGAACATATTTAGTATGTGACAGAAGTGTTCATATACTCAATGCTCAAATAGTTATTACAAATAATGTGCTGCCCAGCTGAACAGTGGCATCAACGACAGCTCTCAGCACCCCTGTGCCGCTTTGGTATCTGTACCTAACTGAGAGTGTTGCCGAATGATAATGAATAGATAAACACTGTCGGGATAGGACATAGAACATAGAACACAGAACGGTATAGCACAGGGACAGCCCACCATGTCTGTACTGACAATGCCAATCTAAACTAATCCATTAGCCTGCACACATTTCATATCCCTCCATCCCCTGACTGCTCATGCATCTGTCTAAATGCCTCTTAAACATTGCTATTGTATCTGCTTCCACCACTTCCCCTGGCCGTACGTTCCAGTGCGACTTGTGGGCTCCCAGAAGGATCTGTGATGGAGCGTCAACTATCCACTGCACTGATTAATAACTCCGATAACATGGCATATCCAAGTTTGCCAATGACACAAGCAGACAGTATTGCAAGAGAAGTGATGGCAGTGTTACATTTCAAATGGATTTTCCTGGATTAAACAAATGGGCAAAACTGTAGTAAATGTGGAAGATGTGAAGCTATCCACAGTTTATCTTTAAAGGATAGAATAGGAACTTTCTAAAGGGCACAGAGCTAAAGGTGGACACTTAGAGAAGCCTTGCCATCCACGGGCTGGTACACAATATAAATGGGATTCTGGCCTTTTTATCCAAAAGCCTGGAGGACAAGAGGTTTGATGCAAAGCTCCAGCCCTGATGTACAATCCAGGTCAGACCACTGGGCACCAGCACTTGGGGAGGAGGGGGTGACCCTTCGAGGGAGGTCGGGACCTTGGCTACTAGAAGAAAGAGGCGAGGAAACACTACACAAACTGGAGTTGTATTCCCTGGAATCTAGAAGGCTAATAGGGGCTTTAAGGAAGGCTTGAAGCAGGGTTGAGAGGGTAGAGGGACAGGAACTTTTCCCACTGAAGAGGGAGGCTGGAATCTCTGCACCACTGCCTGAACATTAAAGCAAGCATTTTCAGAATTGCTAGAAATTCACTTCTGCACAAGATGGTCAAACTTTGTCGCTCTCTTTTGCAAAGAGCAATAGTTAATTTTAAATCTGAGTTTGATAGATTTTTGTTAATTTAAGTATTGAGGGGGATGGGGAGAGGCTGGAATTTGAAGTTAGCTCACAGGGTTGAGGAGTCTCCTCCTGTCTCCCCGTTCCTCAAGGCAGAGGGCTGATGACCCAGAATAAAGGTGATTGGAGAAAGAACCAGGGAGACAAGGGAAACACTTCCACACAAAATAAGGTTGTTATGCATTAATTGACAGGATGGTTCTGACTCAATAGGAGCCTTCACAAGGATAAGTTCTCCTAGGAAAAGAATTGCAGTTGTACAAGGAGAGAGAGCAGGGCAAAGGGAATGAACGGATTGCTCTTCCAAAGGGCCATCATGCATTCGTTGGGCTGAAGTGCCTGGGATCCGGCTGTGATTGCGAGTAGCTATAAATTTCCAAATTTAAGAACTGATTGCTCCTCAGAATTAAATAAGTTTTAGTGGATTCTGAATATCAGGTTGATGTAAACATTTTATGATGGTGAAATAAATTATTCATTATCCCTCGGTGCTGTAGCAGTGATCATGTTACCTTCTCCTAAAGCCATTACAGTACAGCATGACATTTTTGGGAAGGCCTTTAGTGAGATTCAAATTCGTGTCCAATAAATTCTCTTTCGTTTGTTACTTGCAGTTGAATGTAACCAGATTTTTCGAAATTGCAAGTGCACTTTTCTGAGCTTTGTTTTGCAATTCCACAGTGACATTTCTCGGCACGCAGTGAATTAAAATCATAATCGAGGCAGCACTGCATAGTGAAGGAGAAATGGTGGACAGAATGTGCTTAACGTCATTTCAACAAGGATTATATATGATAGCTGTCAAGACATATCTCATGAGCTAAAAAGTTATGGGATTCAGATTATTAATAGATGATCCCCAAATATGAAAAGCATTTCAGAAGAATTACAATGCTCAAGTCCTTGATGTAAGTCTGTGAGATAATATGCATACTTTCAAGGGTTATTTTGATTAAAAACAGCCAACTTTTAGTAATCAGTTATCAGACCATCAGTCACAGGCACAGAGCACTGCCCGTGATTTGCAGAGCCATAATTCAGCGGTTACGTGAAGAGGTTTGATTCAAGACTGAGCAGAGAGGTGAGTTAATCCGATTCTGTACCATTTGGTAGATGTGTTGCCTGTTCCTTCATTTCCAGAGTGCACTGTTTCATTTGGCCTCCCACATGGATTAGCTGTCTATCAACAGTCTGGTGAAAATCATGAATCAGTTCTGAATAATGGGGGGGAAAAGACTCATCAAGTTCTGTGACTCCTGTTACTGGCATAAATATTAATTCTATTTCTCTCCTAAACAGTGCGTGAGTTGAGTATTTCTTAAAGAAACTTCACTAGAGTAGAAGATGCATGTAATCACGTGAGTTCCAATAAAACCAAAGCTGGGAATTGGGAAGAAATTTGGATTGCAACTGACCTTGTTAAGTGGGACTTGTATGTTCTTGCTCAGCCTGGAACGTGTATTTTCTGCCTCTCTGGAGGTACAGAGCAGTTCAACACTCTCTCCATTACATTGTCTCATTAATTCAATTGAACAAAGGTGCCTCATTCCACAGGGGATTGCACCCTGAATAACCACAGCCTTGGTGTGGAAAGATACAGAGGGAGGGCAGGATCACAGGATGATCTGAAGTGTTTATTTACACACAAAGTGTTGGCACTTCTGTGTGATCTCACTGAATTATAAAAGATAACATAAAGGTACTAGAGGGTGAAAAAAAACATTTCCTTGGGTGGGGTAGCTCAGAGTAGGACCACATTAGATATGGGGCATGCCAAGTACAATGCAGCCTCTCACAAAAAGGGCTGCGGATGAATGGACATTTTCAGATAACAAGGGTGGGTCAGTGGGTGGACGAACAGGACAGCCACAGTCTGATCTTGGCTGGAGATGGGGTTGAAAGAGCAACTCCATTCTGGTAGACAATGCCTCTCGAGCAAGGGCGGCACAAGCAACATCAGGCCAAGCCTAACCTCTCCTGGCTGGTGTGCCAGAGTTGTCTTGATAATGGATGCAATTGCATGGCATTCAATGCATGCAAACAAGTTACTTCCTGAGTAGTGAGTGTCCTCAGAGTGGCTCTGGATTGATGAGCATCTAGGGGACAGTAGAGCTAGAGTGTCCCTAAATGGTGGATGGACCAAGGGCAACCATTCTGGGACCCTCATATAGAGCATTCAGGGAGGCCTTGAGCCAACCTGCAGTAGAATCTGGGTGAAAGCTGAAGCAGGTCTATACTGGTTGTCAAATCTTGTCTCATCTGCTGAGTGCCCAAGTTGAGAAGGAAGGTAGAGGCCACCCTGCTAAATCTTGAAGGTCTGAGTCCAGTACTCAGGTATCTAGTGGATAATGATCAGTACCAACCTTCAGAAGGACACTGGACACAATCTCATTGGACAGAAAATTGCAGTCACTCAGGTGTCCACATAATCTATTAGGGAAGATCCCAGGAAAGGTGGGGTAATAGAGCTTCCTTCCAGCAAGCCGGAGCAAAGATATCTAGCCATTGGATACGTAGTCATTAAGTGAGGGGTGGATGGTCAGTTATTGACTTTTCTCACAACACAGCTGTCAGGTACCCATCATGTCAGCTTCCAAACAAATCTGGTTGTCCTCTGGACCAGATATTTCTGAAGTTCTGGTCACAAGGCCATCTGAAATTCTGTCACCCGTCCCCTCCCCCCCACCCCCATCCCCATCCCATCCCATCCCATCCCATCCCATCCCATCCCCCGTGTTCCCTTTACCAGTCCCTCCAAGTTTAAGTACAGGAATGAAAAACTCTATGATACTGGAGGAACTCAGCAGGCCAGGCAGCATCCGTGGAGAAAAGCAGGTGGTCAACGTTTCAGGTCAGGACCCTTGTTCAGGCCTGAAGATAGGAAAAAGAGAAGCCCAATATATAGGAGGGAAAAGCAGAGCAGTGATAGGTGGACACAAGAGGGGAGGCGGGGTGGGCACAAGGTGGTGATAGGTAGATGCAGGTAAGAGATAGTGATAGGCAGGTGCGGGGGAGGAGGGGAGAGCAGATCCACTGGGGATGGGTCAAAGGTAAGGAGGAAAAAAGATGGGTAAAAAAAGTGATAGGTAGGAAAGGGAAGAAAAGAAGAGGCATGGTTGGGGGGGTTGGGGGGGGGGGGGGGGATTGTGGGGATTACCTAAAGTGGGAGAGTTCAATGTTCATGCCGTTAGGCTGCAAGTTTCCAAGACGGAAAATGAGGTGCTGCTCCTCCATTTTGTGCTTGGACTTCTCCTGGCAGTGGAGGGGGCCGAGAACTGACATATCTGTGATAGTGTGGGAGGGGGAGTTGAAATGACTGGCAATGGGGAGATGCAGATTGCGGTTATGGACAGATTACAGGTGTTCTGCGAAATGGTCACCTCGTCTGCATTTGGTCTCACCAATGTAGAGGAGGCAAAGCACAAGCGGGCGGAACAGTACCTCATTTTCCAGTGGATCTGCTCTCCCCTCCTCCCCTGTACCTGCCTATCACTATCTCTTACCTGCATCCACCTATCACCACCTTGTGCCCACCCCGTCTCCCCTTCTTTGTCCACCCATCACTGCTCTGCCTATCCCTCCTATATATTGGTCTTCCCCTTTTCCTACCTTCAGTCCTGAAGAAACATCCTGACCCAAAACGTTGACCGCCTGCTTTTCTCCACGGATGCTGCCTGGCCTGCTGAGTTCCTCTGGCATCATCTTGTTTTTCATCTAGATTCCAGCATCTGCAGTCCTTTACTTCTCTTTAAGTACAGGAAGCTCCTTGTCTGGGTAAGGCCTTCTCAACATCTGTTCAAGGGCAACCATCCCTCCCCTCATTTCCTAAAGACCATGGGAAAACATTAGGGTAAACCTGAGGCTACACATCAGCACCTGAGGTATTTGCCAAGTGCACAATAGTGTTCACTTTGTATGTTCTAATTGTCAGAGAATGTGTCATTATGCCAATACTCCTCTGTGCTTCATGCCAGTGCATTGAAGTGTCCCTGCTGACGGAATTAGATCAGGTCTGTGAACATGTGGCCGAGTAATTCTCTTCCTATGAGTCTCGCTATCAAACTGTGAGGTGGTGCTGTACATGTGTATTTATAAACCTCTCAATCTGTTCTATTCATGCCATAGCTTATGGCTGGGAATGTGGAATACTCACACCAAAAGCTTTGATTTCCCCACGCTACATCTGTGACATACAGAACCTTCATCAGGGCTACAGACCTACCCTTCTGCGTGGGTGAATTATCACTAAAATAAAACAGAAGACAGCTTTGAGGTAAATGCTTCCAATGATGAAACCGCTCATCTTCTCACCACAGTACTGATCGCACCCTCAATGTGCCCAAGGTTTTGCATTCATTGTAATAATTATCAAAAATAACAATTAATTAAACCACAGACCACCATTCGGCCCACCATACGTATGCTAGTTCATTGAAAGAATGCTCCAATTAGCTCCACCTCATGCTCCCCCCACACATGGTTCATGCATTTATCCAATTCCCCTGTTCAAAGTTCCTGATGATGCAGTTTCACAAGATACTCTCCTCATTCCCCCTCTGCTTCCATCAGCAATGTTCTTTGATCGGTGTCCTCTGCCATTCGAAACAACTTGTCAGTGACTCTATCAAAACTATCACTTCTACTAAATCTCCTCTACTTCTGCTCTACAATCTACCCTGGCTTCTCCAGTCTCCACACAGTTACAGTCCTCTGGCCCAGGGACTCCCACGATAAACCTTCCCACATTCCAGGACCCCAATGTCTTTCCTAGGGGTCAGTGGCCCGAATTGACCCAATGATCCAGGTGAGGCTTAAACAAAGTCCATGAGTTAATTTCCAAGCATCTGCTGAGCCCCGACCTTGTTACCCCAGCTCTACCTTCCTTACAACCCGATCAGAATCCAGTGAGAAGGCACCAACTTCAAGCATTCAACTGTTGGATTCACAGCATCCTCTACCTGGTTTCAGATTTCAATACCCACAGTAAGGTTCTTTCGTTTTCCTGTGGAGGCTTGAAAGCTACTTTATTGAAGTAACTAGATTCAATCAGCCCAAATAAGATAGAGGAACATCAACTTCCATCTTGATACACAAAGCCTTTGGGGCTCAACATTGAAATCAACAATTTCAGATAGCCAAGCTTTCCTGTCTGATCAGTGGTGTATCTAGTAGAGCCACTGCCTCACAGCACCAGAGATCCAGGCTTGATCCTGACTTCGTGTCCTGTCTTTGTGGGGTTTGCATGTTATTCCCTTTCCTCCGGTTTCCTCCCACATCCCAAAGACGCGTGGGTTGGTGGGTTAATTGACTGCTGTAAATTGCCCCTAGTGTGCGGGTGAGGGGTAGAATCTGGAGGGAGTTGATGAGAATAAAACATGGGATTAATGTAGGATTGATGTAGACGGGTGGCTGATGGAGATGGAGGAGGAAGTTCCTCTCTCAGAGTGTGAATGTTCAGAATTCTTGTCCCAGAGAGCTGTGGAGGCCAAGTCAATGAATATATTGAAGCCATTTAACTTATAGAGCAGGTTTAGAGAGAGCGCTGGACAGTGCTCAAGAGGTCAATATTGGAGCTTTTTGACTGGCAGAGTCTCAAGGAGCCGTGTGGCCTCCTTCTGCTGTTTGCGGCAGCAGTACAGTGCAGACATAAAATTCTCATTGCTGATATTCTTTTTCTTCTCTCCATCCTCCCCGCCTTCTCTGCAAATCTAAATGTGCTTGTTTTCTAAACTTTCCCAGTCATTACCTCTGCTTCCCTCTCCACAGCTGCTGCCTGACCTGCTGAGTGTTTCCTGCAATGTTTTTATTTCAGATTTCCATCATCTGCAGCATTTTGCTTTGAGATTTAATCAGCCACTGATAACAAGAGTGCACATTGTAGGTAGTTCTCCCAAAGTTGAGGTTAAGGGGAGTTTTAAACATGGTACCAAACTTAGCAGTTTAGATTCACGTTAACAGTGAAGTTTGGATGCAACTCATCGTGGGCTAGTGAGACACCAGGAGGATGGAAATATCCAGAAGACAATGAATTACAATAAATGGAATGGATTCCTGGGGGGTGGGGCGCATAGGGAAGGGAGCGGGGAGAGGAGATCATGTTTTTAAACAGTGGATATTGTGACTTGGAATGTACTGGCTGCAGGGACAGAGGAAGTAGAGTCACCAACAACTTTCAAAGGGAATTGGAGAAACACTGAAAGGCAAAAAACATGTTTATGGGGAAGGTGGTGAGTGGGACGAATTGGAAAACTCTGTCCAGTGCTGGTACGGTCACAGTCAGCTGAATGGCTTCATGTGCTGTATCCATTGACACCTAAAAATCACTAGCATGACGTCAATGAAGCTTTGACAATGAATAAGGTCAAAACTTTTCTTGCTGCAGAATATTTAATAATGAAGGGCCACCAGTTGAGGTGTGGGAGGAGCTGGGCCTCAAAACATGTCACAGCCAGTGAATTCTGTTTGGAGTTTGGTGATGCAGGAAGCAGCGGTCAACTTTCACACAGCAAGATCCCACAAACAGCAACAATCAATGAACATAGAACAAAACAGCACCAGAACAGGCCCTTCAGCCCACGATGTCTGTGCCAACCATGTCAATTTAAATGGCACAGCTGTCTGCACAAGGTCCATATCCCTCCATTCCCTGCCTGTTCATGTGCCTGTCTAAATGCCTCTTAAGCATTGCTGAGTGGCACTGTGGCTTAATGGTCATGTCTGAGGTCTTTTAATGCAGAAGGCTGGATTATAAATTGGAACCTTGCCCCAGAAGCAGTTCCTGGGACACCAGAGAGCTCCAATGAAACTGAAATCAGCAAGGGCCAATGTAAACTCTACAGCTAGTCTTACACCCCTTCACCCCAGCCCTAGGACTTTGCCACTGGAGTTCCTCAGCACAGTATTCCAGACCTAACCATTTTATAACTGCTTCAATAAACTTCCCTCTCCGATATGGAGAAACCAGGGATTTTGTTTCTAAACACTGAGATCTGGTAAAACCCACATGCAGAGCTGGTGAATAGCATGGTCCATCTCTGATTTATGGGACAGGCAATGACTACTTCCAACAAGAGTCTGGCCCTCCCTTCTGACATTCAGTGTATGCCATCATGGAATCAACATCCTACAAGCTGGCTTTGTAACTGGATCAGCCACAAATACTGTGTCGAGAGCTAGTCAGAAGCTGGGCACTCTGCAACAAGTAGCTCCACCATCCGCAAGCTGCAAGTCAATGGATTTCTTCCACACATGGTCAACACCATCCAGGGCCGAGTAGCCCGTGTGATTAGTGCAGCCACCACTGTGAACATACACCCTCTCCATCAACAAGGCTGCAAAATATAGTCACTCGCCAAGTCTTCTCCATGAGCAACTTCCAAATCCAAAGCTGTAGCAGCCCGGAGAAGGGCAGGAGGTGCATTGGTTCGTTAATGTCCATCTGAAAGGGTTGACAGTTTAATGAGAAACAGTTCCTCTGACGAGATGCTTCCACAACCCTCCTCCTCCCAACTGATCCGGGGCTGTCAGTTTGGAATCTTGTTCATCTCTCAAAACCTTCCAATGAAATACGAGAACCCTACCCCATAAACCGCTTTAAAACAAAATGGTAAAATAAAAAAAAATGCTGGAAAGACTCAATAGGTTAGGCAGCACCTGTGGAGAGAGAAACAGGTTTAATGTTTCACCTGAAAGGTCATCGAGCTGAACCATGTCTGCACAGGTGCTGTCACTGAGTATTTGCAGCATCTTGTTGTTTTGTATCAGAGTTCCAGCATTTTGGCTGTTGGAAAAGTGAGTGAAATTACTTTTAGGATGATAGCCAGGAGAATGTAAAAGCTAGCCAGGCCGTCTCCCACTGTGCCACCAGACGCATCCAGCACTGATGTGAATTCCTGACAGCTGATTGGAGAATTGTGTGTCATTACACATCTGATGAGTTTATATTGCTTGCTGAAACTATGCACTTCAGAGATCATGTGAATTCCTGGGTTGCTTTTGCCCTTCGATTCCAGCAACTGAACCCAGTGTGTTTACAAACTTTCAGTGATGCCAGGGCACAATGCTTCACCATTTATAACCACCTTCCTCCTGCAGATCGCTCAGAATAACATTGACTCAATTTCCTTGAAATCTTAATGCAGTACAATTATCTAGCAAAAATAGAATAACAGAACCACAAATAAACCTCACACAAAAACAAATAGTCACAATATTTTAAACTCAAGTTTTATTTGATCCACAGACACAGATTTCAAAATGTGACAAAGATTTTAAAAAATGGATTGTTGCGAATGAGCTTCATTTGGTCTGGTGTATACCAGGACTGGTCTGATCTTCAATTATATTCAGTAAAAGCCAGAGTCTGTAGTGGTCCAGTTGGGAGCCTGCAAAACAAGAACAAAATCAAATCCATTAGGAAAAACACAGGGAGGTTTACTCAGCACATGTTAAACCTTGGCATCTTAAATTCTGAATGCATTCAGTTAGTAAGACCACATTGTAACATTACCAGTTCTCGTTTACTGAATAAGGAAATCTGCACTGATTTAGACTGAACACTCATTACACTGTCTGGTTGAAATACCATTCATAGTCCAAACACCAGATACCCATAAACAATTAAGTGCCTGAAGTGTGAACCACCATTCAATGACAACTGGATGCACTCCATCAGAGTGCCTATCCATAGTGTTCTTCTCCTAGAAAGGTAACAAACACCAAATTTCCAAACAGAACCGAAGTCTGCCATGGGGGGTGTGGGGGGGGGGGGGGGGGGGTGGTGGTGGCTGGGGTCATGATACATCTGTACCCAACCACACCAGAAAACAATAACTCCTTCACCAAGGAATAGGAGGCCACTCAGCCCCTCAGGGCTGTTCTACCATTCAATTAGATCACGGCTGATTTTCATCCCATCACCTTCCCTGCTTTTATAAGGGTTCTCCCAATTCCCAATGTACTGCACTGTAATTTTCCTTACTGTGGGAAAAGTCAGTTCAACGGAAATTGGTAATAATTCACATCTCATCCAAGGTGTGCCCTATCCCATGGTCAGATCATGAGCACAAACTGGAGGATGACCCTACAGACCATCACCTCCCCTTCCCATCCACCTGCCAACAAAAAGACTGGGCTTCCTGGAGGAGCTACACCTGACATAGTAAAGTAGATCTGTGAGATAAGTCCAAAGTGGAGAATTAACTCCTGCTGGCTTAAACCCAAATTCAGGCAGTAAAACTGGAGACCACAGTTTGGCAGAGCTGGGGAAAATGACATCTGTGAATAAACTAAATATGAATGACTGTATGCTGGAGGAAAGCCATCCAGTCATTTAGAATGAACTTCCACCAACACTATATCCGACTTGTATCTTCCCCTCACTTAGTCTGAAGAGATGTGAGCACTTCTTGGTGGCTTCTATCTGCTACTGGCAGAGTTAAGGATCAGAGAGCTGGCTCTTGCCATTTAGTCCTATAAATCTGGCTTTGTAGGAAGACTTGGTAGCTGGGGTAAGTCTGTGAGAAGTCTCCCCACCACTCTGCTGGGAGTGGATTGAAGAAATGGTACTCAGAGCGAAAACCATGTAGAAGCAGCCTGAATTACACTGAAGCAACCGATGATGATAAAACATTCAAATGCACACTATTCACTCCAATAAAAGCTCTCTCACTGATGCTGGGCACTGTGCTTGATCCCTCATTTACAGTTGTATTTAGTGTGGTGGTGATTTCACACTGAGAGAAATGAAAGCATAAACATCTTGCCCAAATATCACAAACTTATATAGAATAAGCTGGTCTAAAAAAAATACTCGGCTGATCACACAAACACTTAGATTTTGTTCTCCGGCACATCTGGTACCATGCACTGTTGTACAGAGACAAAGCAGCTAATGTGCCTAGTCAGTGAAGAACCAGGCTCAAGTTCAGGAAGAACTCCATAAAAATGAAAAACAGTCACTGGTACACGTTTCCCATCTTTGCATCATACCGTGTGGTCCCTGCAGATCTACTGACAATGGCTCAGTCTACAAAGTACCCTGCCTGGCAAAGAAGGCACAGAAGCCTGACAGAACTGCTGTAAAGGACACTTGGCATAACATAAATTGTTATATATAAACACTTAAAAACAGGGGATTAGACTAAAGTAACACTATTATCTGTCTCCACCATGGACAGAAATCAATCATAAAGGAGACTCATTGAAATAAGTACTGAGAATTTTAGACAGTCAACATTGCAACCAATAAATGTTTAGATAATCCATGATCTTTCCAAAAATCTGCTAATTTAGTTCTAAGTACGAGTTGGTTGTGAGGAAATTCTTGTGGATCTATCTTCACATTAACAATAATCTAAACTCAAAATGCCTTAGCCTCTCCATTAGACTTGGTCAATGTTATTCTGATCAATGAGTTGTCACACCCTAGGTGAATGACAGTAATGCCTCACATATCAGAAGCTTGATCTGTTAAACCAAGATAATCTGCACATTTCAGTAAAATTTCCAAGAGTGGAGCAAGAGCTGGCGGTTGTCTTTCTTGTGTCTGTCAACATTCAGGCAACTTTAACAACAACTTGACAGCAAGTCAACAAAAATCCAGCAGATACACAGATTACAAATCTGCATAGAATAAAAGACTGGCACTTCTGCAGTGCCTTTCACATCCCATTAACGATGTCCAAAAGCACTTGACCACCAGTGAAATATTTTGAAGTGCAGTCATTATCGTAAAGTAGGAAACAGTGCAGGAAACCTCTGCACAGCAAGCTCCCAAACACAGCACGTGAAAATGAGCAGATCATGTATTCTTAGTGAAGGTAGGTGAAGTACTGGCCAGGGTAACAGGGAGAATGTCTTGTACTTCAGATGGGGTCATGGGGTGCTTTGGGGTGCATTGGGGTGCATCTTGGAAAAATCTGAAGCTGAACCAGATCACACATAAGCAGATGCTAATGTGTCATTTGAGAAACAGCACCTCCATGAGTGCAGCATTCTTGCAACTCTATACTTAGACTTACAGAAAAAAATAAATCTATTCCTTCACACCAACAATTAGCTGAAAGAGACAAGTTGGACAATGAGTTACAAGTGATCATTTCTGCTCCATCGCAGTGCACAACTGTCAACTAGTGCACACGAGGCCATCACTGTTCTCCCTAGCCGGGTATTGTAGCTGTAAAGGACCAAAAGCAGCCAGGCTTACAAAATTACACTGCCTTCATTTCCAGGGGTAGACTTTCCATTGTTTTTTTTCCCAAAATTCATTTAAATGACATCTTTCCCTGTTCCTCAACTTCTACTTAGTGTCTGTGTCTAATCCTGGATACTCTCTCTCTTGACATTTTCTCTCCCTCTCTGACTTTGCCCTCTGCTAATTCTGTATCCATCTTCAAATCCATCTCCTGGATCAAGACTTATACCATGCTATATTTTTTCTCCTCAAGTATACGTAGACACCTGGAAGAATGATAAATATGAAACAAACCAGGATTGTGAAGGAGAATGCGACCTTGATCTGTTCTCGAAGGTGAAGTGAAAACTTGCAGGGCTACGGGGAAAAAATGCAGAGTGGACAGATCTCCGAAAGAGCCAGGGATGGCAGGAATGGCCAAATAGCCTCCTTCACTGCTCCATGTTACTACATTTCATGGATATAAATTAGCCTCCCACTCACTCAAAGAGGCTAAAGGATGATAAAAATATGGTCAGATTCACACGTCAGGTTTCTTACTTAGTGTTTATTCTCAGGAAAGAGGAGTTAACATTAAAATTGCCCTTGAGATGAAAGGGAACGGGTGACAGGGGGATTTCACTCAAAACCTGAAAGGATCCACATTAAAGAGAAGCACGAAATGAACCATGGAATCTACGTTTTAAAGAGTGGAATTAAAACCTCCCATGGCGCTAGAATAGTAACAATTTAAGAGCAAGGTGACTATGTTATGAACTATTCTACAAGCGAACACATCTGGTAGTATTGCACAAATTGAGGGACAATCTGGAAAACAGACTGCTCAAGGCTAAGAACTGGAATATTAAGCAGGCTGCAGAGCTGGATACTGAGTATCACATCGTACTTGGTGTTGAGAATCATCTGATGGAAGATCCTGGTTAAAGGTTACAGCAACAAGCACGAAAGGTCTCATGGCCAACATAAGATAGATATCTTTATTAGTCACATGTACATCGAAACACACAGTGAAATGCATCTTTTGTGTAGAGTGTCCTGGGGGCAGCCCGCAAGTGTTGCCACACTTCCGGCACCAACATAGCATGCCCACAACTTCCTAACCCATACGTCTTTGGAGTGTGGGAGGAAACCCGAGCACCCAGAGGAAACCCACGCAGACACGGGGAGAACGTACAAACTCCTTACAGAGAGTGGACGGAATTGAACCCAGGTCGCTGGTGCTGTAATAGTGTTACACTAACTGCTACAGATAGATACGAGACACAAGAGACTGCAGATGCTGGAATCTGGAGCAACAAACAAGATGCAGAAGGAACTCAATGGGTCAGGAAGTATCTGTGGAGGTTAATGAACAGTCAATGTTTCAGGTCGAGACCCTTCATCTGGACTGCATAGATTTGACTAGGGCAGAGTTGAAGACAATGGGAAACCAGTAGGAGAGTGGAGCTGAGACCAAAATCATACCAGCATGATTTTATTGGATGTGGAGCAGGCTCAATGGGCTGAATAGTTCACTCCTGCTTCTGTTGATTATGCTCTTAAAAAGGTGAAATGCACAACTGATAGGCATTGCAGTGCTTTGGCTGCTTGGTTTGGAAAGGTTACCTTCAACTCTGGATGTCAAATGATTTTATTCCTTTTTGTACATGGTCGCTGCTGCCCAAGCCAGCATTAAGTGGCCATCCCTAATAATGCAAGTCGCTGCCATAAACCACCAGTGAATCAGTGGTGAGGGTGCTCCCACAGTGTTGACAAAGGAATGACAAATAAAATTTGCCAAGTCAGGGTGACGTGAGAACTGGAAGCAGTTCTTGAAATGAACCAAAAGAGCAGATAGAGGGGTCATGGGCAATAAAATTACATCATTTACATGCAAAGCCTAGAATTACAACTTAAAACAAACCCAATAGCATTAAGAATACCATGAAAAAGATTGTTCATTGGCACCAGCAGACATAGGCTGAAATTATGGCAGAAAGAGAAGTAATATCCTGTTTGCATTAGCTCTTATGTTGCCTCTCCTAGGAAGTATATTTGATTAGGATGGAGTCAGGTGAGGTGAGGTGGGGAGGGAAGGAAGGGTAAAAATGAAGCCAATTCCAGCCCAGTAAGAGATAGGATTAGCAAGTAAGGGCTCAATTGCCTTTTTCCGAGTCTGGAATAAACAACATCAGGTAGACAAAAGCTAGGATTTGTTTGAAAAAAGTTAAAACAAAAAAAAAACACGCTATATTGGTAGCTACAGACGTCTGGCAGTGCTTTTCTGCTTGATCTTTAAAGGAGAGACTGAGTTCCAATACAAAGATCACTGGGATTTGTTCCCATTTCTTTAATTAGCAGTTCTAAAATTAAAATTCTGAAGTTGCTTAAATTTGTTTGATCCTTAGCACTTCCTTTACTAAAAACTTTTTAGCAACTTTTGTTCAACTTAGAAGCAAGTTGGGCCAATTATTTTCTACAAACGACGTAAAAGGAGAAGAATATTTGTTATCTCAGTCTGGCAGAGTAGTTGCAAGCAATTATTTCCAACCAGTCAGAGACCTATATAATCTGAAGTATTATTGGAAAAATGGAACTGCGTGCTCTTTTATAACTTAAAGTTATTTAGCACTTACTTAGCAACCTTCCAGAGAAGCAGTTCACAAGATCCCTTCATTATACCAGGGAACTGAAATGAACACTTCCTGTTCTTTTCTTGGACACATATTGAACATGGAATATTATTTCAGTAAAAGAACATTCTTTGGACACGAGTTAAGATTTACCTGAGTTTGCAAACACAGGAGTCAAAAAAAATCTAGAGTTTAAAACAGCAAAGAACCACCAAAAATGTCAACTCTTCTCAATAAACAAGGCACAAAGTATCACCTAAATGATTGCTGATGTAGACAGTTGTGCATACAATAGAATCTTCCTCAAATTTTGAAAATAAACTGCAAGCATGATGCATCGACCAAGGAAAAAGAGGAACTGTGGAAATCCTATGCTTTCACAACAGATATAGTGTCCCAGAAATATTTCCTTCTTTCCAGATCAACAGCCTTTCATTGGCTGGTGGAGAATGAACAAATGAGGATGGCTGCAGTGTAAGCTGCTTGGACGAAAAACTGAGCATGCCTACTTTGGCTGCTCTGTGAAAATACGTGGCAAAGAGTAATCCTCAGCGCAGCTGGAGGTTGTTTTGTTGACTGCACAGCTTGTTCACATGCTTCCTCCCCTACCCCAACCACCACCCACCTCCCCCACCCCCCCACCCCACCCCAACACCATACTTAAGTCAGGATCGGGAACAATGAGAAAGAAAACAGCAGTCTGACACCAGTGTTTAATCAATCATGACCAATCTCCTATCTTCATGGCATGTAATCTTGCCACCACCCACAAGAGCGGCTAAACGGAGTTGCATGTGGATACAGCTCTGGTGGTGGACAGATTGGGGATATTAATGTTTTTATTAAAACTGTGTAGAACTAATGTACACATCACTATACTTGTAAAGTTCCCTTTTAACACTTGCCATTCAAATAACACAAGCAGTTCTCTCCAATTCCCCAAAGTAGCCTGCAGATGTTTTTTCTATAGTTACGCTTATTTCATTATGCATTTTATAATCAATCACAGCAAATTTAACCTTATGAAGGTAGTTTTGTTACCGCTTATTATTGCTTATTAAAAACAGGCATGTCATTGAATAACTGTTAACATTGCTGAAGGATTGTACTGACTTCAGCCCATCTGAAAAGTCCCGAGATAAATCAGCACAAGAGATTCTCACAGCTTCTTTGCAGGATCCATTGTCAGAGCCAAATAAAATAGGAAGAAAGGTATTTTTTTCTGGCTGGCAGTAGAGCAGAAATGTTAAGTTCCCAATTCTATGCCTCATTTAAATATGGGAAAAAATCTACACCTATAAAATGTATACAAATCATGTGAATATTTCTGACTGTAGTGTCCTCAGACCCTAGAAGACTCTGCCCTCTTCCCAAGCTGATTATGGAGAAGTGAACATTATAATGACTAAGATCCAACCTAAGGTAAAATACATTAATATTTTTCCCTTTTACATTATTTACTGAACAAATTATGTAAAAGCCACACGTGAAATAACAAATGGAAAAGTGAACCAGTGGGAAGGGGACACTACTCACTGGATGGAATGTTCTTGAAAATTTTATCCAAGTCTTGTGGGGGAATGAGGGAAGATTAGATCATTGCTTGCACTTGTTAAGTAGAAAAATATACGTTTCTTCCCATTTTATTTGGCTCTGATAGTGGATCCTGCCATGAAGCTGTGAGAATCTCTTGTGCTGATTTATCTCGGGACTTTTCAAATGGGATAAAGTCAGTACAATCCTTCAGCCATATTAGCAGTTATTCAATGACATGTCTGTTTTTAATAAGCAATAATAAGGGCAGCAGTATGGAGCAACTAGTAGAGTTGCTGCCTCACAGCTCCAGTGATCCAGGTTCACTCCTGACCTCCGGTGCTGTACATATGGAGTTTGCACGTTTTTTTCCTGTGACTGCATGCGTTTCCCCAGGTGCTCCAGTTTCCTCCCACGTCCCAAAAACATGTGGGTGATAGGACACTGTAAATTGCCCCTAGTGTGTAGGTGAGTAACAGCAATAGGGGGTATTGGGGAAAATAAAATGGCATTAATGTAGGATTAGTGTAAGTAGATGCATGATGGTCAGAACCTATTTCTGTACTGTACTAGTCTTTGACAAAATATATATAAAAATATTCATTACTGTTTGTAAATGCAAAACATATTTTGTTGCAATTTCCTTTTCTGTATTACCTTTGCTCTAATTGTCAAAGAGATTCAATTCAATCTGAAGTTGTGGGGTACACAGGTAACAAATTTAGAATGTCACTTAATCACACACTATTTGCCATTTAAAACTTCCCTGCATATGTTCTGTGTTGTACAAATTATGATAAGTACATTATCAATTTTAAATGCAAAATTAAGATTAAAGAACTGGGTTAAAGATGGGGTTTAATAATGAGTAATTAATCAAACCTAGTCTAGCACAGCATGGCCCTGAGCACTCTAGCTCTTAAAGGGACCCTGTGGGCCACAGCAGTTCATAATGCCCACCTCAGTCCTGTTGTTTTGATTCATCTTCTTCTCAATGTTCATAGCCAGCATTTGACTCCGAAAAGAGAGGCTCTTTGTTTTCTCAATGACCTGTTGGTATGGTGACACAGCGTTGTTTCCCATGACGACATGCCCCTACGAACAAAGAAATAGTTACCTTAACCATTGGAAATTTTTTGCACACGACTGTAAACTTGTATCGCTGTACTAAAATAGATCAAAGTTTGTCAGTGCGATGTTAAATATTTCAGAAGAATGGGAAAACTTGCATTTGCAATATTCTCAAGTTACTAACACTTTATTTGACATGTTATCCATTTAAAGCAGAGGTTGTTGAAGTTGGTGATGTTCAACAGCGTAGATTGTGGCCTTTCATACAACATCACAGAGGAAAGCTATATCCTTTCATGGTAATACCTAATGTGCCAGTGAACCACATTATCTCAGCAATATTCAAACCTGAAGTATACCAGCTTTAATGCAGCAGGGTCATTGGGCTTTACTCTACACCACAAAGTTGCAGTATTTAGAAACAGTTTGCAAGTGTAAGTGGTGGTATTTGTGAACTAAAATCCTTGCAGGGTTAAAATGTTGAACCTCATTCCTCAATTGGCAAAAGTGGGTACAACAAATTACAACTGGACTAACAACTCAGCTGGAGGGCATCTCTGTGAAATCACACCACTGGTATTAACACAAGACAACCACTTCATCAAAACTCAATGGGGCAAAACCAGCTGCCGCAGATTTCCTATTTATTAGTTCACTAGAAATCTGCCTGACAGCATAGAAGGCATTTGTTGAGGCTTTGTCCATCTGGAATTTTCTAGTGAATTCAAAATTTCCCCATTGAGAGGTTTAGCAAAGACAGAAACTAAAGTCTCTCATCACAAAATGCTGTCAGCAAATCAACCATCGAATATTTCAATTTGCAAAACAATTTGATTTGAGATTTGCACTAGCTGGTGCAAGAGCTATTCAGCTCCGAAATGTTAACCTGCTCCAGCTCAATCAGGGCTCCAGGAAAAGGTCAGCTTTAACATTAGTCAAGATCATCTGCTCATTTCAACACCAACCTGAGAAATGTTGTACATAATACAGTATATATAGCACCAAATTAGGCCATTCAGCCCAAGCAGTCTATGTGACATTTATTCCATTCAAGCCCCTTCTAGTCTTTCTCATCGAAATCTATCAGCATAGTCCTCTTCCCTCCCCCCTCATTTACTATTCCAGCCTCCCCTTAAGTGCACCAACTTCATCTACCTCTTCCATTCCCTGCAGGAGCAAGTCCCACTTTCTCACCACTCTTCAGACAGAGAATTTCGTCCGAATTCCCTGCTGGATCTCTGGTGATGATTTTACACTGATAACCTTGAGTTATGCTTTGGCTAACATGTGGAAACATTATCTCTGCACCTGTTTTTTCAGAATCCTTCATAGTGTTAAAAACCTCAAATGTCACTCCTCTACCTGTCTTCAAGAGAAAATAGGCCCAATCTGTTCATTCTTTCCTAATGTATATCCATAATGTAAACCATCTCTGTATCCTCTCTATTATTCTTTTGAATAATTTGCTGACCTGAACTTTATTCAATGCTTTAATTGTGGTTTAAACCAAGGTTGAGTACAGCTTGATCATAACTACCCCACTTTTCAATCCAACACACCCAGAAATAAATCCTAATCTTGGTTTGCCTTTTGTATGGCCTTGCTGACCTGTGGTGCAACTTTTAACAACCAGTGTTAGTGTAGTTGTAGTCCATGATCTCTTTGTTCTTCGAGCCCACATAGATTCACACCTTCCAAATAAAGTCTCCTCCCACCAAAAAGTACCACTTCACATTTATCTGTGTGGAACTTAATTTGGCAATGACTTGCTGTCCTCCTGTAACTTGTTGCAATCCTGCTCAGAAGGGCCTCTCCGAGCCCATTCACCAATCCCAACCTGGTTTTATCTAAAAGCTTTGAGATTCTGAAACTTGAATCTTAGATTCTTAAAACTGTATTTTAATTATTTATTGCAACACAGGAGGTCATTCATTCAGTCTATTGTATCCAATGCTAAATGTCAATAGGGCAATCCCATCAGTCCCACTCACCCCTCCTTTCTTCCCCATTGCTCTGCAACTTATTTTCTCACATGCTCATCAACTCCCCTTTGATTTGCTTTGCACTTACTGCCCACCTGCATCTTTAGGACATGGGAGGAAACACCCAGGAGAAAAGCATGCAGAAATGGAGAATGTGTAAGCGCCGCATAGACAGCACTGGAGAGCAGGGTGGAACCTGGGTGCCCACAGCTGTGTGGCAGTGGTGCTAACTGCTGTGTGACTGGAAATTCTTTAAATCATGGTGAAGAGCCACAGTGTCAGCAATCATCCTTGTGAAACACCACTACCCACTTCCTTCTGTTACAGTAGCTACCCTTTACACCAACTCTCTGCCCTGAAGCCAGGCAGCATTCTGCTGCTTGTCCCGACTTCACATTCTCTGAGACTTTGTATTTAATAAGGTGCCATATTAAAAATCTAGATAAATTACATCTACTACATTACCAATATCCACATTCTCTGTTACGAATCCAAAAAAAAAGACTAGTCATGCAAGAGTTTTCTTTTGAAGTCCATGCTGACTATCCATTCATTTACTTTTCATTTCTATACATTCTATTATTTTGTAAAATTGGTAAAGTTGGTTTATTATTGTCGCATGTACCGAGGTATAGTGAAAAACTTTGTTTTGCATGCCACCCATACAGATCATTTCATCACGTCAGTGCATTGAAGTAGTACAATAACAGAACACAGAATAAAGTTTACAGCTACAGAGAAAGTGCAGTGCAGGCAGACAATAAAGTGCAATGCTATAACAAAGTAGGTTGTGAGGTCAAGAGTCCATCTTATCATACTAGGGGACCATTCAAAACTCATAACAGCGGGATAGAAGCTGTCCTTGAGCCTGGTGCATGCTTTCAGGCCTTTGTATCTTCTGACCAATGGGAGGGGGAGAAAAGAAAATGTTTGTGGTGGGAGGGGTCTTTGATTATGTTGGCTGCTTTACTGAGGCAGTGAGACAAGTGGTCCTCCTTTAGCAAGGATCCCATTACTTTTTCCATCATCAATACTAAGCTGACAGGTCTATTATTTCCTAGACTTGTTTTATCCCCATTCTTAAATATAGCTATAACATTACTGATCTGCCAGTCCCCTGGCACAGCATCTTTCTCTAAAAAAATTCTCCTTTGTCTTCGCTTTGCCCCTAGATTATTTTAAAATGCAGGGAAGCAATCTGATTGGACCAGGGTTTTTTAAAATTTCAAATGCATTTTAAATGTATTCATTTCATTAATTATTGTCATGACCGTTGCTCTCTCTCCCTGGTAAATATCAAAACAAAGAGGAAGTATTGCTGCCATTTCCCTATCATTACCTGTGATACTGTCCTGTCTATTCCTTCATGGTCCGATTACCAAACCATTATATATGTGGCTGTAAATTAATTTACGCTGCTTTATGATCTTTGATAAGTTAATTCTGTATTTCTCTTCTTTTCAGCTAACCTCTTCATTGTTTCTTTAAGTTAATTTGTCAATTACTTGTCCGTTGTGCAAGTTTACCAACGTCGTCCTCTAATCCCTACATACATTCATCTATGTACTCCTCTTTGTTTACCCTCAATTATTTCCTTCTGTCTTTATTAATTCATGGAGTATTTATTTTGTACTTTCCTATAAAGGGAAAATAGTTTTTATGCACTATGTTGAACACAATTTCAAATGATCCTTATTGTTCTCCATCATCACTTGTCAATATTGTTGTCCAGTTTATCTATGCAAGTTGCATTCTCAGCTTCTCAAAATCAGCTCTTCTCCAATCTATTAGCCTGTGTTTTTTTTTGGGCATACATACATTCTTCTCAATTGTCACTTCAAAACATCTCATCATATTATGGTCATTAATGACTCGATGTCTCCCTACGTTTTGTTCTTTTATCTGGTCTTATTCTCCATTATTAGCCCAATTTGAATCCTCTTGTTAGTTTTTGTTTAATATATTGGTTTAGAAAGGAGTCTCGTATACTTTGTGGGAACTCCTTTCTCTTATCCCCTTTACCTGTTCAATTAAGATCAGGGTTGTTGAAATCCCATTATTATTCTAATTTTTTTGAAATTCATTTCCTGAATTTATCTGCATATTTCTTCCTCCATCTCCCTTCCACTAGTAGGTGGCCTGCAGGCTACACCTATTGGTGCAATCTTGTAGGTCCCTCCCCCTTTCTTCCTAATTTCAAGTCTTTGTCACCTACTATTTATAATTTCTGCTCGATCACAGGTCCCATTCCAGTTCAGCTGAATCCCTCGCCATCGGTCCTGCTTCTTCCTGTTTTACAACTGGTGTCAAGGTGCCATGAACAATGATCCCTTTAGCTAAACCAATACCAATAATAAACCAATACCAATACACATCAATTCTCCTATGGTGTAAAGTGTCAACGCCACTTGAAAAATCTTCGTTCTTCTTTCCATCTCTTCCTGCAAATTACCCTCAAAAATCACACTCCACCTTGGCTTGGATGCTTATCACTGATCCTTCATCACTGCCGGGACAAAATCCTGGAAACTGTGGATACACCTTCACCACGCAGACAGCAAGGGTTCAAAGCAGCTGTTCATCCCCACCTTCTTGAGGACAATTAGGGATGGGCAATAAACACTGGTATTGTTAGTGAAACTCACATCTCACACTTGACTAAAATATTCTGTTTGGCAGTGTAAGCCTATGTTATTTATATAAAGGCATGCTCCCTATGTTACCCAATTTTTGGCAAAAAGCATGGCTAACGAGTAAGTCAACAGTCCAGTCCATGGAACATGTGGTCCAAAATACTTGGCTGAAATATTCACCATCAGGCTCAAGGGAGGGAGGGTGAAACTGTATGTTCCAACTCCAGATCATCTTTCTATTTGGACCACTACAGCTCAAATGTAGTGTTCTGATAGATTTCTAGTTTCTGGAGATGATGAGGAAATCAATGGTCTACTTGGTTTAGTTGAGAGCACCACATCATGAGGTTTTACATCAATCCATGCCAGATAAAAAAAATTCTTAGCAACGTTCAGTGTGCCCCTTAACATGACATGGTCCCTCTAGCTTTAGATGTCTGGGGCAGTTAACAAAAAGAAGGTCCACCATTGGCCAGATGAAATAGCAGAGAGGCTGGCTGTGAATATCCTTGGACAACAGCTTTGTTCTGCTGTGCGTCATAAACCATCTCATCAAAGCTTATTCCTCGCATGAAAGAGAATTAATTGGCATTTGTTTAATGCCCCTTATGACTTAGGATCCAAAAACACTTTACAGTTTTAAGTATACTCACTATTGCAGTATAGACAAATGCAGCAGCCCAGATGGTGCACTGCAAGCTCCTGCAAACAACAGTAAAGTATCCGGCCAGGGCATTGTTTTGGGGCTGAAGTATAAATTTTGGCCAGGTCATCTAGACAGGCTCTCTGCTTCTCAAATATTCACCCAAATGCAAGAATAATGTATTAGATTACAGGCTCACCTAAAAATGGCACTTGAGGCAATACAAAATTCTTTCAGTACTACACTGAGGTCTTGGCTTGGATTAAGTGCTCAGGATGGAATGAACCCATGGACATTTGACACACAGCTAAATGTCTGCCTATTACATTAACTGATAGATTCCAAATCTTGATCTGAAATTTCTTTTAGTGCATCTTGTAAATTTATTTTTCACCAGCTTGATGGCCTTGTTATTAACACCACGTACTATCCTGATTTACCTCATTTATATTTGTTGCATGAAGCTATTAAACTCCCTATAAGGCCTGAAGGAGCAGCTGAACCAAGGAAAGCAAAAAATGTAACCGGTGTGTTTGTAGAAATTGAGAGCATTCAGAGATGATAAAAGGATGTATAGTACCATAGCATGCAGAGGTGGAATCATAACATCACACCACCATACAGAAGCTCCATGGTGCACAGGTGTTTGAAGAGGAAGGAATATTGCACACATATCACTGATAGCAACAGAGGGACCAAGGAAAGTGAAGAGGGATAGTTGACTATGACTGCCTAAATACAACAGTGAGAAGAGAATGGCATGCTTTCTTAGAGCTTCTGCAGGGAGCCACAATAAAAGGAAAACCAGAATACACCTGGTTTATTGGATGGTTAGGCTGGTTGGAAAGTAGAGGGCTACTTGCTGCAAGTTGTCCTTTAGGAAGTTGCAAGTTGGCTATTCCATAGATAGTTTGCCTAACTTTGAGTAAAACAAAAGTTGCACCAAAAATGATCAAAAAGAACTATACAGATGTGATAGTGCTTCCATAAAACAATAAGGCTCCCTAATAATTGCACACTGCTGTTGTTTACTTTGGAAAGGAGAGAGCCCAATCCAAACCACTGATTCCCCCTCCATCTTCCTGTTTCACAACCAGGCCCATACCCCACCTGTACACAGAGGGAGAGGATCATTTAGCATCTTTACAGAGATGTACACTAACAAGAAGAAATAGTTAATTCAAGCCAATAGCTCAGGGTCTTCTTGACTCTGCCATGCATCTACAATACATTACATTCTTGTAAAGCAAATTATCAAAACAACATTTCCAGAAACCCTCTTACCAACTTAGAATCTATTTTTGCATCTAGTCTGGCATTTCGAATCAAGTTGACAATCCATCGCTCTGCTTCTTCAGGAGTCATATTCAGTTTCTCTGCAAGCATACTGAAACAAGGAGAAAGGAGAATCTTTAGAACAAGGCAGTTCTATGACTTGCATCTCCGAACAAGCTGCAAGAGTTTTTAAATTGTCTTCAGATGTGGTAAAGTGACCAGTCTTTAATTATGCAATCAATAGAAAGGATAAAATCTAAGCACAGCAATGAATAGGGCTTTAAGCTGCTTTCTTCGATTGTTAGCTATCACAGAAACAAAAATCAAACTTGTGATTTGCCACATGATTTGTAACTGCAGGTTTCAAATATCGAAAGATCCTGATCAACATTTAATTCTAAAGATTTACTAATAGACCAGCACTTTTGTTCCCTCAGTTTGGCTATATGGCTCGTAATAGCAATGTATCATTTGACTATGTTATCCAAACCATACATAATCTGAATGGTTCATTTACCAGCACATTAGGACAAAAGATAGTCTGAATGGAGTAGAGAGAAATGTGCATTTGTCATGTGGATGCAGTGAAGATGGCAGGGGAGGTGGTGCAGTGCTTGTTACTGGACTCGTAATCCTGAGGCCAGGAGTAGCAATCTAGAGAAACAAGTTCAAATCCCACCATGGTAGATGCAGAATTTAAATTCAGTTAGTCTCAAATTTGGAACAAAAACAACTAGAATTAGTTATGATGACCACAAAAACTACTGGATTGCTGTAAAACCATCAGGTTCACCGATGCTCTCTGTGTGGGGGGGGGGGGGGGGGGGGGAGGGAGAGAGAGAGAGAGACAGAGAGAGAGAGACAGAGAGAGAGAGAGACAGAGAGAGAGAGACAGAGAGACAGAGAGAGAGAGAGACAGAGAGAGACAGAGAGAGACAGAGAGAGACAGAGAGAGACAGAGAGAGACAGAGAGAGACAGAGAGAGACAGAGAGAGACAGAGAGAGAGCACAAAATGGAACAAGTCTGAAAGTAATCTGTTTCAGTCACAGGGCAAGACAAAGAGAAAGAAGACACAGTCACAATCTTAAGGTCAAAGAAATAACTGAGCTCTGTGCACAGTACAAGACAAGGAAAACTGATCTAAAGTCTGGCATGAATGCAGGAAAGGAGGGTGGGATCAACATCACTCCTCAGAACAGTCCTGGTGAACAGAGTGAGATTTTCAGATATCGATGGATAAAGATCGACCTAATATAGTTGAGCCTTGCACCCCTTGGATCTGAGAAAACAGGGGTTGGGGTGGCAGTAAATAATTTAGGTTTGGCGTCAATGATAGTTGAGATGAGGTAGTTATCAGTTGCTTAGCCACGTTACCCAACTGTGGATCAAAGTATATACAAATGAGAATTAGAAAATGTGATTGAATGCACTTGGGACAGTAGTTCATAAAGAGGTGGATTTATGTATCTACATGGCCTCTGATAGATCAATTCCAGATCATCCTGCTGTCTTACACTACTTCAAATATTTATCATACTTTTAAGAGATGCAGTGATCACACCTCACCCACACTCAAGAGACCAAAACAAAAATCACTGGACAGTGTTACTGCTTTCTATAGAGTGATAATGACACTATCACCAACTTTCCAAGATGCCTGCTCTGGTACCTCTATCAAAACTCAGTTGCCTAAGCTATCTATGTTCCTTAAATCTTTTTGTTTTGTTCTGTGGGTAGCATTTAGAGTCCAAAGTTGGCAAGTTCAAATCTAACCTGAGACTTCAGCACTAAATCTAAGCAGGGGGTCTTGCCTGGTGGTGAAGGTAAATCTTAAAATTCTATGGAACTGCTTTCAAGAGTAGAAGAGCTTACTGGAAACAGATTAGCCCGTATTTGTGGGAGCTTGCAGTGTTCAAGTTGGTTGCTATGTTTCTAATTTCATAGCTGTAACCCCTTTGGGACTTTGACATTGAGAAAAATGTTGAATGAGTCTCTTTTCTACCATTTTGATCTTCTGTGGAAATAGTCCTAGCAAATCTTCATAACCAATTTCCTGTGCAGATGAACATAGTCCTTACATCCTGTACGACTTTAAAACCTTACCTGCACTGCCCAGAACTCCCCACAGAACTGTTCAGGGAATCTTTATTGCACCACAAATTTCCTGTCACTTTGCTGCTGCTGAACTCCATGCCATTTATAAATCAAAAAACATCCGTCAATAATGTCAAAAGCCACATTAATAATAAAAAAAAAGTCAGCTCCAGTACAGGAACCAAGAGATTTTGAGACTTTTCTATTGATACAAAGCTGTATGACTGGGAGGATTTTACTTGAAGGAGAGTGAAACTATAACAGCTGTTGGAGTCGAGTACTATAAATCAGGTGTTAATAAATTATTTCAAATTGCACTGGGAAAGTTGAAGAAAAGGGAAGTGCAAATGTACTTGTGGCTTTTTATCCTTTTGACATAGCCCTGAGGGTTTACTTATTATTGCATGTATCATCCAATGCAACAGGGTGCCAGGTATATTACAAAACCAACCAGCCCAAATTTTGTACAGCATGACACCTGACGTTTGATGTGGAGCATACATTCTGACCACAACGATGCATTTCTGTTGTATGTTAGTGGCACACCAATAAACCACAACAAAAATTTGACCAACCACTTCAATCTAATTCCATCATTAAATATACAAGATGTTCAGATTAGAACTTTGTTAATCCCAAAGAAAATGCTAAAACAGCCAAGTCAGAGAGATTCTGAGGGTTTGTAAGCATGGTATGCAGTACTCAGTGTCCAGACTGGACCTAGTAAAACTCAGATTCCAGACTAGTCTCAACCATAATCCGTCTTCAACAAAGAACATCCAAGATGCTCTGCTCTTAAATAAGTATCACAAGCATAGATGTCGTTTCTTGTGCCCTTTCAATAAATCTGCTGCATATCCTGCTGCTCCGTGGCTAGTTCCAGAGCCCCATAAATCCTCGTCTATCAACACTGCAGGTCCCAGGCAACTGCTGGCATTTTCCCTCAGCAGTCTGGATCTACCTGGCAGTAAATAGCATGCAGTAAACCCTTAGGCCAAAAACCCTGCAGCTTCCCACCACTTCCTGCAATTAAGTTTCTTCAAAAGCCGACTCACTTACTACAATTAACTGTTCTTCAGCACACACCGACTAAAACCAGTAAAAGTAATCATAAATGGTCTTCATGCTTTAAAGACAGACATTCGAATTCTTCAGCCTACTTTTAGGGGCATATGTAAACAAACCTTTTTAAATCAGACCCCACTTTAGACGATAATGGCATATTTGCAAGAGTGCTAGCCCAGAGTAATCTCCATGTTCAGACCAACATTTGTCCCTCACCCAATATCACTCACAGATTATAAACTCATTATTTTTCCTTTGTTGAAATACAAACCCACGATAACAATGAACAAGGAAACACCAACTGATACATCATCCCTGTAGTACACTTAAGTACCTGAAACACAAGAACTATCTAATGCAACCATAGAATCTTCTGCAAAAAATTCCCAAGGACAATAAGGGAGGGAAATAAAAAAGGAAAATTCTCCAGCCTGAGAGTCACAATTACCATGCAAAGATTCACTTTTAATTCACCTTCCTTTTTCACAGTACAGAATCTGGTCCAGTCAGGATCAAGAGCAACTCCTTCCTGAAGGCGAGAGTCTGCACCAAACATATAGATTTTAAGGTGTTCCTTTCCTCGGGAAGAGTGAACCTCTGGAATATGAAAATGGATTTGTACTTTTGCAGCAGCATAATGCATACCCCATAGTTTCCCCATAATCTAAAGGTGGATAACCAGGCCTTTTAACTTTATAGACACACCTCTGTCAGGCCATGCTGATCAGAATAAAATAGGTCCAACTTACCAAAGCTGAATAACAAAAGCATGAAATCTTTTCCTTTTAACCTCTTCCAGGGTCACTATCTCACCAACTTGATTATAACAGTGATGACACTACACCATGAATTAAGTTGGCTGCAAAGCACTTTGGGACATGCCAAGGACATAAAAGCCAAGGTGCCTCCTTCCAATGCAACAGTTAGAGAATGAATGTACAAGATTGACGTGAATTTAATAGACTAAAATATTTCAGACTTGTTTCCCTAATCTTCCAACAGTTTCAAAATAGCAGTTTTTTTTTAAAGAGCGTGCTAGATTTGTCCATGTTTTTGGGAATGTTAAAAGGACTGTTACAAAACCTAACTGGCAAGAGCACACCAGTGAATTATACTCTCACAGGCACTGCACAAATCAAAAGCAGTGACAGGATCTATGTGATATAAAAAGTACAAGAGACATCTGCACAACACAGCAGAGCTCTCAACTAAATGCGATTGTATTCCAGTAAAGGTAGTGAAATGTGTGAGCCTCTTGGGATGTGTGATAACTTTATAATGTATTATTGAGCTATTTTATCATGGCATATTTTATCAGAAAAACACAGGGCTTTACTCACAACACTGCACAATGAGATATTTGATTTAAAGAGCATTGTTATACTTATTAGGAAGAAGGAAAGGACATTGAAGCAGAACAGAGGCAGAGCAGCCAATGTGGCAGTAGAAAACCCCACTGCCAAGCCAGCTGGTTCAAAAACTGTATGCACAACAGGGCGTGGAAACAGCCTTCTTGTGTAACTCACTGGTGAGACACACTGAGGTCCAGAAAAGTACGTGTGAAAGAAAACAGATTGTTCATTTCCTGAATAAAAGGATGAAACAAATCTGAAGGCATAATCCATAGAAGTATTACCTATAGCAGTGCTGTACTGTAGAAACCACCAACTAAACCAGGAGACTGCAATGGTTTAGTCAATGCATATCTTCATAGAAACTGCCTTAAACAGGCTTCCACTAGGTAGGGTATGACAGATATCTATCTGTAATATGTGTATGTCAATCGTTGACCAACTCACCCTGTTGATTACTAGACAACCTTTAAACACAGCACCAAACATTAACAAATGTTCTTATACCACACATTCCACTTCCTCAACGCTCTAGTCATTAGTGAACACCCAAAGTGCACCTATTTACAAGGACACGTGTAGAAAAGTCTGACATTGAAAGTCTCTGCTCCTTTGTTGTTTGATTGATAAATTGTGATTATTGCAAAGGGGTCTTTTGGATTTGAGAGACAGGACCTCAATCCAGTCTCTCGTATCTCATTGACAACGTAGCACTGTTTCAGCACTAGAATGCAGTATCTGCACAGATTGTAGGCTCAAGTCTGTTGCTAAAACACTTAGTTAAGTCTAAAATCCTTGCAATGGTTTATCATGAGTCACTTCTACTATGGCATATCTATGCTACTTTAAGATATTTTATTAGTCACATGTACATAGAAACACATAGTGAAATGCACCTTTTGCGCAGAGTGTTTTGGGGGCAGCCCACAAGTGTCACCACGCTTCCGGCACCAACATAGCATGCCCGCAACTTCCTAACCCATACATCTTTTGGAATGTGGGAGGAAACTGGAGCACCTGGAGGAAACCCACACAGACATGGGGAGAACGTACAAACTCCTTACAGACAGTGGCCGGAATTGAACCTGGGTCCCTGACACTGTAATAGCGTTACGCTAACCACTGCACTACAGTGCTTGCCTTTATGTACTAGACACGTGTTATTTTCAAATACTACCTTGAACCTTTTTATGCAGCTCCTAATTATCCATACAACTAATACATTATGTTGAATTGTATTCCATCTGCTACTGGTAACTTTACTTACATGGCTAATCCATGTTCAGATGAAATACTACACAAATGATGGAAGTGATAAATAAGGATGTTGGCGACCAACAGTTGCAAATGTTTTTAACAATTTAACAAAACTTTTAAGTCTGAAACAATATTAGCACACATGAAGTGATGCTATATAGCTTACAATATGGCTTCCAAAAGAGAAAAGAAAAGCATGCATAGCATAGCACTGCCTCCCTCTGTTCTTAAATGTTACAGTGAGCTGTAAGAAAAAGCGTTCAACTGAAATGTAGACAAGAAGTTACAAACTCTAGTTTATGATATTCCAGATATTCTAAGTAAAGGATCTCAACTTGACAAAGAGGTTTTTCACAAATGCCCATTCCTTGGCAATGATTCAGTGCCTAGTGATGGAACAGCTCAATCTCACCTCAGCTGCCCTGCTGCACATTCATTTCCTAGTCAACACCTGCAGAACAACACTAATGTACAAGTCCAAGAAAAGGGAAGGGAAAAATCAGGACAGCAAATCAGCCAGTGCTCCGAATAAATCAAGGTCCAATCCATCTCTGGGTCCATCAACTGTTGCAGATGTAAATTTTCTGCAAGGTTTCTGTTCATGCATCTTTTATTCAACTGCAAATTTTTCAGACATGAAATGGTCGAGAAGCATTGGCATTCAGTCAATAAGGGGCAAAATTCAATCAGAGATGATTGTTTCTTTAACAAGGATGGTTTCAGATGAGGACCTCCGAAATGGGAGCTGAAAGTAGAACTACGCCTCAACTTACAATCATAGGCTTCCAATGAGCATTTTAACAAACAGTTATTGAGTACTTACTTGGCTCTTCATATTCGCCCTTGCCCATCTCCCAAAAAAAACCTGGCGGTTAAGGAATCAAGGTATCTGCATCCAAAAAGCAGTGCAGAGACAGATCCTAGTGTCTAACAAGGTTCAGCTCAGTTTCTTGGCCAACACATTACTTTGCTTCCCAAATTTTATTGCTGGGTTTGAGGCTTCTGACAACATGGAATGAATTCTGCTTCTGTGAATAATGATGCTGAGTGATCCATAGCTACAATAAATGCCAACATCTAGCCTCAAAGCATGGTAGCATATTTCTTTTCCATTTCACAATATTGTGGGATTGCATTTTTATTTCCTCCAGAGTGCTGAACTCCTGCCACACAAGTCTGCAGATATGTGTGGTGTTAGCTGCAAGCTCAAGAAGTATGTTCATTTCAACCAGGCGGCTCTATGATTTAAAAGGAAATTAATCTGATTATAATGCTTGCCAGAAAGACCAACTTTGGTTGTAATTGAGCATATTAGTGCGATCACATAGCAGCTCTCGAGTCTGTTAGATACTGGCAAGCACTCAGCAGCTTGGCACTTCTACACTTTCTTAAAAGTCACATTTTAAAACAATTACTTTTTTTATTTGAAGCATCTGACTAATTAAATTGTGCTGCCCCCTTCCAATAGTTAACTGCAAGGCAAACAACCAGTGTGGGGCAACCTCAATGCTTCAGCTGAAACATCAGTTTTATCATTCTGTGCATCTGGCAGTGGACATACAAGAATACTGGGGAATTGTGGAGATGGCTGAGAATGGAGAAACATAATGAAGCACGTGTTTAGTCACTATTTTAATAAGCATCTTTGCTAAATTGTGCACCTGTAACTTACTTCAGACAGGCTTCCTGGTCATTGAGCATCACACTGGACATGATCTTCAGAGCTGCAGATATCAATAAGCTTCTTTGAACCAAAATGGCATTGGTGTTTGCTTAACAAGTTGTAGAAGTATAAAAGAAAACATACAAAAATATTCAGGGTGATTAGCAGATACTCCAAGGTAGAGAAGAGTGAAGAATAAAGAATAATTTTACTGGCAAAACTTACTGCTGCATATTGCTGTAGAAATAAATATTGAAAGAGCTTGTCCTGATCACTAGGATACTGTGGAAAGATGGATTTCTATCTGCTTAGTTATTCTGCCATTAATTCCAAGACTCAAATCATCTTCATAAAACTCATGTGGACAAGTTGTACTGACTGCTTTCCTAAAATGCAAATAAATTTTATTTACAATCTCACTGACTTCCATTAAACTTCCATTAAGATACTAGGATATTGTAACAAAAAATATAGTTCCTTGATTCACATGCCATTAATTTCTTCAAATGGCTTAAAAATCAATTTGAAGTGCAATTCTTAGTTTTAAAAATCTTTGGATCCTTGAAAGTAACCATTTTTCTCAAATCAAATATGTAGGCAGATTCTGAAGAAACATATGCAAGAAAGAGGAAATCATTTTTCAGAGCACCATCAGCTTCCTCCAAACCTGGGCTTGGATAAAAAGCATGTGACAGGATGTGACAAGTGGTTTCCCCCAGGGAACAGCACCAGGAACTTGGCCTTTCACCATTTTATTCAACATTTTCGATCCCAGAGTTGCATGTCATGATTTGCAGATGACACCATGCTGGGTGGCACAATAAGCAATGCAGATGACAGAAGGAAGTTACAAAATCACACAGACAAGTTAAATGAGTGGGGTTAAACTGTCACAAATGAATTCAATGTGGGGAAATGCAAGGTTAGTAGCTATGTATTCAAGGCAGCAAAACTGAAATATTTTCTTAATAGTGACAAACATAAGAACTGTGGAGAACCAAAGAGATCTGGGTACCCATGTAAGTACAAGTGGGTAGGTACAAAAATCTATCAGAAAGGTCAATGAAAAGTTAGGCTTTGAAGGGGCTGGAATACGAGAGGAAGAAATGATGTTTCAGCTGCACACGGCTGTGAGCAGACACCACCTGGAGTAACTGCGTTTAGTCCTGGAATCACTTTCACACACAAGGGTAATGGAAATTTGCAACTTATTTGTTGAGCAAAGCTATAAAGAACAAGAAAACAAAGTTTAGATAAGCTAAGGCAGAACAAGGTAGAGGCTGAATGGCCTTTCCCTGTTCCCTTGTTTCTATGAACTGTCTAATTACATACACTCAGGTAGTTTGCTTGGCAACATTCAAAATAACAGGTAAGGCAAGGTTTCAAGAGCACCAATGCAGAGAATGTATTTATTCTCTTTTCTCTGAAGTAGAGCTATATTGAATACCAATTGTAGACAATCAAAAGTACACCATCCTGCTGAACTTCATTGGAGATGCTGCAGTTTCTGACTAAATTGAAATGCAGGAAACACAAGGAAATATTATGACCTAGAAGCAAAGCCAGACCTAGATACCAGATTCTGCATGAATTTCCCAGTGATTACAGAGGGGCTGTGCCTTAACTCCCTTCAGAATTCAGAATCAGAATCAGATTTATTATCACTGACTTATATGACATAATACTTGTTGTTTTGCAGCAACAGTAGAGTGCAAAAACATAAAATTACTATAAATTACAAAAATAAATAAATAGTGCAAACAAAAAGGAATAACAAGGTTAAGCTCCCAAAAACCTTCTCTTGATCTCAGATGCTTTTAAATCCAATCCTTGGCTCTGTGTACATTTTTGTCTGATTCTATTCCCCTGAAATGCCTTTTGACATGAGGAGAGATTGAGTAGGCTAGACTTGCTTACACCAGAGTTTAGATGAATGAGAGGTAACCTCATTGAGACGTACAAAATCCTTACAGTACTTGACATAGTGAGTGTAGGGATAGTCTTATTCCAGTTGATGAGTCCAGAAACAGAGCTCATGGCTTCAGAATAAGGGGTTTGCTGCAGTATTTAGGATCAATCATAGAACAGTACAGCACAATACAGGCCCTTCGGCCCACAATGTTGTGCCGACCTTTAAACCACACCTAAGACTATCTGACCCCTTCCTCCCACATATCCCTCTACTTTAAATTCCTCCATATGCTTATCTAGCAATCTCTTGAATTTGACCAATGTACCTGCCTCCACCACCACCCCAGGCAGTGCATTCCATGCCCCAACCACTCTCTGGGTAAAAAACCTCCCTCTGATATCTCCCTTGAACTTCCCACCCATTACTTTAAAGCCATGCCCTCTTGTGTCGAGCATTGGTGCCCTGGGAAAGAGGCACTGGCTGTCTACTCTATCTATTTCTCTTAATATTTTGTACACCTTTATCATGTCTCCTCTCATCCTCCTTCTCTCCAAAGAGTAAAGCCCTAGCTCCCTTAGTCTCTCCTCATAATCCATACTCTCTAAACCAGGCAGCATCCGGGTAAATCTCCTCTGCACCCTCTCCAACGCTTCCACATCTTTCCTATAATGAGGCGACCAGAACTGGACACAAAAGTGTGGCCTAACCAGAGTTTTGTAGAGCTGCATCATTACCTCGCGACTCTTAAACTCGATCCCATGACTTATGAATGCTAACATCCCATAAACTTTCTTAACTATCCTATCCACCTGTGAGGCAACTTTCAGGGATCTGTGGATATGAACCCCCAGATCCCTCTGCTCCTCCACACTACCCAGAATCCTGCCATTAACTTGTACTCCACCTTGGAGTCTGTCCTTCCAAAGTGTACCACCTCACACTTTTCTGGATTGAACTCCATCTGCCACTTCTCAGCCTAGCTCTGCATCCTATCAATGTCACTCTGCAATCTTCGACAGTCCTCCACACTATCTACAACACCACCAACCTTTGCGTCGTCTGCAAACTTGCCAACCCACCCTTCTACCCCTTCATCCAAGTCATTAATAAAAATCACGAAAAGCAGAAGTCCCAGAACTAATCTTTATGGGACACCGTTAGTCACAGCCCTCCAATCTGAATGCACTCCCTCCACCACAACCCTCTGCTTTCTACAGGCAAGCCAATTCGAAATCCACACAGCCAAGCATCCCTAGATCCCATGCCCTCTGACCTTCTGAAGAAGCCTACCATGTGGAACCTTGTCAAATGCCTTACTAAAATCCATGTAGACCACATCTACTGCACTACCCTCATCAATCTGCCTGGCCACCTCCTCGAAGAACACTATCAGGCTTGTGAGACATGATCTACCCTTCACAAAGCCATGCTGGCTGTCCCTGATCAGACCATGATTCTCTAAATGCCCCAAGATCCTATCTCTAAGAATCCTTTCCAACAGCTTGCCACCACAGACGTAAGGCTCACTGGTCTATAATTCCCTGGACTATCCCTATTACCTTTTTTGAATAAGGGGACAACATTTGCCACCCTCTAATCCTCTGGTACCATTCCCGTGGACAACGAAGACTCAAAAATCCTAGCCAACAGTTCAGCAATCTCCTCCCTTGCCTCGCGGAGCAGCCTGAGGAATATTCCTTCACGCCTCGGGGACTTATCTGTCTTAATATTTTCTAATAGCTCCAACACATTATCTCTCTTGATATCAACATGCTCTAGAACATTAACCTTACCAACACTATTCTCAGCGTCATCTTGGTGAATACTGAAGAGAAGTATTCATTGAGGACCTCACCCACTTCCACAGCTTCCAGGCACATCTTCCCACCTTTGTCTCTAATCGGTCCAACCTTTACTCCAGTCATCCTTCTGCTCTTCACATAATTGAAAAATGCCTTGGGATTTTCCTTAACCCTACTCACCAAGGCCTTTTCATGTCCCCTTCTTGCTCTCCTCAGCCCCTTCTGAAGTTCCTTCCTTGTTACTCTATATTCCTCATGAGCCCTATCTGATCCTTGCTGCTTACACCTTATGTATGCTGCCTTCTTCCTCCTAACTAGATGTTCCACCTCTCTTGTAACCCATGGTTCCTTCACCCTGCCATTCTTTCTCTGCCTCAGCGGGACAAATTTATCCCTAACATCCTGCAAGAGATCCCTGAACAATGACCACATCTCCATAGTACATTTCCCTTCAAAAATGTCATCCCAATTGACACTCGCAAGTTCTAGCCTTATAGCCTCATCATTTGCCCTTCCCCAGTTAAATATCTTCCTGTCCTCTTTGCTCCTATCCTTGTCCATGACAATGCTAAAGGTTAGGGAGCGGTGGTCACTGTCCCCCAACTGCTCACCCACTGAGAGATCTGTCACCTGACCCAGTTCATTACCTAATACTAGATCTAATATGGTATTCCTTCTAGTCGGCCTGTCAACATACTGTGACAGGAATCCGTCCTGGACACACTTAATAAACTCTGGCCCGTCAAAACCTTTGGTACTAAGCAGGTGCCAATCAATATTTGGGAAGTTGAAGTCTCCCATAATAACAACTCTGTTATTCTTGCACCGTTCCAAAATCTGTCTCCCAATCTGCTCCTCAGTATCCTTGCTGCTACCAGGGGGCCTATAGAATACTCCCAGTAGAGTAACTGCTCCTTTCTTGTTCCTAACTTCCACCCATACTAACTCTAGAGAGGATCCTTCTACATTACCCACCCTTTCTGCAGCTGTAATAGTATCCCTGACCAGTAACGCCACCCCTCCTCCTCTTCCCCCCCCCACCCCCCCATCCCTTTTAAAACACTGAGATACAAGAATATTCAGCATCCATTCCTACCCTGGTGACAGCCAAGTCTCTGCAAGAGCCACAATATCTTAGTTCCATGTATTTATTCAAACTCTCAGTTCATCCCCCTTATTCCTGATACTTCTTGCACTTAAGTAAATGCACTTTAGCCCATCCACCTTTCTACTTTTATACCCTATACTCTGCCTCTCCTTCCTCATAGCCTCTCTATATGTTAGATCTGACTTTACCCCATGCACTTTTTCCACTGACCGACCCCTCCGGTTCCCATCCCCCTTGCAAACTAGTTTAAACCCTCCCGAACCACACTAGCAAACCTGCCTGCAAGAATATTGGTCCCCCTCGAGTTCAGGTGTAACCCATCCACTCTGTACAGGTCCCACCTTCCCCAGAAGAGATCCCAATGATCCAAAAATCTAAAACCTTGCCCCCTGCACCAACTCCTCAGCCACGCATTCATCTGCTCAGATGAGGAGAAATTTCTACACAGAGTAGTTTATTGTTGGGATATTTGGGATATTAAGAGAATCAATAGATGTATAGATAGTGCTTGAAAATGCAGTTGCACAAGATGATCATCTACGATCTTGATGATACATTGACTAGCTCCATGGACCAGATGGCCTACTCCTGCTTCTACTTCTCATTGTTCTTATGAGTGAGCGTGACAACTTAAAATCTCAAGGCTGTGAACGTTCCAGTTTAAACCAATCTAGGTGAAGAACTGGTGCTCAAGCTCTTCACTTTGACAGGTGTATATCTCAATTTCCTTCCTTGTCTGTGCAGGGTTCTGACAAGTTGGATGTCTCAATTTCTCGTCTCCAGTAGGATTAGTCCATGTTAAACTGCAGAGCCTTGACAAAAACAAGGCAACATTCCTACAATACCTGTACTGCAGGTTAGGGATTGCTCTTTAGGTCTACAATAAGGACTGTGATGCTGATTTCCCTCCTCAGCAGATTCGAGATGCTGCTACTTCAATTGCCCTTTTCCCTTGTCAACATTCACAATTCTTTCACACCTATTTGTACTACAAAATTCATTCTTTCAGAGTGGGAAATGCTTGCAGCATAAAGTAAATCTTCATTGATTCTCATGATGTACTTCGTTGTGACTAGCTTCAGCCTCTTTTTAACATTTTTATTAACTTGAATTTTAATCTGTAGCAATTTAGCTATTCTGTAAATACACAAACAGCAAGTTGCTCTTACTAGGCCTCCATTAAGAAGCAGAATCTTTACGATGTACAATGAACACTCAACTCAAAGCAGCATGGTAACGAAACAACAATCAATTATCCAGGTCTTTCACTTTATATCAATGCATTCATATGACTTTCTACAATTCACTCCCACAATTGTCAAATGTTATCAAAAAGAAAAAAAATGCTAATGAATACCCAAAGTAAAGTAATAATCCACAAGTATTAAACATCTACATGGAGATGAAACACTCTCCCTCACTGCAATAGCAAGTAAGACCTGCATTTGAGTAGCACATCTAATCACCTTGTAGAAATAGCACCCGAGAAGCAAACAATACGGACCAGTGCACACCCCAAAAGAATATTATACTCATACATGCATCTTGCTTCCTTAAAGGTGCACAAATTTGACAAATGATGGGCATCATCCAGACAATGACCCACTGTTCTACATTCCAAAATCCTAAGCCCACAACATGCAATACAGGAGACTTTCCAGTCAGCTGAGATGATATCTAGGAATAGATCAGGCTCAGCTCACTTACAAACATACTATGTGCTATGGTCTTTGCAACAGAAAGTAACTCAACTACTCACATACAACATCATACTGCAAATGCACAATGCAGCCCATTCGTCACCTTGCTTCATAAGTAACTAAGAGATGCTGCATTTTGAAAAGAATATCTTTGGCACAATATGCTTAACTAAAGCTTTACTTATCTGATCATCCATGACAGAGTTTAAGTTCTTCCAAAACATTTATCAATTAATTAATGTAGGTAGACGGCCACTTACTTCATTGATGTTTGTGGGACATGCCATTTCAATTTTATGTCTGCAAGCTTCCCTTCCTGGTTTTAAAACTTGTGTATTGTGCAAAGAAAACAGATAAGATTCAAATGTACCATGAGGGGAAAAAGTAATGCTGCAGTAACTAACATGGCAGTTAAATTAAAAAGACAGGAAACTGGTCTTTAATTGAACAGCAGCACCAGTTGATCAACAAGGTGCCATCAATCCTGAATTTTGAGAAACTTGTTAATATTTCAGATGTCAAGTGTTTCTGTTTAAGGCCAGGTTTTACTCTGCAAGAACGAACTACAGATGTCCAAACCTGTGCTTATAGAACCTCATTAAAGAGAGAATTATATCAGTGCCCTTCTTGGAAGTGATTTATTTTCTAGTGTTAAGTTAATATGAACCAGGAGAACCATTCAACAAACTTGTTACCTTACCAATGGGAGCTTCTCAACAGTCCAATGCAGAACAACAAAAAAAAGCTAACAATAAGATAACAAATTGACATTGATTCACAGCTGGTCTTGAACATATAACAGAAACACCATCACTTCCCTTAGAATGTATATGCTTTGGTGCATTTTTGTATTTTTCACAAAACTGTTGTACTTCGAAAAGCCCACAGGGTACATCACTAAATTTGATTTTTGTCCACAAATCAAAGCAACACCAAATCAAAACTAAAATGAATTCAGATTTGAGTAACTTTGGTACAATCCCTTTTATAAACGATATTTGGAAATTTACACAATTACACAGTCTGATTACAATGCTGACATCAATTTTTAATCCACTATCTGAATAACATTATCAGAAGCAGAATTACCACATTTTCTCAGACTGCAGCTAGAGCAGGCCATAGGTCTTGTGCGTATATTTGCATTGATTATGTGAGAGAAATGATGAGAGTAACTAATGTGGTTATTCAGTTGCAATGAATTCAGTCAATATCTTGGCAATAAGGGAAACAAGTTGAGAATTCCTAGAAAGACTACATGGTTTATTGCTGCATCTTATTAATAAGTGCATGCAACATATGGTATCTCCCAAAAGATTTTTGATCACATCCTTCTCTCAATTCTTATATTGCTATGTCAACTGTCACACTGTACGTTCAGCCTCTAGCCACAAGCTGGCAATGTCACGGGCAGGTTTAAAATGAGAAATTTTAAAATCTTCATTTGAGGGAATGTTAGATTTATAGTAATATTATAACTTTTGCTTAATTATAAATAATCCCTTTTTTTTAATACTAGAATCAATTAAAGATGCCAACTTACTCAGCAGTGCTCATCTCAGGTAACGTACTTTCAGAAAAATACAGAGGCATCTGCACTCCACTGAAGCTTGGCAGGGGAACGGTGGGCTGTGGATGGAGTCTAAACAAATCAGTTACCTAAAGGCTGGATGGATGATGCGCCATTTCATTGGTTGAGTTGGGTTATTGTCACTTCATTTACTGAGAACAATTTACAATAGGCACTTCAAAGAAGACCCACCAACAGTGCCTCTGTAAAGTCCTCCAAACCCAGTCATCAAATGGGCGAACCAATGTCAGTATCCTTCTTCTGGCCAATATTCATGGTGTTGAAACTTTGATGATGCTCAATCAGCTTTGATGGGGCCAAAGATGGTGTAATTCCATATTTGGTGTGCTTCCAGTTCTGTGGGTTCTGGGGTGATCAGTGAGTCCTATGCAGAATCAGCAGACTCTGCCACAGGTTGGGCAGGATCTTTGGATTGGTGTATGCTTCTTCCATCTATCGTGCTTGGCCTCCATGTGCTCATGTAGAGAAATGCCAAATACCCTTGACCTTCCTGGATCCTCTCCAATAGATTTAGAGGTTTTTGGATTCCCATGAGTTGTTGAGGATGTTGCAATTTTTCCAAGGAGGCTTTGAGGAGGTCCTTATGAGTTTTCACTGTCCACATCACCCACATTTGCAACACCAGACTCCAAAAAAAAAATCCTTTCTGAGCTCTGCCACTGCAACCAATTTCCATGGACACAGAAATCACTTCTAGGATGTCTTGGAAAACATGAAACTTCTCACCAACTCAAGGGAATGAATCCCTGACCCAAGACCACTCAAACTGTCAGAGAAGATCCAAGAAGGCAGTAAGCACTGAGGAGGTCAAGCACAAACAGCAGAATGAGCATACACCAATCCAAACAAGCCACCTACCTGCCTGGACCCACTGAAGACCTCTTGATCAGGACTTTGCTGATTCTGCATAGGATTCATTTGGCACTTCATAGCCGACGATAAAACTGGAAACAAAATCTTCCTTCATGCCAAGAGATGGCTTAAGATCATGATTGACTGGAAGATAATCCTGTAAGAGGTGTAAACGCTGATCTCTGCCTAAAATAGGTGGTACTGTTAACACCCTTTAGTGAAGACTTTTATGATCAATAACTATAGCCATGTTGGTGTTTGTTGGTACTGACCTCTATCTGGCTGCCTTCCATATTCCACTCAGACAACCGTTAAAACTCTGCTGCATGTGACCTTTCTGTTCAACCTTTGCCTTGCATTGGTCATTTATAACTTTGCACTCTTAATGTAAATTGCAACCTGCCATTTACATTTCAGCACCATTTATCCACCAACAGGATAGGATTACCAAAGTCCCAGCTGTCAAAATTGCCAAGGTGCTACATGATATACTCCATCCAATATATTGCTGCTATTAGATTCTGCCAACAGTAAGCTTATCCCACCCAGTCAATGGTTGATGCACAGATACACAAGCATGCATTAATATCAGAGACATGCAATTACATGACACTGAAACTTGATGTTAGACATTCCTTTGCTAAACTCTTGAGGGAAAAGTGACTAATAGTGTCCTTTTGGTCTTTGTAGAATACCTCAAAGCAGGTGGTGTAAAATGCCATTTCTTCTAGTTCAAAGAAAGGTCATTCACCTCCACTTGACTGCTTGGAAAAAAAAGCACTGCTTGCAGCACAGTTCTATTGCAGAAAGCTGGCAATGGAAAGATACACAGCAGTTCCATATCTGAGTTTTATTTATTCTTTAGCACCTAAAATACCTTATACTGAACAGCTTGAGAAGTTTCTGTAGTTGATATTTAACTATTTGCATTGGAGACACAAGAGGGACTGCAGATACTGGAAATGTGGAGCAACACACAAAACGCTGAAGGAACTCTGGGTCAGACAGCATCCACGTAGGGAAATGGACAGTTGATGTTCCGAGCCGAGACCCTTCTTCAGGACTGGAAAGAAAGAGGGGAGATAGCCAGTATGAAAGGGTGGGGGGAGGGGTGGAGTGAGAGCTGGCAGGTGACAGGTAAATCCAGGTGAGAGGGGGAAGATAGGCAGGTGGGGGGAGTGGGACTGAAGTAAGAAGTTGGGAGGTGAGAGGTGGAAATGACAAAGGGCTGAAGAAGATGGAAGGAGATGAGGAGGGGAGCTGGAGGGAGGAATGTGTGGATGATGGGCAGATCAAGGGGGAGTGGGGGAGGGGAAAGAGAAGGGGTGTAGGGGCTGGTGGGATAAGGAGAAACAAAGGGGGGGACAAAGGGGAGTGGTTACTGGAAGCTGGAGGAATCTATATTCATGTTGTCAGGGCAGAATATGAGGTGCTGCTCCTCTAATCTGCACCTGGCCTCAACTTGGCAAAAGAGGAGGCTGTGGACAGACATGTTGGTGTGGGAATGGGAAGTGAAATTAAAATGGCTGGCCACTGAGAGAGCCTGGCTGTTATGGCAGATGGAGTGAAGGTGCTCGACAAAGTGATCCCCCGATCTGCATTGGGTCTCACTTATGTAGAGGCCACACCAGGAGCACTTGATGCAATAAATGACAACGATGGATTCACAATTGAAGGACTGCCTCACCTGGAAGGACTGTTAAGAGCCCTGAACGGTGGCAAGGGAGGTGGTGTAACACCAAGTGTTACATCTATTTGCACTGGACAGGAAAACACAATTAATTCATTTCTCATGAGCCAAATAAAGCAGAATGAGATCTCAAGCAAGTGCAGACCCCTCCCTCACTCCCACAGACCCTCTTCGTGTGGATATAATCTCAAGATTCACTGAACAGCATGCCAAAGAGGACATGTAAATATCCAAGCAAAAAAGTCTCAAACAGCACCACTTGCATTACACTTTACACAGGTGCATAACCACTAGGTAGAGTTTCTGACCAGGAACCTACAATTTACAGGTAATTTACTAGCCTTTAATTGCTTTCAGCAATTTACAAGCAGTTATTAACAACCTGGATTCCCATAGGGAGGGCTTACAGGGCCTTAGATTGGCCAGGTGAGCAGATGAAACATCATGACTATGCTTCAGGCTAAAACATGAACAATGCCACATTGCATCCAGTGAGCATGCGTCATACACAGTATCTTGTAAAAATGGGATACAGCTTTAAGAGAACCCCAACTCATACTTCCAATGAAGAGTATTTCTGACTTGTACCATGAAGTTGCTGTTTGCTTTCCAACCTACAAACTTTCACAATCATGCCCTGATTTTAACCTCGTGGCTGGTGAGAAACGAGGCGATTTGAAGTGAGGTGGGTTAAGAGAGGGATGGAAAATGTAAGTAGGAATTTGGTTCAAATATACACAGCTTTCAACAGTCAGACTGTGTAAATCAGGGCATTAGACGGCAAACAACATACCAGCTGGTTATACTCCAGAATTAAACTTTCTGACCTTAAAAAGGGAGTGGCTCAGGCTCACCTCTTCTGCTGTACATGACATGATATTCTATGTCACCGCTCCATCTTTCAGCCAGACACAAGCAATGTGACAAGAATCCACAATCAACAAAGTATTCCCAGAGCTGGCACATTCCACATTATTTGGAAAAGACAAACTTCTGTGAAAGGGACTAGTCAAGCTGGCTTTAGTTGCAAAGATTTTGGCAATAAAGCATCAAATTATTTTTCAAAGGCAATATCTATTCCAAATATGCCAAGATTGCTTAATTCATCTATGTTGGGAAATTTCTCACCTAAGCCATTAACTAGGGCAACAGACCTGACACCCAACTCAATCCACCTGGAACCAAGGAATTCTTTTCAGGAATTTTAATCCAACATTTAAAAATATTTTACTGCTCCCTTGGTCTACAAACTCCAAGCAGGACTGACTGAAGAATCATTATTTGTGGGTGCCTAGTAATTTATATTAACATACAGGCTTCAATGACCGTCACTAATAAGCAGGAGAATGTAAACACGTGGGCACCGACACTGCGGGGCCCTGCTCTCCTTAGAGAAATTGAAATACACGAGCTGCTCTGCTCGGCATTTAATGGTTATACAAATCTTTAAAGAGTACAACACAAAACAGATATAATTTTAGGAGAGATTTTTCAAAGGCTACGTTATCTGTGTTACCTTCTCCTCCCTACACAACTCCCACCATCATAAACTGTGCAATGCAAATAATTGTCATCTTCACCACTGCCATATGCTTAGCTCCATACTTTTATTAAGTATGCTTTCAGACTTTCTATTTTTAATTTATGAATTTCTTGATACTTAGAACTATTCAACTTCCCACTGCACCTCCCAGAACACTAGTTAACAAAGGAAGCCAACAATTTTTGTTTCATTAGCCAGTTTATAGTTCTAATTCCACATGCATGCTAATCATTAGTTTAACAATTGCTCCCAGTAAGTTCAAATAGTATGTGCATTCTGTAGTATCAAACACAGCTAGGTCCTGCAGAGCCGTGGCAATCTCCTTTCAATACAGTGCCAGACAAGCAACTCCATTATACCAAATATTACAAATAAGTCACAAATCTGCTGGAAGTGGCTACATCTCTTTAGTCAACTCCATGGGAAAATAGAGTATGTAGGCATTCTAAACAGGCCATACTTCATTCAAATACACACACAAATACATAGAGAGACACTTTAAAGATAAAATTGTGGTAAATTTTTGTATTATTTTTCGTAAAAAGCAAGAAGATTCCACATTTTGATTTAAAACATCCCACCATCAACTCTATATAATTGACAGAAAGATGTTCATTGTTCTTTTCAGGATTTCAGCCTACCATCAAAAATGATTGTATCATTATCGTCTAATCCACCGGTGGTGGGGAGATGTTTGCTGCGTTAAGCCTACACACCAGCAATCCTAATGCTCAATCTGCCATTATGCGATCTTCACCATCACCATGTTACAACAGATTTCGTGCTCAGATTTAATTTTCTTGGCTCTTAGACACTAGAAAAAATTAATATATCAATCTGAGCTGGCCATATACCTGCACCTTCATTGGCTCACCAATCTAGCCATCAATAACTTGACACAAAATACTGTAGTAGTAATGAAAACACTTCTTACTGTGTATATTCTATTTATACAAACTCCTAGCTTGGAAAAAAAAACAAGCAAGTAATATTTTGAGTTTCTATGTGGACAACCACATCATAAATACCACTAAGATCATATAATTGTTAAGCTACAGATTAGTTGAGATATCTCAGATCCCAAATTAACTCCAGAGGAAACTAGTCACAAGATGTTGGAATTGGTTTCTGATTGGAAGAAGGCGGGGAGAGAGCAGAAGTACGAGAAACAGAAGAGATACAAGGGTGAGAGCAGAAGTATGAGCACCAGAGGTGTCTGAAATCACTAATTTTACTCAAATTCATACCTGTATCAAACAATGCATCTCGAAAAAAATACGAGGGCAGCAGAGGATCTCCAATGAACCTCGATTCAAGTGTAGAACATGAATTTGAATTCCCTCAAATTCCACTGGTTTAGTCCACTGGTTCAGAAATTACTTGAACGGCAGTAAACACCTCAGATTTACATAGACAGCTAACAATCATTCAAGCAAAACTTAACCACAAGGTTCCATGACCACTGTCCAGTTAATTTGGATCTCCATCAGTTGAGCTGTTCTGTTGAAGATATTGTATTACTCAAGCATTACTCAAAAGATTGACTATCCTTGGGTTCCAGATGTACATTTCTGGGAAAAATCAACTGTGCTTGAAATCTGAAATGAAAACAGAAAATGCTGGAAACACTGACCTAGGCAGGCAGCATCTGCAGAGAGAGAGAGAAAAACAGGTGAATGTTTCAGCTCCAAGACCCTTTGTCAGAACTGGGAAAGGGCAGTTCCTTCCTAGTTCTGAAGAATGCTCTTGGACCCAAAGCATTAACCAGTTTCTTTTTCCACAGATGCTGCCTGAGCTGTTGAGTGTTTCCAGCATTTACTGTTTTCATTTCTAGGGAAGCTCACTGAAAGACGATAATTTAAGAAGCTTGCTTCTGCACAAGTTGATGATTAAGAGATGTCTGTACCTGATGCTAATGCACTGATGAATGCGACAAAATGTTTCAAAGATAAAGAGACGGGCATTCTCTATGAAGTCCTCAAGGCAGGCCACCAAGAAGAAGTCATTCACAAGCACCTGAAATAAAAACATACATAAAAATAACGAATAAAAATCCCACAATAAACCATTAAATTTGCAAATAATGTCATGTGTTCTACACAGCCCCCTTTCACTGTATTTGTAGCAAGTTGCAATACATCCTAATCTGAAATGATCCTCACTTGGGAACATAAAAAAAAACTTTCAATATAGCAGCAATGAATGAAAAAATTTAGAGTAACTCTGCAGGTGTTGGCGACACAAATAGAAAAATTGTTGACCAGCAAAAAAACATATCTTCAGGCAGATCTGTTAAGTTTGGAAATGATGCAAGAGAGTTCTGCTCTTAGTGGGGCTAGCATTTAGATACAGCAGGAAGCATGGATCTTTTAAGCATTCCTTTATTCTCCTGAACTGATACAGATGGATACCAAACTGTTAACAATATCCACAAAGAATTGTCACCTAAACAGATTTCAAACATCTAAGCAAGAGCTGGAGTCCACATGCTAAGTGCCTCGATTGGCCAAATGCCAATGTATGCAATAGCTTTTTAATGAAAAATACTCCAAGAGTAGATATCAAGGTTGTAAAAATTCATAGAGTTCTGCTGTGGGAATAAACTGAGTTACAGCATCTTCTAATCTGTTCATGGTAGGAGAAAGGGAAAGTTAGATCAACAAAGCAAGAGCCAAATGGTTCTGTACATGTGATGTCTGACATATGCTGTGGTTTATTACTTAACACTTAATTCCATACCCTTTCCATCATCCTTCCTTCTTTATCACAATACCTATTAACTGCCCAATAACTTTACACTGTATCTCTTTATGTTTCCAAGCAAACTCATCTTTATTGTATCTGTGATTTTGTTGACATGGCACTCTCTCAACTGCTTTTGAAATCCAAAGCAACATCATGAAAAACAACCAACACCAGCCATTACAGGAAATTCAATCCAATATTCATGCATGAAATTAAGGTGGAGCAGCAAAGAGGCCAACAAATTGTCAATGCATGGTTCATCCTGACCATTTTCGCCACTGAGACAAGTTATAAGAACTAACCCCAGACCTTCATGACATCTAATTGCACTTAGAATATTATAAGAATGTTTAAGCAAACTGTTAACTCACAAAAGATTACAATGTTACTATCTCCCCAAGGTGGTGATTTGGTGAGCCACGAATTTCCAGCAGACTACCAGCATTTGCAGTTTCAAGTTGCCCTTTTAGGCTGTGAGCTGCCCATTATTAGTCCAAGTAAAGCAATCTTCCCTGAAGGTGGTAAATTGGAATCATATTGTTCTCTACTTGTTCCGACCGTTGATGATTTTTACATTGGTCCAGCCTTCGAGGAAATCTGAAAATGCAGGCATTGCTCCTTCCAAATGGCAGGACTCCCAGCCACTCTGGGTTGTTACAATGAGAAAGCCTGAACAATATCAAAAGGTCTGGTTTATCTGTCCTCTGTCCTGTCATAAATGTAATTTTCCAACAGACAAATGTGTATTGATTCTCACTGTTGAATGCTATCAGAATACATATTCCATTATGAAATGCCCACAAAATTTCAAATCAGAAGAAATGAAAATGTCACAACTTCCCATAACCATACCAGAGCCATTAATATTTAAAACATTGCAGTAAGCAAAAGCAGTTCTCGGTGAAATTACTGAGCCAGCCATATCATGTTTTATTAATTCACCCAGGCTGGTTAAAAAAAGACAATGAAACAGCCACTCTGGCTTCAACAAAAAACCTTCTTCTGATATCTCCCTTCAACTTCCCACCCATTACTTTAAAGCCATGCCCTCTTGTATTGAGCATTGGTGTAGAACGTAAATGTAGAACATAAATATAGAACATGTATAGATATAAATACATATCTGTATCTAATCCCATCAGCGTAACTTTTGATCACTTTCTCCCTCATGTATTATCTAATTTCCCTTTAAATACAACCATATTTTTTGCTTCCAAAGTCCCTATGCCGTGAATACCACGTTCCAACCACACCTAGGGCCAAGACATTCAGCCCCTCCATCCTGCTCTGCCATTCAACAAGTTCACAGCTGATCTGAGGAGACACAAGAGTTTTTTGATTTTCATCTACTTTTCTTCTGCTTATTTTACATTGAGGAGATGCCACATGAATGCAAACTGGAGACACCAGAGATGCAGATGCTGGGATCTGGAGCAACACACAAAATGCTGGAGGAACTCAGCGGGTCAGGCAGCATCCGTGGATGGTCGACATCTCAAGGTTTTCTACCCAGAGAGTGGGTGGGGCATGGAACGCGCTGCCTGGGGCGGTGGTGGAAGCAGGTACATTGGTCAAGTTCAAGAGATTACTAGATAAGCATATGGAGGAATTTAAAATAGAGTGATATGTGGGGGGAAGGGGGTTAGATAGTCTTAGGTGAGGTTTAAAGGTCAGCACAACATTGTGGGCCGAAGGGCCTGTATTCTGCTGTACTGTTCTGTGTTCTATAATCATTCCATGAGAGCTCCTGTTCTGGTTGGCTACTGGTTACTAGTGGTGTTCCGCAGGGGTCAGTGTTGGGGCCGCTTCTTTTTACTTTGTACATTAGTGATTTGGATTATGGAGTAAATAGTTTTGTGGCTAAGTTTGCAGACGACACCAAGATAGATGGAGGAGTAGGGAGTATTGAAGAAATAGGAAGGTTGCAGGAGAATGGGCAAAGAAATGGCAGATGAGATTCAACGTTGAGAAATGTGCCGTTGCACACTTTGCAAAAACAAATAAACTGGCAGATTATTATCTAGATGGGGAGAAAATTCAAAGTACAGAAGTACAAAGGGACTTAGGGGTACTCGTGCAGGATAGCCTAAAGGTTAACCACCAGGTCGGATTGGCAGGAAAGAAAGCGAATGCTATGTTAGCATTCATTTTGAGAGGTATAAAGTATAAAAGTAAGGAAGTGTTGATGAGGCTCTATGGGGCACTGGTGAGGCCTCATTTGGAATACTGTGCGCAGTTTTGGGCCCCTTATCTTAGGAAGGACGTACTGATGTTGGAGAGGGTTCAGAAAAGATTTACGAGGATGATTCCCGGAATGAAAGGGCTTACTTATGATGAGCGTTTGTCGGCTCTTGGACTGTACTCACTGGAGTACAGAAGAATGAGAGGGGACCTCATAGAAACATTTAGAATGTTGAAAGGACTGGACAGAGTAGATGTGGTTAAGCTGTTTCCCCTGGTGGGTGAGTCCAGGACTAGAGGGCACAATCTTAGAATTAGAGGGTACTGGTTTAAAACAGAAATGAGGAGAAATTTATTTAGCCAGAGGGTAGTGAAATTATGGAATTCTTTTCCATATACAGCTGTGGAGGCCTGATCATTGGGGGCATTTAAGGAGGAAATTGATAGGTATCTAATTAGTCAAGGTATCAAGGGATATGGGGATAAGGCCGGAAATTGGGGCTAGATAGGAATAGTATTAGTTTAGCTCATGGAACAGACTTGATGGGATGAATGGCCTACTTCTGCTCCTTTGTCTTGTGATCTTGTGATATGAACTGGGCAGCCCCTCTCAAATGTGCACCTTTGGTGTGTCTTGATGTTTCTCAAATATTAGTATAGGGGGTTCTTACTACTTTCAATGCATATCCTCATCTAACAATGGAACTTGTAATATTCTGCTTTACAAATACACTGAAGTTCACATTTCATTGCCACTAGTCTAGGACCAGATCCCAAATCAGCAGGTTATGGATTAAGGAGGGCATGATTGAGTATATGAGGGGAATAGATAGGATAGACTGCAGATATCCTTTTCCCTTTTCAGAAGTGAATAAAACTAGAGGACACAGATTTAGGGAAAGGTGTAAGAGATTAAGAGGTGAACTGAGGGGTACAATTGTTCACCCAGAGACTGGTAAGTACTTGGAATGCACTGCCAAAGAGAGTAGTGGAAGCAGAGTCACTGACAGCATTTAAGAAGCATCCAGATGAGCACTTTAACTGCCCAGGCATAAAAGACTACAGGCCAAATGCTGGAAGATGGAATTAATATGGAAGGGTGCCTGCTGGTTGGTGTAGACATGGTGGGAATCCTTCTGTGTTAATCCCATCCTCCATGCTGTATGATTCGAGCATCAAGCCAGAAACTTGAGTCATAAATTAGGGTACCCTTTTAGTACAGCTACTTTGCTTTGGATGAGACAGTAAACCCAAACCCCTCTTCCCAATCAGTGGACACAAAAGATCCCATGACACAGTTTGAAAGGGTAAGATCTTCAAATTCCATGGACAAAATCTATTCCTTAGTCAAAGTACTTCCCAGACTGAAGTATGATGGAATATATCAAGGTGCATCATCATATCTTTTTGAGATCATAATGGCAACTACTAGTCCAGCTAATGGGAAACTGAAGATTTGAAGCCTAAGGCCTATGCCATTGAACCCCGTAAAGAGAAAGAGAAATAAACTAGCGCAAAAAACATCAGCATTTTATGTAAACCATACATCTAAGTAGTGTCAGAAGTCCTTTTCTGTATACCCAGGAGGACAGACGAGGTCTTGCTTCAACATCTCAGTAGTAAGACAGCAGCACAGATAGTCCAGAGCTCTGCGCAGGTTTTTGTTCAAGACTCTGTATTGCAACCCATAACCTAACTCAATACAGGAAATGCTAGCCACTCTTCTTCCTAGGGTTGAGGATGACTCCAGTTACTAGAGATAATTGTGGCTCTGCTACAGGTGGGAAGGAAGGTCAACTTGATGGGTAATATGGGAAGTGGTGCACTCCTTTCACTGTTTTCTGTATGCTCCCGATGACAAGATTTGAGGTTCCCCATGCCAACCCAATGGTCTTTCATTTTGAGTGGTCAAGGGCCAGGGTTCTCATGAGCCAGTGAGGCTGCTACAATTTTTCCCAAGCAATGAGAGCATCCTTGAATCAGTTCCTCTGCCCTATTACCATAATGGAGCTTGGAAAAGAGTACAAACACAACAGTCTTTGAAGAGAATGCTGAGGCAGAAGATAGGATCACTATGACAGAAGGAAATACAGGCAATACTCAGCAACGTTGAGTAGGGAAGACTGGAATTCATGTTAAGTACAGACCTCATTTTACAATGATAGAATAATAGTCACAACACAGATGCAGGCCCTTCAGTCCACTGTTTATGCCAACCATCAAGCTCTCACTTACACTAACCCCATCTTCTTATCCCGAACCATACTGTCATCAACCCCCCCCAACCCCCACCCCTCCGATTCAGCTACACACCTATACACTAGGAACCATTTACAGTGGTCAATTAACGTACCAATCAGCACATCTTTGAGATGTGGCAGGAAATCAGAAAATTTAATGGACATGTGGACACTGAACTCCACCTTTCACTTTCTCTACCCAAGTGGGTGACTTTACATTTTCCACAATGTTTCGTCTGCCTTGTCCTTACACATGCATTTACCTGTCTATATCCCCACTGGTCCTTCTGCATTCTCCTCTCAGCTCTCACTGCCACCTAGTTTTATATCAGCACCAAATTTGGATATAATCCCATCACCCAAATCACTGATGTAAATTGCAAACATTTACATCAGTGATTTGGATGATGGGATTATATCCAAATTTATGAACAGCTGGGGATTCAGTACAACCTTTGTGATAGAGCCTCTCAGCGTCTCATCCGTAAAATCTGTTCCCAACCTCTTTTCTGATTTAACCAATCCTAAATCTGGGTCAATATATTCCCACAATAGCATTTGCTTACTTATTTTTCCATAAATACTTGTGTGATGTCTTACTGAAGGCCATCTGAAAGTCCAAATAAACCATGAACATTGGTTATCCCTTACTCTGCTAATTACAACTCAAGAATTGTCAAATATAATAACTTCATTTTCATAAATTCATGCTGATTTTGCCTAGCCTTAATTTGCCAAGTGTCCTGTTATCAGTCCCTTAACAACACATTCCAGCATTTTCCCTAACAGTGATGTCAGACTACCTGGTCTATTGTTCCTCAATTTTTCCCTCTCCTTTCCTAAAATAATGGGGTTACACTTAACACCCTCCAATCTGCGAGAGCCATACTAGAACCTGTGCAATTCTGGAAGTCACACAACCACCATCCCCATAGCTACTGTCTTTAAAACACTAGGATACTGATCATCATATCCTGGGTATTTGTTGGCTTTTGGTCTCATGCATGTCTCTTCTAATACTGATGACTTTCAGCTCCTCATTCCTTCCAGACCTGCAGTACTCCTTTATTTCAAAGAAACAATCATGAAGGATTGAGACAATTGATCGATGAAAGTGTCAAAAACCAGAGAGCACAGAAAGAAGGCAACTGGCAAATGAAACAAAAGTAATAGGAGGAGAAACATTTTTATGTTCTAAGTAGTTAGAAATTAGAATGGTGGGGATGTAGTGGAGATGGATTCAATTGCCATTCAAAAGGGAACTGGGCAAATATTTGAAAAGAAAGAAACTGCAGGACTATGGGAGAGGGTAGGGGAGATGGTTGAAGTACTCTTGCATAGAACCAGCAATGGACTGAATACTTTCATAACCTTTATGATTCAATCGACAGAGTAATCACATTCAGTACCAAAATGCAGTATGATTGTTGCCTGAAATAATGTTCAGAGAAAACACAGCACTACTGCAGTGTCTCTGCATTAACTCACTGTGAAAATAAAAGTAAATATTTATTCGGAAATAATTGTAATGATTTTATAACCATTGCCATCGACTGCTTATCACTCGCTACAGACAGGCTTTTGCATGATTGTATTCAGGTTAATTTGACACGGGGTTAAGTCAGCTGTATAGCCTTGTCTACTTTAAAAGAGTATGAACATCCAAACCAGGAAACTGGTAGCATTGGTGGCTCACTAAGGAAAACAGTGCTTCTACCAACATCTGCTCTAAATTTGTGAGTGTTCATAGTCCCAGTATAGTGGTTACTCCACTATACCTCCTGATTTACTCCATCTATTTAACACTGAGGTAGAACAAAAATAAGATAGAGTTACATTTACAATTTATCAGGGTTAAAGGTCACCATAAAGCAGTCAATAAAGAGCTCTTAGAAGAACTTTCACAGGAAAAGATTCCGTATGATTAGGAATAAATGATCACATTAGTGTGCAGAGCAAGTGGCTCAATGGTGAGAGGCCAAAATAGCTAATGATTTGATGCAGCGTGTATGAAATAAATAATTGCCATTTTATTAAAGCATAATAGGATTATAGTACTATATGACACTATAAATCTTGGCTAATATATGGATTTTAATTCCATAAAGAATAAATCCAGTACTTACTTCTAATGGTATTTCAACCAAAACATTGCATTTAAATCTCACCAGTCACCACACTGTGTGTGCACACAGTCACAAAATCCAAATATTACTTCTGTACTGAACAAATTCACTCTTTGGTAGATGATATGGTGGACTAAGATTTGCCAAAAGTCATGGGCTGCTACAGAAATGCTTTCCTTGGAAAAGCAAATCAGCCCTGGACGTTTGATTAGTAGCCTGATTTAAAAGTGCTGGTGCTCTGAGTCTCTCCACCCATGAGTGAGGTAAGGCTCTGTCAACAAGTGGTTAGTATACCAAGCCTGCCTAAGATTAATCTAAGTTAAAAGTGAGTGAGCAGGACAAGAGCTTTTGCCAACTCTGAGAGGGACTGCTGCTGTAATCAGTTGGCACTAGATTTAAAGCATAGCTGTTTCCAGGTAATCAGTAAACAGATGCAAGGACAGAGAGATGATTTACCTTCAGAGGCCAAGCTTTCTTCAGGATCCACCTGCTTTTTAAGTTTATTCCCCAGCATACCAATGCACCATTTGCATCTCCACATCACTAGGTGGTGCTGACCCTGGTCTTCCAGTCACCTGTCATTTTAATGTTTCATCCTACTCTGACCTCACTCAGTCTTTGCCTTTACACTGTTCCAATGAATCTCATCTTAAGCTGAGGATCAGTCTTTCATCTTCCAACGAGGCATAAGATTGAACAATAAATTCATCAGTCATACCAGTCTTGTATTTCATTTCAGGCATTTTAGTTTTTATTTTTTCTCTTCTTTTACTTCAGATTTCAGTCATTGCCTGCTACTTACAACCCCCAGACACACCTTTTGTTGTCCACTAGCTTTTATCACTCTTTTTCAGCCAGCTCTGCCACCATTGTGTCAGTCACCCTTTCCTGGTCTCCACTCTATCCCAGACCTTTCCTTTTGTTCTCTTTGCCACTTCATCCCTTCTTTTCTGTAAGTTAATTTTGATTAGTTTTTAATTTTTGCCAGTTTCAATGAATGGTCATCTATTTAATACATTAACTTTATTTTCCTCTCCACAGAGGGTGCCTAACCTGTCAAGTAATTCAAGCATTTTCTTTTTATTTCAGATTTTCAGCACCTGCAGGATTTTATTTTCAGATATTTACTTGACCAACAACAATATTAAAAAGATATTGAAAAATGGATAGATCTTCCATGGTTGATAAGAGAAAAGGATGCTCGGTAGCTGAATGGCCCTTTCTGGTCCTGACGTAATTAAACACACTGTTTCACAATCTTTGTATCTAATTTTGGATATATACTATCCAAACTCTTTAGTTTTAATCATCCATAAATAGATTTAAGCATGCTCACAGCCATCAGTGAATCAACTACAGTGCGAGTGAATAGCTGCCAACATTTAACATTGTGTGCAAAGGATACAGTACAATTGTTATGCTGTTCCTATACAACAATCTGACAAAGGCGAATCGTTAAAATGAACAACAATTCAAAGACTCTAACATACTTTTATAACTGAAAATACATGTTGCTCATCACAGCTATTTATTTTTTGGCAGAGACCTAAAAGTAACATTACAGAAATATTACATTGTCTAAGTGAACAGAGGCTCTGATATGAATCAACCCAATTCCACAGAATACCACTGACTCCATATGAAGGCATAGACATAAATCAAGCTCCCAGCTACAGTGGCCATTTGCAGCATTGAAATTTAGAAATCTCTTACAAACACTATGAGGAATATGAGGAAAACCATTAATTTACTTGATTCACTTCGCTCTCACTCATTTTTAGAAAAAGAGAATCATGAAAGCATTATTTCCTGCTTTCATCTTTTGCCAGTATAATAATTAGTTACTATCATAATTAAAATCAGCTGAATTCAGCACAAGTTGAAGCATCAACATTCTGCATTAAGGCAGAAAAAATGTTACTCCTTTCTCTTGACTACACTCCATTTATCTTTTCTCCCAGCTGTACCTTCATGATTATTGAGACTTGGTTTCTGGGCACAAAGTAACCACATTATCCACAACTGAGGCAAGTATTCTTAGTATGCAAACAGTAGTATCTTAACTGATTGCTGAATAATTGATATTGGCTTCTTTCTCCCAAGTCATTGTGTGATTTGTGCATCACCATTACGTGTTACTTATTCGGATATGAAATGATTCAGGAAGCACAAAACATATCCCACACAATGTGAAGATGTGGTAGCTAGGAAAGTATTCTTTTCCCTGCTATTCCTCCTTGCCTGGAGTACATTTCCATGGGCACTTGGAGTTGCAATCCGAAACAAAGCAAGTCATTTTAGAGGATGACCTAATTATCAGCTGATAGTGGCAGAAGAGATGCAAACTGCCCGTGAAATGATAGATCAGCAAGATGGCTGATGAAGGACTGGATTGACCATCTAGCACGCAAGGATCAAAGTTGTTAATGATTGACCATGATCCTGGAAAAGTGCAACAAGTCTAAAGCTAAAAATTTGAATGTTCACCATTAAAACTGGTTTCTATCTCCTCTACTCTTAAAACATCCACTTTTTCGAATCATAAGGTAAAGACATAGTCAGCTTGAACATTCCAACTAACAGTGAGCAAACTATGCATTTAAAAAAAATTATAGATTCGTTTCACAAGAAAACAAAGTTTAAAAGCAGCAGCAGTGCTTTCTATGTATTCATATACCAAGCCAGGGCTCTGTTTCCTCTTGATTTGCTAATGCACGCTTTATGCACTCATCAACTAAGACCATAAACAGCAGCATAATTGGAGCTGAAGAGTGAGAAAGGGCTATGTTTCAAAATTACTTCATTGGCCATGCAGCAACTTGAAAATTATTATGTTCAGAAAGATACTATGGAAATGTAAATCAGATTTCCTTTCAGGGAGGTTTGACATGGAATCTTCTTTATGTTTTACTGATATTCCTAAAACTCAACTACTATTTCAGTGTAGTTTTTTTTTGCATTCTAAAGTTTGAGACACCAGCATAGACAGCTTGACATCTTGTCTAACTACCACTTCTCAGAAGCAATCCCACAGGGTTCGATAGAAAACTGGCTGGTGTTTCACAAAATCACAGAAAGATTACAGCACTTGCCATTCAGTATATCAACTCTTTCTCCCCTTGTCCCTCCCCATAACCATGCGTCTTTTTCCCCTCTCAAGAATTCACCCAGATCTAGCTTTTGCCCCATTCTTGAGATTACATAAATTTGTTCCTCATTTCTGAAGAGCTACCACTCTTCTCAAGTGGTGTAATTTCCATTCCAGGCAACAACCCATAGGAGTGTCTGCCATCAAAGATTAATTTTTCATTTATGATGGATAAGACCCACTGTTCATTCACTAGTCATTATTTTATAAACCTCAAATTTTCCAAAGTCTACACTTCCCAAGATACCTCCTCAAATTGTAAAGAGATCTTAAACTCTGAATTGATCATGAAGACCCTCTCAATATCCCTCAGTGGGTAAAAGCAGCAAAACATTTTCACACTAAGAATTAACCAAGATATTCTGAAAAAACAAAGTGGCATGCTTTCTTTTAAAGTCAACTGCACTGTGAGCAAGCCTGCATTAGGAGATTCCCTTAAAAATAATGGCACAATAATTTATAAACAAAATCTCAAAATCAGGATCCAATATACAATTTTGAAAATGGGGTCCAATATTGTGGTGATTTTGTCCCTGCCCACAAACATTAGTTTAGCTCAAGATGGCAGTTTGCAAGGGCTCCCTTTGTGCATCAGTAGGTCGACTAGGTACAAATTATTAGAACACAATTAAGAGTCCAATAACTTCACTCAAAAAAAGCACTTTGAAAAAGTACTAGTGAATATTGTTCAGATAGACAGGAACAAGATATTGCAGGGAGCACAATTATTAATACTTTAAATGTGCAGGTTTGTTTCACTCTATATATGAAGAAATACCAAGAAAGAATATAGCATGTTTTAAAAATACTAAGGCATGTAAAGAAAATGGAGTCTCATCTCCATATGTTTAATAAGGGCATTTGAAGCTCAAGTTTGAGTGCCTGCTTTGCATTCAAAACACAAGTCCTCTGGAAAACCAACAATCTGCAGTTACAATAAGCATACGTAATGGTGAACAGAGACCAGTTCTGGAGCATTCCTCCAATTTTGGCTTCTGATATTCAGTGGTTCATCACTGATGCATGCCTTGACTTTAAGTTTTGAAATTCCCTTCCTAAACTCCTCTGCCTCTCTTACCTCTCCTTAACATTCCTTAAAACTCATGAAGCTTTTGATCAACTATCTTAATGGTTCCATGTGCCGCTGCTAAGTTGTTTTAGATCGTTCCTACGAACTACCTCGGGGCATTTTAAAGCCATGATAATACGTTGTTAGATGGAAAAACGGTACAAGGAAACTGTCAGTTTTAATGTAGGCTGGGTCAATGCCAATATACCACATACACCTAAATAATCACTGTAAGAACAATTAATTCAATATTGCCTCTTAAAAGTTTTACGAGAGGAATGCCAAACAACACTTGGTACTTCATAACTCATTATAGACAACTGAGTGCTATCCAATAGGAATCAAGGCATCACAAATTTAATGCTATGTAAAATATGAGAGAATAAGCTTTATTGGGCAAGTTACAGTAAGTGATTTTGATTCCACTCAGTTAACAGCTACAAAAGACCAATTTATATTCAAGATTAGTTTCATAGTAGTACTCTTAAATGAAAACCATTTCCTCTAAACTTACGATGAATCGCTTGGAAATCTATTATCACAACACAAAATCTGCAGCTCTCAAGCAAGCCAGAAACAACTTGTATTTACATTGCCTTTTAATCTCTTAATGTCTGTCTGAAGTCCTTATAAAGCATAGGTTCTGTAATGCTGGAAACTCAAGAGCCCATCATGCACAGCAAGTTTTCATAAAAACTAATTCAATGATAATGAGACAACTTTTTTTATACTGGTGAATATTCATCCATTAATCAGCAAGTCATTAGGAACAACTCCTCTGCCCTCCTTCGAAGTGGTGTCCTGGGTATTTTAATGTTCATCCAAAAGGGAAGCATAGTGTTAGTTCAATGTCTCATCCAAGGTTATATTTGGAATGGTGCAATATTTGAAATAAAAATCTGGGACACCAATCCATGAAGGGTGACCACATGGATAAAGCACTGGAAAACATTTGAACCATAAAACAAAAGCAAAGTACTGCAAATGTTGGAAATGTTAAAAACAAAATCAAAACATTCTAGAAACACTCAGGTCAGGCTGCATCTATAGAAAGGTGGTGGAGGTGTCAACATTTCGGGTTATTGAATTTGCATCAGAACTGAGACATCACTCATGAACTACTTGAGCCACTTAAGCATCTGCAGTTATTGAAGCTAACTACATGGAAATACAATAAATACTCAGATCAAACTCTGAGTGCTGCCATAGCCAGAGCAGTAATCTAGGTTAAATTCAGGCATATTGTCTCACAAAACTCTGATAAACAATTTCAGAATTTCAGAAATATAGAAAACTGGGACATTGGCTGGTTGCTAATCACGATATAAAAGACCACACTTTGATATCCAATCAGGCACACAGAGAAAGCTCTCAGCAGATGGTAATAGGCTAATTCCCAAACTAAAGGGCATACATATCGCTTGAATGACATTCCAGGCCACTGCAGTATGTTAATAGTAATTTAATTGAAAACTGAATGTTGTTCTCAAATAAAAATTAAGCCATAAAATAAATTCATGGTGCTAACTTTAACATGGAAATCCAGCTCGATTTGTTCCCAAGCCCATTATAATGAAAATGTCATTTGACAGATATTCAATTATTGCCCTTTACTTCTCACTGCTGGTCATCATTGTCCATGTATCCGAGACTCCTAAATGTTATTCAAGGAGTGAAATAAGTGAACCATTATGTTCATATTTCCATCACATGATACCACAGGATGCCAAAAGGGCAGCCTGTATGTATTAAATGGAGAAAAAAATATTTGGCTGGGTATATTTTACAAGGGAGTAATATAAGTAACATAATTTAGCTTAATTTAATTATGGCATAAAATGCTCAACCTTGACATTTATTGGAACTATTCCACTGCCTTTGAATACTAAGCAGCTAGTCACAGTGTCCCAGAACCAATTTGAGCTACCCCAATTACCACTGCAGCACTTTAATAATTCAACTTGCAGCTTCTATAAATTGGCGTTCCTTTGAATCTACTGCTGGATGTTCAAGACCTTGGTGTTCTAAGGGGCAGAAGAGATTCATAGCTTTCAAAATATCTCCTGTTTCAAGTAATACAGGCTGGTGGTAACTCTACAGGTTGATCTTCACTTATTCTTCCCCAGCACACCTTCATCTCAACACCAATCATTTAAAAAAAAATCACCTTGTTTCAGAGTCAAGTGCTGTATCTCTTCCTAGTTCTCTAACACTTGGGTTAATCCCATTGCTATTTGAAAAATATATCTCAAACATCTCGTTCACATTCCACATCAGACCTCAGCATGGAATAAACACGCACCTGCCAAGATGGACACTAATGTTTGTGTGGCAAGAATGGTCTGGCCTCGATATGCAAGCAGCGAGAGTCAGCTTCCAGGGTATTAATCTAATTACTTCTTGCATCAAAACTGGGAGTGCAGTTTATTAAATTTTGAAATAGTGACAGCAGCCACACTGGATTTGATGGAAGTTCCTCAATGGGGAAGATTTCCAGCAAAAACATGTTAAGCGGCACCTATCTCCCTCTTCAGGACAGCGGTAATATGTATCTACTTGTGCCAGCTGAGGACAACAGCAAGTGTGGACACTGCAGACAGACATGTTAAGTTAGGTGGACAAAGATGGAATATAAAAATGGGAAAAGAGATTGACCACTTTGGTATGAAGTATAGAACAGCAGAATATTGCTTGGTTGCAGAGAGACTACAGAATGCTCCTGTTCAGAGGGATCTGTCTGTCCTCATAGATGAAATACGAAATTAGCATAAGGGTACAGCAAGTAATTAAGAAGGTAAATGGAACATTGGCTTTATTACAGAGAGAAGGAACGCCTTGCTACAACTGTACAAGGCAATGGTGAGACCACAACTGCACTATTTTGGCTTCCATACTTCATTGGAAGCAATTTAGGAAAGATTGACTAGGTTGATTCCTGGATGAAGGGCTTGCCTTATGAAGAATGGTTGGGTCGATATTCTTTGGAGCTATGTAAAATGAGAAGTAATTGAAACACAAGATTCTAAAGGGACAGGGTAAAAACTGACGGGATGCTGCCCCCTCCGCATCCATGCCCCCCAAGGGAGAACATAGAACAAGGGAACATATTTTCAGAATAAGGTTAACTCATTTAAGACGGAGATCAGTTTTGTCACTTGGAGAGTTGTGAAAGTTCAGAATTCTCTATCCTAGAGAGCTGTGGAGGCAGAATGTATTCAAGGCTGAGACAGACATACTGGGGTCAAAAGGGGAGTTGCAAGTTATGGGGTAATGGACTGGAAAGTAAAGCTGAACCCATTGTTGGATTGCAGGATCCCAAGTCCAACTCCTGCTCCTAGTTCTAATGTTATTATTGGATGGTGCACCATCCACCATCTTGGCATATTAAAAATGCAAGAGAAAGGCTAACTTCCCATTCATTTAGTATTGCATATGGTACAGTTATCACGATTTAAGGGCTCATTAAAAACAATCAACCTTGAACAGACTTGCTGCTGCCTAAACAAAGTACATCCAATGTTTAAACCACTTTGAAAAGACTCTCTTCTCCCACAGGAATGGCTCTCATCCCTGCATTTCTGGTTTTTGTTCAGAATGAGGTGTGGGGGCAATATCAGGAAGCTCCTGAAATGTTTTGATGCTGTGATGAGGCACGCTTGATTCTGGTTGGCTTGTGAATGTGATTGAGTCAGTAATATCAGCAAGGTAATTAAGAATGTACTGAAAAGGCAGCAGAGAGAGAAAAACAGCTTTTAAAATAGATAATAGCTACTTGGTCACAGCAATACATGACACTTAATACACTGCTGGAACTTTCCCCAGAAAGATAACTGCTACTTTTTTTTTCAATGCCCCTCCATTATTTCATTTGACAGAAAATAAAAGCAGGAGCTTCTAAATTATATCCATAGCCTTTGTCTGTAGGCAACCTGCATATAATGCCAGTTCTTGATCAGTCCTGTCTCGACTGCATGGCTGAGTATTTGGAAAGGTAGTTATCCGGTGCTACAAGAGACAAAGAATGGGCTAAACTCTGCTGGTGAAGAGGCTACATGTCAAATGTCAACTACTTTTGTCTCTTCAGAGGCCGTCTGACCTGCTTGGCACATTATCTATGTTTTACACTTGCAACATGTCATTTCTGTCTCCGAGGTTGTTGGACTATTGAGAAATAAACCCTAAATGTGTGCGCAATCATATCTTGAGCGAGTAATGGGAAAATTACTCAGTTTTGTGGCCTGTACAGGGGCACTGGATAAAAAGCTCAGATTACCTTATAAACCAACCTTGCTGGCACTTGGGAGTAATGGAATTTCAGACACTGCTGGAGCTACTAAAACAACCCTCTGCTCCTTTCACTTGGTATTTACTCAAGGTACCAGGAGGCAATATACTCGCTTACTGTTTCAATTCCCCAACTTTTTAGTAAACTAGAAAGCTAAATATACTTTTCCTGAAGCACTCTGGTCAATTTCATCTACCCTACACTGACTTCAGAGTTAGTAAATGAATCTGAAAAATTGATTAACAATGCCAGAAGCTCGAAGAAATTAAAATGAAAACTGGAAATGTGGCCAAATAGAATGCTTTGGAAATTTCCATGCTATATATGGAAATAAGAGAAAGTATTTCGAGGCAACAATTGTGAGAGGTTACCAACAGTTGACAAACTAAATTTAAGGCTTAATGGCATGAAAACGGATTTTGACTGCAACATGAATGCAAGATATGCACTAAAGGTAGAAAAAAGGTAACTGAAGATAGCACATTGTACAGCTTGATATGATGCTCAGTCATAAAGATTCCAAAATGTTAACATACAAGTAAATGTTTTTGTTGATCTCCTGATGGAGAGGTCATTTCTGGATGTTTACCAACCAATTCAATGATATTCATTATGGGTTACCATTTGCCCAGATAAATCAAATGCAGATGTACACCTTTTGTCCGAGGAAGATGGTTGACCAGGCAAACAGAAGGAAGAATAAAGAATTCCCACTGGTGACATGATAATTCAAACTATTCCACACATCACACCTCATTCCCAGAATACCATTTCAAAAGTGATTCAACTGAACTTCTAATTGTTGTTGGGGTCACCACTTGGCCAGAGTTCTAAACTTCTTAACCTTTTCTCTAAATATCTTGCTGCTCTACTCCAATATCACATAGTAAATAAATATGCAAATAGGTCTATTAATCTGAGGAAAACAAGGTCTCAATTTAAAGTCTCATCCATAATACAGCCTTTTCAAAAGATGCAACACACCTATACCGGCACTATGGCCACATAACCAAGTCACATAGAAAATCATACATAAGGTCAGCCTCCGAGAATCAAAGGAGGGTAAAAACATTCAAAGAAGAATATATGTAACAAAATAATTTAGGAGAATGAATGCATCACTGGCTAGATTACCAGAATGAAGTAAAAACTACTGCAAAAATATTCCTATGCTCATAGCTTACAGTATCAAGTGTATAATACCTCAAAAAAAATCATGAACTAGACAGTAACAATGAAGTTATCTGTGACTGTAAGTGAACCTTTCCTACAGAGCAGCTGGAAATAACTATACTCAGAAAAAACTTTAAACATGTCCCAGACTACAGAAGAAGGGAATGATTCCCCTGAGGAAACTCCACAAAGACATTAACATGGATTGACCAATTTTATGGGTAAGCCCTTATTCCAGAGTTACATGATGGATTACAAATGCTATTTATTGGATAAACAAAATATCGCTACAGGACCCTGATCAGCAAATTAACGATTCCATTAACTGTCCAAGAAAAGTGCAAACCCACTGTCTTGCTATTGTACACCAGGTTTAATGTTATGCACCAAAATATTAAACTAATAAAAACTATTGTTACATTAGGTAACAAGGACATTTGAAGTTTTAGTACTTCATGCTAACTGAATCCCAATGGACTCAATCCAATTTGTTCCCCAATTCAACAGTTTTTCCTCCTGAGCCCTTGTTCAAGAATGAACCTTGAAATACCATGCAAAAGAAATCAAGCAACAAACTCTCTCTGCACTTAGATAACCCTGATGAAGTGAAATATCTTCGTCTGTATTCCATATGTGCAGTGGGTTTTGCCAAGGCCCTGACAGATTTCTGCAAGGAGGGCAATTCTTGGCCCAGCTCACCACAATCCCAGCTGGACCCACACCACCTCCTGATGAATTTATAAATGAAGGCATCTTAATACAGCAGTGCCAAATGCCATATTTCCACTCGTCTGCTCAACCAGCCTCAGATTTATTGGAAAGATATAAAAACTATTTTGCCAAATATTATACTGGGTCAAGGGAAGACTGTGAGCATTGGAAACAAAATACATTTTCCACTTGGATAAAACTCTGCCAGGAAGTATTCTCAAGGTCAAAGTTTCCTTTACTTGAGGCCCACAATAAACCTGGTGTCTACTCATAAACCACTCCTCGTCATCAATATATCAGTGTCAATCATTTTCATGTCTATTCCTGTCATACCTATGACCAGAGTGGCAACCTGTAGCAAATGACAATCCGTTTGGTGTCATTCACTAATGTCTATTTGAAGCTGCCAGTAAAACCCCAAGATGACAAACTGACTCCTTTGCTTAGCTGATGAAGATTTAAACTCGCATTGAGAAAAAAATCCTGGATGAGAGTTTCAAAAGCAAGGAAGGCACCCATCTATACCAGAAAGGATAAGTTGTAGAAATTAAGAATGTTGTTCAAAAACTCAATACATGAATCAATTTAACAGTGAAGTCACAGTTACTGCTGATGTACCATAAAAACACACTGATTCTTAATACCAATCATTTCAACACTATCTTCAGATAATGGAGCCAGCATCAAAACACTGACATCTGGAATGAAGATGATTTGTACTATATTTTTCCTTATTTATTCTCAAAATTAAACTGCACCTCTGACAAACAATGCTGTTCAGTGGTAAGCGTTGAATTATTATGGTTTGGATCAGAAGATTCATCAAAACAAATACTGGGTCATAGTGGCAAGTTTCTTGTAAAAACAGTAAAATATTGCTAAATTATCTCAAAAGGTTGATATTAAAACTGACCTCAGGTAGATCAGTCAGGGGAAGACAACTTTCCTTAAGTGCTTTGTGAATAACTATATTTGAAACAGCCTCAGAATAAACTTTCAGGATGCATAAAACTAGTATCAATGCACAGCAGCATTAAAACACAGCCCACTGGTCCCATTTGGGCATATCGGTTTTACTCATTTCCCCACCAGATTGTAGGCTTCATCTCCCAGAAGAAAACTCCCATGGTGGGTATATGGAATGAGCCAACAGAGGAGGCAGTAGAGATGGACACAATTACAATGTTTAAAAGACATTTGGACAGGTCCATGGATAGGAAAGGTTTACAGGGATATGAGCTATATGCAGGCAAATGGGATTAGCTTAGATAAGCATCTTGGTCACGATGGACAAGCTGGGCTGAAGAACCCATTTCCATGGCTGTATAACTCTATGACAAAACTCCTACTAAGTCATTGACAACTTTCAAGCATTCAAGGTTTGCCCTCTGGTCTAATAATTGTGCGCAAGAAAAGATTCACATCCAAATTCCCTTTACTATTTTTACAGCCTTTGTACAGAGTTTGCACTTTCTCCCCTTTGACCCGATTTTATCCACAAGGTATCATTCTGAGAATCAATCTAGAGTGTCTTGATAACATGATTCTGCACCTGGAATTAACTCCTTCAAGCTTAATGCCACAACACTAGTCATAACCAGAAAACACAAAGAACACCTCAAGTACTTGAGGTGACAGCAGGTTGTGAATGCCATTTATATTTTCTCTTCTAGAAACTCAGTAAGAAGCAATGTACGTAACATTGTCACTTTGTTTGGGTCACGAGTTACCTTGACTGCAGAGTTTGTCTGGCTGGAATTACAGCCCCAACTCTGTTTGTTGGACTGTCTTCAAAATATCTCAAGTGCCAATGAACAAAGCAAGCTTAGTCACTTGTGTTTCACTTCCATTAAACTCTTTTAGGAAAACAAAATGCTCTCAACAATCCATAAACTGAGCACTTTGAATGCATCAAAAGCAGTAAACCGCTTTCAAAATTACCGGCATTACCATTGTTTTGTGATGTATTGATTGCAATTTTATTCGGTCAATGACAAGTCATAATTGTAACAGGAGGTTGCAGCACTTGGAGAAATGGGAACTGGTCTTCCATTTGTCAAGCTCAATGGCATTATGAAGTATATTGTCTCAGTAGATTCTACGTCACCTTAACAGCACCCGAACCTGGGGTAGTTGACAGAGGTCGACAACCACCACCAACGTTATTAAGGAACACATACACGGTTGTTATATTGGCAATGCCTGTGTTACGGGGTGGGCAGGAGGGTGCAGGTGCATTCCTAGAAAATGGCCTGTACTGTAATTTTCTGTAACACTGCTTTATCTGTGCCTGCTTCAAAAAAAATGTTTAAAAAAATAAATTGTGTTGATTTACTTACTTTTTAATTTCATATAAATTTTGAAAAGAGAGGATTTTATTGTGGCTCAAATTTTTGGACAATGATTTATGAATTTTGTGAGGGTGAATTTCCATCACCCAAACAGCCTTAACGCGGGGGTCGCCTACACCAAGATTTCCTTTATATGGTACACGTAGTCCATCTTTGATGAATTTTACCAGAATCCACTATATTCCAAAGTTCAGCAACTCCTACACACATTAGTTGCCTTTAATGAGGCTGAAGGTAGGTCAATAGCACAGGGGAGTGCCAAAAGCAGGACAACAGGAGAGGAAAAGGTAGCATGGCAGGGGTGGGGAATACTGTGCAAAAAGATTGACATCAGAACAGAATGGAGATGAGAGGAGAACTGAACATCTCATGTAGCTGGAAGAGGAAATGAAGTGAGTGTGAATCTAGATGCTGTGATGCATATTGGAACCAGCAATGTAGGCTGAGCAAGGAGTTAGACCCTGCCAAGAGTGTTCAGGAAGCCAGGGTCAAAGCAAAAACGCAGGATCTCATGGGAATGGATCTTTGGATTAACTGTGCTATATTGTCAAAAGTATTAAGGTTAAATGTGTGGCTGAAATGATTGTGTCTGAAATATTGGTTTAGCTTCATGGGGCGGTGACATTAGATCTGGAGAAAGAGCACTATCTTGCAAGAAAGGGCTTCACTTAAACTGGGCTGGGATCAGTGACCTGAGATATCATATAACTAGGACAGTAAACAGGACAAACTGATAAAAGTAGTGCTTGGTTAGGGGGTTAATACAAAAGTAAAAAGAGAAAAGTCAAGGAAATATGAAATAAGAGCATGCCTAAAAGTTCATCCCCAATCTGCTAATGGAATGAACTTTCGAGGCAGAGTACAACATGCTGATACTACTGTATCATGAAAGAGGCAGAGGGTGAAGCAAGGGTAAGAACACATTAGGGCCTAAAGTCTCCTTGGGGAAAATAGAAACTAGTTAAAACTAACATGATTACATCAGAATGAAATATTCAAAGCAAAATAGATTAATTCATAGCACTAATGGAAATGATCTTTAAAAAAAAGGAGACATAGTTGCAATAAGACAGGGCAATAAAAATCTTTCAATTAAAAAAATCCCAAGAAAGGTTGATTATACTATTTATTTATGATTTAGTTAAGTCCAAATCCAAAACAGCAAATTTTGTAGGTGCAAGGGATGAGATGGGCAAGATGGTTTGAGAAACTAGATTAAAAGATAGATTAGAGATTTAAGAAGATAATTCATAATCTGCAAAAAAATACACACTTCCCTAAGAAATAAAGATGGAAAATATGGTCCATTTGTGGCTAACCAGATTAGATTAAATGAAGAGTCCCATAACGCCGCCAAAAAGACTGCGCAAGCTTAGAGTGGAAGAGTTTAAGAATCCTCCAAGGCATGGCCCAGAGATTAATAGAAAGAAACTTGATTGAGGCTAAATTAATAAGAGACACAAAAAGCAGATGGTAAAATCTCCTCTAGGCATGTGAAAAAAAAGAGGAAAGTGAAAGTAAATACAGGTCCCTTACAGGTCGAGACAGAAGAAATTATAATGGGGGAGAAAGGAAATGGGAAAGATAATAATTCAATTTTGCATTTGCGTTCACATATGGAGAGTAGATATTTCTAAAATAGGAGGGAGCTTAAAGAAAATATTAGAAAAAAAACTAAAAAAAAACACATTGAACTTATGTCAACAAAGCCCTTTCATCAAATGCCATGCATCCAAGTCTTAAAGAGGCAGTGACTCTGATTGTGGATACAATGGCTGCAATACTACATTTTAGAATAGTTCCTTGCAAAATGGAAGGCAAGAAACATAATCTTATGATTTAAGGAGACAGCGAGATTTCCAGGACAATTAACTTCATTAGTAGCAGGGAAAATGCTGGGATTTTGTATCAGAATCGTGGTACAAGAGCTATGTCAATCTAGTTTTGTTATACAACCCTCACACATCAAATATAGAAGCATTCTTTTCAATGTTGCTTTACCAGAAGGAAATGCAATAATCTTATATTGTAATACCATTTACAAAAATAATTGAAGGAACTTGTTTATATCCTATGAACCTAAATAGCTCAGTCATCTCAGCATCCTTAAAGATGCTGATTACCAGTCTAATTTACATTGGGAAAAATTTAGAAGCCCTTCAAAACTTGGATGAAGCTGTGAAGAACTCCTTCTGAATGAAGGACTGCACACTGTCTAGCTTGGTTGAAATGCATGCTTTGCACTCAATTCCAGCCAATGCAAATACAGCCAAAATTTTGGGACAGGCAAGTAAAGGAAAGCTGGAGGTGTAGGACATAGAACAGTACAGCACAGGAGCAGGCCCTTCAGCCCACAATGTCTGCAACAGACATGATGTCGAATTAAACTCTATCTCTTCTGCCTGTACATGATCCGTATCCCTCCATTCCCTATATATTCATTTGTCTATCCAACAGCCTCTTAAATGCCACTATGGTATCTATCACTACCCCTGGCAGCCCATTCCAGACACCTACCACCTTGTGTAAAAAAATTTGCCCCGCACATCTCCTTTTAACTTTCCCCTTCTCACCTTCAATGCATGTCCTCTAGTATTTGCCATTTCTACACTGGGATAAGGATTCTGATTGTCCATCCTAGCTACAGGGCTCACAATTTTATGAACTTCTATTAGATCTCCCCTCAGCTTCCAACACTCCAGAGAAAACAACCCAAGTTTGTCCAACCTCTCCTTATAGCTCATACCCTCTAATCCAGGCAGCATCCTGGTAAATCTCCACCAGGAGATTGCACCCTTTCCAAAGACTTCACATCCTTTTAATGTTAATGCTTTTCCTAAATGTCAACAATCCCAAAAGCACTCTTGAAAACCAACAGGCTCACTCATTCACGTGATGCATTCTTTATATCTGAAATGAAACAGAATTCTTTAAAAGATTTTGAACTACTTGTGTCAGTGCTTGTGGCTAAGGATAACCGCGTGGAATTAATAGTGCAACAACTTTTGAAAAACTCACCGATTCACACTCTCTTAGTTTCTTCTGAGCACCATCGAAATCAAAATTTACATACAGGCACTCCACAAATTCAGTGATGGGGTCTTTGTACGTGTAAGATTCCTGCAACAATCATCAAGAAATAAAATCACTGAAGTGGCACTTAAGCAGTATAAATTAATCATGAGATTCTGTAGATTTACACATCACTACCATATGGGTTTCTTAGCAGACTTTGGACTAATTTCAAACTAAAGGACAGTGCAGAGAGAGATGGCATGACACACCTTTACATGGTACAAGGTTCTTCCAGCACGATCAATTTCTTTTCAGAGCCATTAAGGACAAGAAAAATCAATTGTTCTAGTTCACATGAAACCTATTCCAGGATTATTTAGCTGGCTGTTCATACAGTAAAAGCTCACACCAAGTTAATTGTTGGCTATTAAAATATTAATAACCCAGACTGCAAAAACAGTTTGAGGATCAGCACAGTTAAGTATAGAAAGATACTAATTATTTTTATTTTCCAAACCATCAGCCCACAATAGTAACCCCAAAGCGTGAATTTTGTTTCTGTATGCAACATCCTTCTACACAAGTTTTGTCACAAATACTTCAAATCTTGCAAATTAAAAAAAAATGGAATATTGGTTCTTCAAACTCAACCTTCTGTGGATTCCTGTTACCTTTACAAGTTTGGTCAATGGGTAGCACATACTTATATGACAAAAGATTCAATGATCCATCTGTGCTAAGCCAGCGAGTTCAGCAATGGCCTATTGTCTGGGCAGGAAGGGGAAACTGTTGTTGCTCCCATTCCAATGAGACATATAAGAGTCTGGATATCAGTACTGAGACCACTAACTCTGGGTGAACGTAATCACTCTCTGGGCCTACCCATGAGTAATGGATAGGGAACAGAGCATGCCCGCTGCCTTCCAGGGAGTTAAAGTCATAACAGAACACCTGGCAACAGGAGAAATAAGTCAATCATTTGTGATGTGGAGGATTAAATACATTCATTGGCTGCCCAGTGGGGTGAATGGCTTGGTTTTACGCTCTATGATTCTGTGCAGTGTGATTTCAGGAGGAAAGTGCAAAGTTAGTTTGCAGCATTAATGCAAAAAAATGTCCATTTGTGAAACAAGAACATCAGCTTGATCACTTGAGACAGATGGAACTAGATTGACCAAATCATCAGATAGACTGTTGTTACTCAATGACATTTATCCTCTAGCAGTGTCAAGTTCTCATTCGTTACCATCATTCAGCTTGCTAGCTACATCAAAAATCACAGGAATAAGATAGGATAATCCAAAATAAAAAGGGCTAAAAGCAATAGTATCTTAAATACAGACTCAATATTGTAGATCAAATGAAAATCCACTCCTTACTCTTGAACAAAGTGCATCATAAGCCCAGCAGGTGCAATACACTTCACTGTATTGACAAAATCAAGTACACACTACACCCCCACAAAAAGAAGCCAGCTGATCAGTTCTCTACATAATCATAAAGCACAACTTTGACTAGAAATCTAGCCATGCTACATTACAGAGCTACCTCTGTTGCAGTTCTCCATTTCGTCTTCTTCTTACCAGTTTTCACTTATAGTGCTGTAACCTGGGATTCTGCCATCTGATTCAGGTACAGAAATGATCATCACATGCTGAGCTGAAGTAATTGGAGCCAACACTAAATCACTAGAAATCTGACTGAATAACCAGCCATTCAAGGGGGTTTTTTTTGGGTTTAAATCTTAGCAGAGTCCTTTGAACAAAAGAGTGCTATTTGGCCATGGTAGACCCAATGAAATCCTCAATGAACAAATATTCCAATGGTGGGAGTAAGAATTAGGATGCTGTACAGAATAGGAGCACAGCAACAGGAATTATTTCAGTGCAAGGATCTTGGCTGTCCCTGTATGTGAATCTTTCAGAACTAAAACTAATTTGCAGTACAATGGAAACATTTACTTGTCCATATATCAGAAACAACTTCTTTTCCCTCAAGGGGCAACTATTATTATTCAGGAACCTCCTAGTCAACATTTCTATGCTTCAACTTAATAATGACTTCCAACTAAGGACATCTCCATCAATCAACCCATGACAGTTGCACCTGTCTGCAACAGCACTGGTAGACTCATGGAGACAAAGTTATGAATTCACACTGAAGACACCCTCTATCACATTGCACGGGCACTATCTACAAAATGCACTGCATTAACTTGCCTAGGCTACTCTGACAGCACCTTTCAAATCCACCATATCTACCATTAAGGACAAGATTAGCAGGTACAGGGGACACTGACACCTTGAGGTTCCCCTTCAGCTTGTGCACAATCCTAACTTCAAAATATATTGCTGCTTTTTCCCCCCAGTCACTGGGTCAAAATCATGGAACTCTCTCCCCAGCAGCACTGTGGAAATAGCTTCACTAGAAGAACTGCAGCAGTGTGAGGCAGTGGCACAACCCCACCTTTTCAGGAACAAACCAGATGCTTGCACTGCCAACCTTGCCCAGGTCCCAAATCCCATACAAAAAAAAGCCCATCAAATTCAAACTCAGAGTGACACCTGGACTCTGAGAAAATTTGTCAGGCTTGCCAGAATAAGGATAAATAAATACACTCTCTCTTTGGAGCTTTTATTAAAGAGCATAGAAACACCCATGAAAGATTAAATTTAAATTCATGCAAATGAGTAGGAATTTTCCCATGAGATTTGTCAATTTATGTTTGTAATGTACTGTGCTGCTGTTGCAAAAAACTAATTTTCATGGCATTTATACCTTGAGAATGTCTGCCCATGACAATAAACTTGAACACCTTCAGAACTCAAGATTAATGCACAAAGATGCAAATTTGTTTGAGCATCTCCGGGAAGACAAGGGAGAACCATGTTGTGTTCTGACGGAATTTCTGATTTTTGCACAACCACTTGCTGAGATGTGACAAATATAAAGGAGAAGCCAAAATATTCAGAGCGAACTAGAACTGAATGAACATATATTCTATATGAAGAATACTTCAGAATGAGAATTCATCAAGTGTTATCTTCTTCCTTACATCTCCGAAAATAGTTTGAATAGGAATCCTCACCAGCCAAGGTCAACTGCTGGGTCTCCAGTGCAACTGTAATTTCTACCCCTGGTTCTGAGCCAAATGGCACAATACCAAGTGTACACCAGCTTTAGTCAGTACCAGTATCGTACCAGAGTGGGGCTGTGTAATGATTCCTCCTGGAAAAGCCTCCATTATCTGGCACTCCAAGGTCACTGAATCATTTAGGCTGCTCAACAACCAAATGGCAGTAGTTTTAGCAAGTTCTGATGAATTCTGCCTCTTTCCCTTCACAATGAGTGTTATCATACTTGGCTGTTTTATCTAAGTTCTTGGAAGCTGTTTAGAGCTTTTCTTTAAAAAAAAAGCAGGCAAACCATGGCAAAAGGAGAACTTGTCAACATTATCCCCAGATCAGTTAGGCTGCATACTAATCCCTTAAATGCTACTTGATGGCATCCACTATATGTGGCTTGCAGATCATTGGAGCTATTAAATGGTGGTCACCCCAGAAATCATTATGGATCTGCACCAGAAGAGGATTTAACCAAAAACAAAGGCAAAACTGGGAGAAGTACATCAGAGGGAACTCGAAGGAGGAAATGTTGGGATAGCATGCCATGCTGATGAATTCCCAGAAATGAAAATCCAGCCAAGAGTAACTATAATGGCAAAATTTTACAAAATTTAATCTTTGCACTGGGCAAGGCTATCAGGAAGTGTAAATAAAAGACTAAGTAGTCAATTGGCTGGGTCATTTTTTTAAAAATTGATAACTTTCATACCAAGCTTTATTGATTTCCAAAAAACAAGGCAGGACAGAACAGGGAAATGCAGGAATGTACCCATTGGAATGTACAGGAGTGGTATGAATTCAGTGACAGCCATAAAATCAATGTAAAAAAAAATAAAAATGGGATAGTGATTATCAACGCCACTACTTCAAGACAGATGAGTAATAAATCCTGACCATGCCAGTAATGGCCACTACCAGAAATAACTATCAAAAGATTCTGGAGAAAGAGGTTTGAACCAATTTGTCAAACTATTCCCTTTCATGAAGGGAAGATCCTGCTTGACCAACCTATTGGAGTTTTTTTTGAGGATACCTCAGGTAGGCTGGATAAGGGATAGGCTGTGGATGGTGGATATTGTGTATTTAGACTTTCAAAAGGCCTTCGACAAGGTGCCGCACAAGAGGCTGCTTAATAAGATGAGATCTCATGGAATTACAGGTAGGATATTAGAATGGGTGGAGCATTGGCTGGTAGGCAGAAAGCAAAGGGCGGGAATAAAGGGATCCTGTTCTGGTTGGCTACCGGTTACTAGTGGTGTTCCACAGGGGTCGGTGTTGGGGCCGCTTCTTTTTACTTTGTACATTAATGATTTGGATTATGGAGTAAATGGTTTTGTGGCTAAATTTGCGGACGACACCAAGGTAGGTGGAGGAGTAGGGAGTATTGAAGAAATAGGAAGGTTGCAGAGAGACTTAGATAGTTTAGGAGAATGGGCAAAGAAATGGCAGACGAGATTCAATGTTGAGAAATGTGCTGTTGTACACTTTGGAAAAAGAAATAAACGGGCAGATTATTATCTAAATGGGGAGAAAATTCAAAGTACAGAAGTACAAAGGGACTTGGTGGTACTCGTGCAGGATAGCCTAAAGGTTAGCCACCAGGTCGGATCGGTGGTAAAGAAAGCGAATGCTATGTTAGCATTCATTTCGAGAGGTATAGTGTATAAAAGTAGGGAAGTGTTGATGAGGCTCTATGGAGCACTGGTGAGGCCTCATTTGGAATACTGTGCGCAGTTTTAGACCCCACATCTTAGGAAGGATGTGCTGATGTTGGAGAGGGTTCAGAAGAGATTTATGAGGATTATTCCCAGAATGAAAGGGCTTACTTATGATGAGCGTTTGTTGACTCTTGGATTGTACTCACTGGAGTACAGAAGAATGAGAGGGGACCACATAGAAACATTTAGAATGTTGAAAGGACTGGACAGAGTATATGTGGCTGAGCTGTTTCCCTTGGTGGGTGAGTCCAGGACCAGAGGGCACAGTCTTAGAATTAGAGGGTACCGGTTTAAGACAGAGATGAGGAGAAATTTCTTTAGCCAGAGGGTAGTGAATTTATGGAATTCTTTGCCACTTACAGCAGTGGAAGCCTGATCATTGAAGGCATTTAAGGAGGAGATAGATAGGTGTCTGATTAGTCAAGGTATCAAGGGATACGGGGATAAGGCCGGAAATTGGGGCTAGAAAGGAATAGTTTTTTTTCTCTTTTTCTTTTTTTCCTTTTTTCTTTTTTTTCCCCTTTTCTTTTTTCCCTTTCTTTTCCTTTAGCTCATGGAGCAGACTCAATGGGCCGAATGGCCTATTTCTGCTCCTTTGTCTTGTGATCTTGTGAAATACATGACAGCTCTTCAGTTACTGAGTACCTCCAGTATTTTGTGTTTTTATTTCAGATTTCCACCCTCTGCAGGATTTTGCATTTGAAACATAAATGTCTTCCCCCCAACCCCCACCCACAAAATCCAGGGCATAACAAGCAGAAGAATTCAAAGCAGTTACAGATGAGCTCAAATTTAGTGGAAATATCTGCCAAACTTGGCTGCAACCTTACATTTCTTGTTTCAGCCCACCCTTGGCATTGAAAGCATTCTTTTCCACTTTCTACTAACCCATCTGTAAATCTGCCATTTCCTTCATTGCCCAAAAGGCTCGAACTTTATAAAGCTGTTCAAGTTATTTTCTTTTCTAAAAAAAGTCTTCAGCACCTGGCATCTATATTTAATGCGGAGAATAAGCCCATGGCACTACACTACACTACACAGCACTATATAAGACCAAAACAAAAACTAATAAATTAATGGGAGCAACATTTGAATATTCAACCAAATTCTTGGTTAGGACAAGGGAGTGGGTTCAGGGTGGGACTGGTGGTGGTTTGAGGAAGATCTCACAAGCACCTCTAACATGTTACAAATAAAAACAGAAAATCATTGTAGAAAGCTGAGTGAACACTACAGGTTAATGAGCAGGTGGAGGAACAAAACACAGCTTGGGTGATCGCTTTGCAGAACATCTTCATTCAGTATGCAAGGATGACCCTGTACTTTCAGTTACCTGTCACTTGAATTTTCCATTCCACTCCCATCTTTACCTCTGTGCATTTGAGCTCCTACATTGATCCAACAAAACTCAGGAAACAGCATCTCATGTCCGAGCACGCTACAACCCACTGAACAACAGTGAATTTAGATAACCTGGCTTTCCAGTTTGTATCAGAACTGGCTCATTCTGATGAAAGGTCACCAATCTGTTCATTTCTTTCTCCCCACAGATGCTGGTTGACCTGCCAAATACTTCCAGCATTCTCTTTTATTTCACTCATCCAGCAAATGCTGTAATCTGTATCTCAGTTCCACTACTGTTTTTTCCTTCCTTCTCTCTCTTCTGTTCTCATTCATCCACTATTTACATTGCTCAGACAGGTTAACTGTGATTAATAAGCTTTCACTACGGTGTCTCAACCATCACCACCACTTGTGTCATTTTGCCCTCCTCAGTCTCCATGCTGTCACACTGTTCCCTTTGTTCACTCCATTCTGCCACTTCTCTGCAATTTAAAACATGCCCGTTTTCTAACACTTCCTTGTTCGGATTAAAAGTATCAACCTGAAATATTAACTTTGTTTCTCTTTCTACAGATGCTGTCTGACCTGTTGAATATCTTTAATTTCAGATTTCCAACATCTATACTTTTGTTTTTCTATCACTTTACAGTCTATTTTACTAGGTTTTTAAAAATATCATGGATATAACTAAGTAGACTGAATCTGTGTTTATTCAGTTTGAAGAATGCTTCAGAATGAACTTGCTTCAAGTGTTGACAATGTGCAAAGGCAGAAATGTGTTTTGAGTACAGAAATGTCAGTGACATTAGCTATGGTATAGGAAGGCAGAAAAAAGCGATGCTGGAATTGGCCAAAAATGGGAAGATTCAAACATGATGAAAAAAAGTATCGCTTCATGGAGGGTGATCTGCCTTTGGAATGGTTTCCTGAGGGAAGTTATAAGATCAGTATGCAACTTGAATCTCCTTAAAGCCATATTTAACCAGTACCTTGGAGAAATTCACTGTCCACTTTTACCATTAAGATCTCAGAATGATGGACAAGCGTAGAGGCTGTTGATGCTAACTAAATTCAATACTATAAATGATTTGAAATATAGCACATGAAGTGGTTACTTTTCAGTGGGTGTCTGTGGGAATTTTGCTGATCGCCAGCAGTTAAAAATTACATTCTTTTGCTGCAGATTAACATGTTGTCACATGTTCTACATTCTACATAATTAATACATCTGTGGGGCGACATCCGTGGAGAAAAACAGATGATCCATGTTTCAGGTCAGGACTCTTCTTCAGGACTGAAGATAGGAAAAGGGGAAGCCCAATATATAGTGTTAAAAACTGAGCAGTGATAGGTGGACAAAAGAGGGGAGGAGGGGGGAGGGCACAAGGTATGATAGGTAGATGGAGGTAAGAGGCAGATGTGGGGGAGGAGGGGAGAGCAGATCCACTAGGGGATGTGTCCAAAGTATGGAGGCAGGTGTCCCATGGGGGGGGGTGGGGGGGGGAGGGGGGAGGAGAGAAAAAAAATAGGCGTGGTGAAAAAAGAAAGATAGGCTAGGAAACATTTCTTGAACAGTGAATTCTCCCACTTTAAGTAAACCAAAAATCTCCCCCACCCCCATGCCTCTTCTTTTCTTCCCCTTCCTAGCCTATCTTTTTTCTCCTCGCCTATTTTTCCTTTTCTTTTCCTCCCGTCCCCCATGGGGCACTTGCCTCCATACCTTTGACCCATCCCCTGGTGGATCTGCTCTCCCCTCCTCCCCCGCATCTGCCTATCACCATTTCTTATCTGCATCTACCTACACCACCTTGTGCCCACCCCGCCTTCCCTCTTTCATCTACCTATCACTGTTCTGTTTCTCCCCCCCTAAACATTTGGCTTCCCTTTTCCTATCTTCAGTCCTGAAGAAGGGTCCTGACCCAAAACATTGACCATTTGTTTTTCTCCACGGATGCTGCCTGGCCTGCTGAGTTCCTCCAACATCTTGTTTTTTTTTCCAATCTAGATTCCAGCATCTGCAGTCCCTTGTTTCTCTATACTATATCCAGTCCACTTATATTTGAACCAAGGTCTTTGTCCCCTTCTTTACTGTTTGCCAAATAATAGAATTGTTACAGCATAGTAAAACAACAGAGCTCATGGAATATATATTGGCTTTCTGTAAGAGTAGTTAGCCCATTTCCTGGCTCTTTCACCACAGCCTCGCAAATCATTGCTCCTTGAGTATGCAATATGTCCCTTTTCTTCTGCCACCGAAGGCTCTGGCTCAGGAGAGACTGCAGGTCCAGAAGTGGGAGCACACTCAAGGAGTCATCCTTCGTATAGGAGGGTGGGCAGCAGTTAGCTGAAAGGTAGCTGAAAATACAAACATAAATCTGGACAGCTCAGAGTTACGTGCCAGATCATAACTGGCAACAGAGTCAGATAGACCAAGTAACACTCTTCGATGTTTAATAGGCCCCAAAGGATTAGATTTCCATCAATACTTACTGCAGAAAATGAGATCATGGTTCACATTTTACAATACAATAAGTCAGATGATTGTTGAGCACTGTACTTTCTAAGTGCACTTTAAAGATTAGAAAACTGCATATACAAGCATGAGCATATGTTATCATCAAAGAAAACTAGCCATCCAAAAAACACCAACTTCTATAAAGACTTGATGATGTAGTTTGCTGCAAAGTACAATTTATCTTTCAGCTTTCCTTCAGAATAAAAATTAAGAAGGGCATAATGTAACAAGTAAAAAGTAAACTGCTAGAATAATGGCGATGAGGGTACACGTATCCTCCCTATTATGCAGGAAAGTACAAAACTCAAACTCAGCACCATCCAGCTCCAAACAGGCCACTTGACTGGCACCACATCCACCACTCCAAACATTAATTTCCTCCATCACCATCACTGCAGTGTGTACCGTTTGTAAAATGCAGTTACAAGTTATTCTGAAAGCACCTCCCAAATACGCAACATCTACCATGAAGGAAGGCAAGGGCTTAAGGTAAGTGGAAGCAATGCCATCTATATATTCCCTGTCATGTTGGACACCATCCTGACCTGAAAATATATCACCGTTCCTTCACTGCTGCTGCTTCTACATTCTGGAGCTCCCTCCCCAACAGCACTGTGGAGGAAGGACTGCAGTGTTTAAGGCAGCACTTCAGTACCACCTTCTCGAAGCAAATTAGAGATTGCCTTCCCAGTGACGTCCACATCCCAAAAAATAAAATAGAAAATGTGATTTTTGTCAAAGAACACTGACAAATCCAGAAGCTTGGATGCATATTGGCTTTCAGAACCAGGTAGTCTGAGGTTTCGATGGGTTGGAATGGGTGGTAAAAGCTGACTATGCATGGGGCACCCAAACCCATCCATTCAACCACTCCACCAGTAGAATTTGGTTCGACATTATACAGTGTATTTGCCCAGTGATACGGTGGTAACTTGTCCTCCTGTTCATGTGGCAAAAAACAGAAGATACAAGACTAACAGATTCAACTGTGCAAGCATTGTTGCTGGGCCTAACGAGAGAGGCAGCACTGGAGAGTGGTATTGCAGAGGACTGATTATGAACTCTGATGTGGCTGCAGATAGTAATACAAAACACAGCAGAGATTTCTCTCTTGGTCTGCTTGTACACCTCTCACAAAATGGGCCATGCAAGAGGTTCCAGCTTTCCATAAAATATTCATACATTTTAATGAAATCTATGTGGTTAAAACACCAGTCCTTGAAGGCTTGAGAATTGATGAAACTTATACAAATAGATAAACATCAATCCAGATAAAAGGGCAATGAAGGTTGCAGACACAATCAACGTAAAACTGCTTGGGTTCTTGCATTGACATGCTGCGTGCCAATCCCAAATTTTCCTGGTCTAATATTTTAAACATAAGCGATTTAAGCCAAGTATTAAGTTGGTGAAACAATGAGAGGTTAGTCTAATAAACAGCTAAGAAACACTGCATCAGATGAAGTTGAAGGACAGAAGTGTAATGTTACAGGGGATCAGCACTATAACACAAGTGATGTAATGAGGACACATTATTTCTTGTAATATTACCCAAATAATTTAATACTCCAGTTGCTGCAGAACAGATTGACTAACACAGACAGTATTGTTTTCTAACCTTTTCACCATATCTGATACACAATCTACACATAAAATAAAGCTTGATCGGCAACGTAATGAGGCAATGTCACCAAGATTCAAAGCCACAGATTTTAAAATTAATTGAAAGTCTGAGTTCTGGATGTGGAATTATTAATATAGTCTGCAAACTGGTCTGTCAACTTCTTCCACTTTTATAGTTTTTGTCTGATAATCAAATCTTTGATGTCTTTGAATCAAAATAATGTGTTATCCTGAATTTTCTCTTCAAGGCAGAATAAGTAAAGGTACAAATCAACAGGTGAACCCTGAGTTTTCTGCGGTTCAATTACAGAAACTTCTCTACACCACATTTACACAAGCAACTGGCAACTCTGGTACAATGGGCTCTTGCTGTTCTCTATTACATTGACCAACCTTTCACTCTCAAACTTCAGCTTGCTCAAAACTCTTCTTCTTGTATTCCATTCATCTATCACTCAATGCTCATTGACCTCCTCTGCCTCTTGATCTAGCAACATCCCTGGTTTTAAATTCTCATCCTTGTGATTAAATACCTCCATTGACTCAGCTCTCCCCCTCTCCTCAAATGCTCAGATCATTGCACCTCTATAATTTTCACTCCTTACATGTCCCTTATTTCCTCAGACTCCCATTGGCAGCTATGCCAGCAGCAGCAGAGACACAATACTCTGATTAATCTTCCCACCTTCTTTTAAAACTTATTTAATTCCTACTTCTGTGAGCAACCTTTACTCATATCTCCTATCTAGCGAAGTGTCAGATTGTGTTTAATTGCACTGCAAAACATGGAGTGTTATTCTATGATATGCCTAGATTTGCAGAACTGCAGAAGGTCACCTCACTATAGGAAGGATGTTGAGGCTTTAGAGGGTGCAGAGGAGTTTTACTAGGATGCTGCCTGGATTAGAGGACATGTGCTATCAGGAGAGGCTGGAAAAAATTGGGCTCTTTTCTCTGGAGCAGTGGAGGCTGAGGGGTGAACTGTTGGAAATGTATAAAATTATGAGGGGCATAGATAGGGTGGACAAGCAATATCTTTTTCCCATTATTGAGCGATCCAATACCAGAGGGCATGCATTTAAGGTGAGAGGGTGTAGGTTCAGAACAAACGTGAGGGGTAAGTTTTTTTTTACTGAGAGTGGCAGATGCCTGGAATGCGTTGCCTGATAGGTTGATGGAGGCAAATTCATTGGGGGCTTTTAAGAGGGGCTTGGATTGGCACATGAATGAGAGGAAAATAGAAGGATATGGGCATTCTGTAGGTAGGAGGGATTAGCTATGTCGGCACAACATTGTGGGCCGAAGGGCCTGTTCTGTGCTGTACTGTTCTATGTTCTATGTTGAAGTGTTTTGGATTGTACTAGTTGAGTAAAGACGTACCAATAGCGTCCATCTGGGGTTTAGCAGCAGGTGGACTGAGTGTATGAGCCCTCTTGTGGGATGGTAATGGACAAGAACCACCATCCTAGCTTCAAATAGCACAGCAAGTTTGCAAACTTGACCAAGTCCCACAGTGGTAGGGGATGGAGTGTATATCAGGGGCCAAAAGCAGTAGCTTTGATTTTCCCAATATTTCATTGGATATTTAGAGTGAGAGATATCCTCTTTTATGCTTCAGTGAAAGCATGAAGAGCTCAGTCCAAAAATTCACATACACAAGTGTTAGCTGTGCACTTGAACTTGAAGAGTAACACCTGTGTGATCTTGGTCCCAGACTGAAGCCAATGGTTGCAGTTTCCGGCTTGCCCTGTTGATGAGTTCCTCTCCAGCAGAAAGCTTGTTGAAGGCAAGATGAAGTACTGCAAATGGTTAGAGAATTGACTTCGTTTTACTAGATCCCCTCTGGGAATAGGTCTGTGGTGGATCCATTTCTGAGAATCACAACTTGTATGTCATTTTGGACCCAAGACATAATGGTGATAAATTTTGGTGGGCACTTAAATTTGAGAAGGATCCTCCATAATTTGGTTGATGGCAAAGACTTCGGTGAGGACAAAGTGATTGATGCTGCTCCCTGCACTTACCTTGGAGGTGTCATGTAGTGAAAGTTCTGTCCCTTAAGCTCCTTGATAGGCAGAATTCTCCCTGTGACCCTGGGAGGAGTCTTTAGCTCCTGAAAGGAGGCAACTCCTGAGAAGAGGCAGTTGAGGACAATCCTTGTAATGCCTTTCCCCATGGTTGACAGCAGTCAGACTCCTTTGTGATTATTTTAATCAAACTTGCCTCCTTTTTTATTTACTATGCCTTTGTGATCATCTGGCATGTACTCCTTTCCCAGATGTGGGAGATGAGATAAGGTCATGAATTTACGCCAGAAGCACTTCTCTGCCGTGTTTTAGTACCTCAGCAGGGACTATGTCTGCTCCAGTCTGTTTTTCAACTAATGTATGTCCTTTTCAACATCTTGCTGAGCTGGCATGGTAACAAAGCTGAGGTGGAAAGTATGCCATGAGATGAAGTCAAGGACATATGCACTGAGTCTTGGTTGAGAAGATCTTAGTGTATGCTCCATCAAGCATACACTTAGCTCATCGTGATTCTTGAGAAGCTTTTCTCCATTCTTGGCTCTCAGCAGGATGGGTTCTTGAGCGCCTCGGCTGTAGATGGAGATGACAATGCTGATACTGTGGTTGTCAGTCAATTGCTGGATCTCTTGCAAATTTTTCCACCAACTAAGTGCTCTCGAAGGCATGAGTTATTCATTCAATATTCTCATATCTACAGAAAGTCAGAGAACATGAGTACAAAGGTTGATTGGTCTATCTTGATGTGTAAAGTCAGTCTGTTCCACAGTAATGCTCAGATTATCCTATTGTAAGGAGTTGAAAAAAAGAAAACAAAGGTGTCTCTACATCACCTCCTGCAGGTGTGAAACAGATGGAATTAAAAGTATTTCCTGTGGTAATTTTAAATTAGAATCAGCGAGGCCAAGATCTCTGCAAGAAGACTTTGCTCTTGATGCATAATCACAACATTGACAGGAATGAGAAACCTGGACATGTGTGCATTGGCACAATATGCTACTTCCCTGACCACAGCACGTACTGGAGATGATGTGCAGCAATGACAGGTTTTGGGCTTGGGAATATCTTCACAAAGTTAACTTCTTAATTTGTTTGTTTGGTTCTAAAGATAACTTTCAGCTGAATGTCTGGACTCTTCCTTTGTCAAACAGTTTAAAAACTATGTACCAAAAGAACATTTAATCCCTTTTGAACAGATTTTAGTTTGTCTTTGCACTCAGTAGTTTACTGAGTATCCAGTCTGTAAAAAAAATCTATAAGTAGTTTTAACAGATAAACTTTCTGTATTTGTGTTACTTTTTAACCTTACAAAAATGATTATAACACGTAACAGTTACACAGTCAGATAAGATTGCACCCCAGAGTTATGTTAAGATATTATACACATATGTTTCAGATTATAAGCCGTCTCACTGATAGAAGACCAAAACATTTGGGCCCTTCATCTATTTTTTTGTCACAAATACAACCCAAAATGTTGAGAAAGGAGGATTTGCTAACACATGGAATAGCCTTCCAGAGACACCCTTACCACAGATCAAAAGCTGACTTCAACTGACAAAACAAAGATTACTAAAGAGCAAGGTAACGGGTAAGCAACAGAAGGTGAGTCAGGTGGATAGGTTGACATACTTCAGGGAAACTCCATTAAGTCTTGAGTAAAAATGACACAATTATACAAATTGTAACTAGCAGTTAGGCAATAAATGCTGAAATAAAATAAGGGGTCCTAGTGGATTGGAATGTTGGGTACAGGTTTACTGCATTTATGATACTGTAACTGTTCTTATCCCATGCTATTAGGAGCTGTCCAGGGCTTCACAAATAACTGGAATGTCAAAAGACAGGGACTAAACTAATGAATTTCCCACTTGGCACACTTGGAAAGATTTTCCTCAGGATTTACATTCTCCTTCAAAATGGAGGATTCCTTTTTCATTAGGAATGCAACTTGGATCCTCTGCCTTTTAAATGAAAACCAAAATCTTCCAGCATTCCTACAGAGATGAAAACAAACAATATTTATAATATACCTTCCACCCATTTTGAAATGCCAATGTGGTTCGAAGTATAATTCTCAGCAGGACATCTTGGTGAGAAAAAAAGTTCTTGAAATCCAAACTCTGCACTTTGCTCTTTGTTCCAAGTATTTCAGGCAGACATACACGAGGAATGCAACCACAAATTTTTCATCAAAAGTCTTCAGTTTACATCTGCTACATTTTAATCTTATTACATAGTGTGGCTATGTGCATTATTTCCTTACTATGGCCTGCTACAGAAAATAAACAGCATTCATTTCCTCACTGACAAATTCTGTCCAACACAAATGTGTACATTTATCGGGTTTTCAAGAATGCACTGTTCTATACAAGACTCCTAAAATATCCACAATATTCTTAATCCTTCCACCCTTGCCCTACATTTTGCTTTACATGTCACTACAAAAAGGACATGGACTGACAGAGTCTCCACAGTTCCAGTGATTTCAGCATCTGATTGTCTATCTTCCTTTACTCACTATTAGAGACAGTACATTCAACAACCTAAGCCATCTATCAGCTCAGCTCCTATGTGCTGCTCAAAACAATTTTTTTTAAAAAATTCATCATACACCAAGCTTGATGTACAGAGAGACCTTGGGGTACAAGTCCATGGTCCCTGAAAGCGGTGACACAAGGAGATAGTGTATTTGGTATGCTTGCCATTATAAGCTGAGGCATGAATATAGAGCATGGACGTCACGTTGCAGCTGTACAAAACATTGGTCAGGCTGCACTTGGATTACCATGTATGGTTCTGGTCACCACACAGCAGGAAGGTTATGCAAACAACAGAGAGAGCTGAAGAGATTCACTGGGATGTTGCCTGGAATGGAGAGCTGTAATTTGTTCTCACTGGAATGTAGGACTTCGAGGGATGACTTTATGGAGGTTTATAAAAATGAGGGTCATAGATAGGATAGATAGTCAGTCATAGCAGTTCCATACTGGATGCAAGCTAATGACAGCCCACTGGCTTCAGAGCATGAGAGGAGTACCAAGGCAAGATACTTCTAGCCTTTGTATCCACTGGTTAGAAATATTATACTCTCATGAAATATTGATGTCAAGGATATTAAATAACCATTGAGTTCTCTTTAAAAAATAATCAAAAGTCAATTTGAATTATTACGACAGGTCGCAGGTTATGAATGGCTGACTTGTGTACAGCCCGCACATGTGAATAAGTGTTTGGGAGACCAGCGGGATGGATTTGCCGGCTGCTGCAGGTATCTTCTGACATGTGGGAACTTGGTTTGTGGCAGAGAAATCTGAATGGTTGAGTTAAATGCCTTGGCTTAACTACATGTTGCCCTGGGTCGGCCTATGTTTTTATTTAAATAGCCAGATGGCTACATTTCCGACTTCAGAAATGTCTGGGCTATGAACAGTTCCCAGGAACAGAACCCTTTCCTAAGCTGGGAGGATCAGTAATTTGATTGAATCTTTGGAGGAGGCAATTAAGAAGATTGATGAAGGCAGGGAGGTAGATGTTGTCTATATGGACTTTAGAAGTACATTTGACATGCTAGGCTAGTCCAGAAAGTTAAGGCTCATGGGATACAAGGCAAGCTGGCTCATTGAATCCAAAATTGGCTTGGTTTTAGGAGGGAGAGGGTAGAGGTGGAAGGATGTTTTCCTGATTGGAAGTCTAATCAGTGGTGTACCGCAAGGTCCTGTGCTGGGATCACTGTGTAGTTTGTGATGTATATTAACGACTTGGATGTGAATGTTGGAAGTATGATTGGTAAATCTGCGCATGACATGAAAGTTGGTGGTGTTGTGGATAGGGAGGAAGGTTGTTTAAAGTTGCTGCAAAATACAGATCAGGTGGAAAACTGGACAAATGTTGGCAGGTGGAATTTAATCCCAACAAGTGTGAGGTGATGCATGTTGCAAAGTCAGATAGGGATAGGGCATATACAGTAAATTGTAGGGCATTAAGGAATGTTGACGAACAGAGGGATCCTGGAGATTAAGTCCATAGTTCCCTGAAAAGTGGCAGCACAGCTAGATAGTGTGGTGAAGATAAATGGCATGCTCTTCATAGGATGATCACAGAATATAAGAGTTGGATTGTTATCTTAGAACTTTACAAAACTCTGGTTAGTCCCATTTGGAGTACTGTTTGCAGTCTTGATCACTACACTACAGGAAGTATATAGTTGTGCTGGGGAGGGTGCAGAGGAGACTCATAAGGATATTGCCTGGATTGGAGGACTTTAGTTATGGACAGAAATGGGATAAGCTGGATTTGTTTTCCCTGGATTGGAGAAGATTGAGGGGTGACCTGTTAGTGTAATATAAAATTTTAAGAGGGACAGATAAAGCATACTGTATAGTCAGAGCATTTCTCCCCCATGGTAGCGTTACCAAAAACGAGAGGGCATAGGTTTACGGAAGACATTTTAAATGGCATTTGAAGGAAAAGTTTTGTTTCCACAGAGTGGTTGAAATTTGGAATGCACTGCCAGAGGTGGTAGTGGAATCAGATCACTACATTTAAGAGGCATTTAGACAGGCATTTGAATAGGCAAGGCATAGAAAGATAAAGACCTAATGTGGGCAAATGGGATTAGAGTAGGTGGGCAAAAAAGTTGGCATGGATGTGGTGGGTTGAAGGGCTCATTTCTGTACTGTACTCTAAGAGTATCAAGGTTGAACAACATAAATTACTTTATAAATTACCTTACTTTGCACTATTCTGTTGTTTTTGCTGTATTTATTATTACCATGTACACTATTGACTCTGTGAGCAAGGAATTTCATTGCACCCTGATGTATATGACAATAAACTAATCTGAATCTGAACTCAGTTGCAGAGTGCCAAGATTGGATTTTTAAAGCCTGAAGATTCTAGAAAGTAGAAGGACCAGGGTAAAGTAAGATGCTTCCTGATTTAGGGTACTGGAAAAAAATGGAATTCCTTGTGAGAAATACGTGAATAGTTAAATGAGTACTCACTTGCTGAATGACTTTCACTAAATCTTTCAGGACCTGCCTACGTTTTCGGACATCCTTGTTGGTGATCACTGCTGTGGTCAGGTAACGAAGAATGTGTGGACACATAGTCTGAATTGCATTTAGATATCTAGAGAATGAAAAGACAAAGATAAGTCAGCTTATAAAGCTGTGAACTTCAAGTACATAAACAACACATGGCGAAAAACAGATTTTTTTTGTCTAAAAATGGGTGACAATGCCAATCACAGCAGTTCCAAGAGCCTTAACCCATGTTCCACTCATTATGATATTCGTACTTGCTTGTCATCCATAAGTAAAAACTTTACCAAAACTTGGGTTTCAATAAGAAACCTCAAAAATACAACCACCTGGAGTGGTTGTTTCAACCTCTCCTGTTTCGAGTGAGGGAGTATATGGTAAATGGGAGCAGCAACAGTCTAATAAGAGAAAACAAAAAAAGTTCTCTAGGAACTAAAATGCACAATCATGGCAATAATCATGGCTAGACCGCAGAATAAATTTACTTCAAATGGCATTAGCATGCTAATTTCCATATCACAGTTGCATGAAATGGGTCCAATTTCTTCCTGAAACTTAAACTTCTCTGTCAGCAATCCAAGAATAATACTTTAGCTATAAGCCTCTATTTCTCTGACATTGAGTACTTTGAGAAGCTGAAGCAATGAACACATATTATCGGAAATTTGTGACAACCTCAACTTCTGCTGTGATATTCATAACTGTGCAATATTTAGCATGCTTGGAAGTAGCAACTTGACTTATAAAATTCAAAACCACCTACAGTATGTATCTGGCCCACCAGTCACTTCAATAAGTTTCTGCTGGAACTGTTAAACTTCATCCTTGAGCTGTGAGATACAGTGCCATGTAGTCAGGGTTATAGGGGCTTAGCAGAAATACTTAAGTACAACAACCTCCTATTTTAGATAATGCCCATAAGGTTGTAATGACAAGAATACCCATACCATTTACTTTTCTACCTTTAAATGACAGAACTTCAAAACAATTGGGATTATAACATTTAACCCAGGCCACATACGAAAATTTACATCCAATCTTTTCACCATCTCTCAACGATCCCAACACTCACTAATTTTCCTCATTAGTTATTGCAGTCTTTCCAAACTCAATTTCAAAGCAGCTGTGTTATGATACAACACTCAGGTAAACTGAAAAAATATCTTCTCCTCTCTGCACCAGAACTACAGGACAAAGGACCTCAAATTACTGTGGCATTCAATTCATACCGTGTTTTCAAAATATTCCTGTCTCACGATACATTGTCCTTTAAATGAATACAACTATTAAAAAAAAATCATCAATCCAATGCAACTTTTGATAGGTTCGAGGTCCATGAACTTCTAAGAAGCTCTGCCTACTGAAAGGTGAATTATGGAATGATAGTGCATAAAAGGGGCTTGTTCCACTCATCATGATCATACCAATACTTCGGTGGAGCATTCCTATTGGCTCTATTTTCTTTGCATTTTCTTATCACCCTGCCAATGTTCTCTTTGCAATCATTTATACAAATTCCCCCATTGCAAGCACTGCACCTGTTTCAATCATCTATTCAACTGCAGCTTTTCAGATCACTAGTCAAAAATTATCACCTCATTTCAGGTTCTTTTGAGAATCATTTTAAACCCGGTTGCCAACCCTCCTACAGTCAAAACTGTTTCCTCTCATCTTCAGTGTTTCCAGCACTTTGTGCATGTTTCAGATTTCCAGAATCTGTTAGATTGCTCTTTGTGAACATCTCCTTTCAGGAGTTCCAGGAATGCAGTACATTTGGTAATGTAATAACAGATTTATAATGCATTCCATGGCCGAATTTGCATTGCTTTGGCAGAACTTGCAATATCTTGCATCAAATTTAACCAATACTATCAAAGGAGCTGCCAATTTGCTTCTTCCTCATTGGTTATCCAAGTTTGTTTGTCCCTGGGTGTTGTTATTTCCTTATCTGTCTATCAGCATATTTAAAGCTACCTTCCATATTTAACTCCAGCCAATGGCGCATTTGGTAGGTCATAGCCCCTAGGCATTTAAAAAAAAATCAAAGAAAGAAGCTGCCCATTTCCTAGTTAAATTATATTTATCCATTTGTGCACCTTTTACTGCTCAAATTAATTTGTCCTTAACTCATGATGTCTCATAGGTCAAGGATTCAACTGGACAGGATTATGTCAAGATAGCTTGCATCAAGCTTTTAAATCATGCCAACATATAGTTTGTACAATACATGCAGTCCTCTTCCCCAATAGCATCCAACACTAGAGAGTGAATTCGCAAAACTTAAGAAGAAAGAAAATCTTCCAAACTAGGTCTGTGACCGGTGGTGTACCTCAGGGATCTGTGCTAGGACCCCAACTCTTTGTGATTTTTATAAATGACCTGGATGAGGCAGTAGAGGGATGGGTTAGTAAGTTTACTGATGACACAAAGGTTGGAGGTGTTGTGGATGGCTGTCAGAGGTTACATCGGGACATAGATAGGATGCAAAGCTGGGCTGAGAAGTGGCAGATGGAGTTCAATCCAGATAAGTGTGAAGTGGTTCATTTTGGTAGGTCAAATATGATGGCAGAATATAGTATTAATGGTAAGACCCTTGGCAGTGTGGAGGATCAGAGAGATCTTGGGGTCCGAGTCCATAGGACACTCAAAGCAGCTGCACAGGTTGACTCTATGGTTAAGAAGGCATACAGTGTATTGTCCTTCATCGATCATGGAATTGAATTTAGGAGCCGAGAGGTAATGTTGCAGCTATATAGGACGCTGGTCAGACCCCACTTGGAGTACTGTGCGCAGTTCTGGTTGCCTCACTACAGGAAGGATGTGGAAGCTATAGAAAGGGTGCAGAGGAGATTTACAAGGATGTTGCCTGGACTGGGGAGCATGCCTTACGAAAACAGGATGAGTGAACTCGGCCTTTTCTCCTTGGAGCGACAGAGGATGAGGGGTGACGTGATAAAGGTGTATAAGATGATGAGAGGCATTGATCGTGTGGATAGTCAGAGGCTTTTCCCCAGGGCTGAAATGGTTGCCACAAGAGGACACAGGTTTAAGGTGCTGGGGAGTAGGTATAGAGGAGAGGACAGGGGTAAGTTTTTTACTCAGAGAGTGGTAAGTGCGTGGAATGGGCTGCCGGCAACGGTGGTGGAGGCGGATACAATAGGGTTTTTTAAGAGACTTTTGGAATAGGTACATGGAGCTTAGAAAAATAGAGGGCTATGGGTAAGCCTAGTAATTTCTAAGGTAAGGACATGTTCGGCACAGCTTTGTGGGCCGAATTGTGCTGTAGGTTTTCTATGTTTCTATTTCAATATGCCTCTCTAAAGGTTTCAAAGTACTGTATAACCTCTGTCATACTTTCTGGAATGGTTACTGCTGTGATGCTGCAATGAATTTCCATAACAAGCTCTCACAAACAATGTGAAAGTATTTTACTGATTTTGCTCAAGTTATGCCCAGGACATTGTGGAGAAAAAGTTTAATTAGGTCTTTTACATCCACCAGAAAGTGGACAGTATCTCTGTCTAACCTCTTGTTTAAAATGCAGCAGCTTCAGTACTGTAATAGATTGTCACCCAAGATTTTGTCTTCAAACCACTGGACAGGGGTTTAAGCCAGAACCTTCAGGCTCTGAGATATAGCAGAGGCTTTTGCCAAAATCATAAAGAAAATCCACAGACAATTATGTGTACACATGCTACAATATACATCTACCATATACAGTACTAATTGTACAACAAATATGCAATGCAAGTTTAACAACATTTTTCTCTCAATCTCAAGATGGAACAACACCTTAACCAGAGTCACAGAAGCAACTCCATCACCACACAGGGTGAATTCAGATTCTGGAAATTCCACAGCCAGTACTTCATCTGAGAATATAAAACTAGGAACAATTCTTATTTGTAGCCCCACACCTTCTAAACCGAACTGGGATAACTTGCATTGGACTCAAGAAGCCTTGAAGGGATAGTGAGAGTCAAACTTAAAGACTCTGCATAAGACAATTCTGTTAGAAAGTAACAGAAAACATACTGGCAAAAGTTCAGCAAGGTTATCCTTCATTTTCTTTAAAAACATTTGAAGATACAGCTTGCAATTAATTTTGGCCCAGTTCCTAAATCAAGACCGCATGTTTTTAAGAATGAAGTTTGCACAAGGAAATGTGGCCAGTTCAGCTTAGTGACTATTGTTGGATTTGACTGTTTTACTTAGTTTTTTTGAATATGTATAGCGTTTAATAGACCCCAAGTGGCTGTACAAGGAGTGGCCGCTTCTTAGCTTATCGGTTCGTCCATCAGGTAAATATGTGTTTTCTCATTGGTTGGTTTTGCCACAGGTATCTGATATGTTTTCTGACTGGACTATTGTTAGCTTAGGAGTACCTCTTATCTCAGGTATAAAAGGTGTCGTTTTTTGTTAATTGCTCTCTTCCCCCCCGGCCCTAGCTCATTTGTGTCTCTGCTCATCTCCTCGTAGAAAAGCTAATGCCATGTGCTCTGTGACTGTTTCTTTGTTTTGAACTTTTCCAATAAAACTTTGTGAAGCACCAAGTTGTTTTCAACTCATTCTTGGACTCCTGACAACTTGCAGATTCGAAAATAACTGGATCCGACACTATATTCTCGTCCACATCAGGTTTTGTGGGTTCAAGCCCAACTCAACAGTGATCTTATCAAGGGTGATCCTCCAATGTACTGTCAAGGTGCTGAATGGAGGCACTGCGATTTGGACGAAATGCTGTCAAGGATCAGTCTGCCTTTGGAGGTGAACAAAGATCCTGCAGTCCATTATGAACAATTCTCCAAGTTACCTGGACAACATTCATTCCTCAAAAGCACCATCAAAATGACAATGACTTCATTTGTTAAATGTGCATCTCTACGGTCTGCTACATCTGCCTACAGGACATAAGACAACCTACTTCTAATGCACATTAGGGCTTTCTTTGAACAATAACAGCGATATACAAATGTAAGTTAACTAACAAATGGGAACTCCACTGCTTTCTGTAGGTGCTCACTTTGTATCATGGCTGGAAGTAGTAAGACTACACACAAACAGCCACAATTTGGAACTTGTTGGTCAGAACTATGGCAAATCAATGGCAACTGAAGATTTAGGATTAAAAATAAACAAGAATATCTTGACATCTTGCAACTATGGCACCAAATCTACACTCAATTATTAGCTCAGACATATTATTTAAACCACATACTTTGAACACAGAGAACATCAATATTGTAATCAAAATGATGCAGCTATTGCATCTATTTCTAGTGTCACATTGAACTAAGTACACATAGAACATAGAGTACAGCACAGGAACAGGCCCTTCAGCCCATGGTGATGTGCCAAACTAATTGGCGCCGGAAGCGTGGCAACACTTGCGGGGTGCCCCCAGAACACTAAGCAAAAAGATGCATTTCACTGTGTGTTTCGATATACATGTGACTAATAAGATATCTTATAAAAGCCTGCTAAACTAGTCCCTTCTGCCTACATGTCCATATCCCTGCATTCTCTACACATTCATGTGCCTAAGAGCCTCTTAAAATGCCTCTTTTCATACTTGCCTCTACTACCACCCCTGGCAGTGCATTCCAGGCACCCACCACTTCCTGTGTAAAAAAAACTTGCCCCGCACATCTCCTTTGAACTTTCTCCCTCTCACCTTAAGTGCATGCCCTCTAGTATTAGACATTTCCACCCTGGGAAAACGATACTGGTTTTCTACTCTATCTATGCTCCTCAATCTTATAAACTTCTATCAGGTCTCCCCTCAGCCACTCCAGAGAAAACAAACCAAGTTTGTCCAACCTCTCCTCATAGCACATGCCCTCCATTCCAGGCAGCATCCTGGTAAACCTCTTCTGCACCCTCTCCACATCATTCCTATAATGGGGCGACCAGAATTCAATGCAATACTCCAGATAAGGCCTAATCAGAGTTCTATAAAGATGCAACATAACCTGCTGTCCCTTGAACTCAATGCCTCGACTAAAAGGCAAGCATGACATACGCCTTCTTTACTACCCTATCAACTTGTGCAGCTATTTTCAGGGAGCTATGGACTTGATCCCAAGATCCCTCTGTACATCAACAGGGTCCTGCCATTAACTGTGTACTGTCCCTTTACATTTGATCTCCTAAAGTGCAACACCTCACACTTGGCCAGATTAAATTCCATCTGCCATTTCTCTGCCCATATCTGCAACTGATTTATATCCCGCTGTATCCTTTGGCAATCTTCTCCACTATCCACAACTCCACCAATCTTTGTATCGCCTGCGAACTTACTAACCCACCCATCCACATTTTCATCCAAGTCATTTATATGCATCACAAACAACAGAGCAAACTACTTTTCAGATCTCAGAGCATTCAAATGAAGAGTTTGCATGTGTTTGAGCAGTCTTTAGCCAAATACATGATACAGTATCATGCTAGTACAGTAATTTATCATAAATTCAGTAACTGTCAACCATAAACAATTCACTGCCACTAATGACCTAAGCAGCTAGCTTCAATCAACATGTTCAATGTCTAATCTTGGATATTATTTCACCTCAAATAATTATCCAGGCTTTCAATATCCAACCTCAAAAACACTCCTGCACTGAAAGGCAGAAGTTGCATTAGGTGATGACATAACTATAGTGGAGACTTTTTAATATTAAGATGCAATTTATCCCCTCAATAGGTCAAGGACTATAATCACATTACACAATCCTACCTTACTGCAACAGGCCTACAAGGAAAATCTTGCACTTCTCTCAATGTCATCATAATCCCATTTTTAATCTCAACACACACAAACCTTGCTATTTATGTAAATTATTCAAGGGATGACGAATCTCAGTACATGGATGAACTGGAGAAAATGGGATAGTTCTCTTTGATGCTGACAAGACTACAAGCAGATTTCACAGATGTCCAAAGCCAGAAGGAAATCCTCTCCAACTATCTCCATGCTTCCAGCAGAAAATAAAAAAAAACCTGAAGATGCTGGAAATCCAACATAAAAACAGAAAATGCTGCAAACACTCAGCAAGACAGGCAACATCCGTGGAAAGAGAAACAGATTTAACATTTCAGGTCTGAAACCCTTCATCAGAACTGGGAACTTTTAACCTGAAACATTAACCTTTCTTTTCCCCCACAGATGCTCCATCATCTGCTGAGTGTATCCAGCACTTCTGATTTTACTCCAAGTTTCCAACCCACTCTTATTCATAGAGCAGGAAGCAGGCCCTTTGGCCCAACTAGTCCATGCAACCAAGATGCCTATCTACACTAATCCAATTTACCTACTCTACCATATCCCTCTAAACCTTTTCTATTCACATATCTGTCCAAATATTTGGTCTTGAATAGTGTAACTGTATCTGCCTCTATCACCTCCTCTGGCAGCTCATTCCATAGACCAACCACTCTGAGGAAAAACCTATCCCTTGGGTTCCCTTTTAATCTTTCCCCTCTCAACTTAAACCATTGTCCTCTGCTTTTAGACTCCCCTACACAGGGTAGACAGTCAGTCTTTTTCCCAATCTATGCCTCTCATAATTTTATAAATCTCTAAGGTCAGCCCTCAGCCTCCTTTGCTCCTGGGAAAACAAGTCCCAGCCTATCCAATCTCTCCTTATAACTCAAGCCCTCCAATCCAGGCAACATCTTTGTATATCTTTTCTGCAACCACTCTAGCTTAATCACATCCTTCCTACAATGTGGTAACCGGAACTGCACACAATACTCCAAGTGCAGTCTAAGCAACGTTTTGCACAACCGTAACATGATATCCCAACTCTTGCACTCAATGCCACAGCCAATGAAGGCAAGCGCATCATATGCCTCTTCACCACCTTGTCTATCCGTGTTGCCACTTTCAGGGAACCATATACTTGTATACCGACATGTCTCTGTTCAACAACACTCCCCCTGGCCCTGCCATTCACTGTACAAGTCCTGGCCTGGTTTAACTTCCCAAATTGCAACATTTTGCGTTGTCTAAGTTAAATTCCATCTGTCACTCCTTTGTGCAGTTTCCTAGTTGATCAATATCCTGTCATAAACTTAGACAACCTTCTTTATTGTCCACTATACCATCAATTTTGGTGTTATCGGCAATCATACTGATCATGCCATCTACATCCTTATCCTAATCATTAATATGAATGATGAACAATAGGGGACCCAGCACTGATCCCTTCAGCACACCTCCGGTCATAGGTTGAAGACTCTCCAAAACCCAACCACAGTCCTTAGCTTCCGGTTACCTCTGCTCATGCACCACCTGGTTGATCACTTCTTACACCTATAAAATATCGTGGGAGGTTTTTCTACTTCACAGGCCTGATACAACAACAAAAGGTTATGTCCACAACTCAACAGAATGCACCCCAAGATTCAATTTATTAAAAATAAATGATTAAACAGCAAGGCACAAAAGGAGACCATATGGCCCAATGAGCCCACACAAAGCCCTTCAGCAGTGGTGATCTTCCTTACTATTTCTCCACATTCCTCTAACTTCCCCTCCCATGGAGTAGCTTTTAAATTCCTTATGAAGGCTGCCACGCAAACTGCACCCACCATACTAGTGAGACAGTGACTAACAAACTTTAACCACGTTGCATAAAAATGTGTTTTCTCACCTCGTCTTTGGCTCTTTTGCCAAACAGCTGTAAATGCTCAAAATTCCGATTTCTATTAACTACTAAATTTTGAAAAAGCAACAGTTACCTCAAGCAAAACACACATAATCACAAAAATACAGATGAGTCATCACTCTTGCACATCTAACCAGTCAAAACACTCTGTTTTAATTCCTTTTCTCAAAATTTATTATATCTCCTCACAAGCCTAGACAGTTGAAGATGTTTAATTCAACATTACCACTGGAACACAGTCCAGTGGCAACTGTTGTATTGATCTATCTGCTGCCTACAGTCCTAAAGCTGAGCTATTCCACATACTGCAGTCAGATACACTTCCTTCAAGGTTAGCAATTCCCCATTAGCACTTGCCTATTACCCAATTTAACAAACTCATCAAACAATGTCAAAGTCACTTAAAAAATACCTGTCGTCACCAACACAAAGACGAGGTTTTCAAGTGAAAGTAACTCTATTTGCAAAATAACAAGCACAATAAATGGAATATTCTCAAAAGACCAAAAAAAAGCTGCTCCCATAACTAGATGGTTCGAGAAACAAGGAAGGAAGATTCAGTGATGAGCAGAAGAAATGATGTGGATACAAGCAGAAACCATTTACTTTTTTTAAAAAAAAGCCGACTCTGGCTATAATCTGCAACTTGCTGCCAGCAAGGGCAGTGATATAGCCAAGACAGTTTGCAAAAGGGAATTGGATAGGCTCATAAGGAAAAATTATTTCAGAGTTATGGGGGAAGAGAGTTGGTTGGGGGCAGTTGGGGAGAAGCAAGTCAGAACAGTAAACAGGACTGGCTGGATGAACCGCCAACCAGCAATGAAATTAACAGCCATCTCCTGTGTAGTAACAGCACTATTATAGAGATAGATGCAGATTAAGAGCCAATACATGACTGGTCATGAAACTGGTTCTGTCTGCTTATCTGCTGCTGAAACATCCCTGCCTACATTATCTCCAAATCAAAATACCTTATTGCTTTCTGGCCACTCTCATCCTCCAACCCACAAACTCTGCTGCTTGTATGCCAACTCACATCATCTTTTTCATCTATGCTTGGTGATTGATAATGATTCCTATCCAACCGTGGGTTTTAAATTTATCATTCTTGTGTTCAGATCTTTGGTGACCTTGACTCCAATCCTTCCTCAACCATCTGCTGACCCTCTCTATTCTGCTCCCCATGCTTGAGCAACCTCCTCTTAAACGTATCAATACCATTCACCTCAACCACTCATTGAAATAGCAAACTCTGATAGAGGCTTCCTGACTCCTTCATTGACTCATGGATGACTGTCCTACATCAACGCCCTCCAGTTTTGCCCTTCCCATGCCATATCAATTCTATCCAAACATTTGATAATTTTGAAGACCTTTATTAGTTTACCACTCAGCCTCCTCTTTGCAAGATCATTCTTTACTGAAAGCAGCAAATTTTTGATTAGGCTCCAGCATGTCTACCTACTTTTTTGAGATATGGAGTCCAGATTGATAGGAAACTAACAATACCAAGGTATTCCATCATCAGAAGCAGATGTCAAAATTAACAACATCCAGGAAGGGAGGAACACTTCACACACTCATATCAAACATATATTTCTACACAATGGACAAAAATCAAGCTTTTCAAGTTGAGCAGCAATTGTCCATTTTACATCAAGGACCCAAGAAATCGTCAAACATAATCTGCTTTTCATCTAACAGAAATTAAATAAATTTGGTCACAGGTATTACCTGACAATGAATAAATTAGCAATGCCTATAGAGCTTCAGGAGTATTACAGCATGGACTTCCATTTAAATAAACATCTTTACAAGGGCATGTACTGATTCTCAAACAACTCACTCTGGACTCAAACTAGATTAATCAACTTCATCACCTTCCATGTCAACCAACCCTGCCAACACCCCAGTAATTATAAAGGCACCAAAAAAGTTACAATCTTAAAAGAAAGGAAAGCATAACAAAATGCAGCAGATACAGTTCTTGTATACCCAAGAGCAATTTTCAGAAGACACTGGCTAATGGGAGGGATGGTTTGCTCAGCTACTCGGTGAAAAGAATGAATGAAATAAAAATATTGCAAACAATGCACTTCAGATGATGGCTCAATCATACCAAACAAGTTGAGATCAGTTCCATGGCCCAATATTTTAGGTTGTGATAGGCAATAAGATGTAGCACCAGAGAGTGGAACAAGACAGTTGTAGGTGATAACCAGAAATTCAGACAGCTGTAATTTAATTCAGAACATAGAACACTACAGCACAGTACAGGCCCTTCAGCCCACAATGTTGTGCCAACATTTTATCCTGCTCTAAGATCTATCTAACCCTTCCCTCCCACAAAGCCTCCTATTTTTCTATCATTCATGTGTCTATCTAAGAGTCTCTTAAATGTCCCTAATGTATCTGCCCCCACAACCTCTGCAGGCAGTGCATTCCACGCACCCACCACTCTGTGTAAAAAAACTTTCCCCTGACATCCCCTTTATACCTTTCTCCAATCACCTTAAAATTATGTCCCCTCGTGTTAGCCATTGTCACACTGGGAAAAAGTTAGCCATTGTCACACTGGGAAAAAGTCTCTGACTGTCCACTCGATCTATGCCTCTTATCATCTTGTACACCTCTATCAAGTCCCCTCTCATCCTTCTCCTCTCCAAAGAGTAAAGCCCTAGCTCGCTCAACCTATTCTCATTAGACATTATGAAGACATAAGAAGAATTGGACAAATGACAGTTGGCTCTTCCATTGCCTTCTGATGCTAAGGTAGAGCAAGACAATCATTTATCAGAATCAGAATTACTATTACTGACTTAAATGACATGAAATGTGTTGTTTTGCAATAGCAGTACAGCACAAAGACATAAAATTACTATAAATTACAAAATAAATAAATGGCGCAAAAAGGAATAACGAGGTAGTGTTCGTGGGTTTAAGGACCGTTCAGAAATCTGATGGCAGAGGTGAAGAAGCTACTTGTGCCATATTATGTCACACAAAATGTATACAATTGTCTACCTAGAATGTACAACAGTCTTGTAGTTAAGCATATCTTCCAAGAGGTTACATCTCAATAGTTTCAAACATGTGAATGTATAGAGTAGAATAAATGCACAGCACAGCTGCATACACTTCCTACCCACCACGTCACACTTGGACATCCATAAACCCTGGCAGATCTCCAGCACACTTGAAACTAATTAGTTAAAAGTATTTTATTTTAAAACTCCTCTTTATCACTTCTTTCATTTTCTCATTGACTTACATACCTTAAATATACAAAGTCTATAACAAAACTGTGACAAGTGAGATCTTACAATGACAAGATTTCGCAGACTATAAATTTGACTTCTTCCTCAAATGCCTTTCAATAATGTTCTTTCTCAGGGTCTAGTCTTTGTGCAGGCCTGTGATTTGAGTTAATGTTAAGTTTATATATCAAATGCTGAAACTTGCAGCTTTCTGTGCGTCATACAGTTTATAAGAACACTCTGATTTGATTGCCTCGACTTAAAAGCAAGATATACAAGAGTTTTTATTTGCTGGTAAAAGATTTGAAGTGGGATTGGGGATTTGCGCTTACTCTATGATATTTATCTGGGACAGGCCAGTTCTCCTCAGTGGTCTCCTTTGCCTAAATACATTCTGAATTATATAGGTGTTTTTCCAAATCACTTCCAGACCAGCTGAAGGCAGAAAGTTTAAAGGAAGGTTGCACAACTAAACTATTCCTAGCCGCTCAACTTTACTTCACAAACAGAAAGATGGTGTGGTTTTAAACACTGTACAATACCCAAAGTATAGATGCCCACTTTGGAAATTAGGGAAGTGGGCCAATTCTAATTAAGGATGAGGTCAGACGGAATCAGGATCAGGCATTTGTCAAATTGTGTGGCAGTTGGCTAATAACCAGATGGGCACACCTCACTCTACTTTTTGAATACACTGTTTTAGCACTCAGGATGCATGGCCAGGAACGAGGACACTAATGGAATCAGCACTCATCTGGGTCTTCATAGGATTTTGCACATTGAAATGCATTACTGTCAGAGCTGGCTGTGCAGGGAACCTGGCATGTTCCCCACCATCCCACTGCTGTGAGCTGACATGCCAGATATCTTGGTGCCTGGAACCCAGCATGAACCCTTACCTTCCCTACTGCTGTGTGCTGCAGTATTGGGAACCTGGTGCATTTAATCAATCATGGTTCAGTGTGGAGTACCTGCCTGTGATAGCTGATGTTGGGCCAGCAGGAGCAAACAGCATGGTGGCTCAGTTGGGGAGTGCTGGATATGATGGTAACTACTCTCTCCCTCTCTCTATTTGTTTGTACAGCTCTGCCCATGCAGGAGACTTCTCTGTGGTAACAAGCTCAACTGAGAAGGGGACAGAGCAGCTTCCATCAAACAGTAAGTGATCAGGGAGACCACAGAATCTGGGTGGTCTGCCAACATAGCAGCCTGTCCACTGTAAACCCTAGGTGATTCTTTGCTGCGGGAGGACTGTAGCTTGCACCAAGATCCTGATACAGCAGCGAGCAGCCCAAAGATGGGTTTTTCCAAAGTGCAGGTGGTACTACCTGGGAGAGTTCAACCAAAAACTAAAACAAATCAGCATTCTGCAGAACTAGCAGACATAACCCACATTTAGGGTGGAGCTGTGGTGCAGTAGGTAGTGCTGCTATCTCTCAGCTCCAGTAATCTGTGTTTGATCCTGACTGCTGGGGCTGACTGCGTGGAGTTTGCACGTTCTCCCTGAGATTCTGAGTTTCCCACAGGTGCTCCCGATTCCTCCCACATCCCAAAAATACGTTGTTTGGTAAATTATTTAGCATCTATAAATTTCTCCTAATGTCAGTGTTAGTAGGAGAAACAGGCTGGAGTTGATGGGTATGTGAGAGTGAATAGATTATAAGTAAGTGGAGAAATGGATTGCTCCGAGAGCTGGCACAGGTTCACTGGGCTGAATGACCTCCTATGCTGTAAGAAAATACAATACTATCATCGTACGATGGATTTCTTTTCGACTGTGGAGAATCCTAAGGCTCATTTCTTCTGGCTCAGGAACAGGAGCATGGAGATGTTTGGAGCATTGTGACTAAGCTGCTGCTGAAGGAGCGATCCAATAAATGGCCCGCAGTCTGTGCTTGCCCCATGGACCTGCAATAAGTTCAAATCCATTTCGAAAGTTCCAAATGAATCAGCTTTCACAATAATTTAAGGCAGCTCCTTCCAAATAAAAGTCGCCTCTTTGATTCTTTTGCCACTTGCATTAAAACCACATCCTCATCTCCCAACCCTTCTCCCAATCAAAATGGCTTCTTGATTAAATCTCTTATTAAATCACTCTGCTCTAAAAATGATTTGTTCACTGAAATGCTCCTACTTTTCTCATGCCTCTTTGGTCTATTCAAAATGTTTCCTTGAAAGAACAGTCTAGGATATCCTGGAAGATGGGCTCACTGCCTTCATATAAAAAACTGAACATTACATTAATAACGTAAAGGTAGTAACCTTGGACCTTGCAACTCAATCAACAGAACATAGCGAGTTCCTCAATCAGCAGCAAAATCATTTTGGCTTCAGTTAATCCTATCTTAAGAAGCACTACACAATAACATTTTGAATGCCACAGGCTATGTAGACAACAAATAAAAAAGATGCAACTCCTGTAAGCAAAAAGCAGAAATAAAATAAGCAAGCAATTCTCTTTACCAAGATCAGCACTTAATGGAACAGGGAGCAATTAAGAATCTGTGGCAAATTAGAACAGCATACAATGGTCAAGACATCTTGTAATTTTAAACAGAATTCATCCACACCACGCACTGCAATAGGCTTGTGGCACTCATGTGGTCTATATTAGAAGCTTCCCGTATATCCTTGATAGAATGCAGACCAAAAACTAACAAGAGCCCTTTGGGCAGATACATTAGCCGTGTGCACACATTCACACTGCTTGTGGATGGACAATTAATTTAAAACTACAGTATTTCTAAACCCCAATAATTTCTGGACTCCTGCCTGTCTAGAAATTAGCAGACAGTTTGCAGACTAGTCAAATTGTTCATTTTCATCTTGTGTTTAAAAATGAAGTCTTCTAACCTTTCAAGTAGGAAGCTGGTTTATGTATTAAAGCATTTACAACCCCTCCCGTATCAAATAAAACATATCTATTTTATTTGCTTGGAGGAAAAGTTCCATAAAACACATCAGTACAGCTAGTTTTGCTGAACAGGCTACATGTTTTGTGGTCATGGTTGATGAATCTTCATATATATCAATGTTTACAGTTAGTTTTATCTCAAGTCACTTAAAATTCATGATGTACAAATTTTAAAGCATTACCGACTTCAGCAATATATTGCTGCACATCTAAAGGACATCAGGGAAAGAATCGGGAAATGGCTATTCAGCCCCTCATAGCTACTCTGATTCAATGACATCTCAGCACCATTTTACTGCACGAACCCCACATCCTGCAGTTCCTTTAATATTCAGAAGTCCATCAATCTCTTCAAAAGACTGAGCCTCCACAGCCCTCTTGGGCAAAGAATTCCCCAAGATTCACCATCTTCTCAGTGAAGAAATTTCTCATTTCAATCCTCACTTCTTATTTTGAGAGCTGACACCCCAGCTGAAGAAATCATCAGCTCTTATCAAGCTTGAATGAAATTTTTTATATTTCAACAAGATCACCTCTTGTTCATCTAAACCCGAGAGACTATAGGTCTCCCCTCATATAACAATCCCATGTATCAGTCTGGCAAACCTTTGGTACACTCCCTCACGAGAAGTATATCCTTCCTTAAATAGGAAGACTGGACTTTGACACAATATTCAAGGTCTGTTCGCCTCCCAATGTTTGCTGTACCTGCAGATTAAATATTCATGAACAAGCACCTTTCAATCTCTCACTATTTCAAAAAGACTCTGCCTTTCTATTTTTTCTACCAAAGTAGATGAGCGCACATTTTTCCACATTATACTCCATCTTAACCACTTAACCTGTCTTTATCCCTACAAACCCCTCTGCATCCTCTTCAGTCTACACTGCCATTTCGTTTTGTATCAACATCAAACTTGATTTTTTTGGTCCTCTCATCCTGTCATAGAACGTTAACCACTGGGGCTTCAGCATCAATCCCTGCTGTACCTACTAGACACATCCTCCCTACCCAAACAAAAACCTTTTATTCTAGCTTCGTTTTCTTTGGTATATTTACCTCCCCCCAAGACCCACCACCCGCCCCCCCCACCCTGTGCCAAGCATTCTAATTTTATTCAGTAATCTCTCATGTGGCACTTTACCAAGGCCTTCTGAAAGTCCAAATACATCACATGAACTGGTTTCTCCTCATCTATTCTGCTATTACCACCACAGAAAACTAAGCATTTTCAATTAATCAATTCATTTAATTCAGTCACTGTCAATTCTATCCTAAACCGAATGTCAACACTATCATACTAAAATCAAGGTTAACTAACCTCCTGCAACAGTTGTCTTCATAATAGGCTACATTAAGCTTTCCTTGAGACAGGATTTCAACCACTGCCAGGAATATGCAGTTGACCAAAACAACTCAGTACTATACCTGTACTGCCTACTGCACAATTTTACATTACTCACATTTTATAAAACATCAGCAATAATTCATATGTATGTTTTCAAATTGACCAAAATGACACCCAGGCAGTGAAAACACACTGAAAGTTAATGTTTATTAGACATATTGCCATTACTTTGGATCGACAGGAGTTACAAACCAATTACAGACCTGGGCATCTCTTAAGATACATTTTTTTCTGAGCTTACTAAAGTAATAAATTGAACTGCAATTTAAACACAAATATTGCCTTTTATGTTTGGAATTAACATGTCACAACAGCTAAGTGCAAGTTGTCATGTACATGCAGCTACCAAGTCCACTTTAACCAAATCTGAATCAGATTTGGCAGCCTGGACAAACGTGAGAACTAATTCATTGTTCTGGGATTCTTAGCAGTACTGCTGTGTGGCCGGCAGGTCATCTCTGCTCCAACTCTGATTGCTTGGCTCCAATCAGTTTGCTTGTCGATTTAGTTTCCTCACTGACTATTCATTGGTGTAACAGTTGCTGCAGGTGGGCTCATAATTGTAACAGCACACTATGTGTGCATGGTTATAATAGCCAACTCCTTTATGCAGAATAATGTATGTGTCCAAATGTTGGATTGATGTGTCCACATCAGCTGTTGGAGTCTTATCACAGTTAAAAACTAACCAGCCCTGTGCAGTGTTGAGAACTGCATTTAAGATTTATTTTTAAATCATTACTGTACAAAACTTGGGATCAGAGGTTACTTAGAAAAGTTCTTCCATTAAGAACTGCCCCATTAAGGGAAAAACAAAACAGCCAACTAGACTAAATAACAAACATACATACAGCCCTTGAAAATGAAGTCCTTCTATGTTCTTAAGGTATGGTGCCGAGAACCACACACAGGACCATGCCAGATCCAAACCGCATTTTACAAGTCTCCATTGTAATTTTTATCCAGTACACCGGATAAAAGGTCAGCACTTCATAGACTCTGTTAATCCCATGTGGAACAAATGAAAATGCACAGCATGTGCCATACTTACTGTGGTTGATAGAGGAAAAGGTCAATGATGTTGTCTCTGCCTTTGGGATGGTTGAAGAATACGAACAGTGACCAGTGGATTAACCATGTCCTTTGCTGGAGAGATTGAAGAGGAGAACTGACCGTCTGAGAAGGAAAAATAAAACAAGCATTTAATCTACAGGTTGAAGCTAATGGGAAACCAACCTACCTCAAAGTGCCACTCATACCAAATAAACTAGAAGAACAGAGTATCTCTGAAATTTGAAAATACTCACTTTAATGCATATGAATTAAGTTCAACCTTTGTCAGGAGGATGATTATATGAAAAATGCTCACATTATTATCAATGGTTTCTTTGAGTCGTGTTAGATCTTCCATTGCAGCTTCCCAATTCTGCATCAGAATCTCTGATGCTAGTTTCCCCCAGAGTGAACTCAGGGCATTCCGGTCAGTTGAAGGAACCTGTAGAAACAGAAAGAAAACCCATTATTCTATTTGATATTTCAACCCAATGAACTTGCACTTTGCATATCTGTTGAGAAAACAATCAAAAGCAATGGTTTATAAGCAAAAATTACTTAAAGCCAGCATCAGGGACATCCTAATAATCTCTCTTTTTCAGGGTACAAATGCAGTGTACGACTTAAAGTTTGCACAATAACACTCGTTAATAGATAGTTAGACAGCCCTGCCAGAGTTGGTTTTGCCACCAACTTCAATAATGACAGCAATTTGGCAGCTTCAGACACCAGTAATATTAAATAAATGGATTTCCTGATTGTTATCCAGTATTCGTTTGGCATTTTTTTTAAAACTGATGATGACTGGCCCACAGTAAATTAGTGGTTGATTTCATCAGCAAGCAACTTTAGGGCAGCACAGTGGTGCAGCTAATAAAGTCACTCCTCTCAGTGCTAGAGACCCAGGTTCAATCCTGATCTCAGGTCCTGTCTGTATCGAGTTTGTACATTCTCCTTATGACTGTGTGGGTTTCCTCCTACATCCAAAAAACATATGGGTTGGTAGGTTAATTGCTCTAGTGTGCAGGTGAGTGGTAGAATCTGGGAGGAGATGATGAGAATGTGGAGAGAATAAAAGTGATGTAGAATTAGTGTCAATGAATGGTTGATGGTTGGCATGGACTCAATGAACGGAAGAACCTGTTTCCATGCTGTATGACTTCATAACTAGAACAGCAGCCTAGAAAACACCATACAGAGGAACAAAGAGTAGTGACAACTGATGAACAGTTCACAATTAATTCAAATGTAGAACCTGGTTAAGAAAAATAGCCAAATAATCATGGTTTAGCTTTATATATTTAGATGCCAAGATACAGGACTTGTATCCAAAAGCAAACTGGAAATCTGAAATAAAAACACAAAAGGTCAGGTAGTCAGCATCTATGAAGAGAAATATACAGTCGACATTCCGGGTCGAGACCCTTTATCAGGACTGGAAAGGAAGAGGGCAGAAGCCAGAATGACAAATTCAGGGAGGGGGAGGAGCACATGCAGGCAGGTGATAGGTGAGTTCCGGTGACAGGTGAGTCCAGTTGAGGGGGGGAAGGTAGGTAGGTGGGTGGGGAAGGGCGGAGATGCAAGAAGCTGAGAGGAGATAGGCGGAAGAGGCAAAGGGCTAGAAGAGGAGGAATCCAGTAGGAGAGGGCAGTGGACCATGAAATAAAGGGAAGGAGGTGGGGAATAGATGGGCAGGTCATGAGGACAGGAGAAAGGGAAAGGGGTAGGGGCCAAAGGAATGAGAGAAGATGGTGGTGGGGGGGAAGGGGCGGAAGAGGGGAGGAGTTACCTGCCCAACTATTCCCCACTTCCTTCCCTTTATTTGATGATTTGGATGGTCCACTGTCCTCTCCTACTGGATTTCTCCTTCTTTAACCCTTTCCCTCTTCTACCTATCACCTCTCAGCTTCTTACATCTCCTGCTTCCCCCACCCACCTACCTACCCCCTCTCACCTGGACTCGCCTATTACCTGGACTCACCCATCACCCGCCCGCGTGTGCTCCTCCCCCTCGCCTGGCTTCTGCCCTCTTCCTTTCCAATCCAGATGAAGGGTCTTGGTCTGAAACGTTGACTGTTTATTTCTCTCCATAGATGCTGCCTGACCTGCTGAAGTCCTACAGCAGTTTTTGTGTGTGTTGCTCCAGATTCCAGCATCTGCAGAATCTCGTGTCAAAGGTCAGATAGTATCTACGGAGAGAGAAAAATAACTAATTTTTTTTTATATATAGCTCTGGTGAAAGGTCATTTGGCCTGAAAAGCTAGAACACAAGCATGCTTTAATTTGCAGAGAATATGGAAGGTTAGAAAGTACAAAGGAAATGTCTGTGAGAGGTTGGAGACCAAGAGAGACTGTAATGCAAACAGTGAATGTGCCAGGTTAGAGAAGATGGTGAAGGCTTGTTAATTGCAGCTGGTGCCAGGAGCAGTAGAGGAAGAGAATGGGTGCAGAAAAAAATGTGCTGGAGCTGAGATATACGGCCCACTGCAGACACTGAAAATCTGAAAAGAGAATGCTGGAAATACCCAATGGGTCAGGAATATCCTCAAGAGAAAAAAACTAAATTGACATTACAGGTTGAAGACCTTGGATCAGAATGAGACAGTTCTAATACAAACTGCAAAGGATGTTTATCTGAAATTACTGAATGTAAATGGGCTTGTTCAGAAGATTAAGTGTTAGACCTTGATTTTACACTTTGGAACAATACAAGAGGCCAAAGGGCAAGGGGACAGAGCAGAAGTAGAATGGAGAATTAAAATGACAGGAGACAGGAAGGTCATGGTCAAGCCTGTGGAGTGAATGAAGATTCCACAAAGCAGTCACCCACTCTGTCTTTGGTTTCTCCAACATAGAGGAGACTGCACTGAGCATCAAACACAATAAATTAAACTGCACGCAGAACCGAATTAGATAGATAGATATCTTTATTAGTCACATGTACTTCGAAACACACAGTGAAATGCACCTTTTGCATAGAGCATTCTGGGGGCAGCCCAGAAGTGTTGCCACGCTTCTGGCACCAACATAGCATGCCCTCAACTTCCTAACCCGTACGTCTTTGGAATGTAGGAGGAATCTGGAACACCCGGAGGAAACCCACGCAGCCACGGGGAGAACGTACAAACTCCTTACAGACTGGCCGGAATTGAACCCAGGTCGCTGGCGCTATAAAGCGTTACGCTAACTGCTACACTAACGACCTCTGTTTGGTACCCTGGATTGTGGAGTGGAAAAGGATAAAAAGGTAGGTACTGCACCTCCTGCAGATATATGATAGGGTACTGCAAGAAGGTGAGTGAGTATTGTCAGAGAAGGAAGAGCAAAGCAAGAAATTTCAAAGGGAACAGCCCTTCAGGATGTCAAAATGGGGGGAACAGGAAGCGTGGCTGCGTCTGTTGGTGGCATCACATTGAAGGTAGTGGAAATTACAGGGGATGGTCTGTTGAAAGTGGAACCTGGTGGGGTAGAAGGAAAGGATAAGAGGAAACCCATTCTCTCTCTGGTTGGGAGAGGAGCAAGTGAGAGGAGCAAAGCAGAAAATGGAATAGAGGCAATTTAGAGCTCAGTCAACAATAGAAGTGGGGAAACTAGAATCAAGGAAAAAGGAAGACATCTTGGAAGCACTATGTGCAAAGTACTGTCACCAGAACAGACAAGATGGAGCCACAGGAAATGGAAGAATCAAATCTCCCTACCAGTTGTGGGGTGGGAGGAAGTGTACTTGAGCCATCTGTGGAAGTCTGTAGGCTTGTAACTGATATTATATGTTACTCAAGATGGAGATCAGACATAAAAAAAAATTGGCAGCAAAAGTGATGACACTTTCAAGTTTGAAAGTATATGAGCAGGAAGCAGTATCAACAGTTAGCAAAATACTGGAGAAAGGATGGCGAAGGTGTCTAAGTCGAATAAAATGGGATTATCATGGGTTTAGTATAGGTGGGTTAGCACAAGCTCAGTGGGTTGAAGGACTTGTTTATGTGCTGTATGATTCTATGACTGTTCCAAGACAAACATAGGGTTCCTAGAGCTAGGCCTTTGTTCAAAAAGTGAATGGCCCTCAGGCTACCCTAGTGTGCCATGAAAGTTTAGTAGGATTGAACATCCATAGTGAAAATGAGCAGAATGAAACTGGGGAACTGGAGATGGCAGAGTGACAGAGTTGTCATGGATTAGAATGACAAGGGTCTGGACAAGGAGAGAAAGGATGGAATCAAGTTAGAAAGAAACAAATTCTTTGGAACAAGAACAAGCTGAAATGATGAGTCTACCAGGACAGTCCTGCACATTGATCTCAAGGAAAAGGTTGATGGATGGGACACCATGAGGCTGGAGATTGGCAAACTGCTTTGTACCTTGGGATTCTTAAGATGCAAGAGAGACAAAATGTACATGTGCAGCTTGTTTGTAGTCATTTTCTTTTTACGCACTGGATTTCCTATTTCACAGCAATCACATAAAAGGGGATACAAATCCAACTATTTCTTTACAGCTGAACTGTTGAAACAACTGATAAACTGATAGCTGTTTCAGCGAATCTTGGCTTCTAGTATTTATTTGAGGCATTAGAAAGTAACAGACTAACTGACCTGCATCATAAACTTCACTACTAGGAGGAACAGGAACTGATTTTCGACTTAAAACCTACGTCTGGTCTCAGCAAACAGTTCTTAATATTGTGTACAAAAAGTTGTTTGTGTTTAGTTTTCTCTGCCCAGAAAAGAGAGCTAGTCATGGTTTGATCCATAAACTTACATTGGAAATAAATTTCATCTCCTTAGAAATTAAATTCAAGCTTTTATTTCAGTTTATTACATTATAAAATCCTGGTGCATTTCCACGGTTACATTACATAATGTGGCATTAAAACCCTGGAGAAGCACTGAAACTTCTCAAGTGTCCTATCAGATATCAGCACTTATGATTCTATTAATCTCTTAGGCTGACTTCATGTTTGATATGGAAAGCTATTACTGTTGATAACAGCAGCATCACTTTGATATCTGCGAACCACTTCTCGCTGCTCCTTCCATTCAATCTGTCAACAATAATCACTGTGGTACCATAGAGAACGCAACAGATACCGTAGCAGAGTGGTTGTGTTACTGATCTAGAGATCCAATGAATTAGACAAGTGATCTGGAGACACAAATTCTGCATGGCAGCTAGGAAAAGTAAATTCAGTTAATGATATAACCTGGAATGTGACCCTGAAACCATCCAGCACACCGCAGCCGTTGGGTCCACTATGTGTCCACTGCAGAAACTTACCACACCACACAAACTCACTAGCATTGCCCTCCAGAAAGATAAGGACCATAGGTTCACAAGAACTCCTCCACCAATACCTGCAAGTTCCCCTCCAAGTAATACATCATCTTAACTTGGAATGTATCAAAGTTAATTCACTGTTGCTGCTCAAAATCCTCGAGCTCCCTGTGCCACATGAACTACGAGGGTCAAGTCAACAGCATACCACCAACTTTCCAAGTGCAATTCAGAATAATAAATGCTGGCTTTGCTACCAACACTTACAGCATATGAATGATTAACAATAGCAAAAAAGTAACAGAACCCTGAGTGGCCTCTTATCAGCAAGGAAATGAACAACATAAACCTTGCTCCAGCCTCTTCCGGTTCCTGATTACCAAACCTCTCCAAGTTTTCCTGCAACTTCTTTCTTATTCATTATTTTCCCCAAAATGTACCTTCCTGAGTTTTAAATATCAATATGGGCAGAACAGAATCTGGAAAAAAGTTAATTTTCTGAAAAGCTGCACTAACTCCAGTATAGAAATAAATATGTTCATCAACTGAAGAATAGTTTTTCATGGATTACTCTTTTAACATTGTTAACTCCTTTTTATACCTGTTATATCCAGATCTGCCCAACTTCAGTTAAATTTTAATAATATTGAAGCAAAATGATTGCAATGTCAGTGAAAGCTACTTCTTTATGTAAACTGTTGCAAAAGAAAAGACTTGTTAAATTCTGTCCCACCCATTGCCAATTACACCAGATGGCAAAATCTATAATGCCTCTTCTAGTAACATCAGAACGCATACTAGGTATTGGTAATAAACTTGTATTGACTCTATGCATGTCAAGTATAGCTTTCCATGTGTGTAGCTGCTGAACAGATGTCTTTCGTGGTTCTAGAAAGTTGAGTGAAAAGGACAATTCAAGCCTCCAAATCACATGTGGCTTGGCTAGGATTACAGGTTTAAATGGCCAGCATTAACCAAGTGATATGCATGGTTAGCTGAGAGCTTGATAAACATAAAATATGCTTTTGACACAGACCTAGAACTCTTGGATAGTACAGCACCAAGCTTCATTTACCTCTAGGAAATGGTACTCACCAGAACGCGAAAAAAGTAGAGATATTCTGCTGCACCCGAATAATTACCACACTCATACTGGAATTTAGCGTATCGGTACAAAGTGTCCAGATATTCCTGACGAAACTGCAAAAAAAAATACACAATATGTAAAACTGAGCTGAAGGAAAGCAAGACCTTCTTATGTTAAGACACTACCTTTTTCAGTTAAGACATTAGCTCACACTCAACGATATAAGAACAACTTCTTCCCCTCCATCAACAGATTTCTGAATGGCCCATGAACACTTACTTTTTACTCCATTTATTTTGTAATTTATAGTAATTTTTATGTCTTTGCTCTGTACTGCTGCCACAAAACAACAAATTTCACAACATATACGTCAGTGATAATAAAATCTGATTCTGATTACCTTTTTCATTGGGAAGTAAACACAAAATTCTATGTGATACAAATTGTACGAAGTTTGCATATTTAAAAATAATTATTTTTCCATCGACTTTCCCTCTTCTGAGGCCAAATGGCATTAAATAATTAACTTATCAGAGTAAATCCAAATTATTGATTTATTTTAACAAGTAATGATGTCTTTGGTTAAATAATCATTGACTAGCACCACTAAAAGCAACGTCAGGCTCAATGATCCAAACATTTACTGAATCAATCACATCTAGGGGCAAGTATAATAAAGGTTCTAATGCACTGCTTCAACTATTACTCGTGATCACCATCATTCATTTATCAGCAGCTGAGGTATAATATTATGCTATCACTAGCTTTAAATATTCATGATAACAAACACATGATCATCACTTACCCCATGCTTCTCCGCTAAATAATCAAACAGCATTCGTCCATCCCTGTTTGCGGAGAAAAAAAAGTTTTTATTAGAAAGACATTCTTTCAGCAGTAATTCAAGACTGAAAGACATGGTAGGAATCTTGTGACATTTTAAGAATAAAAACTGTGTTTCTTTTTTTTAAAAAAAGCACAATATTTCATTATAATCAAGATTAGTATCCTAATCAACAGTTTTTGGAATTGTCTGGCATCATCCTTTGCTGGATACATGCTGATTGATGGGAGTTAGACCAAGATCACCATCAACTCATTGCATACATGTCCATGCATATAATCACAACTGGTCAAGATGGATTAAAGGGACACAAGTCATTTCAAATCAGACTAAATCCTCACTAGGTTCTCAAAATTTGAAACACAATGGCCTGGTTTTCATTATCGCAGCACATTTGGGTTAACAATGAAAGTATGCTTTGGCTGGCAGTGTGATGAACTCCAGCCAGTCTTTTCAAAAAAAACACTCAATGTGTGCATTCATAAAGCATGCATGGCTGCAGAGTCAACAGGCTCCCATCACACTCAAATGCATTTTATGCTGTAGGAGAGAATCACAAATTTTTGAGGCACACCTAGGCTAGGGATCAGCACGCCTCTGTCAGCACAGTGCACTCGCAACCTTGGTGCACCTTTCACAGGAACGTGGAATGTGCATCATTTTGCATTTCAAATTTTCCATTAAACTAGAAACGAAGATATCTATTAGATGTAGGAAAAGTGGTGAGGCAACCTCAGGGAAAGAGAACTGGACTTCTCCACTTCTCTGCCATATTCCCTCATGGAGACAGAAAAGGTCAAATCTGTTTGGTTAAAGAATTATGAAAACCTTCACAGACCATTTTTATTGTGGGCTTTTGCCTTCTTAAGTACAATTACACATTCTACAAAATTACTCAAGTCTCTTGTGCCAACAGTACTTTAATCTCAATGGACCATAAAACCAATGGATGGCATCAACAGAGACAAATGTTTCTCCCAATTTGCTCTGAGAAATATTTCATTCTTGGTGAGTGCTCATAATTTTTGTTAGCATATTCTTTTTTAATAGAAAAAAGCAACTTCAAAAATTATGCATTTCTTTTGACTATTTTTGCACAAGATCATTCAACTGCATAAATGGCTTCCTCTTCAATTGGGCACTTACACTCTGTTCCCCCCTACCCAAAAGCTTGTACAGTAAATGTCAATAGAATGCATTTCCACAGACCCCATGCAGCCTCCACAATTGCAGCAAGTAGGAAGGTAGTAGAGATAGATAATGAGGAGCAGCAAGAACCGATGAAGCTTCGCCCTCCCCAGCCAGGAAATATCACTGCAAACCAAAACAATCCCATTGCTGCTGTGGGTGCAATCACAGGTCACACCACACCCATGATGCAATTATATATCCAACCACAGGCAACTGCAAGGATGGACTGATTTTCACCAAGATTTTACCTGCATCCTAAATGCAATTAACCCAATGTAGTTACAACATAAATTTACCAATGCAAAAAAAGGATAACTGAAAGTACATGTGCATCACAGATGCTTGTAATTACAGTTGAGCTATTTTATAGAGCATGTTTCAGATGCCACAGTTAATTGTAAGTATCCGGCTTGATTCTCTTGGTATAGTCTGAGCACTGCATGAGCAGGCTGCAGCAACACCCATTGTGTGTTTCTCCCACACAAAATTTGTCCACAGGAAGTCAAAATTCTATGAGTCTATCATTCACAGCAGCAGCTAACTCCCAAGTTCAGGGTGAGAGGCAGATCTGTACAGGGTATCATAACCATAACTGTCAAATGCTGTCACTATGCTCTTTCCACAAATGCACCATGCCAAAAATTTTAAAGTAATCATGTTAGCTAAGCTATCAGCAACTTCAAGTTTTAATGTGGAACCAAGCCATACTGTTTAGTATATTCTGACTTTAACAGAGCTATACTTAGTGGGGTGCCCAGGGATTGATGCTAGCCCCTCAACTGTTCACAATCTCCATCAATGATATTGGTAAGGGCATCAAGTATAATATATCCAAGTTTGCTCATGATTCATAGACGGACAGCTGTACAAGATGCAAGGAGGATACAGCAAGGCTTCGGGAGATACAAATAGGGTAAGTGAATGGGTGACGACGTCAGATGGAATACCATAAGGAAGAATGTAAGGTCATATACTTCAACAAAAAAAGCAAAGTGTGTTTTTAAAATGATGAGCGATTGAAGTCTTTTGTTCAGATGGGCTTGTATATCCTCATATATGAGCAACTTAACATTAGCACGAAGCTATAGCAAGCCATTAGAAAGGCAGGCAGTCTAGAATAACTCTTAACAGCTAGAATATTTGAGAAATCAATAAAAACAGTGCAGCTGTATAAGTCACTGGTGAGACCACACCTGGAATATTGGGTACAGGTTTCATTCCCTATTCAGGGAAGTATATACTTGCAATAGAGGGAGTGATTTCTCAGACAGGGAAATTATCCTTTTAAGACAGATTACAGACTGGGCCTTTACTCTCTTGAATGAGAGATGATTGCATTGAAACATATTAGATTCATACAACACAGATACAAGAAGTCAGCTTACTCTGCTTCTATTTCTTATGCTCTTTTGTTTGTCTGTTTTTAATTCCTTCAAATGTTTTAAAGTTTGATACTTCAGTTTTTACTGTAATGATGTGTTCAAATCTTTACTTAAAATCAAAATGTTTAAAGTTAAAATGTTAAGTAGAAACTGCAATCTATCCTTCTTGGTTTGCTGTTCAAGCATCCTTTGATGAGATTAACTGCCCAACCAGCTTAATAACATCGCAGCTGCAGGGTGCCAGAGATCCCTCAAAACTGATGTAGGCAAAGTAAAAGCTTTTGCCACACAGGTCACTGGATCTTTCTAGACAGTCCAGAAGATCAGCACAAAGCCCGAGCTCTCATTTGAAAAACGTCTTGTTCTACTCTTAACAAAAAAGGAGCTTTTACTGCATAGTTTCTGTAAACCACCAATCAAGTCCACCATTTGTTTTCTCTGTCGACATGGACCACAGGAATGGCAAAAAAACAGAGGCCATGCCTTTGCAGTTTGGTGTTGGACGTGGGAGACAAAGGCCTACTAAAGCATAGCTGCCTCAGTTTTGCTGAAAGCTTACTCTCCTACAGGCCTTTAGCCAAGAGTTTGACCCCAAACCAAAACAAAACCCTTTAAATGAGATAGCAAAAAACATGGGCACAGAGTTTGGTTTTAGGCAGCACCTTAAAGAGCCAGAAAGAGGCAGAGATGGTTAGGGAGAAGGTTCAGAGCTTAGGGCCTCAGAAGTTGAAGGCACAGCCACAGGAGGTAGAACAATTAAAAGTGATGATACAGAAGAGGCAAGATTTTTAAACTCTTAAATAGCTAGCAGAAAAGAAAATTGTCATTAAGCTAAATTAGCAAGCATTAACAGGAGAGATGATAAAATTTAACAAGGCAGCACTTTATCTCTCATTCTCAACAGCCTTATGAATTCACCCAAAGCCTGTCTTTATGCTTTCAAACTTCTAATCTGCCTGAAAGATTGACTCAATTAAGATTCAACTTCAAATGTTTAATCAGTCCTAGTTCTTCCAAACAAACCCATCTTTCTATGGGTAATGTTGTAGGAAGTTATGTTTCCCTTAACTTGTGCTAATCCACCAGCAACCAGCATGGGTAAGAAATTATGATAATTATAGGCAGACATTGTCAGTGCAATAACCCTGGAACACCATTAAAGTTCAAAGTCAACTTGCTTCAGCCTTATGGCACTGCCCCTCTCCTGAAGCACAATTATACAAGGACTTAACTTCAAACACCCAAGCAGCATGGGGCACCTAAATTGCCCTTAGATGACAGCAAGAACAACCGGATGAGCACAACTGGTTGTCATACATAAAATAACAGTCACCGTTCTATTCTTTCTTCAAGGACTTCTCCACACTAAAGAGTTTGATCCATGTGCATCACAGTATGTAATTTATAAATATCTTCCAAACATGAAAAGGGAAATGAAGACCACCTGTTCAGCATGTGACTATCATCCCACAAGCTGAACTTGATGAATACATTTTAGTCCAATCCCCAGTTACCTTATGATTCCTTTGAAATGTCCTTCTTTGCAATGAAAGAGCAGGGGGAAAAAAAAACAGACAAAACAGATTTGTCTCCATTGCAGTTTTAGGATTTTTAACTATTTCCCAACTATCCTTTAAACTTGCAAATAGTTAATGGATCTAAATGGCTGTAGTAACTATGCTGAATCTAACAGTTATTGGGATTTTTACAAGGTTCCAATTTGCTTGTACTGTGGATGATACAGTAGGTCAATTCTTGTAATTCAATCAATCACCTGATCATTGGCTTTTAAATCAAAGCATTTTGTACCATATTGCTTAGCTTACTTTTTTGTCATTTGTCACTTTTGAACCAGTATTTTTGTTAGACCATCACCACACCACTGAATTTCTGGCTGCACCACCTAGCATGGTGAACTGCTTGATATGATAGTCACTTAGAAAATGGAGAATGTCTCACTCTTGTACTAGAAAATATAGAATGTTATTCATATGCTAGTGTACAAATTATATTAAGGAAACACTCTATTTTGTTGTGATCAGTGCCTCCAAGGAAAACAACAATCCAGGTAGTGGGTTAACATTTCATTCTCTTTGTGGACACCAAACATAATTTCCTCAAATACAAAAACCACAAGATCCCAACGACACTCATATAAATCAGTAAGCTAGGATTTGCCTCAGAGAAACTATGCAATAGAGCATTCCAAGAATCCACTGAGCTTGGAGGGCTTCATCTTACAGCTACTCAAGGAAATAGCAGAGAAATGAAAAAAAACTTAAGGCCTACAGATAACATATTGTAGTAATCTGAAACAATAAAGGAAGATATTTGTCATAAAAAGAATCTTGGGCACAAGTTCCTATAAGGTTGGAAATTAGCAAGTGCATCAGGTCAACATATTCAACCATAGCTAATAACATATGAACCGTGAAACAATTATAGCGATATCAGGAATATACTAATTTCAATAAATATAATGGCAGGTGTGCACCCCATCCAATGAGATGACACAATTTGTCCAGATATCATTTACTTAGATTTTCAGTAACTCTCCACATGAAAAGCTTGCACTGAAATCAAAACCCAGGAAGTAAACTAATTAAAAATAGGAGCGAGAACATATGCTAAATCTGCAAATTCAGAAATACAATGTGCAGAGGCAGGGGAGGATTACAACTCACCAACTAACCAGTCACCACCCTTTTCTCTCACCTATGTAAGTAACCTGGATATTCAAAATGTGTTCAGTCTGTCAAATTTACTGACCACCGAAATAAGATCACAAAGAGTGATACTAAAAATAGCAAAAAAAAGACTGGAGGTGGATTTTGATTTGTGTCATAATTTAAGAGGCAAGTTGAAAATTCGATTTAGCTAATGCAAACTGGTTAAAAACATGCAACAGTAGGCTGCAAAATGAAGCTGCACCGACAACAGAAGCCTTACAGCAGACCTGGCTATGAGTAGCTGTGAGGTTAACATAACCAATGTCCAGAAAATACAAGAAGGCAGTTCAAAAAAATAATGCAACACAGGGATATACAGCAACAAAACTGAGGCTCACCCTGCAGGATTTATACTAAAGCTTTACCACTACACTGAGCAGATAAAATTTTGAAATGATATATCAATATCTATTCTGGTCACCTTCATAAAACAAAGGATGCAGAGTGAGAAGAACAACTATCAGTGTAAATCTGTGAACAAAGGAAAAAGATCAAGTAGAAAAATAGCATTTCTGTTTCTTCGTGTGATATAGGAAGCCATTTGGCCCATCAAGTCTATGTTTGCTCTGAGAGCAATCTGTCTCATTCCCCCCACATTTCCCTGTAACCTATTCTCTCTGACAAACCACAATGCCCCCCTCCATCCTCCACTCCGATTTTCCTGCCACCCAGGAGTAATTCACAGTGGCCAATTAACCTACGAGTGAGTCATTGAGATGTGGGAGGAAACCAGAGCACCCAGCGAAACCCACATGGTCACAGGGAGATCGTGCAAACTCCACACACACAGCACCCAAGATCAGGATCAAATCCAGGCCGCTGGAGCTATGCAGCAGAAGATCTAACTCCTGTGTCATTGTGCCACTTGAGGCAGTCAAGAAACAATGTCTCAGTCTCATATAGAGTATTAAATATGACAAATGTTCTTTTTTAATAGTCTTTCTGCTACATGGAAATTAAAATCTTAATTTAAGGAAGCACAATATTCCATAAGTTTTGAGTAAAAAGAAGACCTGAAGGCCACGACAAGTAAAACCTTGATTTAAATACTATCATGACCACATGAAATGGATCAACCTCTCACATGCCCCTTCAACTTCAGGCTCTATGTACTGAAGAACATTGCTACACCTGCAATCTTTCTTAATAGGGCATTTATGGACCTGCAAAGCAAGATACAATATTCTCACAAATCAGACCACAGACTCTAATCTTCTCCAGGGAACCAGACTTCCTTGGCCAAGTCACAAAACTGTCACTGTCAGGAACATTTTACTCTTCAAAGACTTGACTAAGTAAATCCAGAACTTTCAGCAGAGGTTGTAAAGGAAGCTGCAGCTAACTCTTTCAAGCCTTCAATTTTGTGTCCTATATGGCTCTTACAGGAAGCACTAAATTCAGATTTCGAACTGAAGACATAAATGAAGGATACTTCTGATGCAGAACTGGAAAATGTTGGTGAACAGCTTGTAATGTCATTATTCTGTGTTTTGGAAGTAATATCTAATGAACCAAATAACCTGCAGGAGGTTTCATGGTACATCTGGAATCTTACATGTCCGATTTGAAAACAAATCAACAAAGAGCCTCACTATTAAGTTTTCCTTTAAAACAGTTACAAAGAGTTGCATTCTCTAAAGGCTGAAGTGAGTGCTCAGCACATCAGCAGGGGATCAGCCTGGAGGAGGTGCCAAATCAGGCCACGCGAGGGAGCTTACTATCAGTCAAGGTGGAGTCACAAACTGAAGTTGCAGGCATAAATCATGCTGTTCCAAAAGAGTATGTTAAACTCTACTTATTCAGTGTCAAACACATTAACTGTTCAAAACCAATTTCACTGATACTCAATGCCCGAGAACAGCATGCCTTAACTTCAGCCCAACTATCAGCCCTTTTTTTTGTAATTTGTGAACAATGCAAAGGTTCAGTTTTGCATTCCTTCCCCTACTCCATTCAATGTTTAAATATCTGTGGGTCAGTTTAGTATCCAAGTGCACACCAAAACAGCTAAACTCTCAAGAGACTAGATCTCAAGCACACCATACTGCAAATCAATATACAACCAGCTGTGATCTAGTTAGAGGACCCGTAGCCCAAAACCCTGGGCTAATAATCCAAAGACACAAGTTCCAATCCCACAAAGCTGGATAATTAAATTTACTTGATTAATTAAATAATCGGGGAGGTGGTACAGGAGCTTGAAGACCCACACTCAACGTTTCAGAAAGTTTCTTCCCCACACTACCTCGTTATTCCTCTTTTGGACTATTTATTTTTGTAACTTACAGTAATTCTTTATATCTTGCACTGTACAGCCACTGCAAAAAAAATTCATGACACATGTCAGTGTAATAATAAACCTGATTCTGATTCTGGAATTAAAAAGCTGATATGACTAATTGCAGAACATGAAACTACCATGTTTTAAGATTATGAGAAGCATAGATAGGGTAGACAGAATCTGTTCCCCAGGGTAGGAATGTCAAAACACAGAGGACATGCTTTTAAGATTAGAGGGGAAAGTTTAAAGGCGACAGGAGGAGCAAGTTTTTGTTTACACAGAGAGTGGTAGGTGCCTGGAAATGGGTTACCAGGGTAGTAGTGGAATCAGGCAGTTTGGTGGAGTTTAAGAGGCTTAATATAGACACATGAATATGAAAGGAATGGAGAGACATGGATGATACACAGGAAGACATTTAATATAAATCAGCATCAAGATTGGCACAACATTGTGGGCTGAATGGCCTGTCCCGTGCTGTACCAGTGTCTTACAAACCATATGACTTACCAACATACTTCAGAGATCTTAGCCACCGTCGGAAAATACTCCTAAAGAGACATACAGCCCACGTCATAACCAGGCCCACTTGACGTATCTCTCTGGCCCAACTGGGTGTCTCTGATACAGAAGGGTCATGTGCTTTATTAAAGGTCAAGGCTCCAGTTATTTGGGTAATAATGGAGATAAAAAGAAATCCGTTCCAAGCCAGAAAAAAAAATGAACGAACAGTTGAAAAGTGTGGGCTTTAAATTGCTCTGATTGTTGGTACATAATTCACATGTGTTTGACGGTTTATCTGGTGAGAGGAGAGTTGGTTAATCTAAGCTTGACAAGCTCAGGCTTCATTCCACTGAGTTGTCTGTCACACATATGTATTATTTTAATTTAATTGTAAAGCAATGAATCTTTTAAAATCAATCTGAGATTTTGGCTACATCAGATGCTCAGGCTGCTTTTGAGTTTCAAGGCATGCTAAAGGGCTGTAGAATAATTGCAAACAAATTTTGCTGTCAAACACTGGTCACAATTTCCCGAATCTTCAGTAAGAGAACTATTAAATGGCTGTTACTTGGTAGAAATCCCAATGAAAAATAATCTTTTCACAAATTTTAATATTTATATCTTAATTTACTTTCATTAACCGAGTTGGTATGTGGTTAAAAAATGTTTGACTGATAGCTGTCAGAAGGTATGGCCACTTCTCATGTTTCACATTTCCTTCCAACAAGGAAGGTGGCCTTTCACCCCATCGAGTCAGTGCCAGCTCTTACAGCAATTCCATCACTTCCACTTCCCCCACTCATTCCCCAGCAACCCATACTCTCACGTGTCCATAATTACCCTGATTCTCTAGCCACCCACCTACACATATCACTCAGACTGTGCAATGCCTTGCAAAAACCTGTTCGCAGGTACTCCCACACTAATTAAAATGGTGATCTCATCACCACACGACTCAGCACAGAGTGGACCACCAAGGAAATGCATGAGGCCTGACAATAGGCGGTTGGGTGAAAACTTGGTGCCAAGATATGGGATTCAGAGGGCACTCTGACCAGCACAGTGAGTGTGGCTATTGCTAGGGACTGACAGCACCCACACTACCTGGATCCTGCAGTCACTCTCATCAGCTCCTTTCAGATATAATGGAAGCTGATGTCTGCCCCACTGTTTGGCAGCGTCGGTCTCCCAGCCTGAAGATTTCCCCATGGCAACAAGCTTAATGATGGTTGCTGGCCATTGAGCCTATCACCACAAACAAGCCTCAGGGTTGGGGAGAGCCATGCAATCAAACAAAGAGACTGGGAGATAGCAGTTTGCTTCACATTCAAGCCCCCCACCTCCCACTGGCTCACATCTAGTGTACTGGCTAAAATGTAGCCCTGATCCCCACAGCTTAGCATCAAGTGGCCACATCACCCACTCCCAGTCTGTTCAACACCAGCCCCACAACTCCCATCCAATCCACACCAAGCCAATGCGATTACTTTAACTGTTTCATTACTGCAAGGGTACAATTATAGGGCCCAGCCTTAACCAGGTTTCCGAAACAGCAGCCGTCAGCAGCAAGGAGGGCAGGGGGTCACATCAGGTTCCTGGCACAGCAATGCTCTCAGAGGCACCTTTCTATATAAAAAACTTTTAGTGCCTATTCAACTAGTGTTCATTTTCCTGGGAAAGCATCATAACAGATCCCACTAACAAGCTCCACCAACAGGTAGCTGGGACAGCAGGAATATCAGCAGCTCCACTAGTCACAGAACACTTCCCAAATATTTTTACACCAGGGTTACCTTCAGTTTCTACTGAACAAGACGTTTGGCTCTCTAGCCCCTCATTCCAAGTCAAGCTTTAGTTCCAATTGTGGTCATTCAAACAGAAAACACTCTAGGCCTCTCACTGCCCATGTCTTACGTGGCATGTCAAATCTACCAATGTCAAGTTCCAGTCTGTTCTCCACCTTTGATGTGCATACATACTACCATAGTCTCTCATTTGATCCCGTAAAAATGCAAGTTGTTGGTATCTCTCAGAGCCAGGACTTCAATAAAAATGTTATTTTTCTTATAATATAATTACAAAAAATATTGATGTATTTTATTTGTACCAGTCATCCACAGGCAAAAATTATTCAGCAATCATAGTCATAATTGGAAACATCAATTAGTGCACAGGTTTCTTACTGAACAACATTTTGAAGGTTACAGATGAAAATTAATTAATTTTTTTTGTTAAAAAGCAGCACTTTTAAATTTGGAAATAAAAACTTATACTTCTGCAACATCATTCACAACCTCAGAACATCTCAGCCAATTAAGTACTTTTCAATTGAAATCTTCATTGTAATCCATGAAACTTGGTTCTCAACTTGTACAGATCAAGTTCCCAGAAACAACTAGATGAGGACGACCAGATAATCTGTTTAATATGCTGACCGAAGCAAAAATATTGGCCAGAAGGCCTGGGAAAACTTTCCTGTTCTTCTTCAAAGTAGCGATACATCCATCAAGAGAGCAGATGGGGCCTCAGTTTAATGTCTTATCTAAAAGATGGCACTTCTAATAGTGCAGCATTCTCCTAGTACTGTTCGGGAGTGTCAGCCTAGATTTGCGTGCTCAAGTCTCTATGCTGGAACCTTCTGACTCAGGTAAGTGGACTATTCATTGAACCACAGCAATTGAGTAAACTATATATAATTATATAAATTACATAAAAATTAACTTACATCAATATATATGTGCATAGACCACCACCATTTAAGGAATCTACTTTACACTATATGCTCCCAGATCCTAACAACATGTAAATATGGATAAAGTTTCTGCCCCCACTTACTTCTTCAGAAAATTATTCTGGTGAACAGAATAAAAACAACTTCCCTGAAATAATCACAATTTGACAGCTCATTTATTTATTACTGGTTGTCATGGAATCTAACAGAACAGAAAGATGCCATTCAGCCCATTGTGGCTATTGCTTATTTTTAAAGAGCTATCCAATCAGTCTCACTCTCCCAGCTGTTTCCTCAAAGCCCTGAAAAATTTCCCTTTTCAAGTTTACATCCTAAATCCCTTTTCAAAGTTACTGAAACTTCTTCCATTTCCACTTCAGGAACTACATTTAAGGTCAGAACAAAGGAAAAACCACATCTCTGTTTTCTCAGTTATATGAGAATTTTTACCATTACAAATACTTTACAGCAAGATGAACAAGAGGGGAATGATTATCATAGCTTGTCCTCAGATATCACGAAGCTTAGGGGATTGAATTTCAGTTGTAGGTAATATAGTACCGCAGCTGCAGATCTATGGTTGTCACTTCAAGGAACTGGGAAAAACATTTTGACATTTTATAGTCAGAGTGTCTGAAGTGCTTTCTATTTGCATAATGCCCACTATAATAGCTAATACCTTAAATAGTAAGCCTGTCAAATTCAAAATTCACCCAGTTTATGTCAGTCAGCTTATAAATCACAACTCCTGAAAACGTGTTTTAAAAATCAAAGCATTGAATAAACTACTTGACAAACTTGTAGGTTCCCTCACGCTAATTTTTAAATTGCAGAATACCATGTCCCTAAGCAGAGCTGCGCAGTGCAGAGTAAGACAGTAAACATCCAACAGCATGCTGGTGTCCCTTGCCTCAGGCACATTTCACTCTACTCCACTTGTCAATTATCAGTCGTCAGTAACATCTCTTCTCCACATCATCAAGCAAATGCTTAAACAACCTTACTCATGAGACAATGATGGCTTTACACTGCCATTATTTTTCATATCATACCCACAAACAACTGAGCTCTCTTTTAAGATGTCCAAATACAGTAAATTCTTTCAAAGCCCTTTGATTTTCCCTTCCTTGCTCAATGGCATGAAGAATGATCATCACAATCTACAAACCAATCTTCTCATCATCTCTAACCCCAGAGGCAGTCAACCCAGATGCAACTGGTCATGCAGTTACTGATCACTTCCCAACCACATTAGAACCAGATACCATCTGTGTAGCTGAAGCCTACACCAATGGGACTTTTGCAATGACAACAAATGCAACTATAAATAATATGATTTAGTGACTTGAAAGAAGAAAATAAATGTATGGTGGCCAAATTTGTGGATGACACAAAAATAGGTGGGAATGCAAGATGTGTGGAGCATTCAAACAGTTTACAGGCAGATATTAATGGAATAAGTAATTGGTAAAAAGTTAGCAAATGGTGTACAATGTGGGAAAATGAGGTTGTTCATTTTGGAAGGAAGAACAAAAGAACAGTTTTAGTTAAATGGAGATAAACTGCAGAAGGCTACAACACAAAAGGTTCAGCAAGTCCTTATGCACGAGACACAGAAAGCCAGCACACAAGCGCAGCAGGCCATAGGAAAGACTGAGGGAATGTCGGCCCTTAATTTGATGATTGAGTATAAAAGTCAGTAAGTCCTGCAACTGTACAAGATAACAGCAAGAACACACGTCAAGTATCGTGAATAGTTTTGATTTCCCTATTTCAGGAAGCAATGCAATTCTCCACTCCCAGTTCTCAAGCTCATGAAAGAGAAAAGTAGACATTATGGACCTCAAAATAATAAATGTTAGAGCACCCTGAAACTCAGCAGGTATTAGTATGACAACCTAATTGGTATCGGGTTTGTGAAGTGGGAGGGAAGAGATTGACATAACATTGCCAGAATGACAAACTGAAGACATACTGTATTGAATTCAAAGGTACAATCTAACAAATGGCAAATGGGTACTTATTATTTTAATAAGTATAGTTAAGCATTACTAATTTACACAAGGCCATATATAATGACAATGCCAATGCCAAAGCCAACATCAACCAGAGAGTGAAGATAATCCAATAATTCTACTGTCATGCAAGATTGGTGACCATACTACCGTTAAATGACTAAGACTTTATGCATGCATATTATATGCAACTATCTTCCACTCATGGCATTTTTCTGAAGAAATTGCCATGCTTTTACTGGGGGAAGTTGTTGTAGATTTTGTCTTCTCTGCACTTTAAATGGACTACAAGTAAACTAACATTATTATACAATACTGTTTGGTGTGAATCACATGCCATGTTCACGTCTAACCAACTGGCTTTCAGTGTTGTTAATAGATATTGTTTATCTGGCATCAAGTTAGGGGTGGGGAAATTACAACTATAATTCTCTTTAGTATTACAAGCTCAATAAAGCTAAATGGATGGCATTACTTCAGCACGCCTGGGAGCTTAGTCCAATGTGTTTCCACTAGCCTTAACCTGTGCAGTTTCAGGCAATTTGTCCAGTAAAAATCTACCAGGCTATCAACATACAAAGACAAATCAAGTGTGACAACCCCAAACAACAACACACCCATCAGAAGCCCACGATTTCCAATCACACCTAGATGAGCAAAACCATTCAAGGCACTGGGTGGGTGATAACATCTGCATACTTTAGATCATAGTATAAAATACAGGGTTAATACATTGTTTAATGTAGAACACAATATTCCAATCATGAAAACCTTTGTGAACTTGCAATAAACTCTATTAATTCTTATTCATCATCCTTAATAAAATTAAGCAAATTCAAACTAGTTATCCACCTCCAGAATGTCACAAGAACTTTTAAGACAAATCATTAGTCGGGCAGCTTATCATCATGTTTATCCTTCAATGTTTAAGACCCAGTTAGACACTTGGCTTAAAGACATTTCCATTTGATTTACCTAAATAACTGCAAGGTAAATAGTGCCTACCTGGTGGACTGCATTTGCCTCGTAGTTTCTGGGTCTTCAAACATCTTCACAATTGGTTCTGTTTCTGACTGGAGCTGTTTCAGTTGTGCAACCACAGTTGTACGCTTTTCCCTCAGAGCTACAAATACAAAGAGGTCCCCTTTTACCCAAATGGTCAGAGATGAACTTTTATGAAAGTAAAATCCTCTAACTTATGATGACCAACTTTTCTTGGATTCTTTAAAGCATTACATTTAAGCCATTATTAAGTGAGACATGGGAAAACAATAACTTTCAAGGATAAGTGTTCTTCCCAACACCCAAGCTTTCCCTACATTCCCTGAACCCCTCCTCAAGAAAAACAGGTCTGCTATAAAACCTCAGCTGGTAGTATCTGCAAAAAGAGAAACAGTTAACATTTCAGGTCAAAGACCCTTCATCAGACTCTGACAAAGACCCTAAAATATTAACACCGTTTCACTTTTCACAAATGCTGCCAGACCTCCCGAGTATTTCCAATATTTTCAGTTTCTCAGCATCTGCAGCTTTTCAACTTTGAAAAAAACAATTCTCAAAGTCAGCACACAGGGACTCTACTCGTATCTGACAGCTAGCCTAAAGTTTACCCAGTCACTGGTAAGAATGACAGAACACACCAAATGATATCTATATTTCAGAAGTTATTGCATTGTCTGTAAGGTACTTGGGAGATTGCGAAGTTGGGAAAGATGAATAGGAGTGAGCATGTTCTTTTCTCCTGTGGTTATCGGTATACAATGACAATTCTAAGTGTCAAAGAAGCTAAATAAAAAGTATTTCTCCTTTAAAGGACTTTTCAGAAAGTGTTTATTTTAAAAATAATAACCACTTTATGTTCACATTATATAGATGTCCTCATTCTCTGTGTGGCAACATCAAGTCAATACTTTAGTAACTGACATATTCCAATGTGGATGACTAATGCAGATCCTGCTTCTTCTCACTGCTGCTTACAATACAGAAATATTTCACTACTGGGCTCCTATGATTGCTTAATCAAGTGCTGTTAAGTGTGAGATCAATCATGCTTAAAATTGCTTGCAGCTTCTAAGTGCACAGAAAAAATTACTCAGGATTTTTCTACTTGGTTCTGAAATAAGTAAAGAAACACTTAGAGCGTTTAGATGATGAACTTTACTAAGGTATCTGGCACTGATTTCACTGCGTTTACCATCAAACACTTCACGTTGAGAACTTTTAAGCCTTGAAATCCTGAAGCAAGAGTAATGATGAGTACTAAACACTAAAACATGTTGGAAATCAGGACCTCAAATCTTATAAGTAATTGCTCAGCAGACTTGACTGTAAAAAGGCTGATATGCACTCCTGGAGATTTGAAGCAACCAATGGAGCGTGTAAATAATCCACACACTAAGGCAGACCTGTTGTCCAACTTCCAACAAAGATTGCGAAGTTAAAATGATCAAACCTCCCCGTGGGCTTTGTGAAATGGAGAAAACAGCAGCGAGCAAGTGCTGTTGGATCACCATGTCAGTTGAGGAAGGTCAAACACCTATCCAGATTGTAAGCACCGGGGCAGGAGTGAAATGGAATCTGATGTGGGAATTGACAGCTGACCAGCAAAGGGTAGGTCAAACCCAATGAATATTATAGAATTTTTTCATAAGTTTGCCTAAAGTATTCACCAAAACAACCAAAACTGGGAACATTCACATAGAGAAACAGAGCTACTTTTCAGATCAAAGACCTTTTTAAGAATGGGCCTTCAAGCTGAAATGTTCACGAGTAGTGAAGGATCTTTGACCAGAAAAGTTAACTCTGTTTCTCCCTCCAGAGGACATGCTGCCTGACGTGCCTAGTGCTTTCAGCACTTTCTGCTTTAAGATTTCATTTCAGATTTCAAGCATCTGCAGTTTTTGTTTGACAAGGAAACGTCTATGGCTGTTATGTACATGGACTTCCAGAAGCTGCTCCCAACAGGCTGCACATTAAAAGCTAATGCTCATGGTTTTGAAGCCAAATTATTGACCCAGTTAAGAAATTGGCTGAGTAGCAGGAGATAATAGGTACTCAAAATTGGTGGAATCCCATGTGGACTTGCATTATGGTTGCAACCAATCATCATTAATAACTTCAGTGGGAGAGAAAGCCAAGAGTTCAAGTTTGCCAATAACATATAGATATAAGACAATGCAGTGTAAATGGAAGTATTAAACTGGGAAATGATATTAACTAAACGTGACAAATAGATTTGGCATTCATGACTTATCTATGGTATGGCTGCTTTTACTCAGATGTGCCCCATATTCTCTAATCCCCGTAATAGTTAAAATAAAATGATCTTAGATGACCCAAAACAAATTGCTGTTCAAGAACTGTGGTTCAAACTTTTGTTTCCTAACTTCATTTCTAACAATATTTTAAACTCTTTCCCCTAGTCACCAAACTCCTTGATCAGTGGAAAGATTTTCTCTTTCTTTCCATCAGTTCATCTAGATATCTTGAAGACTTCAAATCACCTCTTAACCTTTGATATTACAGGGAATACAATCCCATTTTGTGTAATTTCTCTTTGTAATTTAACCCTTACAATACAGGTATGTAACTTTACACTGCACTTCCTAAAATTTCAAAATATTCTTCATAAGGTATTGTACTCCAGACCTATTCAAACATTAGCTGGGATCTAACCAGGGCTTTGCACAGCTGTGTGAGAACTTTATACCTCTTTATACACCTGCTATGAAAGCTAGTATCCATTTGTCTTTAATTTTCTGTGCTATGATCTTTGCACCTGGACTCTAAAGTCTTTATGGGCCTCCACTGCTTTTTACTGTTAAAGAGTTTGAATTGAGTAACTTCTAAAGTCCAAAATGATTACTTCACACTTACCTGCACCAAATTCCATCTGACATATTTTTACCTCTTCGCCTAACCTACTGAGTATCTGAGTAATTTGATGCTTCCATCTAAACTCCTTATCTTTTGCCATCTATATAGAATTACATACCGGAATTGTAACAAATACAGTGAACGACTGCAGTCCCAACACAGATCCTCAGGGATACCACTAGTCACATTCTGCGAATTTGAGTACGCATTATCCCTAGTATCAAATAAATTTCTAACTGGGTCAATCACTTGCCTTAAACTACAGGAGCTCTAACTTCTGCTAAAAGTCCTTATAAAAGATATATTGAATGCCTTCAGAAAGCTATTGACATTTCCCTGTTCACTTTACTGGCTCTCTTCTGATCAACTGAAAATTTACAAGTTATTCAGTAACAATCCTCAATTTATGGAATCTGGTGATTGCCACACAACAGATGCAAGGCTAATTGGTCTATGATTCCATGAATGTCCCCCTCATATTTTAACCAGTGAAATGACACCAATTATTTTTTCTATTTAAAAGGAACAGCTCCCAAAGCAAGATAACTTCTTAAAAGTTACTTAGACATCTGCAACACAGCAAGGAAATCTGCTGCCACAGCCTGCCCTCCTTAGATGAGAAATAAGTCCTTCTGTATGTTGAACAAGAATGTTCTGAGTAGGAAACTTCGACGTCTGTCACCATCAGCAGCATCAAGGCCACCTGAGCTTTGAAGGAAAGAACTGCAAAAATATCACTGCAGCATGTGGTCACAAACCCAACACAGGGGCTGCCTGGATTAGATGATATGAGCTATGGAGAAAGGTTGGACAAACTCGGATTGTTCTTCCTAGAACGTTGGAGGCTGAGGGGAGACCTGATACAGATTTTTAAAATTATGAGAGGCATAGATAGGGGAGACAGTCAGAATCTTTTCCCCAAGGTAGAAATGTCCATTACCAGAGGACATGCTTTTAAAGTCTAGAGGCGATATGAAGTGCAAGTTTTTTTTACACTAATAGTGGTAGGTGCTGGAATGGGTTACCAGGGTAGTGGTGAAAACAGGCAGTTTGGTGGAGTTTGAGAGGCTTTTAGATAGGCACATAAATATGAAGGGAATGAAAGGATATGGATGATACACAGGAAGAGGACATATAGTATAAATTGGCATCAAGATTGGCATGACATCATGGGCCAAATGGCCTGTCCAGTGCTGTACTGTTCTATGTTCTAAGTTTGCAGATGACACTAAAATAGGTGGTGTCGTTGACAGTGAAGATGGTTATAAGGATTTACAGCGGGATCTTGATCAGCTTGGTAAGTGGGCCAAGGAATGGCAAACAGAGTTTAATTTGGATAAGTGTAAGGTGGGAAGACAGGGTGGTGAAGGCAGCTTTTGGCATGCTAGCCTTCATCAGTCAGGGCATTGAGTATAGAAGTTGGGACATTATGTCGCAGTTGTACAAGACGTTGGTGAGGCCGCATTTGGAATATCGTGTTCAATTTTAGTCATTAAGCTGGAAAGAGTGCAGAAGAGATTTACAAGGATGTTGCCAGGACTCAAGGGACTGAGTTAAGGACAGAGGTTGAGTAGATTCGGAATTTTTTTCATTGGAGCCCAGGAGAATAAGGGGTGATCTTATAGAGCTGTATAAAATTATGAGGGGTATAGATATGGTGAATGCACACAGTCTTTTTCCCAGGGTTGGAGAATCAAGAACTAAGATGTCATAGATTTAAGGTGAGAGGGGAGAGATTTAATAGGAACCTGAGGGGCAGTTTTTCCAGCTAGAGAGTGGTCAATATATGGAATGAGCTGCTAGAGGAAGTGGTTGAGGCAGGCACAGAAACATTTTAAAAGGTACTTGGACAAGTACATGGATAGGAAAAGTTAAGAGAGATATGGGCCCAATGCAGGCAAATGGAACTAGCTTGGACGGGAATCTTGGTCAGCATGGACCAGTTGGGCCAAAAGACCTTTTTCCATACTGTATAACTCTATGACTCTAAATGCAAAATTTGTATGAGTTATGGATCCAAACAAGCCTATTCCTTCAGGGCAGGTTGTAAATGCTGCTTATGAATTGTGACATTATACATCCTGAAAAATTTACATTACTGCATACAACTCACCTTGAGGAATCTCTTTATCAAGATACAAGTTTTTGTACACATCCATAGCGAAGTCAACCATGTTTGTGTCACTGAGAAGGTCCAGTTTCCCTTGGAGAAGTTCCTTTTCATTGTAAATCTGAAATCAAAACATGTCAAATGCAAGTGTAGGACTGTTAAAACATTTTTTAAAAAATCACAACATCAAATGGTGTTCAAGTCAGGCACACTTTGAAAATTACATCCAGTTATCTAGTTCAGTACAGACCACAGCTATGTTCTAAACAACATACAGTGCCTAATTCTAGTTCTGCACAGCAATACAATTAAAAAGCATGCCAAGAATCAATACCTAAGATTACATTTGTGAGGGACAATTGAGTGAGGAAGCAGAGGCTTGCTGAAAACCCGAGGAACTGTATAATCATTGCTTCAGTGGAAGATTATAAGATTATATTTAGTGACAATAAGAATGATTATTTTATTTCCCACTGACTGTTCACTGCCTCCAGTGAAAAGATTCTGTACAGCTCGGAATGAATACTTTGTAACACATCATCTTCCAAACAATTTTACAGCACAAAGGGAGCTTATTTGACCCTTAATGCCTATGCAGACTCTTTGAAGAGTTATTCAATGCAGTCCCAGTGCCCAGTTTTCTCACATTTCATACCTGTCATATTTTCTTTTGACAAAGATGCAGGCCAGTTAGCCCATCCTCTATACCAGCTCGCAAAGCAATCCCATTCATTCCATCCCTCCACTTCTTTCCCTGTAACCTATTTTCTCTTGCATGCAAATCCACACCTTTCTGATTCTCCAACTACCTACTTACAGTAAGGGTAATTTACTGTGGCCAATTAACCTCCCAAACAGTATGTCTTTGGCACCTTGGAGGAACCCAAGCACCCAGGGCAAACAGGGAGAACGTGCAAACTCCACACAAACAGTCTGCAAAGTCAAGATCAAACCCGGGTCGCTGGAGCTGTGAGGCAGCAGCACTACCTGCTGAACCACTGTGCCGCCCAAATAATCCTGCAAAATAACGTTAAGTACTTGTTCATTTGCTATTTGAAAAGACTGGTGGAATCTTAGTCTGCTGCTTCTTTCAGCCACTGCACTCAAACAGCTGAGGAAGAAGACCCCAAGCATCTCCAAAAGGATTGAGAAAGGAATGGGAAAGAACACACACCAGCAAATAGGCAATAAGATGGCAATGGAATATAATGGAGGCTAATGTAAAATTATCCATTTTGATAGAATAGATGAACAGAATATATTTTATCTTTTGAACAAAATACTTCCATTCAGTGATGAAGGTGATCCTGAGTTGCCAGTCTCTTTAATTCTCTATCTCACTCTTACCCCTTTTACACTGTTCCAATGAAGGGCAACAGAAACTGCATTTCACCTTCCATTAACACATGGTAGAGTCTTCAGGACTCAAGAATTTCAGATAACCATCATTTCCAGTTTGTATCGAAAGTAGTCATATCTAATAAAAAGTCATGGATCTGAAACATTAACTATTTGTCTCTCCAAGTCTGATAACTGCCATGCTAAGCATTTGGAATTGGCCCCAGTATTTTCTTCATATTTTCAGCATCTGTAGCATTTTGCTCCTCCAATGTGCATTTTGCATTTGCAGTTTTTTAAAAATCCTATTTATGCTCTCTCTCTTTTCATTCACTTCCTAATTACACTTCTTCCATACTAATCAGCTTCAATGACCAAGCCCTCACACCCTCTTGGCTGGCACCATCACATGTATCACTCAGTTTCTTTTGGCCCCCATCCAATCACAGACATGTCCTTTGTTCGCCATCCCACCTCCACCTCTCCAATTGAAAACACATTTGATTTCAAAGTTTCCTTAGTTCTGAGGGAAGGTCATCAACCTTAAATATTGTTTCTCTCTGCAGACCTGAATATTGACAACATTTTCTAATTTCTTTCCAGCCTTGTATCTCATTTCCAGTGTTGCTTCATTGCCCCACACTCACCAGCCCTTCTGGTGAAACCTGATGTTATTTGCCTTCTCCAATTTATACCTCCCCAAACATGCCCTTTGTTATTCACTTGCCTCTACCAACCTCTTTCAACCAGCACAATCACCATTTATGTGATTCCATCCCTCTGATTGCTTCCTTATCGCAGACCTTCCCTCCCCTTACAAACGTGTTATTCTCTTCTCAATGGCATGACAGAACATTGCCTTGAAAAGTTCATGCTGTTTCTCTCTCCATAGATGCAGCCCAACCTGCTGAGTATTTCCAATAAATGGAAATTAAAATAAATTGCTTACTGGAATCTGAAATAAATACAAAACATTTTGGAAACACTCAGCAAGTCAGACAGTATCTACAGACAGAATTCATGTTTCAGATCAAAACTCCATTAGAGCTGTTAATTCCCATTTCTCTTTCCACAGATGCTGCTTAACCTGCTGAGTGCTTCCCAACATTTTCTAGTTTTATTTCAGAGCAGTTCCAGTATTTTATTCAATTTTGTTAGAATCTGTCATATTTTGTTTATAGAAATTAGAAAATGTTGATGTATACGGAGGTGAGGAACAGCTGCTTCATGAGATGCAGACAGAGCAAGTAATTGGGTGGGAGGCAACCAACATTAACATTTATTGCAAGTGGGTTCATGTAGAGTGAAAGGAGGAAGCCTTCCCAAGAACGTACAAGGCTCTGATGCAACCTCATTTTGGAGGAATGGTGGGGAAATAAAAAAAGGACTGTGGACCAGGATGGGGTGAGAGGATTGCAGGCCTGGAGGTGACAGGGTATTGTGATCTTTAATGTGGGGGAAAGGATGTGGTTGTAGACCCGGGGGTGGGGTGGAGACAGAGGTAAGGGATTGGCTTGTGGGGGGAATAAGGGGATGCAGCCTTTGAGATGGTTATGAACAGGATGCTGCTACCGGGGGGGGGGGGAGAGGTGAAAAGGTGGAGCAACAAACAACATGCTGCAGGAACTAAGCAGGTCATGCAGCATCTGTGGAAGAAGACACTGTTGATGCTTTGGGTCAAAACCCTGCATCAGGGTTTCCATCCGAAACGTCGACAATTTCTTTCCTCCCACAAATGCTCCATGACCCACTGAGTTCCTCCAGCACATTGTTTGTTGTGGGAGAAAGGATGGTAGTGTGAAGGGTGCGTTACGGGTACAGGGGAGGAAGGTGTGATAGGGAAGTGGGGGAGAATGGGGGAAATCAGAGCCTTCAACCCCTTTGGGTGTCTGGCAGGACGCGGTGGGAGGAGGGGCGAGGGGGGGGTGGTGAATAGCAGGGATTTAAATCAATGTGGAGGAGGAGGGGGAGGAAGGGTATGGTGTGTGGGGTTGAGGGGGGGGGGGGGAAGGGGGCAATCAGTGCCTGCCGCTCCCTCGGGCCTCCGTAGGCCGCGCTCGCTCGAAGCCCCGACTCGGGGCCGCCTCACGTGGGTGCGCTGTAGATGCCGGGAGCCGCAGCGCGGACGGCGACAGCACGGGCGGACCGGCCCCTCCACCTTTACCTCCTTAACCGACAAGAACTCGAGCAGCGGGAAAACCAAATGGCGATCCAGGAAATTAGCGATTCGCATCGTCAAGTCGTAATCCGCCATCCTGGCCAGAGAGGGATTCAAAACCATACAACTTTATCAATAGACACAGTCCACGAACACAGCCCGCCCCCCGCCTCAGCCCATTGGTCCATACCGCATTCCTCTCTGTCAATCAAACCCTGGCTTGGGCCATTCAGCCCAACTGGAGCCAACTGCAGACGACATTTAGGGTAGAGAATCTTCAAACGTGATAGCAGGAAGAAGGGTATGTCAAACAGAAGGTGACATTGCACTATTGATTAAGGAGGAATAAGGGAGGATATCTGAGAAGGCTGTATGGCTGCAGCTTGGACATATTCCACAGGTCTCCTGACAGTCAGCAGAGTTGGAGGAGCAGATATGTAGGCAAATCATTGGAGTGGTGTAAGAATAAAAGGGATATAGCAGTAAGGTATTTCAACTCCCCCAGTATTATCACAGTGTGAAAAGCCTAGAGGGGGTGGAATTCTTAAAGTCCTGAGGAGCTTTCTGAGTCATTACACAGCTAGTCACACCAGAGGAGGAGCAATGCTGAACCTAATCTTGGGGAATGTAGCTGGGCAATTTGTTGGAGAGTCAGCGGGAGAGCATCTTGGAGATAGTGATCATAACTGTAAGTTTCAAAATAGTTATGGAAAGGGATGGACCAGAAATTAAGGTCTTGAGATGGGGGAAGGCCTCTTCACAGCTCTAGTGCCTTCCTGTGAGGACATTGGTCCCAGCTTTGTTGGGAATCCATCCATCCAATCTGTGCAGGTCCTACCTGGCCCAGAGCCAGTCCTCAGGAATCCAAAACCCTCCCTCCTCCACCACTTCTCCAGCCACATAGTCATCTGCACTGTCCTCCTGGTATTGTACTCATTGGCGAGTGGCAAATGGAGTGATCTGGAGATTACCACCTTCAGGGTCCTTGAAACCTGCCTGCAGGACACCATCCCTTTTTTATCTATGTCATGGACCTTTTACCCTTCCCTTCCAGAATGTCCTCCAGCCAGACAATGATATCCTTGACTCTGACACCAAGATGCAATGTTCCATGAAGGTAATTGACTCTGTTTCTCTCACCAGAGATGCTGCTTGACTGGCTAAGTATTTCCAGCATTGTTTTTTATTTCAGATTTTCAGCATCTGCTGGGTTTTTTTTGATTTTTCAGGTAACATACCATCCATGAATCACTTCTACAGTTATAGAAGTGCCCAAACCCCTAACAACTGAACCCTCCTTGATCTTCCTCCTCCCTCCTTGTACAGCTGAGCCATCTCTGGTGCTATAGTCCTGGCTGTACTCCCCAGGGAATTCCTCTTCTCCCATCCCCATCCCCATCAGTACTCATTCAAAAATAGGCATCAAATCTCTGGACATATCGAGAAATAACCATTCTTAAATAATTGCCTTAATTTGCATTTTGATTAACAAAGATGATAATGTTAAAGCTAGGTTTAATATTCATAGGGTCTAGATCAGAAATAATTACTCCAAATATTGGAGTACTGCCAACAATAACATTGTCAATATGTAGCAGAGATAATACTCAAAGAATAATTCAGGAATAGTTATTTTTACCAGTTGCTTAAGCAATGGGGGGGTTTTGGCAGTGTTTGGATTAGACTTGTAGACATTTAGCTCTTGCGAGAGAGTTAACTGTTGACAAGGAGGAAGGCAGTGTGAGGAACAGCAAAGTCCCATTCTTTATCAGCCAATTTCCCACACCATTGCTCACGTGGTTCAAATAAAAATAATCTGCAGCACAGTTGATATGATTTTAAGGTTAATTCATTACTAGCATCCTATGCAAATTGTTATAAGAAATTGCAGGATGTTTTATCTGGAGAAATTCACAGCAGAAATCAGCTTAAGTGATTGAGGATTGGAATAATATTTTGCTTTAGAATGTAATGAGAAAAAATCAGATACTGATAATTAGTTACATTAGAGTAATTTTGAAAAAGTAATGATTCTGTCATGGTTCTGAGTGCTGGTTCTCAATTCTGCCCCTTATCCCCATTGATGGTGCCTTGTTGCGCAGCACATGGTTTCTATGCACTACTGGTTGCCTAATGACACACACCTGAGTTCCATCAGGAGACTAGTATAAGAACCCTGGTTTCACAAACACTGGTTGCCAGATTATTGGTCTATCTCTGGCTACACTCTGTCTTCTGGCTGCTTAGAGCTGGCAACTCTAGAGCAGTCCTGGTTTTGTTGTTTCTCTGAGAAAACCCTGTTTCCATGTCGGGACTCTATCTCAGAGCCCTGTTCTGCGTTCGGTTCCAACAAGGAAGTATCCTGACTCCAGTCTCGGACTGGTGTTCCGCATTTGGGTTCTCCATGATCTCGTTCTTCGTGTGACATTGTGACAGAATAATCTGGTCACCACGAACCCAGTGGACATGAATCCCTTGTAAGAAACCCTCACCAGCCAGGGCTCACTTCTGGACTGGCATGACCAACAGCTCTGGGAGGTTATGGAAAACTTCTGTTCCCTAGCAGTGAATGTTGGATAAGTCAGTGAACAGGTCAGCTGAGTCTCCACTCTTCTTAGCTCTTACACTCCGAGAACTCTGTCTGACCAGCCCGGACAAGCTGTAATAACATTACCCTACAGTTCAATGACCCGACCACCCAAGGAACTGCACGTACCTGACCCAGAACCCTACACTGGGGATCTGGGAAAGTGCCGGTCCTTTCTGCTACAATACTCATTAGTGTTTGAGCAGCGGCCCTCCACGTACACCACAGATCGATCCAAGATAGCATTTATCGTAGGGCTGTTGCGAGGAAGTGCATTAGAATGGGCCACTGCCATTTGAGACAATCAGTCAGAGACCTGCTCTTCATTTCACATATTCATTTGCAGAAATGAAAAAAGGTCTTTGACCATCCTGTCAGGGGTAAAGAGGCAGCCAAGCGACTCTTTGCCCTCCATCAGGGCTCCCACAGTGTTGCAGAATACTCCGTGGCGTTCTGGATGTTAGTGGCCGACTTTGGGTGGAATGATGAGGCTCTCCAGGGGGTTTTTTGGCAAGGCCTCAGTGGCAGGATAAAGGGTGAGTTGGCAGCAAGGGATGAAACAACCAGCCTGGATGTGTTGATCTCCTGAGCCACCAGGCTGGACAACCGATTCTGGGAACAGCAGAGAGAGAGGACGGTGCATCCAACACCTCCATTCACCCCATGGGTCACCTTCCCAGCCTCTCCTAGCCCGAGCCTCTGCTCCTAGAGGTGCTCCCGACCCAGCTGATTTCACCACTCCAGAGAAGCAACCAGTTCAGCTGGAACAGAACCGCCTTTCTCCCACCAAACGACGTTGGAGGTTAAGAGCTGGGACTTGCCTCTATTGTGGCCAGCCTGGCCATTTTCTTGCCACTTGTTCCCTTTGGCCAAAAGGGAGGGCTCACCAGTAGAGAGGGGGGGTCCTGGTGAGCCAGACAACTTTCCCTTTTGTCCCCCAGAACCGGATACTGATCCCAGCTACCATAAGGCACCTCCAACAGTCCCTGTCCCTTTCTGCCTTGGTGGACTCTGGCACTGAGGGAAATCTGTTTGATGAAGATGTAGCTTCCCAGGCCGGGATTCCTCGGGAGCCACTGAGTACCCCTCTAGAAGTTTGGGCATTAGACAGAAGACTGTTGACCCAAGTCACGCACCGTACATCTTCGCTGTCTTTGCTTATCTCTGGAACCTATCAGGAACAGGTCCAATTTCACCTGATAGCTTCTCTGCAGACTCTGTTGGTTCTTGGGTACCCCTGGTTGAGCTGCCACAATCCCCAAATCGATTGGTCCATGGGCCGGATAGCCAGCTGGAGTCCGTTCTGCCACTCCACTTGTCTCCAGTCAGCCCTTTCCCCGGTAAAGGCTACAGCTAGTTCGTCGGCTGCCGAAACCCCAGACTTGTTCAGGGTCCCAGCAGGGTATCACAACCTGGGGCAAGTATTTAACAAGCAAAGGGCTCTTTCTCTGCCTCCAAACCGGCCATACGATTGCGCGATCGATATTCTCCCCGGAGCTCCGCTACCTACCAGTCAGTTATGTAACTTGTCTCGACCAGAGAGGGAAGCAATGGAGGGTATATTAATGAATCTCTCATGGCAGGCATTATTCGTTCCTCATCCTCCCTGTAGGTGCAGGGTTCTTCTTTGTGGGGAAGAAGGATGGTTCACTGCGTCCATGCATCGACTACCAGGGCCTAAATAACATAACCGTCAAGAACAAATACCCACTGCCTCTCATCAATTCTGCTTTTGAACTACTTCATGGGGACACCATATTCTCTAAATTAGATCTACAAAGCGCTTACCATCTAGTCAGAATAAGGGAGGGAGATGAGTGGAAAACAGCATTTAAAACCCCTCTCGGACACTTGGATTACCTGGTAATGCTATTCGGCCTCACCAATGCTCCCACTGTTTTCCGAGCTCTGATCAATGATGTCCTACGAGACTTAAATCAATTTGTGTTTGTCTATCTGGATGACGTCCTGATCTTCTCCAGTAGTCTCCAGGAACATACCCAGCATGTCCGTCAGGTCCTCCAGAGGCTTTGGGAAAACAAGCTTTTCATCAAGGCTGAGAAATGTGACTTCCATGTCCCCTCCATCAGCTTCCTAGGATACATCATTGAGAGTGGACGAGTGTGGGTGGATCCTGAGAAGGTCTGGGCGGTGGCAGAGTGGCCTTGACTCACGACACACAAACAACTCCAATGGTTTCTGGGATTTGAGAATTTCTATCGCTGTTTCATCAGAAATTATAGTCAGGTGGCAGCGTCCCTTACTCAACTCACTTCACCTACGACCCCTTTTCTTTGGAACCCCGAAGCTGACTCGGCATTCTCGGAGCTGAAGAAATGCTTCACGTCCTCCCCCATCCTGATCCAACCAGACCCCTCCAGTCAATTCATTGTGGAGGTCAATGCCTCCGACTCTGGGGTGGGAGCAGTCCTCTCACAATGCTCAGGCCCGGATCAGAAACTGCACCCCTGTGCTGCTTTTTTCTCGCTGGTTGTCCCCCACCAAACATAATTACGACGTGGGGAACTGGGAGTTACTGGTGGTCAAGCTTGCCTTAGGGGAGTGGAGGCACTGGCTAGCGGGAGCGGAGCATCCGTTTATTGCTTGGACAGACCACAAAAACCTGGAATATATCCAAACCGCAAAATGCCTGAATTCCTGCCAAGCCTGGTGGGCCTTATTCTTTGGCAGGTTCAGGTTTACGTTAACCTATTGTCCTGGGTCCAAGAACGAGAAGCCCGATGCTCTCTCCCGGCAATACACTACCGAGGAGGACCATCCTAACCCCAAGACCATTCTTCCTTCTCAAACTATATCATGTTTAAACTTGGAAAAAAATTAGGAGTGGTACTGTTGATCCTTTGCTTAAATTTGAAGATATTTGGAGTCCATTTATTCAATAGTCTCACATGATGTACATCCCCTTTCAATAACTTTTTAACTTAAAGGAACGGAGCTGACGACATAATATTGTTCTGTTTCTACAGAGAAATTTTAGCTCACTTTTTTTTCTTTGTTGTTTTGTTTTGCAATTTTTCTGTTTAGTTTATATTGTTGATTTGGGGTTTTTCTTTTTTTTTAATTTATATAATAAATCTTTTTCCTTTTATATTATATTCATCTACTAAGAGATCGTTGTATCTACAGTTTTTTTATATTTTATTGTTCTTTATTATTATCTATGCCATGATTGTTATCCTGATCTCTTTGTATTACATGTATAAATATTGATGCTATATATCAATCTGTACTAATTTGAAACTAATAAAAAGATTGAAAAAGAAAGAGACCATTCTTCCCCAGTCCCGTGTGGTGGCGGCCCTCACCTGGGAGATCGAGGCAGTAGTCAAGCAAGCCCAACCTGACCCAGGTAATGGACCACCCAACCACCTCTTTTAACCCAAGTCCGTGGGGTCTCAGGTTCTTCAGTGGGGACATTCTTCTCATTTCGCCTGCCATCTGGGGATTGATAGGATGCTTTTCCTTTTGAAGAAATACTTATGGTGGCCCTCCATGGACGCTGATACTCGTTCCTTTGTTTCTGCCTGTTCTGTCTGCACCCGTGGAAAAGCCTTCCACCAACCACCTGCTGGACTGCTTCATCCTTTACCTGTACCTAGCCGTCCATGGTCCCATATCGCCTTGGATTTTGTCACGGGACTGCCTCACCATAGTGGACCGATTCTCCAAAGCAGTGCATTTTGTGGCCCTTCCCAAACTCCCTACAGCTCTGAAGACAGCCGACCTGGTCATCCAACATGTCTTCTGCCTCCATGGAATCCCTGCAGACATTATTTCTGACCGGGGTCCCCAGTTCGTCTCTGCAGTATGGAGGTCTTTTTGTCAGGCCTTCGGAACGTCTGTAAGCCTATCGTCCGGTTTCCATCCACAGATGAACGGCCAGACGGAACAGGTGAATCAAGATTTGGAAGCAGCTCTACGCTGCGTAACGGCGAAAGACCCATTTACATGGAGCACCCACCTTGCTTGGGTTGAGTACGCCCACAACTCTCTGGTCTGCACTGTCACTGGAAGATCCCCCTTCGAATGCTCACTCGGTTACCAACCCCCTGTGTTCTCCATTCATGAAGAGGATATCGCCATGCCCTGAGTTCAGGACCATCTCCGCCATTGCCACAAGGTCTGGGAGGCCACGCACGGCCCTGCTCCATTCTGCCAACTGCAACTGGAGAATTGCTGATCGCTGTCAGGTTCCTGCACCAGAATACCTGCCTGGGCAGAAGGTTTGACTCTCGGCTAGGGACATCTCCCTCAAGGATAAGCCCAAGAAATTTGCCCCTCGCTTCTTGGGATCTTTTGAGATAGAGCGGATTGTCAATCCCACAGTGGTCCGACTCAAGTTGCCTACAGCTCTGACCAAGCTTTTGATTGCCTGCCCTCGTGTATCCCGGAATCAATGGTTTTGGTTTCGGTTCACTGCTGTGAAGTGCCTCAGGACAGTTTTAGTGCATAAAGGACACTCCTTAAGTGGAAGGTTTTGCTATTGTTGAAATGCAGCAGCCTATCCCACAGCTTGGCTGAATTTTATTTTTATTGTCAATCAAAAGGGAGTGTCACAATGTCACACTTTCCACATGTCCCAGGTGAAGCTGGTGGTTAGTAGTCTGTTGTGCCCCTCTGGCTGAGCCCCCTCTGCGCCCCCCCCCCCCCCAGATTGTTGACAACCATCCAGCATATACTGTCGGGCGTTTACTGGATGTGTGCCACAGGGGCAGGAGTCTGCAATACTTGGTCGACTGGGAGGGATACGGTCCGGAGGAATGTTCCTGGCTTCTTCACTCCTTCATTTTGGACCATTCCCTCATTCATGAATTCCATCAGAGCCATCTGGACAAGCCCGGTGGGTTGCCTGGAGGCTCCCATTTGGGGTGGGGGTACTGTCGTGGTTCTGAGTGCTGGTTCTCAATTCTGCCCCTTATCTCCATTGATGGTGCCTTGTTGTGCAGCACATGGTTTCCATGCGCTACTAGTTGCCTAATGACACACCTGAGTTCCATCAGGAGACAAGTATAAGAACCCTGGTTTCACAAACACTGGTTGCCAGATTATTGGTCTATCTCTGGGTATACTTCGTCTCCCAGCTGCTTGGAGCCGTCAACTGGAGAGCAGTCCCAGTTTCGTTGTTTCTCCAAGAAAACCCTGTTTCTGTGTTGGGACTCTGTCTCAGAGCCCCGAGGCAAGATTCCTTCTGTTTGCCGTTCTGCGTTCGGTTCAGAGGAAGCATCCCAACTCCAGTCTTGGACCGGTGTTCTGCATTTGGGTTCTCCGTGATCTCGCTCTTCATGTGACATTGTGACACTCCCTTTTGATTGACAATAAAAATAAAATTCAGCCAAGCTGTGGGATTGGCTGCTGCATTTCAACAATAGCAAAACCTTCCACTTAAGGAGTGCCCTTTATGCACTAAAACTGTCATGAGGCACTTCACGGCAGCGAACTGAAACCAAAACCATTGATTCCAAGATACATGAGGGCAGGCAATCAAAAGCTTGGTCAAGTAGTAGATTCTGAGGAGCATGCAAGAGAGGTGAGAGGAACATTGTGCCCAGGTCCTCTGTTAGAAGTCTAGTGCCTGAAACATGGAATATCAAGCCCTTGTTTTGTGTCCCATGGTGTAGATCAGGTGTGACAAGGCAAGGCATGCAGCATCAGACTCAGAGTTAGTGGACAGATTAACAGACTTCGGTAAAATGACAAACCAGACGTTGGCAGAAGATCAGAATTAGATCAGTTGCCCTGCCTCCTCAAGCAAGCAGTGCAGCTCAGGAACTAAAAAAGCAACAAAATTAACTTAGACAATGCAAGTGAAAAGCTAATGAGATAAAAGCTATTACTTTCAATAAGGAAAAGTAATGTAATGATTAAGGAGCATCATTCATCATTGGCTTTGAACCAGAATGTCCCAGTCTGTAAGGCATTAGATAAAGAAAATTAAGTTTATCTTCTCATTGCCCGAGGAGGGCAGGCCTCCTGGTCTTCTTTGAATACTGAGGCCTTGAACAGCTCTGGGTGATCAGTCCACAGAAATTGAAGATGACTCTTGCTGGGTTTGGCAAGTGGACATTCAGCATCCTGGGGTCAGAGCGAGGGGGAGTTCCCACATTACAACAGTGAGCACACTTCAACTGTAACAAACAGTGTTGATGGAACTCAGTGGGTCGGGGATCATCTGTGGAGGGAACTGGACAGTCAGTATTTTGGGTTGAGACCCTTCATTCTCGTTTCATGTACATTTCATTCTCGAACCAAAATGTAGATTGTCAATTTCCCTCCACAGATGCTCCCTGACCCACTGAGTTTCACCAGCATTTTGTTTGTTGCTCCAGATTCCAGCTTCTGCAATGTCTTGTCTACACATCCAATGTAGTTCATTGGCTGAGAGTGCAACATCCTGAGGTAGGGAAAGGTGCTGTAGAATTACAAGTCTGTCCTTGTTTTGTACCTTCATAGATGCACAAAGAAGCAAGAGAAATGACTGTGAATAGGATATTTTTGTTATTGAAATAAAACTGAGCGGAATTCACAGCTTGCACATGCTACTGTCTCTTCAACCATGACAGCCACCTCACTCCATTCAGTTGTACAGTGCTCAGCAGGACAAGGTGGTTCATGAATAGAGATAGTGGGGAGGGGGAAGGATGTGTGGGGAGCACCTGTGTGAGCCACACTCCATCAGGGCTAGTGCTGGCCATCGCTAGGTACCTGCTGCACTGCAACTGCAGCTGCTGCACTGGCTCAGGGCACCAGTGCTCGTGGGGGCTCAGAGGGTGCCAGAGTTCTCCAGATATCCAGCCCCCAATAGATTGCTTGGATTACTCATACTGATGTGATGAAATGATCTGTATGGATAGCATGCAAAAGTTTGTCACTGTTCGGGAGAGCAGCAGGAACACAGAGCATAGCCTTACTGTCCCTCCCATCACAATCCTACCCCTGGCCCAGCTGTTGCCTCTCATCCAGTGGACCCAGACTGTGGCTGTCCTTGCCAGGCTGACGGCCTAACCCACTCTCCCTCACGTGTGCTGGCTTCTGTGAAGGGAGAAACACTTAACCTTTCAGGTCAGTGACCTGAACAAAAATGGCATTTGCTGTTTGTTTCTCGGATTTTTAGATGTTGCTTTAGTGTGTATTAACTGCTCTGCAGGGGCATCTCCGTCCTTCACTTCAGCAACACCCTGTGCGAGCAAGCTCCACATTCTCCCCATGGTCTGGGGAAAGAGGTCCCATCTGTACCACCCCCTGTGGGAGCAAACTCCACCTTCTCCTCATACTCTAAGGTAGTAAGTCCCATCTGTACCACTCCTTGTGGGAGCGAGCTTCACATTCTTCTACATTTTGGGGCAGAGGATCCCATCTAAAGTCCTTATTTGTTCCTCCCCATGTGTACCTATTATTGCTGATCATAAGGATTTCTCTCAGGTCACCTAACAGTCCTCTCTCTTTAAAATAAAGAACCCCCATACTATTGTCTCCTTCAACAAAACTTTTAGAATGTTAGAAGTTGAAATAAAAATGAAAAACGCTGGAAACACTCAGCTGGTCAGGCAGCATCTGTGGAAAGAGAAACAGAATTAACATTTCAGCTCAAAGCTTCTTTGTCAGAACTGGGAAAGAGGGAAAACACATTTGTTTTGAATTGCAAAGAAAGTGGGGGATAGAACAGAGCGAATATCTCTGGAAGGGTGAGGCCAGTAAGCTGTAACTGAAATTATCTGGTAGACAGGTTAATAAGGACAGTTATACAGGATGAGTGGAGGGGAGGGGACACAAAAAAAGGAGTGTAAAAGCTGGGAAATGCAAGACTGTGGGAAGTGCCCAGGAGGTCAGGATGTGCTAGTGGAGATAGGAAAACTGAGCCAATATTACAGACCTACAGCAGAACTGGCTAGTTCTGACACAGACAGAGAATGTTACCTGAATTTGCATATTTTAATAATCAGTCCTTTTGAGGTGCTGTTCCTCGAGCTTATGCTAGCCTCATTATAAGAGTGCTAGAGGCCACAGAATAAAGGTCAGAGTGTGAGTGGGATGGAGAATGTACATGGCAGGCAACATGATTGTCCCTGTGGATTGAATGCTGGTGCTCCACAAAGTAGTCAACCATCTGTGTTTAATTTCCCCAATGTAGAGGAGACCACATTGTAAACACTGAATGCAGTACACTAGATTGGCAGTCTTGGAAGGACTGTTTGGTCCCTGGATGGTGGGAAGGGAAGAGGTGAAAGAACAGTTGTTGTATTGCCTCTCCTGAGGTTGCATGGAATAGAAGCTGAGTGGCTGGTGGGGACAGAAGAGCAGATCAGGGAGTCACAAAGGGAATGGTCCCCTCAGAAACAGGAGGGGAGGGGGAGGTGTGTCTGATGGTGGAATCTTGTTGGAGGTGGCGGAAATTGCGAAGGATGATCCGTTGAATGCAGGGGTTGGTGGGGTGCAAGGTGAGGACCAGGGAACTCTATCCTTGTTCTCTCCAAGAGGAAAGAGAGTAAGAGCAAAGGTGCGCTAAATAAATGAGATTCGATCAAGGGATCTGCTAACTATGGCAGAGGGGAAACCACAGTTCAGGAAGAAGGAGGCATCTGTGCAGGAAGTCTCATTATGAGAGCAGGTGCAATGGAGACAGAGGAACTGGGAGGATGGAATGGAGTCCTTACAGAAAGCAGAGTGGGAGGAAGTAAAGTCAAGATAGCTGTGGGAGTCTGTGGGCTTGTAATATTTGTGGCTAGCTTATCCCCTTAGATGGAAACAGAAAGATCCCAAGAGGGAAGGGAAGAGGCAGAGATGGATCATGTAGAAGTGAGAGCAGGGTAAATTGGCAGCAAAAGTAATGCAATTGTCAAGTTCTGTATGAGTGCCGGAAGTAGCAGCAATAGGGTCATCCATGTACTGGACAAAGAGTGAAGGGAGGTGTGGTAAGATGAAACAAAATTAATGATTTCCCTATTGCAACAGTTAAGAAATAGCTGGGTGTAACTTAAGAGTCAGAAGAAACATCCTTCTTTGTTAGGAGTACTTATTTTTCCCAGAAGTTACTGGAACCATATGAAACAGCAGGCCTTAATGTTGAATGCAGCTCCCAAGCGTTAATTGGGAGCAGTTAAACGGGCAGCTTTGTAAAACAATCATGGTATACTTCAGCCAAGCAAGACAATGGGGAGGGTTAATTTGCCCCATTAGACAAGATCCCGGGGCCTTGTTTGAGTTTGTCTTGAAACCGTCTTGCTTGTACATCCATGGAGCCATTCGCTCTCTAGAAGATCGGAATTTTAATCTGTTTCAGTATGCATTAGCAATGGATTTTTCTGCACTGATGACTGAGGAGACTCTCAAAAACAACAGGAAAGTTTAGCAAAAGGTGTGAAATCCTTTGTTATGCCAGGACCAAGCAAGGTGCAAAGCCCTCCTCGACTATATCTACAGGAGAGTCCTTCAGAGCTCCTCCACAGGTTGGTTTGCGGCTTTCAAGCACCTTCATGTCTTGCTGAAGTATCCCAGGGCTCCCCATTGACGATAGACTAAGTGGTGGACAATGCAACATTGCTAAGTATTACTATGAATTGTACACAATTTGAGCTGGATTTTACCAGGGAAGTGTAAAGTGAAAGAGTTTGGGTTTTTGGTCTTGTTCTTTCAGTTTAGATTAGATTAGATTTGTAGCTGTGTTTTAGACGTTGAATGAGAGCTGTAGTTTCCTTTGTTTTTCGTTGCGTTAAATAAAGTTACTTGAACTTTCTGTGAAATTGTAGCGTCTTTCATCACTGACTCTGTCATTTGAAAGGAACCCAAAAGAACCTGACTTTTGTTTTAATACAGCAGGGGACCCAGATGTGACTGAAACAATGACAGTTTCATGTACCCCACAAAAGATAGGCAAAGCCTGGGCCCATGAGAGTTGCCATAGCTGCACCTTCAATCTGGAGTTGAAGGAGATGTCGTTCAATGTAGATTCCGCTAGGTGAATGAGAGTGTTGGGTGAAGGGAACTGGTTTGAAGAAGAAGGAGGAGGGCGTCAGAGGTGTCATGGATGTTGTGGGCAGAGCCTGCACTGGGGGAGAAAGAATGGAATGAAGGTAGGAAGGACATTTGATGTGGTAAGAGAAGCTGTACCCTGCACTTTGATTTCAGACCCTGTGGGATATCCGATTTCCCCATCTCCCTTTTATGATAGGTTGACCTGAAATGTACCTGGTGACCAAATCTGGTCCAACCAAGAGTCAGTTGTAGTGTGCTATTTGCATTCTAACCTTCCATTGAATGATGCGTTTGCATTCCCAGATTCGATTGTATTCTTACGTCATTTTTGATTCTCATTTTCCAGTGTGACCTCCTCAATTTTTCCAGGATGTGGTCTCATGCAACCCCCCCCCCCCCCCTTAGTGTTCACTACCCCTCTCATCCAGCTTGAGAAATAGTAGTTTTTGATTCCAAAGTCTGAATCATTGATGTAAATTGTGAACAGTAGTCCCACAGTGATCCTTGTGGGGCACCACATCCTAATTCCTGGTACTCTGACTGGCTGCCCTATGCTCCTACTCTTTGCTTTCTGTCTTCAAGTAAGCTTCACCTCTGTTTGACAACTGGTTCCTATGACAGCATGCATTCCGACCTTTACCATCAGTCCATAACGTGACGTCTTTTCAAACGCCTCATGGAAACCTAGATCCAATACAGCTGCTGTTATTCAACAGGTTCAGAGTGATTAACTTCCCCCCTGGGATATCTTTGAAGCAGTTCCTAAACTGTTTATTTAGAGTTGGAGGGTGACGTGTTAACCCTGGCACTGAAAGCAGCATGGCAGATGACGAGTGTGGAACAAGCGAAGCGCCAAGACCTGGAAACCAAACCACCTTCTCCCAGCTCGGCCTCTGTGTGATTCTAAAATGAGTGACGGTGGGTTTGAAGCAAAATCTGAGCTGGACAAAGCTTACAAATAAAGATGTCTGAACTCAATCTTGTGAGCTTTCTGCAGATGGACATGGACAGTGCAGGCACAATGCAGACTGCTCCCTTGCTGATATATTAAGCACTATTTTCCTGATGGCAGATATTTTACTGAGTGTAAATCAGGCATAATCCATTATAGACACCGTTAACAATTCTTATCCTTTCCTCCAGCTGGCTCAGCGTCTTATTGTTGGACTATTTCTAGCATGGCTCTATTCTGGGAGTTTTCACAGAATAAAACCTCAACAAAACCCATTCTGCACGGTATTGACAATGCTCTCCCTGTAAGAGACTGCTCTTGCCTTCCAGCTCTGCCCAGTCTTCCGAGAATGGAGCACAAACCCAAAACTGGTGCTTCAGTGCACTACAAGGGAAGTGCCATGCTGCTGGAGACATTAGTCCCCTGACTGAGACATTAGACCAAGGTTTACTCAATTACATGAATATACACTCAGGATTTCTGGACTGACATCAGTTCTACAGATAAATGTGAATGGCTATGGGTTTGCACACACATTGCTGGAATATAGAGTTACACAGCATAAGAACAGGCCCTTCAGCCCAACTCATCCATACCAACAGAGGTTCCTTCCTGAGCTAGTCCCATTTGCCTGTGTTAGGCCCATATCCCTCTAACCCTTTCCTATCCATGTACCTGCCTTAATGTCTTTCAAAAATTGTAACTGTACCTGCATCTACCATTTCCTCTGGCAGCTTTTCCCATATACCCACCACCCTCTGTGTGGAAAAACTTGCCTCTCAGGTCTTCTCTAAATCTTTCCCCTCTCATCTTAAACCTATGCCCTCTAGTTTCAGACTCCTCTACTCTGGGAAAAAGACTGACAAAAACAGAGAAAGCTGGAGAAATCCAGAAACAAAGTTAACGTTTCAGGTTCTATTGAAAGGTAATTGACCTGAAATGAGAGCTCTGCTTCTTTCTCTACAGCTGCTGCCTGACCTGTTGATTATTCCTCTGTTTTCATTTCAGAATTCCAGCATCTGCAGAGTTTTGTATTTTGATGATCATGTGATATGTTCCCATCAGAATGAATCATTGGGCCCAGCAACACCATAAACAGGTTGCTGATAGTTTTCTACTCCATGAGGAAACAAGTGGTTGCTACCTTGTTTGCATTAGGGTTAGCTTGTCATATGCTGGGAGTTGCTTTTCACTGTCCTGGAAAGCCTGGAGCTCGTGTGTGGTAGAAAGGTAGGGCTGCCTTTCATAGAACTTAGAATAGTACAGCACAGGAACAGGCCCTTTGGCCCACCATGCCTGTGCCAACCATGATGCCAATTTATGCACCTGGTCTATATGCCTCCATTCCTTGCCTGTTTGTGCCTATCTAAATGCCTCTTAAATGTTGCTGTTGTGTCTGCTTCCACCACCTCCCCTGGCAGCACATTCAAGGCACCTATCGCTCACTGTATAAAAAAAACTTGCCTTGTAAATCTCCTTTACACTTTCCTCCTCTCACCTTAAAGCTATGCCCTCTAGTATTTGACATTTCCATCCCAGGAAAAAGAATCTGACTATCTGCTCTATCTATGCCTATCATAATTTTATAAACTTGTATCTGGTCTCCCCTCAGCCTCCACACTTCAGAGAATGCAACGTTCTATAGACTAGAATGGACCCTATGTGCAGCACTCACACTGCACAACAGCAACTGGCTCAGCTCACCAGGTGAGAAGGTCAGTGCACTGCTCCAGATGCAGTGATAATCCCTTCCACACTGCCCCTTTCAACCTCACGATCTCCCCTCCTACACCTGGGCCTTGGGAAAATGCCCAAATCTAACTCGGCTGGCTTAGTCTCTCATCTGAGGATGCTGCTATGGCATGTCACAGGGATGTTTTAGTTCATTTACTTACTGTGGCACGAGGAGGCTATTTAGTCCATTGGCTCCATGCTGGTCCCCAGCAGAGCAATCCCATCTGCTACATTCCCCACGCCTTATTTCGCTGTACCACTACAACTTATCCATCAGATGCCCATCAACTCCCCTTTGATTCTTTTGCCACCCACCTACACTGAGTGGCAATTTCCAGTGGTCAGTTAACCCACCCGTATGACTTTGGGATGTGGGAGGAAACCGGAGCACCCAAGGGAAACCCATGCGGTCATGGGGACAACGTGCAAACTCCACACAGACACCCGAGGTCAGGATCGAACCTGGGTTGCTGGAGCTGTGAGGCAGCAGCACTACCTGCTGCACCAGCATGCCACCCTTTATGAGCTTAAAGCCACAGTACTTGTTGAAGTTGTTATTGAATTGCACAATACATATCTCACAACTATTGAAGGTTTTGATGAGTGTAAAAAAGAAAGACTTGCATTTATATATTACCTTTTACATCCTTTTCAAGGACACACAGAATTAAGGATGACCCTCCCCTCCCCCCCATGCTGCCCATTCACTGGACACTGAGAGGAACAATCATGTTGGGCCATTCTGTGTGCAGTGCCGATCATACCCAGCCAACACCAGCTGCTCACTCGGCCATTTCTAATAGTCTTCGCTGACCTTGTTGTCTTGACAACCTCATGGCATCGCGCACAGCGCTCAGTGGCTGCAGAATGAACCAGTGTCAGGGAAAACAGTGCTCCCCTTGTCTGCATGTGATCAAGCATCTGACCAAGGGCTGAGTGGAATTAAAGCTAACATGTCAAAAGGTGATATATATATTACACAGCTACTGAATCTGGATGAGGTCAGCATGTTAACTGAACTTTTGCCATTCAGTCTTCAACAGCGCATTCTCTGGTGGATTCCTCTGTCTAGTTCAGCTGAGGACAGTACAAGATAAAAGCCCCAGTTTAATTACTGTCAATAGCATTGTCATTAATACTGCTGCTTATAGAGCGCCAATGAAACCTGGCACATGGAGTGTATGGTGTGTGGCCCAGTAGTGAGGGCTTACAGCTCACTGCATGAATAATGTCATTCTGATTTCAAATACCCTTCTACTGAAGTGAGGGTGTGTGGGAATGAAAGAATGGCGACCCAAATCAGGCTTCTAATTCCATAGCACCTTGCTGTACAGATTCTCAGAACAGCTCTCTAACTGCTCCCACATCTCCTGCTCTCTCCCAGCAGCCAGGCAAAAATCTCCCTGGAATTTCTCCTGTTCCTTTATGATAGTTCCGTTTGAATCCACTCGAACTGCCCTAGCAGCAGAGTGTTCCAGACTCTCTGTGTAAAACCACACTCCCCCTCTCCCCTCTCATCCTTTGGACGATCCCTGTACCCTCTGATCACCTACCCTCCTGCCCTGCAAGGTTTTTTGGTATTTACTGAATCGAAACCTTTATGTTCAATTTCCTCCTAACCTACCCTGCTGTAAGGGGAACAGCCCCAGCTCTCCACTCACTGAACAGATGTGAAGCCCCTTGTCCCAGGTGTAGATGTCCTAAGTGCAAAGCCTGCTGTTGGCCAGAATAGTCCAGCTATGGTTGGCCATGGTTCAGTGTGACTCACTTTGGTCTGTACTCTGGTGGTTGTGAAGCCAAGGATCTTTGCTGCTTTTTTATGAATGCCCTCTGCACTTGTAGGGTCACCTTAACCTCCGATATCTCTGTTTATACAACCATTTAATATCAACTGGAGTGCAACAGAACTGTTTGGATATATCCAGTCATTTCGATAAATTATGATTTTCTTGCCCGCTGCTTTGAAAACGAGTCAACATCCCAAGCTGGTCACTCCCTGACAGGAAGGCAGTTGCTTCAAGTTCCATTCTACAGACTCCAGCTCAAAGTCAAGGCTGATGCTCTGAGGCAAGTGCTGTGGAAGGGGCAGTACTGAGGGACTGAGGGAGTGTCACACTGTGGGAGGGGCAGTACTGAGGGTGTCACACTGTGGGAAGGGCAGTATTGAGGCCGCTCAGGGGATCGCGTGTGTCATGGATGGTGTGAATGTGATTCTCATCTGAAGTATTGCGGGTGCGTTTTGCGGTTGTTAGTTAGCATTATTTGCTGCGGTTAGAATCTGTCTGCCCAATTTTTTCTTCTTTCTGTATTAGTTGTAGTAGTTTTGACACTGGATGTCTTTTCATAGTGCTTTTAGTGAATAAACGTTTGTGAAAAAAAGGGGCAGTTCTGAGGGAGTGTCACACTGTGGGAGGGGTAGTACTGAGGGAATGTCACACTGTGGGAGGGGTAGTACTGATGGAGTGTAAGATAAGATATCTTTATTAGTCAGATGTACATTGAAACACACAGTGAAATGCATCTTTTTGTGTAGAGTGTTCTGGGGCAGCCCGCACGTGTCGCCATGTTTCCGGCGCCAACATAGCATGCCCACAACTTCCTAACCCGTACTTCTTCGGAATGTGGGAGGAAACCGGAGCACCCGGAGGAAACCCATTCACACATGGGGAGAACGTACAAACTCCCTACAGACAGTGGCCGAAATTGAACCTGGGTCACTGTCACTGTAATAGCATTACACTAACTGCTACACCACTGAGCCTGCCCTCACTGTGGGAAGGGCAGTACTAAGGGAGTGTCATACTGTGGGGGGGGGGGCGTAGTACTGAGGGAACATCACACTGTGGGAGGGGCAGTACTGAGGGAACGTCACATTGTGGGGGGGCAGTTACTGAGGGAGTGTCAAACTGTGGGAAAGATACCCGGTGTGGCACGGGGCGGGTTGCACAGAGGATCTCCTGGTGGGTCTGGCCAAGCTGGCCATCCACGGGATGCGGTGACAGGTGGCCGAGGGTTCCAGCCGGTCAGCCTGCTTGCCCGTCTTCTGTGCTTATGTGCGCGCGCGGGTGTCTTTGGAAAGGGAGCACGTGGTCTCTGCGGGCACCCTGGCTGAGTTCCGCGCTCGGTGGGTCCCTCAGGGGATTGCGTGTGTCGTGGATGGTACCAATGCGATTTTGATCTGAAGTGTGTGTTGCGGTAGCGGGCGTAGGGTTGCGTGTGTGTTTCGTGGGTGTTAGTTTGCATTATTCTCTGTAGATATGTAGTTGCTTAGTTGTTTCTTTCTGTATTACCTGTAATGTATTGATATTGGTTGTCTTTTGTAGTGCTCTTAGCGAATAAATGTTTTATTAAAAAAAAGGGGCAGCACTGAAGGAGTGCCACACTGTGGTGGGGGGGGGCAGTATTAAGGGAGTGCCGCACTCAGAGTGTGCCTCATGAATGGACGTGTCTGGTGGATCTGCTGCCCTTCAGCTGGTGTTAAACAAGGGCCTTAACTCCTACCAGCCGGGCATGCGAAGGTCTCCCTGTGTGAGAGTTAAACAGCAATGAGCTTTTGCTCTGTGTTCTGGGATGAACACAACCAGGTCTGCTCATCATCGGGGAGACACATCGGGAGCTTGCTGCCTGCAGTGTACTGACTGTGATTCCCCCATTGGAACACAGGCCACAGTTTGGAAGAGTCCGATGGATTGACGGGGCTGCAGGAGATCCCTTCAATGTTGAGATGGTGGTTTATTTTTCTTTATCTCTTTGTCTTATGCCTCCGTTCCTCTTTCACGTTCCACCATCAGTAACCAGACAAGTGAAGCTGTGAAGCCTCAGTTAAAGTTCACCCACAATCTGAGTGGCTCCAGGTCCTGTGATCACAGCCCCAATGATCAAGTCTATTATTCATTGTTTATTTACTAATCGGATGTGTAATTAGCCACATCTGGATTCCAATTACCAGATGTGCTGATGTATTGAGCAGAACAGGGCAGTATTACAGCATGATAGATTGTCTCCTGAAGATACTCACTGCAGTGACAGCACCTCCTGTTTGCTTGTAAAGACCTTATTAACCATTGTTCCGCTCCAGGAGCAACTCATATTTCACCTTGTGGCATTGAAGCATTAGGGCTGTCGGCAGTAATATCAGTGATGCTCAGTTACTGACACCAACTTCTGACTCGAGCAGTCTGGCAGCATCAGTGTGAATAAGGCCAGGCACAGCTCAGCTGACTGATAGCCTCCACCTTCAGTGACTCCCAACAGCAATCTGGAGAAAAGGCACCTTGATAGATTCGACATTCATCAGCAATGTCATCATCTCCTGCTCCCCATTCCTGGCTATTTTTCCCAACCACTTTCTGGAATTCTTGGCAAAGGTTCAGTGGTTAGTTACCAGCTATTAAACTGATTTATCATCCCGCATTGGATGACCAAGACTGCCCTCTACGTAGGCCGCTTTAACACACAGAGCCTTTGGCCAGAGCTTTGGCTGGCACTTTACACCAAGCTGCACTAGGAGCTTCAGGGAGACAGATTACAAGGGAGGGAGAAGGGTTTCCAGTGGCTGGTGGCTTGGAGACATGCCAGGAGTTGAGGCCAGGTGAGATCCCACAGGTTTGCAGACTTGAAGGAGGTTAACTCGGCAGGAGGGGAAAGGCCAGGATCTTTTTCCCAGTTGATCACTGCCCAGACTTGAAGATAATCCTCATAAAAGGAGCTGGAGGAACTCAGCAGGTCAGGTAGCATCTATTGGAGGAAAATGGACAGTCAACGTTTCAGGTTGACACCCTTCATTTGGACCCAAAACATCAACTGTCCATTACCCTCCATAAATGCTGCCTGACCCACTGAGTTCCTCCAGCTCCTTTGTGTATTGCTCCAGATTTCCAGCACCTGCAGTCCCTTGTGTCTCAAAGGTAATCCTGTTCAGTCCTGGGGGATGGCGGACCCCAGTATTCTGCCTCTCGTCAACATTCACAGGCTGGCTGGTGGATGCCTGAGAAACCACAACCTCCAGGTGGGGTTGCCTTCACCTGTGCCTTGAGTTGCACTGTGTGAACTTTACCTTTTCATGCAATCCTGATGAACATATCGAGATGAAGGGCAGACTGAAGGAGAGTTTGCTTTTCATGGCCACGATGGCTTTGCTCCTTCATATCCCTGACTGGTGGAAAGTACTTGTTGAATAACCGAGAGCAGAGAATGGCTGAGATTGTGTGCATAGAACTTTCCACTTGCAATTGGCCAGGTTGGACACACCGTTACCTGGGACCTGCCACTGCGTCAGCCAATGCTGGTGGGATTCACTGAGCAGTAAGTTCATGCCCTCTCAAACCTTCTGGATAATGCCACACTGTAGGAAGAGGCCATTTGGCCCATCATGATGATGCCAGCTCTTTCAGTCCCACTTATACCTTGTTCTTTTTCCAGAACCCTGCTTATTTCTCCTGTACAAGATGTTACCCATTCCTGTATTGGAAGCTCCTGATGAACCTTCTCTCATTGCCCTTTCAGGCAGCATATTCCATAACACAGCAACTTGCAGCATGAAGGCACTCTCCACTACCCCTTCCCTCCCAGTCCTTTCACCCAACAACCTTTGTGTCCTCTGGTGACTGACACTCCTGCCACTGGAACTCCCTGATTTACTCTGCCAAACCTTTCATGACCTCGTCTAATCTCCCTGAAGCCTACTCTGATCCAAGGAGACTGAGCCCAGCTCCTCCAGCTCCCCACCCGAAAGATGTGGCCTTCCTGCACTCATCTGTCCACTGCTCTCCAACTGAGGCCCCTGCACAACCTGTCCGGGCATTTTCACTCTGATGCCACTTAGGTTTAGGGTACTGAAATTGGTGGGCTTAGGAACCCTGCAGTAAACTGGCACGCAGGGACAATGTGGGTTGCCCTGGGTGAAGCCCACGAATCACGTGTAGATTCTGTGGGTGAAGCCCAGAAGTCACAAATGGCTGCAGGGTACAGAGGCAGGGCATAGGTTGTGGGTGAGCCGGACACACCAGGACATGGGATGTGGGTGAGCAGGATATACCAGGACATGGGATGTGGGTGAGCCAGACACACCAGCCACATCCCAGGATTCAGCTCCTGTGTCCACACCACATGACATCATCAGAGCTCTGATTGAATTACAACCTCCTCACTGACTCCCTGCTCTGCAGAATGCGACATGTTGCAAACAATTCAATACCATATTGATTTGGGTGTTTGGTGCCAAAGGTTACTCATTTTTGTAACAAATGATGCCGGTGAGCTCACTTTGAGTCTTTCCCACCCACAAGGAGAGAAATGAAACCCAGGAAACAGCTTCCCTTTCACCTCCAACACTCCAGCCTCATGACAACATTAACCAAATTATGGGAAAATCCCAAGTCCAAAAAGTGGAGGATTAGGAACAATTTCACATTGCCCTGCTCACTTGATTCACCAGATGGACAACTGCTGGCTTTAATTTATCACCTTTAATGGAGCAAAACTCCCAAGCACATCACAAGAGTGATGTCCAACAAAAGCTTCATGTTAAGTTACTCAAGGAGATAGCAGAACATCCAACTAAACCAGAGGCTTGGTCAGGAGAGATTTTAAGGAAAGGCGGGAAGATGTACAGCAGGAGATCCAGAGCTCGGGGCCCAGGCAGTGAAGGAGGAGAGAGAGGTAGGAGGTGTAAGGAGAGAGTTCAGGACCCAGGCAGAAGAAGGCATGGCTGCCAGTGGTGGAGCGATGGGAATCAGAGATGTTCAGGAGGCCAGAGTTCTAGGAATGAACAGACCTGGGAGATGAAGGAGGGGACAGAGAGAGGGAGGGTGAGACCAGGAAGAGATAATTTTTAGATTTTTCTGGTTCATCATGGAAACCAGTAACACTGGCATACCTTGCAAGAACATACCCAATATCTGAAAGTAAAATATCCCAGTTAGTACAAATCCAAAATAAAAATAGAGAATGGCGGAAATAAGTCAACGAGCATCAGTGGAGAGAGAAAGAGTTAACCTTTCAGGTTGATGATCTTTCATCAGAACCGGAGTCATCTCCCTGAACTGTTAACTGTGTTTCTCTCTTCACAGATGCTGCCTGAATAACAGAGAATTTTCAACATTTTGAGCATAGTTCACACACGGATGCTTTCCCATATAAACTCCCCAACCTATCCCTGAGGAGCCTGGTTCTTCATCATACAGCTAACAGAGACCAGTCAGATACTTTGTTACCCTCTCTCTTTCTTTCCACCCTCTCAGCTGACCCAGCTGCTTTGCAAAAGCTTTCCTCTGATATTTCTGATCAAAATTCTCTTCTTTGTGAAAGATTGAAGTTGCTGGTCTCCACTCTGACCTCCATCATCTGCTTCACCCACCCACACTTCCTCACCCGTCCCTTCCTTTATTACTCGACTGTGTCCAGGTATTCCCCTGTGCCCCATTTACCAGTTTCAGTGTAGTCAAGCTCAGCCAGAACATCACAGCCTGTTCCCTTACTCACACTAAGTACCTCTATACTCATTGACCCAATCTGGCTCCTATTCCAACAAGGTTCTGATTGTGTTAAGTCTCTCCATAGTCTTGCCCTCTTTCTCTCTATAATCTCTTTCATAGCTCTCTCTGCCTTTGGCCTCTTCTACATCCCAACCAAATCAGAGCCTTTCACTCCAAAGCTCCCTCCTTGACCGTTGCCACCTCGCTGCTTCCCTCTGCTCCTCCTTCAGACCTGTGACTAGCTATTTGATTTCTCCCCATTCATCCCCTTCACCAACCCTTCTTTGGCTTTGCATTGAGTTGGTTCTGACCCTGTTTTCTTTGTGGGTTTTGGGAGATTATAAATCAGGAATTATGTGATTACCCAGCCCTGCCCAGAAAATTGCCTCAGAGCAAAAGTTTCCAGATTAGTTCCACTTTTCATCAACATTCATCCAGCGAAAGGAAAATGACTTTCTGACTGCTTAAGCCAAAGTACTTGGAGCACAATGAAAATCTGGGCCTGTTTCAGTGACCAGCAGTCAGTGGAAGCCTTTGAGCTTCACTTGTTTAATTTATTAAAGCACTGGAACCCCTGATTTTAAGACTAATGTGTGTATTCACAATCATCTAGTTCCAATTCAAACACACTGCAAGTGTTCTTAGTCAAAGTTTCCTTCTGTGGTCTGGCTTCAGACTCAGGTGGACAATGAATCGAGTCGAGGCATTGACGTCAAACAATCCTGAACAGGTCCCGGCCTCGTGTACAGCTTGCCACAGTAATCTTCGCCATTGACAGTGCCAGCAGCACAGACTGCTGGACTCTTGGTAAGGCCTTGATTATTTTTATGTGGTTTCTTTATTATTTGGAATGTCTAACCAGCCTGACCACATATTCACTTGAAGTCACATTGCAGGTTTGAAGATTAAAAGCCAAGCAGATCAATGAGATGGAGTGTGCACAATGCACGTTTGTCAGTGTGGGCTGTGCAGGGATTGAGCTGACCTCTATATCAATGCTTCTTTCTCACTGTTGCATTTGCTTGTGCACTCACGCCTCTAACTAACAGCATCACAAAGCTTGACATCATCCAGACATGGCACACAGTAGCTGTAGTTGCCTCTTATCAAGGCAATCAGGGATGGGCAATAAATGCTGGCCTTAACAGCAATGCCCAGATCCCCGAAAGAACAAAAAGCTCCAATTCTCCCTCATTCCCTCACTGTCTCTCTCTCTCCCCCTCTCTTTGTCTGTCTGTCTGCCTTCTCCTTCTATCCCTTTCTCCTGTCTTTTTTTTACTTATTTCTAGCTCTTAGCCTTGTCTCTTGTGGTCTTTGTAAATCTCAATTTCCCTGTCTCTCTCTTAAAACAAAACACACTCACACACACATATGCATGTACACAGACACACATGCAAACACAGAGGTATCCATGTAACCGGTGCAATGTTTTTCTGAATGCGTTAGGACTCCATATAGCTGAAGATTTCTCATCCAACAGGGCAGTGTGACTCATGTTTGCCCTGACACCAGTTTCATCCTGACTCACCCTTTGCTCTTCCTGTCACTTTCCAGCAATCTGCAATGGTTCCAGCAGACTGGAGAGTGGCAAGTGTAACCCCATTGTTTAAAAAAGGGAGAGAGTAAAAGGGAACCATAGACCTGACATCATTTACTAGGATTAACGCTGGAGTCCATTCTAAAGGACCTAGAAAAGTATTACCAGCATTAGGTCAAGTCAACATGGATTTCTGGAAGGAGAATTGTATTTAAAAGCCTGCTGGAATTTTTGGAGGATGTAACAAGTAGAAATGAAAAGAGAGAACCTGTGAATGTGGTGTACTTGGATTTTCAAAAGAATTTGATCAAATCTTGCTTAAGAGGTTAGTGTGTAAAATTAAACTGCTGAGTATTGGAGGCAATGTATCAGTTTGGATGGAAGGTGGATTGATGGATGGGAAACAAAGAAGGAATAAAAGGCCTTCCTTTGGAAATAAAAAAAGTGCATACATTGGAAATTGAAATAAAAGCAGAAAATGCTGGAAACACTCAGCAGGTCAGGCAGCATCTGTGGAGGGAGAAACAGGGTTAATGTTTCACATCAGTGACTCTTCAAAGCCCTGCTGAATGTTTCCAGTAGTTTCTGCTTTTATTATAGATGTTTTCAGAGTGTCAGACGATAACTAGAGGGGACCCCAGGGAGCAGTGCTTGGGCCTGTTATTTCTGACATATATCAATGATTTGCATGAGGGAATATACACAGGAAATATGTACAGGAAATGCAATACAATCAGCACGTCCCACTTTACATTCATTGTGCCATAAAACCAATACATTCCATTTACAAAACACCAATGCTACCCCACCCGCCTCCTGTATTAAAACGCTCTTGCACAATGTACCCATGAAGTGTTTGAGAGGCTGTTATCAGGATGCAGCCCCTCAGAATCCAGTGGTGACAGGACCCTAGACTGTGGTCCTTCCCCACAGAGCCTTTCTGGTGGCTGCACCAAGCTTCAGTGCATCCGTCAGCACATACTCCTGCACCCTGGAACATGTCAGGCTGCAGATTTCACCCGTGGACATCTTGTTGTATGGAAGACCACCAGGTTTTGGGCAGACCAAAGTGTGTCTTTCACCGAGTTGGTGATCTTTCAGCACCGCCTGATATTTGTTTGAAGTTTTGCCCTAAATTCCTGTTTGGATTTATCAGTCTTGGCCTAATAGTTATCTCCCTGGGTTTGGTTTCCCCAGATGGAAACACCTCATCTGTCTGAACCTGATCAAACCCTTTCAAATTTGAAGAAGTCACTCAGGTCTCTCGTCAGCCTTTTCTATCCAGGGGAAGAGTCCAGCTCCCTCAGTCCTTCCCAACAGCTGTAAGCTCTAGTTTCCAATCATTTTCGTAAATCCTTGAATACAGAAATTTCCTATAGGTTCTCAGGTTTGGGGAAAGAGCTGGGAATGTATCGTAAGGAACAGGATCAGACACCAGCAGAAAGTGCATTGAATAGTCAGGTTCTGAGGTGACAACAACACTGATGGGAGAGAGGGAAGTTGCTGAATTTTCTTGCAAATGCTGATGGAAATCTAAAACTGGTTGTTTACCGAAGAGGGAGCAAAGACATTGTGTTTTTATAACCCTTGCTTTTGTGCTAAGCCTATCTTTGCTGGATGACAAATGCAAACTTTCTTTGTTATTCCTGAAAAATATTTTTGTCTTCGTTGTAATTTTTGTTATAGACCCATAAAGTCATAGAGTTATACAGCACAGAAACAGGCCCTTCTGACCAACTAATCTCTGCTGACCGAGTTGCCTAACTGAACTAGTCCCATTTGCCTGTGTTTGGCCCATATTCCCCTAAACCTTTCCTATCCATGTATCTGTCCAAATGTCTTCTAAACATTGTAATTATACCCACCTCTACCGCTTCCTTTGGCAGCTCGTGCCACATACCCATAACCCTCTGTGTGGAAAAATTGCCCCTCGGGTCCCCTTTAAATTTCTTCCTTCTCACCTTAAACCCATGCCCTCTAGTTTTAGACTCCTCTACCCTGGAAAAATGTCTCTGACTGTTCACCTTATCTATACCCCTCATGATTTTATATACCTCCGTAAGGTCACCCCTCAGCCTCCTACATTCCAGAGAAAACAGTCCCAGCCTATCCAGTCTATCCTTATAACTCAAACCATCCAGTCCCAGCAACGCACATGTGAATCATTTCTGCATACTTTCCAGCTTAATGACATCCTTCCTAGAGCTAGGTGACCAGAAATGCACACAATACTCACCAATGTCTTGCAAAGTTGTAACATGATGTCCCAGCTCCTGTACTCAGTGCCCTGACTGATGAAGACAAACGCGTCAAATACCTTCTTCACCACCCTTTCTACCTGTGTCACCACTTTCAGGGAACTATGTACTTGTATTCCTAGGTTTCTCTGTTCTACAACACTCTCCAGGAACTTGTCATTTACTGTGCCCACTGCTCCTTCTACCCACTGCTCACCCACAGCAGCAGGAGGAACATCTGGCCCACCCAAATGGCCAGTGGTATTTAAAAGGATCACAAGCCCTCACAGGTTTGAGTCAGACTGTCTCTCCTGGGCATTTCCACAACTTCAGAAATGTGGGATGCTTTCTGGAGTTCTTTAGTCCTAGATGAAGGAACAAGGCAGGTTCGCAGGGGTCTACAGGGTGGTAGGGCAAGGTGGGAGGAGGCTGCAGGGAAGCAGGGGGCAGGTGCTAACTTTAGGTTGCTGCATAGATCTGTTGCTCTCAGTCTGGATGCATGAGACAATTATCGTAGAAGACAGTGAGGCTGAACTAATTCTCTCAGGGGGAGGAGTAGGAGTAGGAGCCCATTTTCACCCCAAGCTCTTGTCTGAACTTCAAAGGAACATCAGCGAATAGTGAAACAGTGAAATTCACCAAGGAGGGTCTCACTGAAATCCCCCAAATGGAGCCTCAGAGTGGGGCAAGGACTGCATTGTCAGTGACCATCACGATGTCAATTCACTGATGATGTGTGTGATGTGATGCATTGAATCAAGAACCTTTGGATCTACTTTCTGGCGTTGACCTTCTCTGCCATCAGAATGTGTCTGGAGTGCTCCCTGTGGATACAGCCCCTTCTTCTCACAATCTCCAAGCCATTCTCCAAGTTTTCTTTTTCTTTTTCAATCTTTTTATTAATTTTCAAATTAGTACAAAATAATATATATATCATTAGTAATTATACATATGGTGCAAAGAGATCAGGATAACAATCGTAACAGTTCATATATATAATCACAAGGAGTAAAAAAAAGTAATCTAGACCTCCCGTTCTCTTATTAAGTGAACAAATACGAAAGAAAAGATTGAAAAGAAGTGAAATTTAATTATATGAAAGAAGAATCCCTGAATCAAAAAAATATTGATAATAAACCAAGAAAAAAAACAAAAACTTCAAAAAAAAAACTGGACTGATATTTCTTCAATTAAAAAGGAAAAAACCATTATCATGTCGTCAACTCTGCTCCTCTGTATTCAAGGGTTATTGAAAGGGATCTGAAAAAGGTCAACTTATATGGAAATAATTGAATAAATGGACTCCAAACTTCCTCAAATTTAAGCAAAGGATCAACAGTACCACTCCTAATTTTTTCTAAGTTTAAACATGCTATAGTTTGGGAAAACCACTGAAAAGTGCTGGCAGGTATTGGATCCTTCCATTTGAACAAAATGGATCGCTTGACCATTAATGCGACAAAGGCGATCATATGACAAGCAGAAGCAGATAAATGGCGAGATTCCATCATTGGTAACCCAAAAATTGCAGTAATAGGATGAGGTTGTAAATCAATGTTCAATACAGATGAAATAATGTTAAAAATGTCTTTCCAATATTTTTCCAAAAGGGGACAGGACCAAAACATATGTGTCAGGGAAGCCACCTTCGAATTACATCTGTCACATCTAGGATTTATATGATGATAAAAACGGGCTAACTTGTCCTTGGACATATGGGTCCTGTGAACCACCTTAAACTGTATCAAAGAGTGTCTAGCACACATGGAAGATGTATTAACTAATTGAAGAATTTTCTTCCATGTCTCTGTAGGTAAAAGTCTCTGGAGTTCTCTTTCCCATTCATTCTTAATTTTATCAAGTTTCTCTGAACGTACAAGTTTTCCATACTGACCCGTTCATCAGCGTTTCATGGGTCAGATTCACCTCCTACACAAACCCAGCACCTGCTCCACCCACAGTGCTCCTCCCCTTTAGGAGGAGCGGGCTGACCTTACACAGAGCCCCTCATCACCTCAGGCTCAATACACGACCAGTGAAGAGTGCAGTTACTGTAGACTGATGTGGAAACCATTACAGTGAGGAGGCAGCATGCTGCCCACACTGGGCCCTCCCAGCCAGAGCCTGGTTCGGGGGCTTTTCCCTTTGACCCCATTTTCCTTTCTGCGATCACATTGCTCTGCTTTAAAAAGCCAATCCCTTTTATTTACCTCACAGATAGAGGACTTCTAAAGTGTGCAGTGTACCAGTGTCTCCTCAGATCTGTTCTGGGAAAGCTTGTGGTCTTTCATTATTCCATTCAGTTATAATAAATCTTAGTGTCAGAGCAATTGGAGAGATGGAATGGGAACAGGCTGCTGAAATCCACCTTGTTATTACATAGAACCCTTTAAACTCAACTAATAATTTCCTTCTGGCATTTCCAGACCAGATTTTGGAGGTTTCATCAGATCGGATTGCCTGATTTTAGGTCAAATCATGGAATGGAACAGCTCAGAGGCCATTTGGCCCATTGTACTTGTGCTGACTTGTGAAACAGCTTCCAATGAGCGGTACTGCTTGAGAGCTAAAAACTGGCCAGGAGACAGTTGAGTACAGCTGTGTCTTTGTTGAGGTACTGCTGTTGAACCTCTCACCTCACGGAGAGGGCAAACAGGCCCAAGACTGCAAGAAATTGCGGAGAGTTATGAACGCGGTCCAGTCCATCAGGCAAACTAACCTCCCCTCCATTGAATCCGTCTACACTTCCCACTGCCCCGGGAAAGCAGCCAACATAATTAAGGACCCTTCCCACCTTGGACATTCTCTTTTCTCCCCCCTCCGATCAGACGGAAGATATAAAAGCTTGAAAGCGCATATCACCAGGCTCAAGGACAGCTTCTATCCTTTTGTTATCAGACTCTTAAACAGACCTCCTGTACGCTAAAGATGAATTCGATCTCCCAGTCTACCTTGTTGTGGTCCTTGCACTTCATTTGTCTACCTGCACTGCATTTTCTCTGTAACTGCAAAACTATATTCTGCATTCTATTTTCCTTTTTACTACCTCGATGTATGGAACGGTCTGTTTGGATGGAACACAAACAAAAGCTTTTCACTGTATCTTGGTACATGTGACAGTAATAAACCAAAACCAATTCCAATTCACCCAGAGGCCAGCACACCCCTGGACTGTCATTCTTGGATTCCATATCAAGACTTCATATCCATAAATTCTGGCTAAGTAGATGATTCATAAAGGAGAGTGACAGAAGGTGCTGTGGCAGATATTGAACAACAGCTCAAGTGTCAGGCTTTACTCTACTAAAGGTTAGAAAGAAAGGATGAGGCTCACCAAATATTAAATGTCTTTGGGACCTTGTACTGAAACTGTGTTTACAGGGTGTGCAAGAGGCATAGCCCAAAGGCAGAGCTGGGAGTGGGACATGAGAAGATGTTGCCTGAAGAACCATCTGCCAGTAATGGGGCCAGGCGGCTTTCAGGGGAGAATACCCTCAGGAGGGAGTTTCCTTGGCTCCCAGGGCTGAGGGAGTTCAATTCTCAGGGTGGAGGCTGGCACTATAGACCCATAAAGCAGAGGCTCAGAGCGGATATGTTCAAAATCACAAAGGGTTAACTCAGTGAGAGGGAATATATACCAGCAGAAATCCAACAGGGAGCATCTTTATCTGAAGAGCAGAAAGAATGTGGGACTCAATCCCATGTGGAGGGGTTGAGGTAGGTTGTATCAATGTATGTAAGGGGAGGCTGGACAAGCAGGTGGTGGGGGGGAGAGGAGGGGAAAGAAGCGAGGATGGTCCTGAGAGGTGTAGATGAGGAAAGGCAGCAGGAGGATTGAGTGGAACATGAATGCCAGACTTGTTGGGCCGAACAGCCTGTTGCTGTACTGAATGTCCTGTGTAATTCTATGTGGTGGAATGATGTCCTACAAAGCATTGAGGGAAAGACATCCCTTCATATCCACACCTCACACAGGACTCCCTGGAAGTCTCTACGCTGGAGTGTTGTGGAGGTTTGATCACTGGGGGTTTTAAAATGGAGGGAAAGAGTTTTTTTGAAACACCAGGAATTGAGGGTGATGGTGAACATATGTTCTTGTGTCATGTTCTGAAGTACACAATCCCCTAGAGCTGTGCATGGAGAGAGGAACAGCAGGCCATTCAGCCCTTCAAGACTGTTCCCTCATGGTGAATCTGTAATTTAACATGATTTACCTGCCCTGATTCTGTAACCCTTCATTCCCAACAAATGTTCAGCAGCCACAGCTTTCAAACTTTTAACTGATGCCAGTTTCCTCATCCCTTTGATGGGTAGTTCCGGATTTCCACTGCCCGATGTGTGAAGATCTGCTTCCTGGTGAATGGTGTGTCCAGTTCCCTGATTGGTCAGTCTCTTATTTTAAGATTATGAGTTAGATGTGATCAGATTCTAGGGGAAGTAATGGAGAACACACTGTTCACCTGGACACACTGGTCACCTGGACACTCCGATCACCTGGGCACACTGATCACCTGAACATTCAAATCACCTGCATACTCCAATCACCTGGATACACCAATTACCTGGACACAACATTCACCTGAACAGACCACTCACCTGGACACACTGGTCACCTACACACACTGATCACATGAAGAAGCCATTCATCTGGACACACCATTCACCTGGACACACTGATCACCCGAACAAACTGTTCACCTGGACACACTGTTTACCTGGACACACAATTCACCTGGGCAGGTGGCTGTATGAGACCAGTTGTAGAGGGAGACAGTGGGAGGGAGGGGAGGCAGGGTTCTGCTTTTTATGATGTGTGCAGTCTTTCATTGGTGATAGGAAAGTTAAATCCTGCTAGTTTAGGACCATTCACCTTTCCAAATTCCTCAGAAAACAATTATTGTTGGATTTTCCAACAAACTTTGTCATGGAACACTATGTGAACAGGCACTGACTGGAGGCTAAGATCAGATCACCTGCCAATAATGGCGACCGCATTCATGCCCTGTAGCATTAGAGAGAGAGCTGTCTCACGTGAGTTCCCTGGTTGATGAGGGGCTTCATTTTGTGAGAGACTGCACAAGCTGGAACCGTGCCTCTGTGGATGTAACAAAGGGATTCCAAACCACCAGGGGGTTTGAAATAGTAGCAAGTTTCAAGCAGTTTCCAGAGGGCACAGAGTGAAGATCATTGGCACGAGAACAAGATGAGCCGCTGTGATCTGGGATGCTGTCTAAGGAGCAGTGAGAGCAGAGACAGCAGGAAGTTTCAGGAAAGGCTGGAGAGGTACTTAAAACTATACTTGAATTAAAAATAAGGAAAATCCTTTACAAAGCAGCAGTGGAAGTGTAGGGACGTGATCATTATGAACTGCCAGGTACGGGGGCATTGTTTAAACTGGATACCGTGTTTCCTCCACTACAACAAGGACTACATTTTATAAAGTCCTTCATTGGCCGTGAAGCACATTGGAACATCTCCAGATTGTGACAGGTGCTACAGAAATTCAGATGTAAGAACATCAGCAATAGAAGCGGGAGTAGGCCATTCAGCCCCTCAACTGTGTTCTGTGATTCAATACAATCATGCTGCCACTTCCCTGCACTAACCCCACATTTCCAATACTGAAAATCTAACAATCTCGGAGTTGAATACTCTCAGCGACTGAATCTCCACAAGACCCCTGGGGATGAGAAGTCCAAAGATTCACGACCCCCTGGCTGATGCAAGTCCTTTACCCACAAATGAGGCCAGAACTGTGGGGCACAGAAACCCGTTGCCCAGCTCTCTGAGGCTGAGCAGATGAAAGAATAAGATCTTAGTTCCAGATGTTCTGCGGTGGCTTTTAGGACTAACGAGCCTTCTCTGTTAGACATTTACTCCATTTTCAGATGTCTAAGTATAAACCTTTCCACAAACCAGTTGAAATGAGATCAAAGGTATCTTGGTTGAGCCCTGGATACTATTTAGTGAGTTAATTAGAAACCTTTCACCATTTTGCAAATCCAGTTCACTAATAAACTTTAAGTGGGCTGTGAACACTGCAAACACATCTTCTTCTTCTTAGACAGTCTTTCAGGATCAAGGATGGCTTGCTTCCACTCTGGTTTTGTGGGTTCTGAGGTGGTTGACAAGGCTAATGTGGAACCTGCAGACTCTTCCACAGATGGGACAGGGGATGCCTGATGCGACGGATGCGTGGGTAGGTTGTGAGATGGTGTTCCTCCTTCCATTGGTAGTGGAGGGCCTCAAGATTCTTAATCCCGTCCCAATGTTCCTTCTCTACTTTGAGCAGTTATAGGCCAAAGGTTCTCAGTGGGGATGTTGGACTTCTTCTAGGAGACTTTGAGCACAGCCTTCAATTTTTTCCTCTGTCTGCCTGGTATTGTCCTCCCACAAGAGCTTGGAATAGAGTGCCTGTTTCAGGAATCTAGTGTCAGGCGTGCAAACAATGTGGCTTTCCCAACATAGTCAATTGTTCAGCGTTTCTGACTGTCCCACAGCTGTGCCTGTGTGATTGATTGTCCCGCAGCAGGCTGGAATGACTGACAGGGTGCTGGTGTGTTTTGATGCCCAATGAGTTGAGGCGAAAATCAACCTTTAAAGAATGGGAAGGGGAGAAAATGATCAGGATGACAGAAGTTAAAAGAGAGAGGGAGGAGTGGGAGAGATAGAACCATAGAACAATACAGCACAATAAAGGCCCTTCGGCCCACCATGTTGTGCCGACCCTTAAACCACGCCTAAGACTATCTAACCCCTTCCTCCCACATATCCCTCTATTTTAAATTCCTCCATATGCTTATCTAACAATCTCTTGAACTCAACCAACATACCTGCCTCCACCACTACCCCAGGCAGCGCATTCCATGCCCCAACCACTCTCTGGGTGAAAAACCTTCCTCTGATATCTCCCCACCCATTACTTTAAAGCCATGCCCTCTTGTATTGAGCATTGGTGCCCTGGGAAAGAGGTGCTGGCTGTATACTCTATCTATTCCTCTTAATATCTTGTATACCTCTATGATGTCTCCCCTCATCCTCCTTCTCTCCAAAGAGTAAAGCCCTAGCTCCCTTAGTCTCTCCTCATAATCCATACTTTCCAAACCAGGCAGCATCCTGGTAAATCTCCTCTGCACCCTCTCCAACGCTTCCACATCCTTCCTATAATGAGGCAACCAGAACTGGACGCAGTACTCAAAGTGTGGTCTAACCAGAGTTTTGTAGAGCTGCATCATTACCTCGCAGCTCTTAAACTCGATCCCACAACTTATGAAAGCTAACATCCCATCAGTTTTTTTAACTACCCTATCCATCTGTGAGGCAACTTTCAGTGATCTGTGGATATGAACCCCCCAGGTCCTTCTGCTCCTCCACACTACCCAGAACCCTGCCATTAACCTTGTACTCCGCCTTGGAGTTTATCCTTCCAAAGTGTACCACCTCACACTTCTCCAGATTGAACTCCTTCTGCCACTTCTCAGCCCAGCTCTGCATCCAATCAATATCCCTCTGTAATCTTCGACAGTCCTCCACATTATCCACAACACCACCGACCTTTGTGTTGTCTGCAAACTTGCTAACCCACCCTTCCTAACCTAACCCATAGAATGGGCCAAAGTGGATGCTTTGTCTTTGGATTTTCAGAAGGCCTTCGACAAAGTCCCACATAGTGTGCAAAGTTAAAGCACATGTGATGGGGGGAAGGGGGTAACATACCGGCATGGATTGACAGACAGGAGTAGGAATAAATGGGAGTTTCTTAGGATCGCAGGTAGTGATTAGATGGAGGTATTGCAGGGATCAGTGCTTGGGCCCAGCTAGGCAAAACATGCATCAGTGATTTTAGGGAAGTGATTGTAATATTTCAAATGTTGCTAATGACATGGAACTGGAGGGACTTGTGAGTTGTGCAGAGGACATAAAGAGGCTTCAAATTGATTTAGATAAGTTGAATGGGAAAATACATGGCAGATGCAGTACAATGTGGACAAATGTGAAGTTATTTGGTTGGATTAATAGAGAGGTGGCATATTATTTAAATGGTATGACATTTGGAGTTGTTGATGTAGGAAGGACCTGGGTGTCCTTGCACACCTGTCGCTGAAAGCAAACATGCAGGTGAAGCAAGCAGTTAAATGCACAAATGGTACGTTGGCCTTCACTGCAAAAAGTTTTCAGTAAAGGGGCAAGGATGACTTGCTACAGTGGCACAGGACCTTGGTGAAACTACACCTTGAATACTTTGTGCTATTTTGGTGTCCATACCCCCCTGCCTTCCTCACCTCACCTCACCTCACCTCCCTGATGTACTTGTCGTAAAGGCTGTGTCATAGAAGTTGACTGGAAGTTCACCTGGGACGGTGGACTGCAGTACAAGGAGAGGTTGAGCAGACTGGGCCTGCATTCACTAGACTTTAGAAGAATGAGGAGAGATCTCATGGAAGGGTAAATAATTCTGGTAAGTTTCAACAAGTCTGGATGTAAGGGGGATGTTTTCCCTAGCTGGGGTATTTAGAACAAGAAGGCACAGTTCCAGAAAATGGCGCAAGAGATTTAGGGCTGAGATGAGTTAAATTTCTTCACCTGGGAGTGTGGAACTGGTGGAACTCTCCACCACAGGCAGCTGTGGAGACTAAGGTGATGAATACATTTAAGAAGGATACTTAAAACACTGGAGACAAAGGACATCAAGGAGTATGCGAAGAGAGCAGGGATGTGGTCTTGAGAGAAAGGATCAGACGTGATTGTATTGAGTGGAGAGCAGGCTCAAAGGGCCAAACGGCCTCCTCCTGCTCCTATTTTCCATGTTCCTCTCTGTTCCTTTGCTGGCTTGTTCTGTGGTTACTGACATTAGTGCAGCAATGAACAATTACTAACTTCTCCCAAGCACCTGACTTACTGACTTGCCTTCCAGAGCTGAGTCAAAGCTGTCTGTGACTGAGAGTCAGCAGCTTCAAATTCCTGGGCGTTAACATATCAGATGGCCTGTCCTGGGTCCTGCACAGATGCAATCACAAGGAAAGCACATCAGTGTCTTTACTTTCTTAGGAGGTTAAGGAGGTTCAGCTTGTCACCGAACACTCTAACAAACTTTTACAGATGTACTGTTGAAAGTATACTGACTGGTTGCATCATGGTCTGGTACAGCAATTCCAATGCACAGGAATGTAAGAAGCTGCAGAGAGTAGTAGATTCTGCCCAATATATTACGGGCTCATCCCTCTCCACCATTGGTTGTATCAAAGGGAGGCGCTGCTTCAAGAAGACAACATCCATCATCAAAGATCCCTACCATCTGGGCCATGCCATCTTCTTGCAGCTGCCATCGGGCAGGAGGCACAGCCCTAATCACTACCTCAGTATAGCAACACTCTGACAACTTCGATCACTTTGCACTAAAATGGACTTTTTTTGTTTCAATTGTGTCCTTCCTTGTAAAAATTGTGTTTAAGTTATGTTTAATTTATTTCTTGTAAGTGCTGCTTATATGATGCTATGTGCCTGTGATGCAAGTTTTTCATTGCACCTGTGCATATATGTACTTGTGCATATGGCAATAAACTTGACTTTGAGTTAATTTCACATCCCACCTCTCCTACTGACAGCAATGTGACATGACCAAGTTATTTGCCCAGTAATGTTGATGGAGGGGTAAACATTGTATCGATACCAAGAGTGTCCCTGCTCTGCAGAATACCTCCATGTGATTTTTAACTGTGAGAGCAGAGAGGGACTTGGCTTAACAATGCATGTGAAAGACTACACAGCATCTGTGAACATTGCCTGCCCTGTGCGTCCGCAGTGGGGTTTGAACCCATGACTTCCCGACTCAAAAACAAGCAACTACCCTTTGTAGCTGCAACTAACAACGTGGCTATAGGAACAAAACACAAAACACACAAGAACAATCTAAGTAGGTATATCCTGTTAGTTTCTTCTGTTTTATTGAACTGATTGCAGCATCTGTGATGTGAAATGGATCTTCAGAGATCTCAGACACTTTCCCATGGCACCTTTTCTCGCCCTGTCAGAGACATTCCCTTTGTCCTATCCAGCCTACCCCCATCTTCTCAGCAACTTAAACCTGACTTGTTTTCTCTCTTTCCCAGTTCTGACGAAAGGTCCCAGACCTGAAACACTAACGCTGTTTCTCTCTCCACAGGTGCTGTCCAACCTGCTGTTTCCAGCATTTTCTGTTCTTAGGCTCAAATTCTGTGATTCTCACTCAAGACATATCTGGCCAGGGGTTACCTGTTCTTCCCGTCTGGAAAGTTTGGCACCTGTTCCACTGCCAATTCACAGCTGTGCATTCAGCGAGACCCATTACTGTTTCCAGCTCCTTTACTTTATGTCGGAACTGATCACTTCCACAGCCTGACAGCTTGCTATGACTACAGGCTGTGTAAATGTCTGTAGCTCCTGCTTGATGCTTTGTCATTTGTTTATCAGGCATTTTCATCTGTACCAGATCCTCCTTCACACCCAATCTTCACCACACTACCCTACCCACCAGAGTCCCTCACTGCAAAGGATTATACAAAGTGACATACATCTCACAAAATCACCTCTTTGACTGATTTTCCTTTGCGCAATGAAAGATCTGAACTCCATTCACTCTGTGTGGGTGATAAGACCATGACAAACAAGCCCGAGTCAGTAATTACTCATAATTTATATTGTTGAATTCAGATAACAAGTTTAGAAACTCCTCTGAGTTGTTCAAAAATATCAGGTATTTATTTTTGGGCCACACAGTGTCAGCCCTGCCTCTGTGTCAACTCAGACAAGACTGTGGTTTAAGCCCCACTCAGAGACAGAGCACAAAATCCATATTGGTAATTGATAATTGGTTTATTATTGTCACATGTACCAAGATATGGTGGAAAAGCTTTGTTTTCCATGCTATCTGTACAGATCATTCCATACATAAGGACATTGAGGTAGTACAAAGGGAAAAGCAATAACAGAATGCAGAATATAGTGTTACAGTTACAGAGAAAGTACAGTGCATTGCAGGTAGAAAGTAAGCTGCAAGAGTCAAAGACGAGGCAGATTGGGAGATCAAGAATTCATCTTCATCATATAAGAGGTCCATACAAGAGTCTTATTACAGTGGGATAGAAGCTGTCCTTGAGCCTGGCGGTGCATGTTTTCAAGCTTTTGTATCTTCTACCTGATGGGAGGGGGGAGAAGAGAGAATGTCTGGGGTGGGTGGGGTCTTTGATTTTGTTGGCTTCTCTCCTGAGGCAGCGAGAAGTGTAGACAAGAGTCCATGGAGGGGAGGCTGGTTTTCCTGATATACTGGGCAGATTGACACCTCCAGTACTGAAGGAGCATTGCACTCTCAGAGGTGCTGGCTTTTGGATGTAACATGCCAACATACCAATCAGTAGCAGAAGTAGGCCACTCAGCTCCGTTAGTTAATCAGATATGATTGTAATCTCAATTCCATATTCCAGTCTATCCCTGATAACCTTTCACCCCTTACTTATCAAGAATCAATCCACCTCCACCTTAAAAATATTCAAAGACCCTTCTTCCACTGCCCTAAAAGACATTAAACTGAGTCCTTTTTGTTCTCTCAGTTGGAAGTAAAATATCCCACTAAAAGAACAAGGTGTAACACTGCCCCAACACACGTCAGCTCTTTGCTGTTTGTGGGAGCTTGCTGTCTGCAGTCTGTTTCCTACATTGCAACGGAGGCTGAAATTCAAGTGTTGTGAGAGGTACTTTACAAATGCAAAACTTGTCTCTTCTTCCTTTTGTTTTGAAAGATCCACTCTGTTCTGAATTATATAACAAACCCCACCACTTCTACAGATAGCTGCTTCAGGAATGAAATTTTATCATGTCTGGGTTGGATTCATAGAACGCACAAATGTGACACCTAAAGTCTTTATCAGGTGATTTAAGCCCATACTAAATCCTCTGGGAGTTCTGTATGGAAAAGGCAAAGGGGTTTGGCCCTACATCATTGCATCAACCTTGCTGCAGACAATAATAGGCATTATGTTTCGACGAGGTAATTCAATCAAAGGCTTTTAGTGGCATTGTAAACCTTTAGAGTAAATCTTGATTGGTTTATGAGTCTCCACTGACCCGAGAAACTGAATCAAGGCTTAAAAAGGGTTGCAAGACATGTGTTATTCTTTATAACATGCAGTCAGTTTCTCAAAGGTTTTCATAACAGGAGATGCATTGGGTATTGAAGAAATGGAGGAGCATGAGAGGGATTAACGAAGACAGTGACAACCTTGGGACTAAAACCTTTCACTGGTTCCACCCTCAGGTTATGATGTGGCAGTTCCTGCTTGAATATTGCCATTTCAAATTAAACTCCAATAAATTTCTAATTGTTTAATGTGTGCCTTCTTGCAGTTTTGCTAGTGAAGTAGGGAGGGTGAAATGATTGGTGGTGCAGTGGGGATTTTGAGGATAGGTACATGGAAGTGCAGTGTAGAAGGTGGATGGGTGTGGAGGGAGGACAGATATGGTGTGAAGGGTGGACACATGCAGAGAATAGACAGGTGCAGTCTGAAGGGTGCAAGAAACAAACTGCTGGGGAACTCAGTAGGTCAAGCAGCATCTTGGTCATGGAGGCAAAGGGATAGAGTCAGAATCAGGTTTATTATCACTGACTTATATGTTGTAACAATTCAGGTCGAGACCCTTCATCAGTTCCTCCAGCAGTTTGTTTTTTGCTCCTTATTTCAGCATCTGCAGTCTCTTGTGTCTCCATTCTGAAGGGTGGACGGGTGAAGAAGGGGACGGGCAGAAAGAAGACAGATGTGGAGAGGGACAGATGAAAGGAAGGATACAGGGGCAGATGGTGAACAGGTGTAGTGTGTGGACAGATGAGGGGAGAGGTAGAGGTGCAGAAGGTGGACGGGTGTGCGGAGTGGACAGGTTAATGGGGTGATACAGGTGCAGAAGGTGATCGGGTGTGGACATTGGACAGGTAAGGTGGAGGTACAGTTGCAGATGCAGAAGGTGGACAGGTGAGGAGAGTGGACAGATGTGGCAGGGTACAGGTGAGGAAGGTGGACAGGTGTGGAGAGTGAACAGGTGAGGGAGGGATACAGGTGAGGCGGACGGTACCGGTGCAGGTGGAGAACAGGTGAGGTGGGTGAACGCCGCGTTGCCTTTGTGATTAACATAGCAGTGGAAACCTGCCAATCAGATGTGAGGACTCCGCCTGCCTTGCACGTGAGGCCCCGCCCCTTGGTTCAGCCGGTCGCCGGATCGCGTGTGCGGCCCCGCACGGGAATCGGACTGCTCCTATTGGACGAGAGAGGTGAAGGGGCGGGAGTTACAGTGCGTGCGGCGTCGGGTCACATGATCCAACGGACAACATGGCGTCGGTTGCAGACATGTTCGATGTAACCTGGGAGGGTGAGTGGTTTTCGGTCTGGTGGAGGGGCCTCGGGGTCCCGGATCGTCGTTGCTTCCTCACCGGAATGCTGCTGAACCTTAGTCGCCACGGCTACCTTGGGGAGCGAGGGGGCCGGGTCCCAGCTCAGGTGTACACAGCTTGGGCAGGAGTGTGATAGTGGTCGTAAGGTCATGCGGAGAGTGCGGGGGTGGGACGCGGGCAGAGCGAGGGGCGTGTGCTGGGGGTGGGACGCGGGCACAGCCGGGGGGAGGGGGGCGTGTGCTGGGGGTGGGACGCGGGCACAGCCGGGGGGAGGGGGGCGTGTGCTGGGGGTGGGACGCGGGCACAGCCGGGGGGAGGGGGGCGTGTGCTGGCGGTGGGACGCGGGCACAGCCGGGGGGGGCGTGTGCTGTCGGTGGGACGCGGGCACAGCCGGGGGGGGGGGCGTGTGCTGGCGGTGGGACGCGGGCACAGCCGGGGGGGGGGGGCGTGTGCTGGCGGTGGGACGCGGGCACAGCCGGGGGGGGGGGGCGTGTGCTGGCGGTGGGACGCGGGCACAGCCGGGGGGGGGCGTGTGCTGGCGGTGGGACGCGGGCACAGCCGGGGGGGGGGGCGTGTGCTGGCGGTGGGACGCGGGCACAGCCGGGGGGGGGGGGCGTGTGCTGGCCGGTGGGACGCGGGCACAGCCGGGGGGGGCGTGTGCTGGCCGGTGGGACGCGGGCACAGCCGGGGGGGGCGTGTGCTGGCCGGTGGGACGCGGGCACAGCCGGGGGGGGCGTGTGCTGCCCGGTGGGACGCGGGCACAGCCGGGGGGGGGCGTGTGCTGGCCGGTGGGACGCGGGCACAGCCGCGGGGGGGCGTGTGCTGCCCGGTGGGACGCGGGCACAGCCGGGGGGGGCGTGTGCTGGCCGGTGGGACGCGGGCACAGCCGGGGGGGGCGTGTGCTGGCCGGTGGGACGCGGGCACAGCCGGGGGGGGCGTGTGCTGGCGGTGGGACGCGGGCACAGCTGGCGGGGGGGCGTGTGCTGGCAGTGGGATGCGGGCACAGCCAGCGGGCGTGCTGGGGTTGGCATGTGGGGAGTGTGGGAGAGGCACGCTTCAGGTAGGATGTGTGGAGAGCAGGGGGTGGCGTGTTATGGGTGGAACGTGGAGAGCAGTGGTGGCATGCTATGGGTGGAACATGTGGAGAGCAGGGGCGGCATGCTGGGTGTGGCACGTGGGGACAGTGGGGGGTATGCTGGGGTTGGAAAATGAGTGGGGCACTGCTCGGGGCAGGACGTGTGGACAGTGGGGGGGTGTGCTGTGGGTGGAACGTGGGGATAGCAGGGGGCAGGATGTGGAGAGAGCGGGAGTGCGTGCTGTAGGTGGATCATGGGTGGGGGGCTTGTTGGGGGTGGGATGAGGGGAGAATGGGGTTTGTGCTGGGGGTGGGACATGGAGAGAGCAGGGGGTTGTGCTGGGGTTGGGACATGGAGAGAGAGGTGGGTGGTGTGCTGGGCATGGGATATGGGGCTGGGTGGGGCTTGTGGATGATCAAGAGGAAGGTCAAGGTGTGGGTAAGCAAGGTTGACACATGAAGGGGTATTTGGGTGTCACAATCATCATGAAACCAGAGAAAGCTGTCTTGAGCTTTCAGTTTGCTATTATTCATGGTGTAAGTGGGACTGGACTGCAAGGGAAGAAGGATCTGAGTGTGAAGTCATGCTTCCTCAACTAAGCATGCATTCATGGGGTTACAAGTTGAAGCTTGTGCACCACTTGTTCCATCCTGTTTTGGCAGTAGTGCACAGATTTCATAAAGATGGCCCATTTCCTTCCCTGCATGGGTTTGAGTGGATTAGTAGGGTGTTTCTGGCAATTTGGCAACTTCATGGTTGGTTTTATTTGGAAAAAGGTGAATGTTAAATGTTTAGGCAATGTCAGGAGTGTTTGCTTGGTAACCTGGCCAACCAGAATAGATTATATTACTAGTTATTTTGAAGAAGTTGCTGTGTTATAATTGGCTGCTGAGCATCTTGCATTATACCAGTGATTACAGTACAAAAGCATCTCGACCATAAAATGCTTTGGATGCCCTTGGGAATACTGAACTTTGTTCCAACTCAACAGGGAAAATGTATACACATCTGTTTCATTAAAGTGCATCAAAGCACTTTGATTTTTATCATTGGAAATTGTTGAAGTAATAGAGTTGCTTATGCTCCTAAATGTGTTATTTTTGCTTTGCAATACATGTAAAGGTAGATTGTAATCATGGGCCCTCACACTTTTGATGTTCAATTCATGGAGCAAGTTGACAGGGAAAACAACGGTATTATCATACAGGTTTGTGATCCATTTGCATGGCCCCATTTATGGTACACTGGTGCAGCAGGTAGTGCTGTTACCTCAGAGCTCCAGGGACTTGACCTTAACTTTTGGAGCTGTCTGTTTGGAGTTTGCATGTTTTCACAAGGTGCTGTGGTTTTCTCCCACATCCCAGAAACTTGCTGGTGGATTAATGGCAAAAAAAGAGTCAAAGGGGAATTGATGGGCATCTGTGAGAGAGAATAAGTTGCAGTAGTCCATGGGAACTAGTCCTTCCCCACCACCCCACCCCCCAACCTCCCCAAATGGGATTACTCCCTTGGGAGCCAGCATGGAGTAAATAGGCTGAAATGACTCCTGTATCATTACAAGTATAAGATATTCATGTAGTTTTTACTTACTCTATATAGGAGACTATCAGAGCATGAAATTTACTTATTTGATACTTGTGTTAGTGCAGGTGATTGGTTGTGCAATGGAAGTAATATAATGAACCCCAGAATGCTGGACACATTGAGCTAAGGATAACTGTTGTTTGGAAAGGAGTTAATGTGAATGTGGATAATAAACCAATAATATTAATTTGATACCACTCAGTGTTAATTAAGACGGGTGTCTTTGGCTGTTTGAATAATTCCATATCATTAAAAGAATGGAAACGCATGATTTAGCAGGTAGGATGTTATTGTAAAACCACAATGTTTTGACTACATTGGCAAATTTTATTTAATTTGACAAGTTTAAGTCTGGAATACTGCCCACTATCTTTCCCCTAGTTCAACAATTCATAATCCAAGAATGGGGTGAATAATTAAAGGGGTGTTTGGAAGGCAGTACTACATCATGAATCAGATGCATCAATTCAAAATGCAAAAACAAAATGCTGGAAATCTGAAATTTAACAAAAAAGGAAAATTAGTGGAGGTAGCTGGTCAGGTAGTATCTGTGGAGATAGAAACAGTTAATAATTCTGGTGTTGGCCTTCATCAGAACCCATCTGAGATGTTGATTCTCTCCACTGATACTGCCTGTCCTGCTGAATATCCTTGGGTAGTCTATTCAACAGTTGCCATTTGTATCCTGTGTTCAGTGATGTGAGTGTAACTATTGCACCAGCTGAAACAGTCCAATTTGGCATTGTTCAGTGCTCCTCTTTATCCACCTTTTCCAGCAGCCAGGGAAACAGGCAGGAAATTTTTTCTCCGATTTACTTTCTTAACTTTGTTCAAGGGAATATGTCTATTAAAGTAATTCTCAGATGTGGACATTGATCTCCCTGAGAAGATGATGTACAAGTTCCATGGACCTTATTGCTTTGAGCCACTTTAGATAGATGTAAAGCATAAATCAGATTTGTGGAGGACTGGATTTAAACCCAGCAATGATGAAGGATTATCAATATATTTTCAGTGCTTGGAAAGGAACCTGCAAACAGTGGTCCTCCCATGCACCTGAAGCCTGTGTTCTTGGATAGGTGCTGTTGTAGTAGCCTGGGTGTAGTGCATTTTGTAGATGGTAACACTGCAGGCATTGTGTGTTGGTGGCAGAGGGAATGAATGGGTGATGGATAGGTTTAGCGATCAAGTGTAGCACATTGTCCTGGGTGTTGTTGGGGTTCTTGAATGTTGTTGGAACTGCACTCATCCAGGCAAATGAAGTTTATTCCATCACAATTCTGGCTTTTGCCTTCCAAATGCTGGAAAGCTTTGAGGTATTAGGAGTTGAGTCACTTGCTGCAAGACACCTTCACATCCTTCCTTAGAAATGGGGCCCAAAACTGCTCGTGACACTCCAAATGTGCTCTGGCCATCACCTGTTAAAGCCTCAGCATTACATCTTTGCTTTTATATTCTAGTCCTCTTGAACTGAGTGCTAACGTTTGTAGACAAGTCGTGACAGTCAACATAAAACAAATTACCTGGTCATTACAACATTGCAATCGGTGAACCTGCTGTGCACAAACTGACTGCTGATTTTCCTACAATACAGCTGTGACTACATGTCAAAGAGTTCTTCCTTGACTGTAAGGCGTTTTTGGGCAATGTGAAAGTTTTTCTTGTGGTGCTGGCAACATCTGTTTTCCAGAGTGGGTGGTGGGACTGGCAGCATTGCTTAGAGACAGTTTGGAATGGAAAAGCCTCTCCTTCCATGCTGCCATCATTCTATGATTGCAGTTAAGACTTAGTTATTGAATATTTTCATGCAAATAATGTGAAGATTGCCCTGATAGGTCTTTGGCAAGCTCGAGCAAAGCTGTGTCTAATTGAGTACTTGCATTCCTTATGCAGGGAGCTCAACTGCATTATCAGTGTCCTGAATTGTTCAGTAGTCATTCCAACTATTTTTGTCTAAAAAATCTCCTACCGTGATTCCATTACTCATGCCTCTGTTATCGTAAAATGTTTTATTATCACAAATCATGAGTTAGCTTGTGAGTTTGAACATTCTGTAAAAAAAAAAGTGGTAGATTTGTTAGGTCAACCAGGGATTCTGCCAAAACGTAACCTTAAAGGAATGTTACCATTTATACTTGTCCATTGGATTGAAGTTTAGGCTATGGATGTTAACCCTTGCACAAATTGTGTAATGGATTTCAAACGTGTCAGAAAAAAACATGTTAAAAGAATGGAAGGCTTGGTTTCAGAGCTGCTTTCATGACCTCAGCAGATGAAGGAAGTAGGTCAACTAGTTTGAGCACAGCAGCTCCCTAAGTCAACAAAAATATCTGTTTAAAATTTTTTTTTTGAGTTTAATATTGGCCAGGGCACCATGAAGAATTGATCATTTCTTGAGATAGCATTGTGGTATTCAGCAGTCATCTGGGAGGTCAGAACTCCGCCTCCATTTAATGCCTCATCTGAAAGATGGAGTGTCTGACTGTGCACTATTCCTTCAGTGCTACACTGAAAAGACAACCTGGAGTAGATGCTTCAACCCACAAACTATTGACTCGAAGTTGAGAATTATTACTATAGTTGACACCCAAGCTAATTTAGTTATTGGTATGTACCAAAATGTGAAAAGCCTTTATTTGTGTGCCATCCAGACATATCATTCCGTACGTAAGTACGTTAAGGGTTGTAAAAGGGAAAGCTGAATGCCGGATATGGTGTTACATTTACAAAGAAACTGCAGTTTGAAAAGTCCTATAATTTCATCAGCTGTGGCCTCTTGGCTTAAAAAGTTGCAGAACTGCCAGTAATACTGTAAACATAACACCCTGTACTACATAGAAAAGCACTACAATAACTCCTGAGATCACATTGAACTTCACCTCCCTGTTCTACAATGGGCACTGCATTGTAGGATAGGGAGGTGATGCTCAATGGGATCTGAGGGCAACAGGAAATTCATAAACTCCAAGTTCCCTTCCAAGCATACATCTGACTGACTGACTTGGAAGTATCTCAGTCGCTCCTTTACGGTTATTGTGACATAGTCTTGGAAATCCTTAATAGCACTGTGGGATTATCTTTGTGTTGTCTGTGGTTCAAGGTGGCAGCTCACCAGCATCTTGATACCTAAAAATGGGCAATAAATCTTCATCTTGCCAGTGAGGCCCATATCCTGCGAACAAATAAACAATGTGCTGCTATGCCTATACCATTGTTGTCTTTCAGTGGAGGAGTCACCATTACTTTTTGAATGGGATCCTTGCATTGTTGTCTGACTGAGATTGGGGACATGTGCGAGGAGGTGCAGCAAGATTAAGGATCTGTGTTCCACTGCTGTAAATTCCATTTCTGTGACTATGATCACACTGTGATCATGACTTGAGTTTTTGTCTCAGTTTGTGAAACATGCACTGCTATTCACAAGATAAAGAATGAGAAGTACCTCAGCTGTGAAAAGCTACATCATCATCTGCCAGAAGGAATTGGGTTATATTGAAAACTTAACTCTCTGTGAACATTACTGTTGGCAGGCTTGTTGTGTTCATTCTTTATGAGAAACTACAATGTTGAGGAAGCTATGATCCTCGTTTCATTGCATACATTCAGATCTCCATGAAATAGAAGTCTTTCCTTTGCTTTTATTTTCAGAAATGCGTGACAAGTTGAGGAAATGGCGAGATGAGAACTACCGGAATAGTGACCAGATTGCAGATGTTGGTGAAGAGTTGATCAATGATTATGCTTCAAAACTTGGAGATGACAGTGAGTATAGGGTTACTGGTGGGATGGGATTGGGACTAGTAAGAAACACAGTTCCCTAAATACAGTGGTGGTGTATATTCCAAACTGACAAAGAAATTACATTGGCACTGAAAAGGCTAGTTGTTTTGTAAATTATAATGTCCATGGGCATCCTCCACTTCATTTCTGGTGGAGGTTTATATGCTCTATATTGGTGAGCTTCCTTATTTCAAGGCTGTAGACCCACCCTGAAATATCTATTAAATGTTTAATTTTATTTTCTTACTCCCTCATAATTTTCAACACCACCTTTGAATTATCCATGTTGGCAAATGAGGAATGACAATAGAGCAAATAAAACGTTAGTTTCCACTGGTAACCAGAGAAGACAGATTTAAGACAAAAATGGGAAAAGAGATAGAGGGTAGTGAGGGGAACATTTTATTTAATGCAGTAAGTTGTTGAAAGGGAATTGGAAAAGTAATTGTAAAGGAAGACATTATGGGTCTGTGGGGAAAAATCAGGGGAGTAGGATGGAAAAAAAAACATTTAATCTGGCTGGTGATGACTACAGAACTATCATATTGTTGTTAAAACATGCTCATTTGGTTTAGTTTGTACCCTGAGAATGGAATTTGCCATCCTTGCCTGGCCTACATGTGACTCCAGTCTCGCAGAAGTGTGGTGGACTCTTAAATGTCCTCTGAAATGGCCTAGCAATCCAGTCCGTTCAGAGGCAAGTTCAGATGGTCAGTAAATGCTTGCCTTGCCAGCAATGCCCACATCCCAAAAAATGAGTGGATAAAAAAACTTGCCAAAGTTGTACTGAAGAGCTGATACAGGTACAATAGACTGAATATGCTGTGCATTTCCAGATTGGTAGTCAGCTTCAAAATTTAAAAAAAAATTTTACTGAATATTAAAGTGACATAAATTTGAAGAAAGGTGCCCATACCTTCCTCTGTTTATCTCCATCTCACTTTATATTGCTTAGCACTTTCTAAAGTTTATAAACCAAAGATTGCAAGTGTTGTCAACAAAAAATTTATTTTTATGTCATAGATTTTGAAGTTCATCATTAAGGATTTTGTTTTTCCTGAATCATTTTGTAAACAAAAAAACTTAAGAACGTAGAACATTACAGCACAGTACAGGCCCTTTGGCCCACAATGTTGTGCCGACACTTTATCCTGCTCTAAGATTTATCTAACCCTTCCCTCCCACGTGGCTCCCCACTTCTCTATTGTTCATGTGTCTATCTAAGAGTCTCTTAAATGTCCCTAATGTATCTGCCCTCACAACCTCTGCCGGCAGTGCATTCCATGCACCCACCACTTCGTGTTTTTAAAAACAAAACTTACCCCTGACATCCCCCTTATATCTTCCTCCAATAACCTTAAAATTATGTCCCCTCCTCTTAGCCATTGTTGCCCTGGGAAAAAGTCTCTGACTGTCCACTTGATCTATTCCTCTTATCATCTTGTACACCTCTATTAAGTCACCTCGCATCCTCCTTGTCTCCAAAGAGAAAAGCCCTAGCTCACTCAACCTATCCTCATAAGACATGGTCTCCAATTCAGGCAGCATCCTGGTAAATCTGTACCCTCTAAAGCTTCCACATCCTTCCTTTAATGAGGCGACCAGAACTGAACACAATACTCTAAGTGTGGTTTAACCAGAGTTCTATAGAGCTGCAACATTACCTCGTAACTCTTGAACTCAATACCCCAACTAATGAAGGCCAACACACCATACACCTTCTTAACAATCCTATCAACCTGCACGGCAATCTTAAGGGATCTATGGACATGGACCCCAAGATCCCTCTGTTCCTCCAAACTGCTAAGAGTCCTGCCATTAGCCTTGTATTCTGCCTTCAAATTCGATCTCCCAAAGTGTCATTTCACACTTTTCTGTGTTGAACTCCATCTGCCATTTCTCAGCCCAGGTCTGCATTCTATCAATATCCTGTTGTAATCTACAGCAACCTTCTACGCTATCCACAACACCACCAACCTTTGTATCAGCAAACTTAATAACCCACCCTTCCACTTCCTCATCCAAGTCATTCATGTAAATCACAAAGAGCATGGGTCCCAGAACATATCCCTGTGGAACACCACTGGTCACTGACCTCCAGGCAGAATATGCTCCATCTACCACCACCTTCTATGAGCGAGCCAATTCTGAAGCCACATAGCCAGGTTTCCTTAGATCCCATATCTCCTGACTTTCTGAATGAGCCTTCCATGAGGAACCTTATTAAATGCCTTACTAAAATCCAAGTACACCACATCCGCTGCTCCACCTTCATCAATGTGCTTTGTCACGTCCTCAAAGAATTCAATTTGGAAAAATATTGGAAAGACATTTTTAACATTATTTCATCTGTATTGAACATTGATTTACAACCTCATCCTATTACTGCAATTTTTGGGTTACCAGTGATGGAATCTCGCCATTTATCTGCTTCTGCTTGTCATATGATCGCCTTTGTCACATTAATGGCCAAGCGATCCATTTTGTTCAAATGGAAGGATCCAATACCTCCCACCACTTTTCAGTGGTTTTTCCCAAACTATAGCATGGTTAAACTTAGAAAAAATTAGGAGTGGTACTGTTGATCCTTTGCTTAAATTTGAAGAAGTTTGGAGTCCATTTATTCAATACTTCCATATGATATAAGCTGACCTTTTTCAGATCCCTTTCAATAACCCTTGAATACAGATGAGCAGAGTTGACGACATAATATTTTTTTTAATTGAAGAAATATCAGTCCTTTTTGTTTGAAGTTTTTGGTTTTTCTTTTGGTTTATTATCAATATTTTTTTGACTTGGGGGTTCTTTTTTCATATAATTAAATTTCTTTTCAATCTTTCCTTTTGCATTTGTTCACTTAATAAGAGAACGGGAGGTCTAGATTACTTTTTTTTACTCGTGATTTTTTTATTTATATAATCACAAGGAGTGTGTGTATATATATATATATCTATATCTATATATAAATATAGATATATATATATAGATATATATATATATATAGATATATATAGATATATATATAGATATATATAGATATATATAGATATATATATATATATATATCTATCTATCATGATTGTTATCCTGATCTCTTTGTACCATATGTATAATTACTAATGTTATATATTGTTTTGTACTAATTTGAAAATTAATTAAAAGATTGAAAAAGAAAGGATTCAATCAGGTTCGTGAGGCACGACCTGCCCCTCAGAAAGCCATGCTGACTGTCCCTAATTAGCCTATGCTTCTCCAAATGCCCATAAATCCTGTCTCTAAGAATCTTCGCCAGTAATTTGCCCACCACTGAATTAAGACTTACTGGTCTGTAATTCCCTGGGTTATCCCTACTCCCTTTCTTAAACAAAGGAACAACATTTGCCACCCTCCAGTCATCTTGCATTACTCCTGTGGCCAGTGAGGAAGCAAAGATCATCACCAAAGGTGCACAATCTCTTCCCTCACTTCCGATAACAACCTTGGATGTATCCCATCTGGCCCCGGTGACTTATCTATCCTAATGTTTTTCAAAAGTTCCAGCACATCCTCTTTCCTCACATCAACATGCCCTAGTGTATTAGCCTGTCGTACACCTTCCTCACAAATGTCAAGGTGTCTGTTTCTCTGGTGAATATTGAAGCAAAGTATTCATTAAGGACCTCCCCTACCTCTTCCAACTCTAGGCACATGTTTCCTCTTTTATCCCTGATCAGTCCTACCCTCACTCTAGTCATCCTCATATTCTTCACATATGTGTAGAACACCTTGGAGTTTTCCTTGATCTTACTCGCCAAGGACTTCTCATGCCCCTCTCTAGCTCTCTTAAGTCCATTCTTAAGCTCCCTACTGGCTACCTTGTAACTCTCCAGAGCCCTGTCTGATCCATACTTTATAAACCTCAGGTAAGCTTTTTTCGTCCTCTTGACAAGATATTCTACGTTTCTGGTCATCCAGTTCCTTCCCTCTACCATCCTTGCCCTGCCTCAGTGGGACAAACCTATCCAGAACCCCATGCAGAACACCTCGACATTTCCGTTGTGCACTTCCCCAAGAACATCTGTTCCCAATTTAAGCTCCCAAGTTCCTTCCTAATTGCATCAAAATTCCCGTTCCCCTAGTTAAATACTTTCCCATATCGTCTTCTGCTATGCCTCTCCAAGGCTATGGTAAAGGTCAAGGAATCATGGTCACTATCTCCAAAATGCTCTCCCACCTGATCAGGCTTATTGCCTAGTACCAGGTCCAGTATGGCCTCTCCGCATACTGTGTCAGGAATCCTTCCTGGACACATCTAACAAACTCCGCCCCATCTATCCCCTTTACACTAAGGAGGTGCCAATCAATATTAGGGAAGTTGAAATCACCCGTGACAACAACCCTGTTATTTTTGCACCTCTTCAAAATCTGCCTCTTGATCTGCTCCTCAGCATCTCTGCTGCTATTGGGGTTCTGTGAAATACTCCCAATAGAGTGAGCACTCGCTTCCTGTTTCTGACATGAATCTTGTGATTAGAAATGTTAAAAGCTTAAAGTATTGGTTTACTATTGTCATGTGCACCGAGATACAGTGAGAAGCTTTTGTGTGCCATCCAGACAGATCATGCCATACATAAGTACATTGATGTAGTACAAAGGAAAGCAGAATACAGAATGAAGTGTTACAGTTACAGAAAGTGCAGTGCAGATAGACAAAGTGCAAGGGCCATGATGAGGTAGTTTGGCAGATCAAGAGTTCATCTTTTAGCATATGCGAGGTCTGTTCAAGAGTCTGATAAGTGAGATAGCAGCAAGAAGCTGACTTTAAGCCTGGTGGTACATGCGCTCAAGCTTTTGTATCTTGTGTCCAACAGGAGAGGGGGAAAGAGACTGGGCTGGGAGGGGTCCTTGATTATGTCAGCTGCTTTCCCGAGGCAGCGGGAAGTGTAGACGGAATCAATGGAGATTGAACAATACTGTCTCCAGGAATCTTGGGGACATTGCCTAAGCTCAGAATTCCCAGTCTAGCGTCATTAGTGTGGGTGGAAGTTTCAGCAGAGGCTGGCTGAGCTCTGTAGTAAAAATCTGAAAGGATCTGTCCCTTTCCATCTGTTTCACTGGAAAAGAAATTAGACTTTTGTAACATATATGATCTCCGTATGTCCTAAAGCACTTTTTGTACTTTTGAAGTACTTTTGAAATGTCGTCAAAGTCAAGATGTAGGAAATGTGATTGCCAGTTTGCACGCAGCAAGCTCCCACAAAGAGCATCTGTTTTAGTGACATTGGTTGGGCAATAAATATTGATCAAAACATCAAGGAAAACTTTTCAAATTATATCCACCTGGAATGACAGACACTGTCTTGGTTTGATGCCTTCTTTGAAAGAAAGCTGAAAATAAAGGTAGCAATTGAGACCACCCAATGCACTGCTGTGCATGAATCAACACAATCTGTTGTGTGGGAAGATGGTCTTTCTTGGTTTAGCTTGACTTTCCTTGCTGCTTTATGTTGATAAGGTGCTTACTACAGTCTCGCTTAACTTTATTGTGGTGCTGAGTATCATCAGACTGCAGACCCAAAAAGAAAGTTGGTATCCAGATGTTGATTTAAAAAAAATACTTGCAGATCAACTGAGGTTTGAAACTCAACTTGCACGAAAGGGTGAAAGTGGAATTCCAAATCCAAGATTTATTTTCGGCAACCACCACACAGGAAATCCCTATAAGAGGAAATTCCTGTGTACAATTACATTGCCTTATCATCTGGAACTTAATTTCAGGCAGTCTTTTATAGATGAAACAATCGTTTTCTCGTGATTTTCATATATGCAAGAGCAAGCTCAACATCTGGATACCAATCTTCTTTTAGGGTCCACAGTCTGATGATACTTAGCACCACAATTAAATGAGGCTTCTATAGGCTTCCAAGGATCATTTTTGGTGTGGTTGTATTCTGCTTGGTAGGAAACAATATTATGTTTTGCAGGTTTGTATTTTGTAAGAAATTGCTGCTGCACTTGGCAAAATGCAGTAGTTCCCAATTTATTAAAGCTTTGTAGGTTGTTTGTGTGGTTGTTTCTAGAGAAACTATCAGTTTGAGCCAAGAAACAATCACAGACCAAATAGCAAACATCTGTTGGCAGGAGCTCTTTATTACCATCAGTAAATTTAAATGATAGTTGGCTAATCCTCATAAGATCTTTCTGGATGGCATATTCCTGCCAATGTGCCTCATGTTGGTTGTTACTATTGTGTACACTGGTACCCTGCTCAACCTTATATGGGGATGGCTGATTTGTTATAGTTGGACCTGGAGTTCGAACACTGAAAGGAGCCTATCCCATTGTATCTTAAATGGCATTTGTTTGAGCTGTGTGCTCCTTTGCCCTCCATTGGTGTTCCTGCAGCAGAGAGTTACCAGTACTCACTAAGACAAGGCTGCCTGGGAGGGCTTATTTACCACAGAGCTGTCTCTGGGCTGGGAACAACTGTGCAGCCAGACAAAGACCGGGAGAGACAGCAGCTCCCACCACATCTAATAGGTGATGAGAGAGACAATAGGATCCGGGCAGTCTATCAACACATGGAGCCTGTGCTGTCAGTCCTCAGTAATGATCCACGCTTACCATGCCAGCCAGGGTGAGTGTGGACCAGTACTGGGGACTGACAGCACATCTGAGCCCCACATCTTAGCAATGTGCAAGTGCACTGCTTGCCCTTGCCCACCCAACATCAGCCTTCCAAGGCTACCTCTCCACAGTGAACAGTGGGTGATTCTTTGCTGCCAGAGCACCAGTGTCAGGCAGGGGTTTGCACCAGGTTTATGAAATGGTGGCAGCCCAAGCAACTGGTCACCTTTCATCCTTTTTATGTCCAATGAGTATAGGCTCAAGTTGCTTGACCTTTCTTCTTAAAGCAGCTCCTTCATCCCAGCAAACTATCTAGGAACTTATTTCCAGTACAAGCATAGCCCTCCTTAAATAAGGAGACCACAGCTTGACACAATACTCCTGGTGTGGTCTTGCCATTGTCCTGTACAGCTGTAGCAACACTTCCCTACTTTTATCCTCCTCCACCTTTGCCATGAAGGCCAGTGTTTCATTTGCCTTCCCAATTACCTGCTGTATCTGTGTCCTTCCTACTGAGGTGGACAGTCGTATGTGTCCCCCACATTGTACTCCATCTGCCAGTTTTTTAAAAATTCAGAACACATCTGGCAGCTCAAAAATGGTCATCCTTGTGGGTGTCAGAAACAAATGTATTTCAGCACAATCTGTGATATTGTAACCTGCCATATGTGACACTGTGATCAACTGGGCTTCACCGAGAAGTGCAGAAAGGCGTGATAGGAGCAGCACCAGCAAAATGAGATGTCATTGTGGCAAAGCTACTGCCTAACCAGTGGATGCAGCAGATATTCATCTGGCTAATCACTGCCTAATCTGTTGACTCAAGCATTAGTAAAATAATGGAAGCTGAAGTCAACAGGACTAAAAGCCCACTCACAGATGCCCAGTTTGCATTCCTGCCTGGGCCACTCTGCTCCAGACCTCATCACAGCCTGGGTCCAAATATCAAACACAGAATTCTGGAGGGGAGGTGAGGTGCGAGTGACTGCCCCATGACATCAAGGTAGTGTGTAACCAGGTGGGGTATCCTGGCACCCTGGTAAACCTGAAGACAATGGGCATCAAGAGGAAAACATTCCAGTGGTTGGAGTTGCACTTCACACAAAGGTTGTGGTTGTCAGAGGTCAATCATTCCAGGACTTCACTACAGGAGTTCGAGGGAAATGTTCTGGGCCCAGTTAACCTCAGTTACATCATCAGTGACCTTCCTTCCAGAAGTGGGGATGTTTGATTGCACGCTGTGTGTAGAAAAACCTAGACAGCATTCAGTATGGGCTAATAAGTAGCAACAAACATGTGTGACACAAGTGCCAGCCAATGACCATCTCCAAAAAGAGAAAATCTAACCACCTCTCCTTGATGTTCAATGGCATTACCATTGCCAAGTCCTCCAATTGGTGATCACAACTGACCAGAAACTCAACTGGGCAGCCATACTGTGACTAACCAAGCAGGTCAGAGCTTGGGTATGCCATAGTGATTACTCTCCTCCTGACACCCCAAAGCCTTTCCATCACCTACAAGGCACAGACCAGGAATGTAATGGAATACTCTCCACTTACCTGGGTAAGTACAATGCCAATACAGTCAAGAATCAGAACAGCCTCCAGGACAGAACATTCCTCTTTATTGGCACCCCACCAACCATCATAAACATTTCATCAGACACAGTGGTTGCAGTTTATACTGTCTGCAAAATGCACTGCAGCTGGTCTGCCAGCAACCCCAAAACTTGCAACGAGGACAGCAGGTGCATGGAAACACCTCCACCTGAAGGTTCACTTCCAAGTTGTGCACCATCCTGACGTGAAGAAATATTACAGGTGCTTTATTGTTTGCTGGGTCTGAATCCTGGAACTCCCTGTACTGAGCCTACCTTGACCAGAGGGACTGCAGCTGTTCTAAAACATGGCTCACAGTCACCACCTGAAGAGCAAATGGGGATAGACAATGCTGGCTTTGCTTGTGATGCCCAGATCCAAAACAAAATGTGATGAAACAAAAGTGAATAAACAGTAACGTGATCCACAACCATTGGACCAAATCAAAGGTCTGCAGTTTTACTACATCAGCTTGAGAGTTGTGGTGAACAGTTAAATAGTGAGGAGAAAGTGCCAAAAACAAACCCATTGATTTTATTTTGTATACAGTAAAAGCTCTGGGCCCAGCTTGGCCGTGGTACTGAAGTTTTGTGGCCCATAACTAATGTTACTTATAGCCTAGCTTTCCCAGTCTATTTGGCATCTTCCCAATGAAGTGGAAAATTGCCCAAGTATTCCTGGGTACAAAATACAAGACAAACCCAATGCAGCTAATTTCTAACCCTTCAGTCAGCACTCAATTATTAGCAGAATGATGGAAGGTGCCATTGACGGTGCTGTCAAGTGGAACTCACCAATAACTTTCTCACTGATGTGTAGTTTGGGTATTGCCAGAATCAGTGGCTCTGGACCTCATTGCAGTCTTGATCCAAACATGGACAAAAGAGGTGAGAGTGGCCATTCCTGACTTCAAGGCACCATTTGACCGAACATGCCATCAAGGAGCCTCCTGATAAAACTGAATCCAGTGGAAGCTGATGTGAAACCACTCCTGGCTGGAGTCATAGCTAGCACAAAGGACTATTGTGCTGGTTTTAAAGGCCAATCCTCCCAATTCCAGGATATCAAATAAGAGTTCCTTTGGGCAGTTATCCTGGGCCCAACCACCTTCACCTACTTGTTTGTGACCTTCTCTTGTCGTGAAATCAGAAGTGAGTATGTTTGCAAATGACTGCATGATGTTTAATCCCATTTGCAACTCTTAAGATTGTGCAGCAGCACGTAGGAGGACCCAAAGGATATTCACTTATTTGCTGATAAGTTGCAAGTAACATGTGCCAGGAAATGATCCATCAATTGGGTGCTGCAGTTTACTGAGGTACGTTTTTTATCTGATCCATTTCCAGTGCCATGTTTTAACATGATGCTGAATAACTTGAGTGATTTGTGTTGCAGTGAAGATAAGAAACTGAAATAGGAGCTATAATGGGCCATACTGTCCTTGAAGCCTACTCCAGCATTCAGTGCAATAGCTGAACTTCAATGTAACCTCTATTTTCCTCTGATGTCTTTGTTTATAATGGAATTTTAGGGCTTTTCTAATATTTTTTGGTGAATGTTTTTAGTTAGCTTTGTTAAAATTGGGTATTTTCAGTTATTAAAAATCTCAAACAAGGAGTGTATCCACTTTGTTTCCATAAGGTACAACAAGATTTAAATCACCAATAATAAGACTTACACCTTGAAAGTCATATTACTATTGAAATTTACCACACTGTCACACTACTGATCTGCACATCCTTTAAACACAACACTAATTGACGGATTATATCCTGACTCCAATGTTGCTTGCCACTTATCAGCCTATGCCTGAATGTGCTTTGGGTCTTCCAATGTGCTGCTTCATTATCTAATGGAATTAAAAGTCATGCAGCCATTTGCAAACATACTTACTTCTGACTTCACCACAGACAGAAGGTCATTTTGAAAGCCTTGTGTTGCATTCTTGAAGCAAAATGATTGAAGGTGTAAATTCTGAATGGTTGAAATTTTTTGCCAGCACGGTGTTTGATTGGAGGGGGAAAAAAAATCTGATTATACCTTCAGGGGTGTTTGTTTTTATTTGGTAAAACTGAAATATTCAAGCCCTCTGCAATGGTTCCCTGTCCCAATTGTGGTCTTGCTCCCATACCATCCCAGCAGCTGATTACAGTTCAGCTCTATCCTCCTCTCCAAATGTACTTCCAATTCCTGTCTCACCCATCCAACAAATGAAGCTACAACCCTTCGTCATTCCTTCTCAGGCATCTGTCAGTTGGGACTTGTACTCCCTACAATAACTCATCGCAAACCTGCCTAAGTTCCACTGTTAGCTCTGCATTGGTTTTACAATCAATGAAGGTATGGTGACTGTTATAACGTAGGAAGCATGCAAATCAGCTCCCACAAACACAATGTGATAATCTATTTCAGTGAAATTGGTGGGATAGACATGTAGGAAGAAGTTTCTAGCTCTTTAAAACAGTGCCTTGGATCTTTATGCCCACCAGAAAAGGCAAATGTCAGGCAACTGAAGGAGAGTCTTGAACTCTCTCAGTACTGCCCAGACAATGTGCTTAAGTTCCTGAAGAGGGACATCCACCCTCAACTCCAGACTTGGATATGTGTTCAATCCACTGAGCCAGGGCTGTGTATTTGAGTCCTAAAAATGCCTCACATTTATTAATTTTGAATGTCAGACAAGGGTTTTAAAACCAAAGTTGATTTATATATTTGTGTGGTGGTTTGGCAGGCTTTTGAAAGCTGCTTATTTTCCACACATTGTGTTCAAATGATCTAAAAGGTTGGAACATAGAAGAACATATACAAGAACTTGCTGATAAGTTGCACATGTTTATTGGTTATTCACTGTTATACATGGTTTATGTACAAATATGTATTGTATGCAATACTTAAATTTTGTATATAAAACAATTAATTTGGATTTGATCTTGGTGTAAATTTAATTTAGTGGAAAAGTTAAGTGGAAGTAATGTGGTTCTCATAAAAACAACTTCAATGTCTTGGTGAAAGATTTCAGAGGTTTTGTGATGACTCACTGAAGTGTATCCTGCAAAACGGTTATGATGAGTTATATCACACTGATTTGTACTCTTGCAATTTTTTTTGTTGGAAATGCTAAATGTTCATTTAAAAAAAAGTTGTAATGTGACTTAAGTCAGTGATGGATTTGTGAGCTGTTCCTACTGTGAGCTATTCTAATTAAATGGAATGATGATGAAAATATATTGAACTTCCATGCCAGTTCCACACATTGCATTGCACAGCTTTTAATATGGTGTTAACCAGTCTAAGTTGTATGGTTGGATGGTGTTATACAAGTGATATAATGTTAACTGTGCTATAAATTATTGGACTAAAACTACTTATTTTCAAATACGTTCCACAATGCCAAACAATATGACTAACAAGTTAATTTAAATTCCACATCTCATTATACGAGGTCAGTTTTCCATTTTTGTCTTTCTCATTTACACATTTATAATTTTCTTTAGGAATTTCACTGCATTGCCAATTGTTCCTTTCATGAACTCACCTGACATTGAACATCTAAGGCATGTTTATAAGAAAAATGTGCAATTTTTTTTGTAATTTAACTAAATGGGAGTTAAAAATTTGGATTGTATATTACATTTTCCCTATTTGACTTCTTAAAATTAATGGCTTTAATTATTTGCAGTTAAACATTGCATTCCTCCTGGATCAGCAGACTAAATGTTTGGAATAATGATAAATTTTATGTTTGTGATGGCGGAATTGATGATGTATAAATGCTGCAGGAGCAATGCCAGCAACTACTTACTATATAGCAGCCAAACATCTCGAGCTTCACAGGAGCACAACGTTCAACAATTTGCAACACGGGACCAGAGGTATTAGTACAAGTACTCTACTGTTCCTGACCTGCTGAGGCTTTCCATATTAGTACAAGAAAATATGGAAAGCCTCAGCAGGTCAGGAACAGTAGAGTAAGAAACAGTTCATGTTTCAGGTCGATGAAGAAGCATGTTTTAAATTGAATGGCTTAAAAAAAAGTCAGAGAGGTTGAAAGAGAGAAATCTGGTGCTGATGTCCTTGCTGCTGTCAGTGGTGGAGTGAACAAAATGAGAATGTAGAGAAGCCACAGGAGAGCATAGCGATAGGGCAGGATGATGCTGTGAGGACTTTGCAAACAAAGAGTAGAATTGTAAAATTGTGGAGGGGCTGGGTTAGCAGCCATTTTCAGTCAGTGGCTAAGAAAAAGGCTAGATTCTGGAGGAACTCACAGGCCCAGGCAGTATCTGTGGAGGGAAATAGTTGGTGTTTTGGGTCAAGATCATTTATCTGGAGTGCAGATGAAGGGTCTTGACTCAAAACGTTGGCTGTCCGTTTCCCTCCACAAATGCTGACTGACCTGCTGAGTTCTTCCGGTATCTTGTCAGCTGCTCCAGATTCCAGCATCTGCAGTCTCTTGTGTTTCCAAGGTACCGGCTACACAGTTCACTCAGTAGTTCAGTGTTTGTGTTGTGAAGGATGCTTGATATAAGCTGGCTATGGCTTGTTCTGCCTGTTACAGTCCCTACATTATGAAACAAGTCTGAGGAGATACTTTTAAGAAACAAACTTTTGGTCAGTTTCTGCCTGCTCACAAGTCACCCCACACCAAGTCATCATGGAGAGGACTATCCAACCATTATATTATTTTAATAACAATTTTACACCTATAGCACTTACTATTATAGTTGTTAAGTGTCAACCTGATAACTGACCTACATTGCTGGTCATGTTGGTTTGAAGGTCAATCCAGTCTGTTTATTATCTAAGCATGTCTAGCTAATGCTCAAGGTGCTAGGCTGATTGACATTATTAACATGACTTCACCTTTGCATCACAACATGGTTTTAATGGGGCTTTAAGCTTTGAATTGGTCTTGCAGGAAGTCTGTGTTCACAACAGGAGCTGGAAACCGGAATGTTGTGCCTCTGCTCACCATTAGAACATAGGAACCAGACTCCATCACCCCCACCCCCCACCCCCCAACCTTAAAAGCATGTCTTGTGGTGTTTAACATTATGGAATAACACAGTTTTGGAGTGTAAATATGTCACAAATCATGAAGGTTGAAATAATGTGATTTTCATTAAAACAAAGGGTTTTGATTTCTGTATGCCTTTCATGAATTTAGGACATCCAGAAATACTTTAGAGCCAATTAAACACTTCTGATGTGCAGTGACTTTTGTGATGTGGGAATCTCAGCAGCCAGCCAGTGCACAGATGGATCTTACAGACAACAATAAGTGACACATGAACTGTTTTGGTAACTTAAGTTAAAAGATAAATATTGTCCAGAACACGGGAGAATTTCCCAGCAGTTGAAAATACATCATGAAATTTTTCACATCCACCTGAAAGGATATACATAGCCTCATTTTACCATCTTAGCTCTAAACATCACCTCTAACCATGCAGCATTCCTGAATCCCATAGAGTGGTATGGCATAGAAACAGGCCTTTTAGCCCACTACATCTATGCAAACCTTTTTCTGCATCAACATTAATCCCATTTGCCCACAGTAGGACTGTATCCTATGCTTTGTCTATTTACGTGTCTGTCTAAATGCCTCTTAAATGTAGTGATTGTATCTGATTCCACCACCACCTCTGGCAGTGAGTTCCAGATATTAACCATTCTACATGTTTTTAAAAAAAACCTTACTCCTCAGATCCCTTTTAAAACTCCTTCCTCCCACCTTAGACCTACGTTGTCTTGTTTTTGATATTCCTACCATGGGAAAAAGATTTTGACTATCTACCCTAACTATGCCTCTCAAATCTTATACTTTTAGATCATTCCTCAGCCTCTTTTGCTCTAGTGAAGACAACCCTGTGTACCCAAACTCTCCCCATAACTGAAGTACTCCAATCCACTCAAAATCCTCGTGAATCTCTTCTGTATCCTCTCCAGTGCAGTCACATTCATCCCATTGTGTGGCAACCAGAGCTGCACACAATTCTCCAAGTGTTTTGTAAAGTTGCAACATAACGTCTTAAATTCTATATTCTTTGCCTCAACCTATGAAAGCAAGCATGCCATATGCCTTCTTCACCACCTGTGCTGTCACTTTGAGCGAGCTATGGACTTGAACCCCAACGTCTCTATGTTCATCAACATTCCTTCATGCTCTACTATTTACTGTATATGTCTTATCCTATTTGATTTCCTAAAATGCATCACCTTTCACTTGGCAGCATTAAGTTCCATCTGCCAATCCTCTGTCCAATTTTCCATCTGATCTGCATCCTGCTGTAGCCTTAGACAATCTTTCTCACTGTCCACACCACCACCAATTTTTGTGTCATCTGCAAACTTTCTGATCATACCTTGTACATCGTTAATACGTACAGTATATATCACAAACAGCAAAAGTCCCAGCAGTGATCCATGTGGTACACCACTGGTCACAATCTTCTGATATCTCATTTATGACTAAATAAGATGCAAAAATCTCTTCCAGGGTCTCAGCTATCTTCTCCCTTGTTTCCATTGTATATTAAGCAATTGTTTATGAACTGTGGGAATGAGAAGTTGTGAGATGGGCTAGCTTGCCCACAACTCTCGGACCTCGTGAGAAGAGCATCATATTCCACTGTGAGTTATGCATCAGATCCACTTGTAATGTGTCATTTTGTTCTCATTGGCTCAGTAAGCATCCTAACTGTACTGACTTGGCTGAAGTCAGGATGTCAAAGGCTGGGATTATAAATGAATTTGCTTTCAAAAATAGTTCCAGCCATTATTGTTACTTCTAACTCACTGAGGATCCATTTCTAAAAACAATCCTTTAAATCAATGAAAAGTCAGCATACTCAAACAATTTACGTGATTATTTTCCATATCATTACATTGCCCGTGCTTTGTAGATGGTCGCATATATTTTGGGAACCTGAGAATTACTTACTCACACCCTCTGCTTCATTTACTTTGAGCTCTCAAACCTATTGCTAACTTTGACAACTATTCATGATGCAGCTCACATGCAGTATTTTGCGCACAGTTTTAATCTGTGCTCATCACACTCTTGATGTGTCGACTTTGATTCACCCACCATGACGATCAATTTGCTGTTTTCTTTCTGTTCCCAGATAGGAGTTTATGAAGCTTTTTGTCCCTGGGCATAGGTCTGTTTGTCTTCCTCATTCAGCCATCAACACACAATAAAACAGCAAACAGGAAATGAAGATAAATCCCAAAAGAGCAAAAGAGGGGTAGTAAAAGTGAGGAAATCAGACAAAAATGCAATGGGTCAAGCCTTCATTGAAAATCAACAAGAATAAGAACATGCTTGTGAATCAGTGGGCAAGAGTCCTCTGTCAGCTGCGCTCTTCCAGCACCCCCCCCCCCCCCCCCCCCCCACTTTGTGTCACAGTTCTGTATGGTCTTGCATGCTCTCTCTCTCGCTCTTTCCCTTCTGTCTTACTGTCTGTTTTAACATACTTTATGAAAATTCCAGCCTCTTGAGTACATGCTTCATTGTGAATCTGGGAATCCTTCAGTTGGTGTAATGATAAGTATTTTATGTACAATAGCTACATTAAACTGGGCATAACTGCACTTGCATGTTTTGACCAGGTTTGCACTTTATTTTGTTGTTATTTTTGTCACTTGACTCAGTTTTTTGTGTCAGTTACTGAAATTCTTATTCAAAGTAAACATTAACCAAGCAATAATGATTGATTGAATCTCCTCTTCCCAATATCCGGGTCTCTTCAGTGAAGCACATTAAGGATGGACTATCTGGACATGGGGTAAAGTTAGAGGTGGAGTGAAGTTATAAAAAGTAGGTTTCATTTAGTATTCAAGTCAAGAATGGGATGGCGGTGGTGGAAACAACATATTGTACCGAAGGGGTGTTGAATGGGACATTGCAAAAAAAAAAGTGCTTTGGGGATCTTTGACCCACTCTATCTTTACCAGTAAATGATTGTTGAAATGCCACATAATCTATTCTATCACATTAATATTCTTTCCTCTTCATTTGCTCGGAAGTATCTGTAGTGATTGTACTAGAATGCTGACAAACTGCATGACTTGAGATAGGGGATCCTCCCATGATTGAACAACAGAAGTAGACTGCACAGGAGGAGGCCACTTGATTCATTGTGTCCACACTGAATAAAGGAACATGAAACAATTTATTTGATACTAAGAAAGATACAGACTGGGGGTGAGAATGGGTCAATGGGATTGGTTTTGCTTCACTCTTGACCTGGTTTATCTTATAAGCCTGTGTGATTTTATGTTTATAGGCAACCTGCGAACCCTGGTTTACAATCCCATTTGAAGCATTGCAGCTCTGATGGCGTTGCACTACCGGGCCAGAACTGGTCTTAATCCCACAGTCTAACTTGACCAGGATGTGACATTGATCCAAACTAGTACTGAGTCACTTGGATGGGGATGTCAGTTTGCTGTTTTGTGCACAGTATGGATGCACAATGTGGCCCTCAGCAGCTTCAGCCTTGGCAAGTGAAAGCTATCCTTGAGGCTCACTTCAAGCACTTATCCTGCCTTCGTTTTGACAATCAAGTACCTTCCAACAGAGCTCAATGTATAGATTTCAGAATTGACCTCAGCTACAATTTTAGGGTCAACTTCCTTGACCCTACTTAACTGAGGTCAAGATTGACCTGGTTCGCGTTACACAGTTCAAAGGTAATGGACATTGACTAAAGCTAATAAAATAAAAAATAGCAAATGCTGGAAATGTGCAGGTCAACCTGCATGTATAGGAAGTGAAGCAATAGGTTGCCGATTCCTGACGAGAGAGTTGTATCAGGACATTGATCAAAGCTGTATCAAAGTCCACATCAGACCCAAGCAGTGAAACTCATGGCTTGCTCACTTGGCACTTATCCTGCTGCCCAAGATGTTTTTAAGGAATTCAATCAAATTTATTATCAAATCTAAAAGTTTATAAATGTCAGTCCTCACTGACATTCTGGATTGAAGATTTTTTTTAGCAGCAAGTACATAAAACTAGGCTGACCCTCCTGTGTAGTATTGAGGGAGTGCTGCACTGTCACCTTTTGGATAATAAGGTAAAGTAAGTTTGCTTCTGGTGGATGTAGAAGTTCTATGGCACTATTTCAAAATGGGGGTGGGGGAGTGCACAGTGGTGCAGCAGTCAGTGCTAATTCCTCATAGCTCGAGTGGCTTAGGTTCAAAACTGACTTTTTTGTGTGGAGTTGGCATATTTGCCCCATAACTCTTTGGGTTTCCCCGGATGCTGTGGTTTCCTCCCATGTCTCAAACATGTGCTTGTAAGTTCATCAGCTGCTGTAAATTAGCTCTTGTGTGGGCAAGTAGCAAAAGAGTAAAAATAAATGGGGAGACGATGGATGTGTGAGAAAGAATTAGGGTTACATGGAATTAAGAAGAGGGGGAATGAGACTGAAGAAATTGCTCTCATGAGAGCTGGCATGGACCTGATGGGTTGAATGGCCTCCTGTGTTATCCCTGCTCAATGTTTTTACGCTGCCAGCATCTGGTCATGATTGTGTTGCTGTTGGTGAATCATGACCAGAAGCTTGCCCTGACCATGCTGCGGCAGTTCTTGCATTATAATAGTGCCCACACTCCCCACATACTTCATTGGCTTGCAGGTACATTGGGATGTCCTGAGGTTGTGGAAAGTGCAATAAAATGCAAGTAGCTAAATAGTCATATGTTGTCATGGACATGAAAGGCTGAATGGTCTCTGCCATAAATTTCTCTCATTCTCTAAATCTTATTTATTGTAAAAATTTTGATCAGCTATAATTATCTTGAAAACTGCCATGCTTTCTGGAAGTCAGGACCTATACTTATCCACCAACTCTTTCACATCAAAGATTTCCAACAAATTTAATAGTAAAAGCTTGGCTTTCATACATTTGAGCATGGATTTATTGCTGTACTTTCATAGTGAATTTTGAATTGCATATTTTGGAATTGACTCCCATGGTACTCCCACTTTTGATTTCAAAGAGGAGGCCTCTAATTCCCAGTGCTACACATAAGATCTTTTGTGTTAGGGTTGCTTCAGTTGTATCCTAGTCTGTTAGGTTCCGTGCCCATTAAACACTGACACAAGATCATGCATCTCATTTTAACTTCTGACGTCTCGTTAAGTAAAATGGGGTATTGCAATTGTTTCAGGACAAATATTGACCAAAGCAGAGCCTATTGCATAACGAAAATTGAATAAGTAAAAATCTAGGTGGATACTTTTATGTGATACCGAGGCAGCACTGTACAGCTGGAATTACTGTCTTCTGGATGGGATTTAACTCTCTCATATGGAAGTTGCAGGTTCCATGTAACTGCTTTATTGAGGGAAAGGAGAATTTGCCTTCACTAACTGCCACCAGATACAAAAAAAAATGTGGAGTTGGTGCTTCATCAGAACACCAAAATCGGGTTAATTCATCACTGATCTCTTAGTTGTGGGATCTGGTTCTGCACAGATTAGCTGCTATGTTGTCCACATTAAAACCGTGACTACACTTTGGCATACTCCATCTGTAAGGCACTGGGAGAGATCCTGAATTCTTGAGAGGTGTTACTTAAGTCTGACTTTTTTCTGTCTGTTGCATTAAAGCACCCAATGTGAGCCAATGATTTATTGGTAAACCATTTCTCCTCATCTTTTGTTCTTTTTATATTTTGAAGCTTTCCATGTTCTGTCATGAATTTTCCAGCTGTGTACTGATTTGTGCCTCCCTCTGGAATCACAGTCCTTTCAGTATCATGTTTAATATTAGGAGAGAATTATTGTATATTATGGAAACATCGTCGATGTTACAGTCAGTGGAAGGGGTAATTTAATCTGTGTTCAGATGACTTCAATGACCATTTGAGATTTTCTTCTGTGGTTTATAATGTCCTCTGAAACCCCAGGGTAAACTAGAGCCTTATAATTCACTTCTAACTATACATAATTCTGTGTCCATTGTACTTAAATAATAATGACCAAGTGCATGCCCCTTTCCGGAGAATTGATAATAAACAGATCAAATTGAAGGATGAGCCTGCCAGCTGAGACTTTCCACCCTCCGATCCCTGGCTCTTGGAGCCATGACCTCGTCTTTTTAGTAGCTTTCAAAAATTATTGACTGTCTTGAACAGTAGCAGAATTTCTTCCTTGCATCTGACCCACTGAATCAGTCAACGTTCCCTTGTGTGTTAATGTTTAATGGCAGAATATTTTAAACCAGTCAGGAGCTTGTATTGAGAAGCTTGCATGAAATCCACTGTACCAGCGAGAGGCCCTTTGAAACTCTTTTCCATCCGTATTTCTCTTTGTCTTGTCTGCCTGTGTCTTACTGCCTCTGAGTCTCTGCTTTTCACTCTCACTGTAATGCTCTCTGCCCCCATCGCAGTCTGCCTCCATCTCTTCTTTCTGTCTCTCGAGTCTCATTACTTTTAATTGACAGGGTTTTAAAAGATCCTGTCTTTGACATAATGAATAACCTTCTGTACCAAGGAGCAGATTAGTGAAATCAATAATCTGATTGGGATTGTAAATAAGCATTACAAGTCGTAAGGTCCCCAGAGTAAAGCACTCCAGAGATCTGGAGACAAGACTTTTTGTTTTGCTTTTTTTTTAAAATGATGCTTCTTCACGCTACTTAAATATCAAGCTCCTTGTGAGAAAAGATGTTTAAGTAGCATGAATTTAGATAATTTTGTTACAAAATGGCCCAGTTTTACGTGATATTTTATATGTTTAATTAAAGCACTCCTTGATCTAACCATTAACAGTTTTCTTCAGTATTTTCTAAAAACCTTTGAAGGTTATTCTTCATATAGAGTGTGCCCAACTCACCAAAAGATTGTGCAATTAGACAAGTTCTTGTGGATAACAGAGACACAGATGTGATTTTCTAGTAGTTACTTTATGGCTTCCACCCAGTTGTAAATATTTTCAAGCACAAGTGGGTATTAGGTAGGTTGTCAGAGACAAAACCTGCAAGTCTACAATGTCCTTCACAAACACATGATGGCCCAAAGTGCTTTATAGCGAATGAAGTAGCTGCAAGGTACAGCTACACTTGTAAAGTGGTAGCATCCAATTTACACTTAGCAAGCTCATGCTGATAGCAGTATTTTCATAATATTGCTAACACTTTTAATAATGGCAAGAACCCAGAGAGAACTCTCAAGTTCTTTTAAGAAATCACAGCATGGGATCTTTTGCACAGACCCATGAGTATAGATGGGGCCTCAATTTACCTGTAAGGTGGGACCTCTGACAGTGCAGTACTCCCTTGGTATTGCATGAGGTTATCAGGCTGGGCCTCTGTGCTCAAGGCTGTCTGGAATGGAACTGAATTCACAGCTTCAAGGCAAAATTGCGACTTACTGAGACCCAGTTGACACATGATACCATGTCATAACGGTTGAGATTATTAATACTCTAAGTATATTAATATTAATTAATATTAATTATATCACTAAGTATAACTTATATTTTTGGCATAAGCATTTTTGATTTTTGTTTTATCCTTGCTGGAGGAAATGTGCTGAAAGGGCAGAGCACATACATTATGCAGTAGTAAAGGATAATTGCTGACTTAATTGGTTGCATTAAAACAGGACCTGAATGTGTGAATTATCTTTCATAACTCTATGCCCTAAACACTGGAGTCTGGCATTATGTAAGAATATCATTGTTCACATATGTTTTTCATTCTTAAAGCATTTAACTAATCTGGGTACAAGGGTCTGGATATTTACAGAACTTTGAAATCTGTAACCAGCCAAGAACATAAAGCAGACCACAATGCCTCTGGTGGTAAACACAAGCACGCACGCGTACACATGCACACAAGCGTACACACATATGCATGTGCACACTGTAATAACTGTAGCTTATATTAAATTGTCTAATCTTTATACATTGCTCAATTCGACAAGGATAGTGCATTGCTGTCATTTTTGATACAACAATTATTGCTGATAATGGATTGAACAAATGCCCACTGTAAGGTTAAAATCTTATTGTGGAGCGTTCTTTGTTTTCTGCTTGATTTCAGTAATTGTTATCTGCAAGGTAGCAGTTTTGTTTGATCTGTGGTCTTTCTTAAATTATCTTTTCATATCTTGGAAATATTGCTGTGTCAAAACTTTTGCTAAAGATTAAGGGCTGGGAAGTACTTCAAAGAAAATCGAATAATTTTAGCTGTCCTGACATGAAACAAGAGATTATAATGTTTCTGCATTCATAAATTATATGGAAAATGTTCTGAGGTGCACCATTCATTTTCAAAACTCTTTAAAGGAATTTTCTGTCCCTTTTTATCCCTTTTTCCTCTCTTTTGGATCTCTCTTTGTTTCCATCTCTTTTCTCCTCTTGCTGTCTTTAATCATATGAACAATGAATGACCAGCCTGTTACAGTGTGATTTAATTTTGAAGCTGTATAATGTAATAGTTTATTAAAATCATGTGTTTTATAATGGTATAATTTTAATTGTAATTATTTTCTCTCCTATGTTTAAATGTTTTTGTGCATTCAGTTTGGATTATTTATGAACAAGTGATGATTGCTGCCCTTGACTGCAGTCGTGATGACTTGGCATTGGTAAGTACTGATACCATTTAGAAACTATTTCTCAGTTCTTTCTCTCCGTGCCTTTAAGCTATTGAATGTATGATAATTTTACTGAAATGCCAAGTTACTTAAGGGACCAAAAGCTAGTTTGGTTCCTGTTGTTCGCTCACAACACTGTCCAGACAGTTTATGCACAGTCTTGAAGTTGTAGTCCCTTCTACATAAAAGTTAGGAAAAACACCTAATGCTCAAAGTATGCAACACTTCAGTTGTTCCCAGAATTTTCAAATTTTATTTTGGATTTCATACATTGCTTTTGCATAAATGTAAATTATTTGTGCTGGAATTGTGAACCTGAAGCTGAACGGTTTGAGATGATAATCTTATTTTAAGAGACACAATTGATCCTATTGGCAGCTGTAGGTTAGATGTCACATGGTCCCTTTTAGAAATGGTGTTGTATGATTTTGTTGTTGAGCTTCTGTGACCTCACTTATTAAATTCATTTAGAGTTTCAGTTTATATTGCTTTATCTGTTTAACATGCAGATTAAATTGCCAGGTGCAAGAACTCTGTTGACAAGCCTACTTGGAGAGAGGTTGGAGAAGGGTGTATTGAGCATAAACATTGCTTGGACCTGTTAGTGTGAATGGCCTTTTACTGTGCGGTCTAAAATGTTGGATTGTGTACCTCTACCCCCCTTCAACTAATTTTATCTTCAAATTGATGTTTTTGTTTCACCTAAAATGTATAGGGACTCTTGAGGTGGGCACAAACAATGTTAGCAAACCAATCTTGAATAGGCAACCTTAGCTGACCAGCCTAGCTGCCTGGACCCTGATTCCTACAGCAGTCTATTTAAATTTGTCATAGGGAAGGGTGGGTGATGGGAAAACAACATAATAGGCATTCTTTGTGTTGGAGACTTCAGACAGTGAATAAAATCTTAGCCAAAGGTTTGCAATGAAACAGTTTGCTCTTGTTCTTTCAGTTTGTATTTATACTTGGACAGCAAGTGAGAGCAGTTGTAAATTGGAAGTGAAAGTTTGTTCACCACTGGTTCAGATTTATAGCTTTCACCCTATGAATAATGCCTACTTAGTACATACTTTGGAATGAATCAGAAATGCTACCTTGCTGTGCAGCTTCAAGTTTAATAAGAGGCACCTGGCCATCACCTGTGACATTAAAAACAAAATGTCATGACAAAGTAGACAGAGGAGAGAAATTCCCTTTTGCTCAGACCACTGAATATTGTTCTCACAGGGGTCCATCTCACTTCAAAAAAAAAGTAAATTCATAAGCCTGTAATTGTTTCAGTTTGGCTTTTATTTAAAATGCTCCGAAGCCAAGCTTAGCACATTTGGGAGATTTACTTTTTATTTAGAAGTACAATTATGTAGGATTAGTTAAGGAAAAATTTATTTGACCCTTTTAATCATTTTAGATTTGATCATTTTAGATTTGATCATTTTAGCTGTTGTGTGTCAGAACGCATTTTGAATGTTTCTTGTGCCTTTTACTCTTGCATCTTAACTGGTGAATTATAGGAATAGGAACATTGGTCATTCCATCCCTTGAGTACATTCAGAGCTAACCTGTGCTTCAATATCCCTTCAAAAATCGATTGATATAATTTTTCTGGTAGCTTCATTAGCTTCCACATTTCAGGTAGCTTTTTTTAAGGGTGTTTCCTGATTAGTTTCTGGGTGACCCAGCTCTAATAAATCTCCTCATGTTCTTGATTCTCCCCTCCAGAGGAAATAACTTCTCTGTATTTACCATGTCATGTCAACATCGAACAGTACAGCACAGGAACTGGCCCTTCAGCCCATGATGTCTGTGCTGACCATGATGCCAATTTAAACTAATCCCATCTGCCTGCACATGGTCTATATTCCTCCATTCCCTGTCTGTTCACGTGCCTGTCTAAATGCCTATTGCATTTGTCCTTCTAACATTTCAAACACCTTGATCAGTTTGCTTATTAATTTATTAGACTTCTGGGAATGCAAGGCCAGTTGATGCAACCTTTCCTCATAATATACCCCTGTAAAGGCCAGTACATTTCTTAGCAGCACCCACTCCAAGGCTTTTATGTTGTAGCATGTGTTCAGGTTTTAGAATATCTGTGAAGATCCTCATTTCCTGTTAAGGGTAGACATTTATTTAGTAAGGATATTGGTAGCCATCCAAACAAGTTGAGGTACAGATCAGATCAGCCCAGCCATTCATTATTGAACATTTTCCAATTTCAGATAACCCATGTCCCCTGTGTTCCTTTCACACTCGCACCAGTTTACCCAGGGTCTCTCTCCCTTTATTCACGTTTTCCATCCTTCTCCCCCTCCCCATTGTCAAGACCCATTACCCGTCTGCCACCTGGTTCCATCTCCCCACCACCCACGTACCTATCTACCTGGGTTTCTTCTCCCTTGGCTCACCTTTCTCCTCCCCCACTTGGTTCCATCTGCCCATCATCCCTTCCTTATCTGTTTCAACCTATCACCTACCAGCTTTTGCCTCTAATCTTCCTTCTCCCTTCCCCCACCTGACTCCACCTGTCTATTTTTTTATTTGTTTCTTATGTTTCCACCTACCAGCCCGTGCCTCACCTCCCTCTCACTTCTGTATCCTGGCTATCTTCCCTCTGCACTCTCAGTCCTGATGCAGGGTCATGACCCAAAACGTCGACCATTCGTTTTGCCTCCACAGATGCTGCCTGACCTATGAGTTCCTCCAGCAGTTTAGTTTTTTTTGCTTCAGATCAGTGTTGTTGAATGGAATGGCAGAGCCCATTCAGGGGGTGGTAGGGTTTGTTTTTTTACCCCTTATCTTGCTGTCGATAATATCCTCAGAAGGGTTTCACAGCAGACACTTGCCTTGGGTAATTATTTAGCCCAATCCTTGTATTTGATCATTTTTAGTTCCCTGAGCCAAAGTAATCTGAGTACTTAGTTTATCTTGACACTGCAGATAAACTGAAATGCACAGCTGGTACAGCAAACATTTCCACAACTGAACTGATATCATTTAATTTTGCAGCAATTTTAACAGTTCTAATGTGACCATCAGGTTCAGTAGAGTTGGGCTCGTTCACATTGATCTGTATCTCTGAAGTGAGGCTTGTTCATTCATTGCTCAAGAATAAATCTGCCTGGGAGTAGTTAATGTTCACATGTTAATGTTGCGTTGATGTTCTGCTCCGAGCATGTTCAAATCTCTTAAGAGATTTCTCATAAGAAGGAAATTCTTACGGCATTTGGCGTGCTTTGTCAGTTGAATAAGAAAGAAACAGGGTAAGGAGAGTGAATTTTTCTGTACAAGATACTCAGACGGGGATTACACTGTGCTAGAGAAACAAAGGACTGCAGATGCTGGAATCTAGATGAAAAACACGATGATACTGGAGGAATTCAGCAGGCCAGGCAGCATCCGTGGAGAAAGGCAGGCAGTCAACGTTTCGGGTCATGACCCTTCCACAGGACTGAAGATACGAAAAGGGGAAGCCCAATATATAGGAGGGAAAAGCAGACCAGTGAAAGGTGGACAAAAGAAGGGAGGCGGGGTGGGCACAAGGTGGTGATAGGTAGATGCAGGTAAGAGACAGTGATAGGCAGGTACAGGGGAGGAGGGGAGAGCAGATCCACCGGGGGATAGGTCAAAGGTAAGGAGGGGTAGAAAAAAAAGAGGGATAGGCTGGGAAAGGGAAGAAAAGAAGAGGTATGGTAGGTATGGAGGGGGTGGGGATGACAAAGTGGGAGATTTCAATGTTCATACCATTAGGCTGCAAGGTTCCAAGACGGAAAATGAGGTGCTTTTCCTCCAGTTTGCGCTTGGACTTCTCCTGGCAGTGGCGGAGGCCGAGGACTGACGTATCTGTGATGGAGTGGGAGGGGGAGTCGAAGTGACTGGCAATGGGGAGAACATGGTTACGGATGGAGTGCAGGTGTTCTGCGAAACGGTTACCTAGTCTGTCTTTGGTCTCGCCAGTGTAGAGGAGTCTGTGCTGATTTTATGTGTAGTATTTTATCATAAATTTTATAATCCAGCATTATGTAGTATCAGCTTACACACCATAAACAGCAGTCGGGAGACGATGATAAAAGAACATCCTTTCATCCATATTCTTGCAGTATGTGCAACTCAAAATATAGCATAGGTTCTCAGAAGGTTTACAATGATGAAGTTTGTACTGGTTGAAAAAGAGCTACCTGGCCCCATCCCAGCTTCCGGTACTACAGGTGTCAACTTTTCAAGTACCCATCTGAGTACTTCTTAAATGTGATAAGATTTCTACCTCTACTACCACATTTCAGGCAGAGTTTCAGACGCTTCCCAATCGGTGGGTGAAAAAATACTTGCTCATTTCCCCTCTAATTCTACCAATTAGATCTCTACCTCTTATTCTTTGACCCCTCTGCAAAAGAAATAGGTGCTTCTTATTTCCCCCCTGTTGACCTCTGATAAATTTATACACTGATTGATGCAATTAAACTGGCATGTGATTTGAAACCTTTGAAAGGAACTGAGGACTGCTCACTTTGACTCAGAAGGGCAAGAATAGGAATTATGAAAGAGTTAAAGACATTTGTGAAAAAGTATATTTCCACCCTGTAAGATTATGATTTAAAGGGGACACATTGCTTTGAAGCTCTTTGAAGCAGCTAATTAGGAAGTCAGAAATGAGATTGTGCACATTTGTCATCAAGCACAAGTTTGTGAATTAAGTCTCTCTTTGGCATCCTCTGTTCCAAAGAAAACAACCCCAGTCTGACTGATCTGTCTTTGTAGCTGCAGCTTTCCAATCCTGGCAACATCTTCGTAAATCTCCTCTGCATCCTCTCCAGTGCAGTCTCTTCTTTCCTCTAGTCACCTTGTTCCTCTGCCTTCCCTAATGGGATATTGCACTACGTGGGAAAAAAAATTTATTCATTTAACAAAACACTTTTATTGAGAGCTTCCTCTTTGAACGAGTTCTCTGGTATTCTAATTTATATTATTTGTGTCTAATGGTGATAGAAGGGCAGATGGCATGCATATGGGTTCCACGTGATCAAGATTTCTTGTATCTAAAGCAAGTGGGGAAAGTCAAGACTATTTAAAAATGACTGTAAATAGTCCACTATCCAATCATTTAATTTATTTTTCTGTTTTAATGTTTCACAAAGTGGATGTTGCTGGCAAGGCCAGCATTTATTGCCTCTCTACTATTTGACTATGTTAATAAATTCTAGTTTGTAGAAATGATGTGTGCAGCTTCTTGTTGGTTGCCTGTCAGTTTACTGTGACTGCAGTGAAAGGGTGTCAGAGGGACATGCAAAATTGAATTTATGGTGCTGCTTACGGTCCACAGCAATGTCTGCATGAACTCCGCAAACAGTTTCCAGGCAGCCACCGGGTGAAGCGATTGACTGGCATGCGATTTGAATCCCTTGAAAGGTACTTGAGAACTGATTCATTCTGCCACAGAAGGGTAAGAGTAGGAAGTCGTGTAAGGGTTAGAAACATCTTGTAAAATATGCTTTCATTGTAAAATTATAATTTAATGGGCCTTGCTGCTTAGATACTCCTTCAAGTAACTAATTGGCAAATTGGGGAAGAGGTCTTGCACATTTGACATCAAGCACAAGCTTGTGATTAACCCTATCTGAGCCTGCCACGTGATAATTAGAGGAATTTGATTGATGCATCTAATACTTGATCATGTGACTAGATAAACTAATCTTTCTCAAGGTATGATGACGCCAACAAGATGTATGATGGAATATTACAAGAAGATCCAACAAACACAGTAAGTAAATAAGATTTACAGTGCATTTTGGGGTAAGTCCAAATGTTTATCCACAAGAGTCAATTGCTGAGTAGATAATTATTGTAGAGGAGAGAAACGTTCAGTATTAACTGATTCCTGGTGTTAACCTGGTGAAATGCCTCAGTTCTGTTTCTGTAGTTCTGGAATATTAATCAGCAGCTTGAAACTTCTGTTTATCATTTGTATCCTTGCATCATCTCAGCTTAGTGAAGTTTTCCAGTTTTATTTGATCACTCAGTGTTAGGAATCAGAGCTATTGATGAAGCTCTTGGCCAAACTGTTATTCACCCACTAGAACTGTCAACGCATTTAATAGAGTTACTTAGGGGGAAGTGTCACAGCCCCTGAGCAAGGATGTGGAAGCAAGATTATATGTTGGAGGTTAATGCAACAGAAGAACTGCTCTAGAGCTTTAAAATACATTGCATCCTGCCACTTGGCTTTTAATAGCTGTGGACAAAGCATTCCCTGACCTCAGCACCATGGAAGGCAGGAGTCTGTACTTTTGGTGTCTCATATTCACCACACATTTGGGTAAATGGTGTTGGAAAATATAAAAAAAACTGTGCAGCATGGATAAGTGTTTGTTTTACACTTTACAATGCATAGGTTTCTACCATTTCTAGGTGGCTGATTAAAATATTGTTAGCATGATGACAATGTTATTTTGTTAATACAAGTAGTGAAAATTTTACTTGATGAAACTAATTGGGTTGCGTGAAAGTAGGGCAAGCATATTGCTTCAAAGTAAATAATCACCATGTAAGCCTTGTGATTGGTAGAGGGGAGGGGGGCTTGGGGGGGGTGGGAAGAAATTGAACTTTACATTCCCGGATTAGCTCTCCTACCTGTTGGGAATACAGAGTGCAGCCTGATTAAATAGATGTGAAGAGATGAAGGGATCAAAACCAAATGCCAAATAAAACACGGTACTTCAAAAGTTGTATGAAACGTGTGTTATCAGCCAGGATTTATATGAAGACGGATTACCTCCTGGTATTCTTTCAGATCTGAAGTTGGACAACATCTGCTGCAACAGTGTGGATGTGTAACAGACAGAATGCCCCCTCCCTGCCCCCCCATTCGTTCTGACTTGTCGTTTTGATCCTGTATTCATAGTCTCTTGTTTTTGTGGATTCCTTAGTATGCAGTTAAGATCAGATTTATTTAATAAATTATTGGGTGTTGGAAGTTGTTCAGATGTTAGGTACCTGCTGGTAATCATTCCCATAAGGGACATGCAGCAGAATAACACACTGCAAGATTTTAAACAGAGACCTTTTGCCTTGTTTATTTTGGCATGTGAGAAATTTGTAATGGTTTCTTCTGATGTGTCAGGTTGCCTGAACTTGGTGCTGCCTTAGAATATTAAGTTTTCATGTTGGCAGCTGCTATAAGGTAAACAGACAGACTTGAGAGAAAAAATCTGTGTGCTGGGAAGCAGGGAAAATGCCACTATTAGAAACAGTTTTCAAACTATACTCCCTTGACTATATTTTGCCAAATCATCTGCAAATCTTTTTCTTTAACCAGCAAGAAAGGCCCAGCAATTTACTCAGTGTCAGTAAATGTGTTAACTCATCTGATTGCGTATCTGAAGATGTACCACATATAAATCACCCTGGAGGTCAATGAACCCATTAGCTCCTCCATTGGTGGAAAATAGACTTCTAAAGTGTAGTTTTGCACATAACAGAAGGTGCAGTGTGGTTATTTTATACAGAGAGAAAGTGACCTGCACCTTGGGTTAGTGAATCCACAATTTCTTGTGGTGGGAGCTTTGTAGCTTTTTTCCTTAAAAGAACAAGCCTTTAGTTTTGCTTTCTAAAAAGCTTTAAATTGTCCTTATGTTCTATGCACTGCTTATTGCTAATATATCCTTCTGTAGAGCAGACCTGTACACGATATTCCAGGTGTGCCCCATGTAGTTGGAGCAGGACTTCTCTACTCTTGTACTCAAGTCCTCTAAAACAAAATATAGGCCAACATACTTTTTGTCTTCCTAATGGCATGCTGAACATGCATATTAACTTTCAGTAATTCATATACAAGGATACCCAGGTCCCTCTGCGTACCAACACCTTTCAGTCTCTCACATTTAAAAATTAGACTGCTTCTATATTTTGTTTTACTAATAAACTTGATGACCTCAGAATTTTTTCACATGATGTTCCAAATGTTACGGCCTTATCCATTCAATTAACCTATCTGAATCCCTATGAAGTCTGTATGCACCTCGTCATAGCTCATGCTGCCACCTAGCTTTGTGTTATCAGCAAACTTGAATATGTTACACTTGATCTCCTCATCCAAATCAATATCTTTCTGACACCCCACAAGTCTCATTCTCCTACCTCAAAAATTATCAACTTATTCATACTCTGCTCTCTTTCTGTTAACCAGTCTTCCATCCAAGCTAGCATTTTACTCCTAATACTTTATTTAATAATCTCTTACGTGGCCTCTTATCAGTGGCCTTCTGAAAGTTCAAATATACATCAACTGATTTTCCTTCATCTATTCTGCTGGTTACAACCTCTTAACAAAACTCTTAACAGATTTGTTGTTTGAGGTCCCTTTAATAAATCCATGTTGACTCTGCCCAATCCTATTGTTATTTAAGTGCTCTGTTGCCTCTTCTTTAATAACACTGTCCAGTATTTTCCCCAGTACTGATGGCAGGTTAACTGTTCTGTAGTTCTCTGTTTTCTCTCTCCCTTTACTAAGTGGTTAATAGGGGCTGATGTTTGCTACAGTTAAATCTGCGAACCATTCTTGAATCGGTGCAATTTTGGAAGGTGACCATCAGTGTGTCCAGTATCCCCATAATCAATACCCACAAAGTAGGGTGCAGATGACTGGATTCTGGAGAATTATTAGCTGTCATTCCCATTAATTTCACCTCTGGTAGTTGTTAAACTAATACTAATTTCTTTGAGCTCATTTATTCAAGACCATTAGTCTTCTACTATTTTCAGGAGGTTTTCATTGTCTTTTGTGAATACAAGTGTAGAATGTTTGTTTAATTTCTCTGCCATGTTTGTTTTCAGCTGATCTTTGGAAGCAGTGATGATCACTTGATAGAGTATATATAAGTGGAGCATGTTTGAGTGAAGTGAATGACTTTGAACTAGTAGTCATCAAAACTTCTTTCCCCATTGGGAATTTTCAGCAAAACTCTTAATACCTGTCATTGTAACTTAGATGTGACTAATCACAGTTTCTCTTGTTCTACCTTCTATAACTTTGAAGTCATCCAAAACTGCTGGCCATGCCTTAGTTCACACCTATTCTCCAGGTTGAACAGTGCATTGAATTTAAAATTCTTGCCTTGCTTCAAACCTTTCCATGACTGCTTATGTCCCTTTCTCTGTAATATCCTTGACCTCTACTCCTCCACAACATCAGCATTTTCAGTTTTGGCCTCTTGATCATCCCAGATTCTGTTCCCTCCACCAAAGTTAGCTCTGGCCCCAAGCTCCGGCATTTGGCCCAACTCTGACCAAATATTTGTTTGCCTGCCACAATATAGTATTGCATAGCATTCTGTCAAATTTTGACCAGTCACACTCCCTGTAACTGCCAGTGCCTTTGAAAGACATGTTGAATCCTATGGGCTTTCTTACCTCGCAAGAGTTCACTGTTTCCAACCCAAGGTACTAGAGGGTCAGTCTTCCATGATGTTAAGTTGAATGGAGAGGATAACCACTCTTACTTAAAACTGATGCTTTCTGTACATACAGTTGTGTTTCCATCGATGGGTCTTGTAGAAAAAATTACCAAAAACTACAGTTGCTGGAAGTCTGAAATAAAACCAAACATTACTGAACATGGACAACAGCTCAGGCAGCTTCTGTGGGGAAAGAGGCAGAGTTAATATGTCAGTCTATGACTTTTCATTTGCAATGATTATTCTGAGTTTAGACTATAGATCAGAAGGTATCAAAATATTCAGGCCTTTAGACAAGGACTAAACCGGGCATTGAAAGCTTGTGTTTCAACAAGCATTCTGTGCAGTTTCACTTCATTTTTTTGTAATGCTGAGCTGCTTTTGTCACCAATTTCAATCCATGGAAATGGAAAATTCAGTAACTAAATCTAAAATTAACTGTGCCTTCAATTATTTTCTCATAGTGCCATGGTGACTGCTATAATGTTCGTGGTGTGTCATGCCTAGCGCCAGGGCAAGGTTTCAAAGTGAATTAAACAAATTCCATTTTAATCAGATGGTATTTTGAAACTGTTATGGTTACAATGGGAGTAGTTTTCTGAGGCTTTTCATTTTGTGAAAACTAAATGAGCAGCCTTTGTCAATGTGTATTCTCATATGCTTAAATTTAAACCTTACCATAGCAAGATCATATACAAAATGTACAGGTTTGAGGCAACTGTTATATCACAACATTGGGAGGGCAATCTGAGACTTAGCTGCATTTGGTTGTAGTTTTGTATTTCGGCAGGGCCAATGGAAGGTCCCAGTGTTTGATGGACTGAGGTCCCAATGCTGGGTGTGAGGTTGGGAAGACGGAAGTTGAGGACAAAGGGTTGGCGCCAACGTTTGGCAGCTTGAGGTAGCAGGTGTTGGGTTGTTTTCATCTTCTCTGTTGCAAGGGAAGCTGAAACTTGGCAAAACCTGTCAACACACTGCGAATTAGAGCTTCTCAATTTGGTTTTAAAATCTGATTCCTGAACAGTGTGCTTGCATGACAGAGAGAGGGAGAGACTCCGTACCTTGTGTACAGGGGCTCCCCAGGTTACAACTTATCTGATTTATGAAAATCTGAGTTTACGCGAATTCTCCCATACATTTTTAAGTATTTTTAAGACTGTAATAAAATGTTTTATGGTATTCATTATTGACCGGATATAGTATATATTCCATTAGTTTAATTATGGGTAGTGTCAGCGTGGATATTTGATGAAGTGAAAGAATTATAGCAAGTCTATGTAGACCAATGTGGTATGGGTAGGTACAGAAAATGGATGTTTCTGATTTATGGAGAAATTGGTTTACGGACAGTTCTCAGGAACGGAATCCTTGCATAACCTGGGGACTGCCTGTATTTCAATTAAATACTTTCCAGCCAGTGAGATTCAGGTTAGAATCATAGGTCTGCCTTCACATTTTCTTTAAAAGAAAATATATTTATGAATAGACACACACCTTTTTCTTCTCTTTGATATATTAGTTTATGACTCAACTTGATTACTAAATCTGTTTTACTCTTCAACTTCACTTCTTGGTCTCTGGATTGGTTGATATTGTTAACAGTTCTCTCACCCTGCTACTATCCCCAATCCTTCAATCTGCCATCATCACTACCTCAAAGCAAAACTCTTAAACTTTCTGTCCTTGTCAACTATAACCCCATCTCCAACCTTCCTCTTTTCTCCATAGTTTTTCACTGTATCTGGGTACAAGTTTTTCACAGGAACTCAGCAGGTCAGGCAGCATCTAGGGAGGGAAATGGACAGTTGACGTTTCGGGTCAAGACCCTTCATCAGGACTGATGAAGAGTCTTGACCCGAAATATCGACTGTTCATTTCCCTCCATTGATGCTCCCTGACCTGCTGAGTTTCTCCAGCTTTTTGTGTGTTGCTCCATATTCCAGTATCTGCAGTCTCTTGTGTCTCCTCAAATTTTTCACAGAAGGTTTTCACTGTATCTCGGTAAACATGACAATAACAAACCAATGTTCTAAAATCATATTTGTCTTTGCCAGGCTTCTTGTTTGACTCCTGCAATCAGGTTTGCATACCTAATGCAGTGCTAAAACCAGTCTAATTCCTTGCTAACAATCACAACAATGTTTATTTATCCTTGTTGGACATTCTGCAGTCTTTGACATGGTTAACCGCACCATTCTCCTCCAGTCCCTTTCTACCCTTGTAGTTATGTGGGACTGCATTCCCTGGTTCTATTCTTATCTCTTGACTTGTGGTCAGAAAATAACACTCCTCATATGGGCTGTGACATATGTTTGAAAGGTAAGTTATAAATGAAATTCACTGTTATTTCAAGCAAGTGCAACCTTGGTTGTGCCTCTGGACTTGTGGATTTCTCAGATATAGGGCTTTGTGCTTGTACAAATTTTCATGGTACTAGACAAGGTTGCCCTTTAAGCCCTTTATTATTTGATATTGCTTTGGAACCCTTGGCTGTTGCACTCTGGGATTCTTCAAATATATGTGGCATTACTCGCGGACAGAAGATTCATAATGTCGTCCCGAAATCAATTTTCCCTTTCCGTCCGCTGTAAATAACACAGTGCCACAAGGTCGATTCGAACAAATACCTTTATTAGCAGTGCATCGCTAGGAGAATTCTCTTCAGCACTCATTAAGAGTCGCTTCCCGAGTTCTCTCCGAACAAAGGGCAGACAGACATTTATACAGGAATTGTCACGCACATCCCATGCAAACGGCGCTGCGAGTTTCGGTCAAGCTATAGAGATCCCGAGACAGCTATCACACCTTTTGTCTTAGTATAATTGAGTTATAATCAAGGCTTTCAAAGGCAGGTATCACCCTTCATTGTTCAGACCAAGTCTTCACCTCGATGTTAATTACACTCAGTATTGCCACCGTCTGACATATCGGAATGGTTCGTTACCCGAAACAAAGGCAGTTAACATACTTAACATTCCAACCTAACTAGTGGGTCAGCAGCTTGCTAGTCCTTGCTAAAGAAATATAAATGCATATATATATATTTTGTTTGCCAGTTATAGGTATGGTTGCAATTCTTAACCCTTTACTTCCTCAATAAGATATCTCTTTATGCAGATGACCTGTTACTTTATATTTCTAATCCGGAGGAATCTATCCCCGCAGTACTATCACTACTAGATCAGTTTAGTGTTTTTTCTGGCTATAGATTAAATTTTAATAAGACCGAACTTTTTCCATTAAATATGTAAACCCCAATTTACAGGCAATTACCTTTTAGATTGGTAACTGACTATTTTATGTATTTAGGTATTAAAATTACCAAGAAACATAAGGACTTATTTAAAGCTAATCTATTGCCTTTAATTGACCATGTTAAACCATTATTTACTAAATGGTCCCCACTGTCTTTATCATTGGTAGGCCGAATTAATGTGGTTAAGATTAATATTTTACCAAAATTTTTATATTTATTTCAAGCAATTCCAACTTTCATCCCGAAATCTTTTTTTGCCACCATTGATTCTAAAATTCTTTCATATATTTGGCAGAATAAAAACCCAAGATTAAGTAAGAAATATTTACAAAAACTAAAAAAGCATGGTGGTATGGCCCTGCCTAACTTTAGATTACATTATTGGGCAATTAATATCAGATATTTAATTTTTTGGATACAAGATTCAGATGTAATTCATTGTCCCAATTGGGTACACCTTGAGCACCAATCAGTACTTGGATTTTCATTGGTTTCTATTTTAGGAGCTTCACTCCCTTTTGCACTTACCAAATTAAGTAAACATATGATTAACCCAATTGTTAAACATACAATACGAATATGGTTTCAATTTCGTAAATTTTTTGGATTGAATAAATTTAATTTGTCAAGTCCCATTCAATCTAATTTTTTCTTTCATCCATCCAGAGTTGACTCAGCTTCTTCTATATGGAAAAGGAAGGGAATAGTATGTTTTTGTGATTTATTCATTGATAACTGTTTTTCATCTCTTGAACAACAGTCTAACAAATACAATTTGTCTAGATCATACTTTTCTCGATATTTGCAGATTAGAAATTTTTTAAAAGCTACTATACCCTTTTTTCCGACACCTTACAAAACTGAAATTACGGAAAAAATTTTAGGTCTTAATCCTTATCAGAAGGGCTTGATAGCAATAATTTATGATTTAATTATGAAAATACGTCCAGAATCACTGGACAAAATTAAGAATGAATGGGAAAGTGAACTCCAGACATCTATACCTACAGAGACATGGAAGAAAATTTTTCACTTAGTTAATACATCTTCAATGTGTGCCAGGCACTCTTTGATACAGTTTAAGGTAGTTCACAGGACCAATATGTCAAAAGATAAGCTAGCCTGTTTTTATCACCATATAAATCCTATATGTGACAGATGTAAATCAAATGTGGCTTCTTTGACACATATGTTTTGGTCCAGTCCTCTTTTGGAAAAATATTGGAAAGACATTTTTAACATTATCTCAAATGTATTGAATATTGATTTACAACCTCACCCTATCACTGCAATTTTTGGATTACCAAGGATAGAGTCTGGCCATTTATCTGCTCCTGCTTACCGTATGATTGCCTTTGTTACATTAATGGCCAAACGATCCATTTTGCTTAAATGGAAGGATCCAATACCCCCTACTACTTTTCAATGGTTCTCTCAAACTATATCATGTTTAAACTTGGAAAAAATTAGGAGTGGTACTGTTGATCCTTTGCTTAAATTTGAAGATATTTAGAGTCCATTTATCCAATATTTTCACATGATATAGATCCCCTTTTAATTACTTTCTAATTTAAAGGAACGGAGTTGACGACATAATATTGCTCTCTTTTTTACTGAGAAATTTCAGTCCAGTCTTTTTTTTCTTTTTTGAAATTTTTCTGTTTAGTTTGGTTTCATATATTTATAATTTTTCTTATTGATTTGGGGATTTTTAAAATTTTTATATATATAGAATCTTTCCTTTCTTTTATATTATATTCATTTACTAAGAGATCGTGGGATCTACAGTTTTTTTATATTTTATTCTTTATGATTATCTATGCTATGATTGTTCTGATCTCTTTGTATTACATGTACAAACATTGATGTTATATATTAATCTGTATTAATCTGAAAACTAATAAAAAGATTGAAAAAGAAAAATTTTCATGGTTTTAAATCTCTTGAAATGTTATATTTTGGTTTAACCCTTTGAGAAGGGCTAGAGGTTGGAGAGTGATGGTCACGGCAATGACATGGGAAGCAATCATGGTTGGGTAGTTTGGTGGAACAAGTAGGTGTAAGGGAAGTAATTGCATTCATGAGACTGAGGATGGAAAGGCATAAGCATTGCCACAGATGAAAACCTTTAGCTGTTAATGTCAAATCCAGATATTGTATAAAGAAAAGCGGAGAATGAGAACTGCACATTCTTGTCCCTTGTCCTCTATCCACCGTCCACCCTGTCATGGCAGCCACATGATGTGGGTAATTAACCAGAAGTTGGAAAAAACCTAAGAACACCAAGACCTTTGAAAGTTTGGATGTCTTTTGCTTGTTTTTTTTTAGCATTGCCTCCTCCATTCCCCAATCCATGACTTTTTCTGGAGTGTGGCTCCACAAAATGCCAGCCAATGCTATCCTCAGCCTTTAGGCACACCTTTCCAATTGGGATTGCTCGACATTAAACAGCATCTGAAGCTTTGATTTTTCCTTCCCTCCCTCTAGTTCTACACCAGATCGCCAATCAACACCTGCACAACCTTCTTTATGTTCCAAATAGCCGACTAGTAATCTGTAAATGGTTCAGCTATGTCAGCCCACAGCAGACTTGAACCTTTACTGGTCTTGCTGGTCTGGCTCCTCAAATGGACAGGCCTATTGAACTGTTTGGGGAGTCTTTCCCATTGGGGTATTGTTATATCACTCAAAGAAAAGCTTGCTTCAAATATCATGCTTGCTAAAGTGCTTCACAATATTAGAAAAATAATAGGAGACACATGTTTTGCCTTGGCAAAATATTCATCTTTGTTAAAGTCTGAGATGCAGTGAGATGTAAAAATTGATAGTATTTATTATATAAAAGATCATGTGCAGTATAGTATAAATTCATATTTGTCTAGACTACTTGGAATCCACATGGAGTGGGCAAATGTCCATAGGCCAACATGCCAGCATTTGTGTGTAAACAGATATTAAAATGTTGAGTGTTTGCTTTCAGCTATAGGAAAGGGGGTTTGCAAATTGCCGTATTTCTAGCTGGCTGCTAACTGCAGTTTTTTCCAGAATCAGACCATATAAATAGAGGTGGAAGCAGTGGGGAACACCATGTGGTGTTTCTAAAAAGGCAGCATGATTGAAATATTGTTTCATTACAGCCAGTGCTGCATTCTTTCATATGCATTGTGTGGTCAACAGTGACCTCAGTCAGAATGCTTGATTGATTCTTGGACCCAATTTGACTTGTTTCTGCATACCTGAAGTTGGACCTTGCTAAATAGCTTGCACTATTTAGCAGTATTTTAACACTAATTATGTGTTGCTGCACATGACTGAAAAGCACCCTTGTATGAAGAAATACTCCTTTGAGAGTGCCAAGAATTAGTTCTGTTTCAGTCAAAAACAGGACAAGTTTGCAGTAAATGGATAAATGGTTTCAAACTCAGCAATTATGTTACTGTAGGAATGGTTTGCTTTTTGGAGGAAGAGACCCTTTCCCCTTCTTTGTGCTCAATTACACATTTTTCATTTTTACTGATTTACTTTGAATATTGCCCGTGCTGTTGCTTGGTTCATCTGTGACCTCGCATGCTTCAGCTGCACAGAGGGGGTTTATCCTGGGCCAATGAACGCTTACATGGGTAAAACTCATCCTCCAAGGACTAGGTGAATTGATCTCCTTGGATTAGTGGAATCTTATCAGAAGATATGTTTAGTTGCTCTTGGTGTGATGCTGGTGACTGATTAATCAAGAAAGGGTAGTGATCTTGGCCAGCTGACGTGAGGAAAAGATTAAAAACATGCATGTTGATGGTTGTTACATTACTTTCTCTTTCAGCCTCCATGCCATTCTGTACACACTGCATCCTTGGTACATCCCTTGGGTTTTTTTTAGACTTGCCCAGGTTTATCTCAGTCAGGTGGCAGGTGCAGACTGCTCCCTCATCTAAAAACAGTGTGAATTGAAGCATAGGTGTGCTTAATTCAGCCCAAGAACAGCACATACTTTCAAAGCTGAGGGTAAACCCAGAGTAATAGCTGTTCTTGACCCAGTGATGCTGCCTGTCCAGCATGCAAAAAGACTGCACAACAAGTACCCAGAGTCTGCTCCAACCACCCAAACAGGATATCCCTAGAAGGTCTGTTGGTACTGGGGGCATATCATGAATACTGGAGCTTCTGCCTGGAACTAGTCTCTGCTCTGGCTTACTTCAAACAGTAATCTGTCTTGTATTATGCTCTGCACCATGTCAACATGTAACTAAAGGACATCTGCACTGAAATTAGTTGGAGAGATATTCCATTTTATCTACAGCTTAATTCTGATATTGGAGGCACAGACCGCAGATGCTGGAATCTGAAGTGATTAAACTGCTGGGGGAACAGCAGGTCAAGCAGCATCTGTTGAAGCAAATGAATGGTCAACGTTTTGGATTAAGACCCTGCATCAGGACTTACTTAAAAGCATTACTAGATAAAAAGAGGATAAACTACTGCCTATCAATCTGTACTGAAGGATGTAATAATAGTACACCTTGAAAAGAATAATACTTTTGCGCAGATCAGAGTGCAGTTATGAAAGCAAAATTGCAGTTAACTAATCTGCTGGGGTTCTGTGAGGATGAGATTAACAGTATAGATAAGGAGGAATCAGTGGATGTGGTGTATTTGGATTTTCAGAAGATTTTCTATACCAGTTTGGGAGTAATGTACTGACGTGGTTTGAGAATTGGTTATTGGACACAAAGCAAATAGCGGGAATAAATGGATCCGTCTCAGGTTGGCAGGGGTCAATGCTTGGGGCCCCAATTATTTGCAATTTATATCAACCATTTGGCTGTGGGGTCAAAATATATTTACAAATTTGCTGATGATACTGAATTAGGTGGGATTGTGAGGAGGGAAGAGGATGTTGGCCTTTGTTACGAGAGGAATTGAGTACAGGAGTAAAGATGTTTTGCTGCAGTTATATATTGCCTTGGTGAAAATGCATCTGGAGCATTGTGTACAGTTTTGGTTTCCTTACCCAGGAAAGGATCTACTTGTCAAAGAGGGAGTCCGATGAAGATTCACGAGACTGGTTTGCCATATGAGGAGGGATTGAATAGAGTGGGACTGCATTCTCCAGAGCTTAGAAGAATTAGAGGTGATCTCATTGAAACTTATGAAATTCTTATAGGGCTTGACAGACTGGATGCAGGGAAGGTGTTTCCCCTAGCTGAGTAGTCCAGAACCAGGGGTTCAGTCCAAAACTCAGGTCAGCCACTTGGGACTGAGATGAGAAATTTCTTCACATCAAGGATGGTGAATTTTACAATTCTCTGTCTCCTTGGAGACTCTGGAGGATCAGTCATAGTGTTCATTCCAAATTGAGAGTGATGGATTTGTGGACATCAGGGGTTAATGGGATAGTGCAGGAAAATGATACTGAGGCAGAAGATCAGCCATGATCTTGAAAATTGTAGAGCAAGCTCAAAGGGCCAGGTTGCCTATTGCTGTTCCAATTTCATATGTTTTCTTTAGAAAGAATAAAGGTTATTTCAGTATCTCAACAAATAAAATATTAAAGGTCTTTAAGAAGCATTATTTGGTGAAAGTATGTATCATGTCAAATGTATTTCACAAATACTTCAGTCACAGTCTTTGGAGAAGGATTTGAATGCAAAAGATAATTTCAGCAAAGTACTTTGGTGCTTAATGGTGCTTGGCAGTAACATCTTTCCTCATTACCAGTACGATAGTAATATGATGCATCCAGCACATCTTAAAAATCTATGATGCTCTTTGGAAGCCCTCACTTATACATATTTTCTCTTGCTCTTCTTGCACATTACTTGACCCTCCAATCATGACTGAACTCATTAACTCTTTAAGATTCATGTTTTCAGTAATGTGAAACAATTGGTACAACGATGTGCAATGTTAAGAATTGTTAACCTGAACTATATGGAGCTATTTGGGTGAAAAGACTTGTGTATATACTTTACTTTTGTAAATGTAATATTTGTTTCACAGAACATTTACCGGTCTATTATTAGAAAACAGTGTTTCTGGTTCATTGTGAACAAAGTCACAGAAAAGCTGCTGAGGCTGGAGTAAAATGGAATGAAACTTCGTTTCAGCCAGTCACTTTGAACCTTTCGACATTTGTAAAATTTATTCTATTTCTGATTCTTTCCAGCAAAGTGACTTCCACACAGATTTTTGTTTAGTATTTATGTTTTGAAATGATCTGTATGAATGGCTTGCAAAACTAATTTTTTTTTCACTGTATCTCAGTACATAGAACATCGAACAGTATAGCACAGTAAGGGCCCTTTGGCTCACAATGTTGTGCAAGCCTATATAAACCTCCTCCACGATCAATCTAACCATTCCCTCCTACACCGCCCATAACTCTCCATTTTTCTTAATTCCATGTGCCTATCGGAGTCTTTTAAATATCTCTATTGTATCAGGCTCTACCCCTGGCAGTGCATTCCAGGCACCGACCACTCTCTGTGTGGGGGGGGGGGAACTACTTCTGACATCTCCCCTAAACTTTCCTCTACTCACCTTAAGTGCATGTGCTCTGGTATTGCCCATTGCTGCCACGGGAAAAAGGAGCTGGCTGTGATGTGGAAGGCTGTGAAAGGTGCATGTGACAATAATAAACCAATGCCCATAGAACATCACAGCACAGTACAGGCCCTACAGCCCATGATGTTGTGCCGACATTTTAACCTGCTCTAAGATCTATCTAACCCTTACCTCCCACATAGCCCTCCATTTCTCTAACATTTGTGTGTCTATCTAAGAGTTTCTTAAATGTCCCTAATATATCTGCCCCCACAACCTCTGCTGGCAATGCATTCCACACACTCACCACTCTGCGTAAAACAAAAAATTTACATCTGACATCCCCCCAAACCTTCCTCCAATCACCTTAAAATTATGCCCCCTCGTGTTAGCCATTTTCGCCCTGGGGAAAATGTCTCTGACTGTCCACTTGATCTATGCCTCTTATCATCTTGTACACCTCTATCAAGTCACCTCTCAACCTCCTTCTCTCCAAAGAGAAAAGCCCTAGCTCACTCAACCCATCTCATAAGACATGGTCTCCAATCCAGGCAGCATCCTGGTAAATCTCCTCTGCACTCTCACTAAAGTGTACACCTCCTTCCTATAATGAGGCGACCAGAACTGAACACCATACTCCAAGTGTGGTCTAACCAGAGTTCTATAGAGCTGTAATATCACCTCACTGCTTTTGAACTCAATAACCCGACTAATGGAGCCAACACAACTTACACCTTCTTAACAACTCCATCAATCTGTGCAGCAACCTTGAGGGATCTATGGTTGTGGGCCCTAAGATCCCTCTGTTCCTCCAAACTGGTAAGAGTCCTGCCATTAATCTTGTATTCTGCCTTCAAATTCAATCTTCCAAAGTGTATCACTTCACACTTTTCTGGATTGAACTCCATCTGCCACTTCTCAGGCTAGGTCTGCATCAATGTCCTGTTATAATCTACAGCAACCTTCTATACTGTCCACAACACCAATCTCATGTCATCTGCAAACCTACTAACCCACCCTTCCACTTCCTCATCCAATTCATTTATAAAAATCACAAAGAGCAGGGGTCCCAGAACAGATCCCTGCAGAACACCACTGGTCATCGACCTCCAGGCAGAATATGCTCCACTTACCACCACCCTCCGTCTTGTATGCGCAAGCCAATTCTGAATCCACACAGCCAAGTTTCCCAGGATCCTATGCCTTCTTACTTTCTAATTGAGCCTTCCATGAGGAATCTTATCAAATGCCTTACTAAAATCCATGTACACCACATCCACTGCTCTACCTTCATCAATGTGCTTTGTCACATCCTCAAAGAATTCAGTCAGGCTCATGAGGCACGACCTGCCCCTCACAAAGCCATGCTGACTGTCCTTAATCAGCCTATGCTTCTCCAAATGCCCATAAATCCTGTCTCTAAGAAACTTCTTCAGTAATTTGCCCACCACTGAAGTAAGACTCACTGGTCTGTAATTCCCAGTGTTATCCCTACTCCCTTTCTTAAACAAAGGAACAACATTTGCCACCCTCCAGTCATCTTGCACTACTCCTGTGGCCAGTGAGGATGCTAAGATCGTCACCAAAGGCGCAGCAATCTCTTCCCTCTTTTCCCGTAATAACCTTGGATATATCCCATCCGGCCCTGGTGAATTATCTATCGTAATGTTTTTCAAAAGTTCCAGCACATCCTCTTTCTTTACATCAACATGCCCTTGTGTATCAGCCTGTTGTATGCCATCCTCACAAACGTCAAGGTCTCTCTCTCTGGTGAATACTGAACCAAAGTATTCATTAAGGGCTTCCCCCACCTGTTTCCTCTTTTATCCCTGATCAGTCCTACCCTCACTCTGGTCATCCTCCTATTCTTGACATACATGTAGTACGCTTTGGGGTTTTCCTTAATCCTACTTGCCAAGGCCTTCTCCTGCTCCCTTCGAGCTCTCCTAAGTCCATTCTTAAGGTCCCTCCTGGCTACCTAGTAACTCTCCAGAGCCCTGCCTGATCCATGCTTTCTAAACCTTAGGTAAGCTTTTTTCTTCCTCTTGACAAGATATTCTATATTTCTTGTCATCCACGGTTCCTTCCCTCTACCATCCTTACCCTGCCTCAATGGGATAAACCTATCCAGAACCCCATGCAAGTACTCCCTAAACAACCCCCACATTTCTGCTCTGCACTTTCACAAGAACATCTGTTCCCAATTTACACTCCCAAGTTCCTGCTTACTAGCATCATAATTCCCCCTCCCCCAATTAAATACTTTCCCATATTGTCTGCTCCTATCCTTCTCCAAGGCTATGGTAAAGGTCAAGGAATTATGGTCACTGTCCCCAAAATGCTCTCCCACCAAGAGATCTGAAACCTGATCAGGCTCATTGCCTAGTACCAGGTCCAGTATTGCCTCTCCTCTAGTCGGCCTGTCCACATACTGTGTCAGGAATCCTTCCTGTACACACCTAACAAACTCAGACCCATCTACCTCCTTTACACTAAGGAGGTGCCAATCAATATTAGGGAAGTTGAAATCACCCATGACAACAACCCTGTTATTTTTGCACCTCTCCAAAATCTGCCTCCCGATCTGCTCCTCAGTGTCTCTGCTGCTATTGAGGATCTCTAGAATATTCCCGATAGAGTGACCACTCCCTTCCTGTTTCTGACTTCCACCTACACTGACTCAGTAGACGATCCCTCCAGGACATCCTCCCTGTTTACAGCTGAGGCACTGTCCCTGACCAGCAAGGCCATTTCCCCACCTCTTTTACCTATGTCTCTGTCCCTTATGAAATATCTAAACTCTGGAATATCCAGCAGCCATTCCTGCCCTTGTGACAGCCAAGTCTCTGTAATGGCCACCATGTCATACTTCCATGTACTTATCCATGCTCTAAGTTCATCACCCTTGTTCCTGATACTTCTTGCATTAAAGTACACACTTCAGCCCATCCAACTGACTGCAATTTTGCCCTTTCAACTGCCTATCTTTCCACATTTCTAAATGCTGCATCTAATTGTACACTAAATGAACCAACCTCTGACCCATCACTCAGGTTCCCATCCCCCTGCCAAAATAGTTTAAACCCTCCCCAACAACTCTAGCAAACCTGCCCACAAGAATATTGGTCCCCTTGCAGTTCAAGTGTACCTCGTACCTTTTGTACAGGTCATGCCTTCCCCAGAAGAGATCCCAATGATCAACAAATCTGAAACTCTACACCAACTCCTCAGCCACGCATTCATCTGCCAAATCAACCTATTCTTACCCTCATTGGCGCGTGGCACAGGCAGCAATCCAGAGATTACTACCCTTGTGGTCCTGCTTTTCAGCTTCCTACCAAGCTCCCTATATTCCCTCTTCAGGACCTCATCTCTTTTCCTTCCTATGTCATTGGTACCAATATGTACCACGACTTCTGGCTGTTCACCCTCCCCCGTTCAGAATGCTGTGGACCCAATCAGAGACATCCCTGACCCTGGCACAAGGGAGACAACATACCATCTGGGAGTCTCTTTCACATCCACAGAATCTCCTGTCTGCCCCCCTTACTATGAAATCCCTTATCACTACTGCTCTCCTCTTCTCCCCCCTTCACTTCTGCACCACACAACCAGGCTCAGTGCCAGAGACCTGGGCACTGTGGCTTTCCTCTGGTAGGTCGTTCCCCAACAGTATTCAAACTAGTATACCTGTTATCAAGGGGAACAGCCACAGGGGTACTCTGTACTACCTGCCTAATCTCTGTCCTTCTAACAGTCACCCAGCTACCTGCCTCCGGCAGCTTAAGAGTGACTGTCTCCCTGTAGCCCTTATCTATGAACTCCTCGTTCTCCCATAGGAGCCGAAGGTCACCCAGCTGCAGGTTCATTTCCCTAACGTGGTCTGTAAGGAGCTACAGCTGGATGCCCCTCATGCAGCAGGGAGACTGGAGGTCTCCCAGAACTACCACATCTCACAAGATGAACACACTGCTGACCCTGGACCCATTCTAACTATGGCCTGGCACTAAAGGAAACACCAAAGCAAGACAGAAAGAAACTTACTAGACCTTACCTTGGCCTCCGCTCGCCAAAACCTCAGTCCCTCCTATTCCTCCTCCATTCCTCCTCCTCCCCACACACACAATAGCTACTCCCAAAATGGCCACTCTGTTGATACCTACCCCCCCCCCCCCCAATCATTTGCTGCTGGTAACTAGCCAATCAGCTATGAACAATTTGCAAATGTGCTTTGTTGAGACTCTTGCAAGGTGAAACGCATAAGCACACGCATAGAGACTCACCTCTTTTCAAAGCTCCTGCGCCAAATCTCGCTCCAACTCCTAACTCTGCAGGGTGAAACTCAATACTAATAGAAAGCAAGCTATAGGTACTGTTCAAAACCCCTCACACCAGAACAGCCATTGACTTAACATATTTTCTTTAAAACATATTTATCCAAAAGAAAGTAAAATATTTTATCTATTTAGTTCTCTGCAGCAGCTTTGACCTGCATTTCACAGTTTTTACACATCCATTTATTTGGTTTTACTCTAACTTCCCTTGTTAATCTGTCAACCAGGCAATCGTGGCCTCACCCTGTCATAGACATTCCCCTTGTCCTATTCATCCCTCTCTCATCCTTTGAGCAACTGCAAACAAACTTCCTTTCTCACTTTCCCAGTCCTGATGAAGGGTCTTGGACCTCAGTTGTTAACTCTGTTTCTCTTTCCATAGATCTGTTGAATGTTTCTGGCATTTTCTGTTTTTATTTTATTCTGGCTTGTGACTCGCAATTAAACTCAAACTGACCTCATTTGGAACAGTTACTTCATCATAAAATTACGCTTAAACCTAAGCTGCAGTTGACTTAACCACAATGAGACTGCGGCAGAAAGGAGCCTCATCCCTTCTTTACAGCAGAATGTATTTTAGTGAAGTTTATTTGAAAAGGCAGCCATTTGTTTGTTTACTTTTCCTCTGGCTTCACCATTCAGTCTCCTTAATTTCAAGTATAAACTCTTAATTTCCTCCTGGCAGAGGTTGAATGCATTTGCTTCCTACATTTAAGATCTTTTAAGGCATGTTATGTATGATGAAACTTAAATGAATGTCAGATTTCAGAATTCATGTAACAACAGAGAACATAACAAGTCAACAAATGGCGAGCAGGAATGTAAAGCACCAGTTATGACGTTCAGAAACAACTATAAAATCGAAGGCCACAGTAACAGCGTATTTTTTAAAAGGACCACTGGTCAAATAGACCATGAAAAGGGGTATGGGAGAGAGGAAATATCTCAACTCCTGCCTCCATGTAACAAAAAGAATATTAAGGCATTGATGTTACGCCAATTAGGCAAAACTGAAGTGGCTGGGAAATGGGGAGTATGAGGTATACTCGAATAAAGAATATGTGAACCAAAAGTTGCCTGTCTGACTCCTTGAGCTTGCTCTGTCATTAAAGGTCATGACTGATCCTGCATGCTAAGCCCATTTTCCAGGTCCCTGCTTGTCTCTAAAATTAAGTAAGAGCTCATTTGGGTGATTGTGGGCATGTTCCGTGCAGGGGACCAGAACCAGGACCCAGAAACAAAAGGGTACCTGCTAAATCCACTGTGGAACTCCAGAAAAGCTTACCTAGAAGGTGGTGAGATTATGGAAGCTGATACAAAAGGGAAAATCATTATGAAGGGGAAAATGAGTAAACAGAAACTCTGAAAAGTGATAGGGAGAAGGCTCTCTATGGTATAAATGTCAATGTAGAACAGATGGGCCAAATGGCTGTTGGTTTAATCATTGCAAATAGTTTACTTCAATTTTCAAGTTTGCTAATATTTTGTAACCAGGCTATTGAGCTGTAATAATTTGTGCTTTATTTAGTTTTTGAAACATTTAATATTTTCTGTCAAAGATACCTGACCCTTGAGTTGTGGACATCCTTAGCCATAACTCAGATTTAAAAAATCCAGTATCTGTGCACAGCTACTAGACAGACTGGAGACTTAATTAAAACCAATGTATTTGCTGCATCAATGCGGGTTATTGTTGCTCTTCACTGTGATCACTATCTTTGCAGTTCTGCCCCTTTCACTGAAATATCCCAGAATTAAATCTTCTGTGTAAGTAATTTTTAGAAGCAACTGTAAAATCTTCTTGTCATTACCTAAATCTGTGCTCATCAAACAGATTGAGCTGCTGGCCCTGACTGGTCCACAGGCTGTACTCTGAGCAGATATCAGTGTGTGCTTATTTCCATAGATCAGACAAAGGTCCAGTATTGCAAACTGGAGCTTTAAGGTGGGGGAACGGAGAGCAGTCAAAGATTACTTTCTCAAATGTTTGCTCCTAAATTGGTCATTATTTTGGTCCTTGCTTTTGGTTGGGATGTTTTGTGTGGGAAAGGCGGCAGGATGCTGTGTGAAAGTTGCACTGATGGACAGTGGACCAGCTAGGTGTTTCTGGTGACCTTGTATATTTTTATTGTGCGTTTTAGAAGGACAATAAGCACATACAAGTCAGGAGAGGATTCAAATAAAAGTGAAAGAAGTAATGAAATCAGAACAAATTCACATTTAGGTAATGTCATCTTACACCTCAACATCCCAAAGAATGTCAGTCTTTGTTAGACAATAGCTATCCCTTGAACCCCTTAATTAGAAGGTTTCTTGTCCTACTCTAGAGAATGGCTAGACTCTGGGAGCTGCCACCTCCCAGCAAGGACCCTCAAGTGGATGGAGAGCAATCCCACAGGTATGATTTTCAAGAAGAGCAAGGGAGATCTCCCTGGTCAATCTTAGCCCTGAACCAAAGTCAGTCAAGCAAATTATCAAATCACGATCACATTGTTTGTGGGAGATTGCAGTGTGCCAATTGGCTGCTGATTCTCCTTCATTACAAGGGGGACAATGTACATTGTATATTTTATTGGCTGTAAAAACTTTGGGATATCCTGAGGTACCCTCAGATGATGATGAGGTGGTGTACAGGAGTGAGATCGATCGACTGGTTGAGTGGTGTCGCAACAACAACTTGGCACTCAACGTCAACAAGACCAAGGAATTAATTGTGAACTTCGGGAAGAGGAAGTCAAGAGGACACATACCAGATCTCATTGAGGGGTCTGTGGTAGAAAGGGTGAGCAGCTTCAAGTTCCAGGGCATCAGCACCTCGGAGTCGGGGTATTGAGTTCAAGAGCAGTGAGGTAATGCTGCAGCTCTATAGAACTGGTTAGACCACACTTGGATCTACTTCATTCGGCGTTTGAGGAAACTTGGTATGTCACCAAAGACTTACAAATTTCTATTGATGTATGGTGGAGGGCATTCCGACTGGTTACATCACAACTTGGTATGGAGGCTCCACTGCTCAAGATCGCAAGAGGCTTCAGAGGGCTGTAGACTCAGCCAGTTTCATTATGGGCACCATCGAGGACATCTTCAAGAAGTGGTGTCTCAAGAAGGCGGCATCCATCACTAAGGATCCTCACCATCCGGAACATGCCATCTTCTTATTACTACCATTGGGGAGAAGGTACAGGAGCCTGAAGACCCATACTCAATGATTCAGAAACAGCTCCTTTCCTTTCACCGTCAGATTTCTGAATGGTCCATGAACACTACCTCATTATTCCTTTTTTTGCACTATTTATTTATTTTTGTAATTTATAGTAATTTTTGTCTTTGCACTGAACTGCTGCTGCAAAACAACAAATTCCATGTCGTATAAGTTAGTGATAATAAATTTGATTCTGAGGTTGCAAAAAGTGCTATATAAATGTAGAAATGTTTATGGTTCTTTCTACGTAGAAGAATAATCAAAGACTTCAATGCAAATGTATTTTCATTGACTTTTATTAATTATTATATGGAGAGAAAAAAAATTATTTTTCATTAACCAGCCATAGAATACCTCAGTATTTCTGGTGAAACCTTAATGAAACTTTTTATGAAGCCTTGCATTGGATTGTTGCCCTCTGTTCTGCTGACAAAATAGGGTACAACTATGTCACACAATGAACAGCAGGTGATTTTATCTGTGCTCAAGTCTATCAAGGTGAAGTATAGCATGCACCTACGCACAAAAGGTTGGGAGAGAAAGCAAATTGTTTCAGTTGTCCCTTGAACAGTGTCAGCTACGATGTTCTCAATAGGATTTACCATTTTGGAACAGTGTCAGGAAAGATACAGATACTGCAGACATTTCAACATCCCAACTGTGCGCCAGATGACTCTTGAGCAATGCCAGGGAAATGACTGTGCAGTTAACTGCAATTCTTGGTCATTCTTTCTTGACAGAATCAATGTTAAAGCAGCTCATCTCCTGTTCTAAGAACACCAGTGTTAGACCATATGATGCCTAGTGCATTATGTTGCCACTGAGGTGGAACTGTATCCCTTTAATGTCACAAAATCTACTTCTGAGGGAAGCACAATCTCATCAGTTGGATTCTCACTCCCAGTGAGAGATGCCTGATGGCTTCTGGTTTCAGGTTCCAGGTCAGAAGCACCTGGCATTAAAAACCTGTTTCTCTCTCTGTTTCTCTCTCATTTGCAATGAATTGTGTGGCTGGAGTTTGACAGAAACTATGAAATAAGATGTAGCTTATTGGGTACATTTAGCCTTGTGTTTTTTTTATTTTGTACCGACTCTTTGCTAAGCAGTTGGCAGCTGTTTTTTGAGCAGACTGCAAAGCATTTGGTGGAGCAAGTGGCACCTTACAAGTCCTCATCCAGAGCAGCTGGCAGTGGGCAATAAACCCCAGCCTTACCAGTGGTGCCTCCAATCTGAGAGTGAGTTAATGAAAATCTTTTAGTAGAACTCAATAAAAAATGGTCATGAGACAAATAATTGAAAATAATCCTACTGCTTTCAGACTTTTATGACTGCTGAGGATGAGTTTCAGAGATTGGAGCCCTTAGTATTTGTATCTGTTAAGATTTAGCAGGAACCTGTCCATCAAATAGAAGAGCAGCTTGGTACAACAGTAACTGCAGGTGCTTCAGGGTCAGCGAGTGGCCTGTTAAATGATGAACTATCCATGTTCCACATGGATGGAGTTAGCCTACTAGTTTGCTCTGAATCAATATGTTTTATGTTTAGTTTTCATATTACCATTTGCAAATAGTTTAGATCTCTGCCCTTTGGATTTTTATGAGGATGCTCTGTTTTTAAAAGGTGCTTATTTTGGTCTTAAGGTGATGGAAAATGCCACTGAGTTTGCATTAATATAGTGTGTTTAATATCCTAAAACACCTCAATGTGCTAATTAAATTGAAAATGTATTGTTGGCTGTACTTCATTAAATGTTTGTATCTTGTGATTAATTTGGGAACATTGTAAGATTGCATACCTGGTTCTTAACTCTTTCTTATCTTTATAGTTTTTCCTACCAATGGGACATTTGGATAATATATTTATCTGAAAATCTTTTCCTTTAGTTTTAGTAAAACTCAGAAATGCTGTGACAGAATTAATTAGTTTAAAACAAAAACCTGAAGTTCTTGCAAAGTTTAGGAACAAATGCATTTAAAAAAGAACAAATTCCATTGACCAAAACACTTAAACTGAGTTCTGTTTATAAATAGTAAATACCTTGATGTACTTCGAGGTCTTTTAGATCACCTTGTCCAGAAATTCATTAAACATAGCGATGTTTTTCTCCCCGTTTCTGAGATGCGAAAATTTGGTTGGTTGCTTCAGTCACCTTTACTCCTTGACAAATTTTCTTTGCCAGGGTGCATGGCATGACATTAATCCCCATGCTGCCCTCCTTTTGAGAAAGTAGAAAAGGTACATGGTTCACAAGGAGCCAGGAGTACTTGTAGTTAGGCACTCTCATGACACCCTGGTCTTCCCTGCAAAGCACTGAAGTGGAATGTCTGCCAAGTAAGTGGGTTACTCAATCTTTATTTTCCCCATCCTATCACCATCCCTGGATTGTACCCCTGACCCCCACCATTTCCCCATCCTGACTCCACAGAGTCCCAGGTCTACCTGTTAGCAACCACTCTCCTACCCCATGTTGCAGGTCAGATTTCACCCACTGTCAAATTTCAACACTGACCCACTTGAGCCTGAAGATGCTGTGGTTGTGAATTCTGCTTCTAAATTCCATCCTGTGTACTTTTGGTGCCAGAAGTGTATAATGCCTGGTCAGTTGCACAGGAGGGACTGCAGTTCCAGGGACTTGTGTCTGAGCTCTCTAAGCATTTCTTTGTAGCTGTCAGATTTTAATATGATTGCTAAATTTTGTTTACCTAACATACCACATTGCATTTCTCAACACTGCATTCAGAGTTGTCACTTGCTGTGGGATGAAGAGACGTGTGGATATTATGCAAAAAGTGTTCTTTTTTAACTACTGCTCAGAAAAGTTGTGGCCAAGAAAACATCTATTTATGTGGATGTAGTACATTTGGTGCATAAACTGGGAAGGAAGGAATCATGCTTGTTAAAAGGAAGGCAAGGTCAGTTCAGGTTATGTATGAGAATCTAATTGGACAAAGAGTATGAGCAGGATTTGCCAAAACTCTTAGTTCATAAATATGTAGTGATGGCAATGTATTAGCTTAATAACAGAGATTCATAGAGCTATACAGCACAGCAACAGGCCTTTTAGCCCAACTTGTCCATGCCAATCAATATGCCTATCTACACTATTCCCATTTGCCTGCATTTGGCCCATATCACTCTAAGCCTTTCCTATCCATGTAGCTGTCCAAATGTCTTTTAAACATTGTAATTGTACCCACTTGTACCCCTTCCTTTGGCACCTCGTTCCATATACCCACTGTGCTCTGTGTAAAAAAAAATTGCTCCTCAGCTTCCCTTTAAATCTTTCCTCTCTCACCTTAAATCTATGCCCTCCAGTTTCAGACTCCCCTAGGGAAAAAGGATTAGAACTACCCACCCAATCTATGCCCCTCATTATTTTATAAACCTCTGTAAGGTCACTCCTCAGTCTTCTTTGCTCCAGGGAAAATGGTCCCAGACTGTCCAATTCCTCCTTTTAACCCAAACCCTCCAGTCCAGGCAACATTCCTGTAAATGTTTTCTGCACCTTAGAACATAGAACCTAGCACAGTTTAGGCCCACAATGTTGTGCCGACATTTTATTCTGCTCTAAGATCTATCTACCCCTTGGGAGCTGCCCCCCCCCCCCCACCCCACTTTCTCTATCACTCATGTGTCTATATAAGAGTCTCTTAAATGTCCCTACTGTATCCACCCCCACAACCTCTGCAGGGAGTGCATTCCACGGACCCACCACTCTCTGTGTAAAAAAAACTTACCCTTGACATCTTCCTCCAATCACCTTAAAATTATGTCCCCTTGTATTAGCCATTGTTGCCCTGGGAAAAAGTCTCTGACTGTCCACTTGATCTATGCCTCTTATCATCTTGTACACCTCTATCAAGTCACCTCTCAACTTCCTCCTCTCCAAAGAGAAAAGCCCTAGCTCACTAAGATCCCTCTGTTCCTCCAAACTGGTAAGAGTCCTGCCATTAACCTTGTATTCTGCCTTCAAATTCAATCTCCCAAAGTGTATCACTTCACACTTATATGGTTTGAACTCCATCTGCCACTTCTCAGCCCCGATCTGCATTCTATCAATATCCTGTTGTAATCTACAGCAACCTTCTACACTATCCACAACACCACCAACCTTTGCGTCATCAGCAAACTTACTAACCACCCTTCCACATCCTCATCCAAGTCATTTATAAAAAGCACAAAGAGCAGGGGTCCCAGAACAGATCCCTAAGGAACACCACTGGTCACTGACCTCCAGGCAGGATACAATCCATCTACCACCACCCTCTGTCTTCTATGGGCGAGCCAATTCTGAATCCACATAGCCAATTTTCCTTGGATCCCATGCCTCCTGACTTTCTGAATAAGGCTTCCATGAGGAACCTTATCAAACTCCTTACGAAAATCCATGCACACCACATCCACTGCTCTACCTTCATCAATATGCTTTGTCACATCCTCAAAGAATTCAATCAGGCTCGTGAGGCAGGACCTGCCCCTCACAAAGCCATGCTGACTGTCCCTAATCAGCCTATGCTTGTTTAAATGCCCATAAATCCTGTCTCTAAGAATCTTCTCCAGTAATTTGCCCACCACTGAAGTAAGATTCACTGGTCTGTAATTCCCAGTGTTATCCCTACTCCCTTTCTTAAACAAAGGAACAACATTTGCCACCCTCCAATCATCTGGCACTACTCCTGTGGCCAGTGAGGATGTAAAGATCGTCGCCAAAGTCACAGCAATCTCTTCCCTCGTTTCCCATAATACCCTCGAATATATCCCATCTGGCCCTGGTCACTTATCTATCCTAACGTTTTTCAAAAGTTCCAGCACATCCTCTTTCCTCACGTCAACATGCCCTAGCATTTCAGCCTGTTGTACACCATCCTCACAAACGTCAAGTTCCCTCTCTCTCTGGTGAATACTGAACCAAAGTGCTCATTAAGGACCTCCCCTACCTCTTCCGACTTCAGACACAAGTTTCCTCTTTTATCCCTGATCAGTCCTACCCTCACTCTAGTCATCTTCCTATTCTTCGCATACATATAGAAAGCCTTGGGGTTTTCCTTGATCCTACTTGCCAAGGACTTCTCATGCCCCCTTCTAGCTCTCCTAAGTCCATTCTTAAGTTCCCTCCTGGCTACCTTGTAACTCTCCAGAGCTCTGTCTGATCCATGCTTCCGAAACCCCAGGTAAACTTCTTTCTACATTTCTTCTACATTTCTTGTCAACCACGGTTCCTTTACTCTACCATCCTTACCCTGCCTCAGTGGGATAAACCTATCCAGAACCCCATGCAAGTATCTCTTAAACAACCTCCAAATTTCCACTGTGCACTTCCCCAAGAACATCTGTTCCCAATTTACGCTCTCAAGTTGCTACCTAATAGCATAATCATTTTCCCTCCCCCAGTTAAATACTTCCCCATATCTTCTGCTCCTATCCCTCTCCAAGGCTATAGTAAAGGTCAAGGAATTATGGTCACTGTCTCCAAAATGCTCTCCCACCGAGAGATCTGAAACCTGATCAGGCTCATTGCCTAGTACCAGGTCCAGTATGGCCTCTCCTCTAGTCAGCCTCTCCACTTACCGTGTCAAGAATCCTTCCTGTATGCATCTAACAAAGTCCGTCCCATCTATCCCCTTTACACGAAGGAGGTGCCAATCAATATTAAGGAAGTTGAAATCACTCATGACAACAACCCTGTTATTTTTGCACCTCTCCAAAATCTGCCTCTCGATCTGCTCCTCAGCGTCTCTGCTGCTATTGGGGGAGGTCTGTAGAATACTCCCAATAGATTGATCGCTCCCTTCCTGTTTCTGACTTCCATCCACACTGACTCAATGGACGATCCCTCCAGGACATCCTCCCTTTTTACAGCTGTGGCACTGTCCCTGACCAGCAAAGCCACTTCCCCACTTTTTTTACCTACGTCTCTGTCCCTTTTGAAACATCTAAACTCTGGAATATCCAGCAGCCATTCCTTCCCTTGTGACAGCCAAGTCTCTGTAATGGCCACCACGTCATACTTCCATGTACTTACCCATGCTCTAAGTTCATCACCCTTGTTCCTGATACTTCTTACCGTAAAGTACACACTTCAGCCCATCCAACTGACTGCAATTTTGCCCTTTCAACTGCCTATCTTTCCTCACAGTCTTTCTACACTCTGCACCTACTTGTACACTAAATGCACCAACTTCTGACCTATCACTCAGGTTCCCATCCCCTGCCAAACTAGTTTAAACCCTCCCCAACAGTTCTAGCAAACCTGCCCGCAAGAATATTGGTCCCCCTCCAGATCAGGTATTAACCCATCCCTTTTGTACAGGTCATACCTTCCCCAGATGAGATCCCAATGATCAACAAATCTGAAACCCTGCCCCCTGCACCAGTTTTTCAGCCATGCATTCATCTGTTAAATCATCCTATTCTTACCCTCACTGTAATCCAGCGATTACTACCCTTCTGTAGTTTAATGAATCCTACAAATCTTTGTCTCCTACAGCAGCTTTATTGCATAAGTCATTTAAGTGTCTCAAGAAACAATGCTCATTCTTGCTCTTATATTTTATAACATAGCTTAGAATCCTGAGATTTTCATCACAAAGGTGTCAAGTCAGTCACTGTTGGCAAGAAAGTAATTGTGTGGCTGACCTTATAAAATAACAGTTGTGTGGGAAAAGATTACAAATTTGAAAAAGCTTTTTTTTTCTCCAAATCTAAGCCACAAGTATAAGATACCTACAGAACTTCTATGTGAGTCAGCACCTGGGAATCTTGACCCTAGGGTACACCATTGAACGACCTTGGGCTGTGGTCACCAGAGTGTAGAACAGGGGAAGCTTGGAGAAACAAAATCTTTTCCTGATTCAATGAAGCTGAGCAGCAGCTGAAGGAGAAGAAAAATCAAGATGAAATCTCTGCCATTTAATTTACAATAACTGTCTGCCAATAATTTGACTAGATTGCCAAATCTATGAGAAACCCAGTGATCAAATATTTCCCATTTGGGCCACCTCATGACTGCAAGTTGGAGAAGAAATTTGGCAGGATCAGAAACGTTGGTTCACTGAAGGGTCTAGTGTCATTTGTTCTAACCCATCCACAGGTCTAACTTCATGGGTACTGACTCATCCGGTGGTCTGCTTCATTGATATTGAGGTAGGGTTTAGATCCATGAATGATGACTCATCTTGTTCCGATGGTGCTGATTTATCTGATCGTCTAATTCCAAAGATGCTGACTCAAGCTGGGCTTGGATTCCTTGTGTGAAGAACCTCCCAAGGCTCCAGTTCTATGTGCATGAGAACCAGGAATAGGCATTATGGTCTTCTGAACCTGTCCTGTCATTTAGCCTTATAATTAATCTTTGACATCAACTCCACTTCCTTGCCCTGACATCACATCCCTTGATTTCTCAGTCCCTAAAAATCCATCAGGCTCTTTGTTATCAACAGTTTTTACCTTCCAAGATAGATTTGAAACCCTCTGAGTGAAAAAAAATCTCCTCCTCTCAGTCCTTGAAAGTGAGAGGGGTAAAGTTCAAAGGAGATATATGGAGCATGTTTTTTTTACACAGAAAGTGGTGGGTGCCTGGAATGCACTGCCAGGGACGGTGGTGGAGGCAGATATGATAGAGGCATTTAAGAGGCTCTTAGATGGGCACATTAATATGTAGAGAATGGGGGAAGATGGACCATGTGCAGGCAGAAGGGATTACTGTAATTAGTCATCATTAACTTAATTAGTTTGGCACAACATTGTGGACTGAAGGGCCTGTTCCTGTGCTGTACTGTTCTCTGTACTAAATAGTTGACTTTTAACCTGAAGTTTTGAGTCAGGCAAACAAACCCAAAGCTTGTGTCCTGCTAAGCCTTCATAGATTTTTATTTTAATGAGATCACTTCTCATTCTTTTAAATTCCAGAGAGCGAAAACCTTTTCTACTCAGTTTCTTCACATAGGAGGATGCTCTCTGTGCAGGTGTCCATCTCAGGAGCTATTGTTTCACCCTCTCTAGAAAAGTACATCCTCCTGAGGTATGGCATCTTGGACCATTCTGTTGAACCCAAATACTATTGCAGTGACTTGTGAATTGTTTGCTGCCCCTGAACAGAATAGCTATTGATGTTTCATTTAAAAGGACCCTCAAGTCCATCTAATTCCCAACATTTACTACTGTTTGAAAAATATATTCCACTTTTTGTTGATTTTTACTAAAGCAGATAATTTCCACATCTTCCCATGTTATTCTCCTGTAACCATCTTACCCAAGCATTTAACCAGGTGGTGTCCTTCAGGATCCTCTTTGGGCCCTCCTCACAGGTCACTTTCCCATCCAGATTTGTACCAGCAGCAAATATAGATAAGTTACATCTGGTCCCCTCAGCAATGAAATAGACTGTAAGTCCTTGTGCATGGTCATCCTTGTGCCATTCCTTTGGTTACACATTGTCACTAAAAAATGCTCACTCATTTTGGGATCATATCCTGTGGTACCTATGGGTTCATCTTATGATGCTGACTCAACCTAGACTCAAGATCTTTGATGCTGACTCACCTTGGCTCTTTCATCTGGTGTCCCAGAGTCGACCCGCCCTGGGCTCCAGTGTCCCAGAGTCGACCCGCCCTGGGTTCCAGTGTCCCAGAGTTGACCCGCCATGGGCTCTGTGTGGCTGTGCCAATTTTCCTTCAGTTGTAGACTGATAAACTTCAGATGCCTTGACTAAATGGCCATACTTGTGTGAACCGAAGCAATGAGAATCAGTGGGCAGACTGGACAGAGAGGATAGTCAGACCCAATCTTTTCTGCACAGTTGTGCTGTTGTCGATCAGCTGGGATCACAGCCTGCTCTTCTCCCCCACCGTTGGAGTCACCACAACATTGTGCCAGTGATGCTGTTCCATCTGAAAATGCCTAATTCATTACTATCTAGCATTTAAATCTAAGTCTTTTCATGTGCAATTTTGATTGCTGCATTTGGTAAAAATCTTTATTTCATGGCCAATAATTAGTCCCTAGATTTAGCTAACTTTTAAATATTACTCTAAATTTTGTAGGTGAACTACGTATTCATTCGGACTTCTTGTGAAGTTTCTGAAGCTACTTTCGATGGAGGGATGTGTTGATCCATGTAAAATAACATGCTCTTTACTGCAAGGAAAACACTACACTTGGTTAAAAAAAATCAATCCTACTGCTGTCAGCAAGATTGTTCAACTAACAAGGGGGTAACACAGTGGGATACTTTAATCCTTCATTATGGTTTATCCCTAAGATACAAATCCTGTGAATGACAGTAAACATCTGATGGTTACAGATTCGGGGACCCTGCTGCTCTGCTTTTATTGAAAGCAGTAAAATCATTTATCGAGGTGAAATGATGCGTGTTCTGTTTGCACCCTAAACAAAGCGCTGTGCGATTGTACAGGCAGGTTTGTGAATTCACAGGGGGATGTTGATAAACTTCAGTCATGCAATTGCTCTGCAGTGGAATTTTCTGGCATTGAGATAATAATTTGCACAGTCAAATTACCTTCTTTACAAACACTCGAGGAATTATGAGACTATAATCCTCCATTAATGTCAATCCACAGGCAGCACGGAAGCGTAAGATTGCCATTCTCAAAGCCCTGGGGAAAACCACTGAAGCCATCAGGGAGCTGAATGAGTATCTGGAACAGTGAGTGTTTTACAAGAGGATTGAGCTATGCCCTGTGATAAACCATTTTTAATTAAAAGGGAATTTGCATTCTAATTCTAACCCTACTCGCCTCTCTTCCCCACCCCCCCCCCCGCCCCCCACTCCCCCACCAGCTCCCAACTCATTCCCACCCCCATATTTTCTTTTAATAAGTATCTGCTCTCTTATCTGCAGGTTTGTTGGAGACCAAGAGGCATGGCACGAACTAGCGGAGCTTTATATCAATGAGCACGAGTAAGTATGTCATCTACTTGAAATGTGCTAAGTTCCTTTTGCAAGTTGGTGTGCTTCATTTTATCACAAGAGCAGGGAGCATGATCCATTGAGGTTCCAAGAGGATCACAATAGTCCTCAAATGCCAAGGTCTCCTGGGGCAAGATGGAACATTGCTGTTGTTTGTTTCATGGAATCAGACTTTAATAGGATTTAACTGTAAGCTCCCCTCACTTAGTGGAGAAGAAAGCACTTCCATATCCTTGCTGGTGGCTGTGTTGCTAGGAGAATAGGCTGTGGTGTGAGGCTGAGGGAAAAATCATTTGGTTTCTGTCACATCTATGCCATATTATTGTTAAGGGATGAGAATTAGGAGTTCAGACTGTGCAGTCTGTTGTCAGGGTGAAAAAGCAGCTAGCCCAGGAATCCTGGCCGTAGCACAAAAACTGTTTATTGGATATTTATGGTTTTGTTAGCTGCATTTGTTGTTGTAGTGGTAAGAGGAAATCCCAAAGTTAGGGGATTAGTATCAACCTTAGTAAGACTTCTAATATCACAGCATTTTCCACCCTTTCTATGAAGGTCTTACCACTTTTGTCACAATATTTTTTCTATCCAGCCTAGTTTATATCACATTGTTCCCTTCTTTCCATTAACTCAGCCAAGATTCAAACTGCAAATCATGAATTCCCAGCATTAGATTGTGTGTTAGCAGCCAGCCTGAATGTCATTTGCATCTGTTGAGGGAAAAATAACAAAAAAAAATGTTGTTTCCAAAACAGGGGAGTAGAAAAGTTGGTCATGTTGTTCGATGATCCAGGCTTTTTAAGTGACTTCTCAAATCTGTAAATGACTGCCTTTTCCAGAAGTGCCAAGAGCTTGTAAACAGTTCCCTGAGATTGTGTAAGGTCTTCAGCATAGTACTAAGCATGGAGGGGATGGAAACTGAACATAGGAGGATTTGTGCCCTGCAGCCAATGTTCTGTAAAGTGTAACCTTGTTTGAAAAGAGTACGTATCAGTGATAGGTGCTGGATACTCAGTATTCACCTGCCCTGTATTGTAGTGCAGCGAATTGTGACTGCTCTCCATCCATTACACTGTCATAATTGAGCTTAATGTTTGCCACCATGAACCAGTTAAAAACTAGGACCAGCCAAAGGTGTTTTGAAATGCGCTGTTGCTTTTGGTATCAGTTCACACTGTAGGACAGCATCCAGAAAAATCTCTTCCATCTTTAATGGTGTAAAGATGAAGAGTAGGTGCTTGGTCCAGCTGTGGCTTTTCAATCAGCTGTTCCACTGCATCTGGACTTTCTTCTCACCAGCGTCACAGTTCCTTCATTGGCGCTGCCAAATTAATTGTCATGATGTGTTTGCAGAATGTTGTGTAGGCTGCCATTATGAGAAGTGGATATTTTCACTGGATGCCCAGCAGAAAATGGCAGCATGCTATTTGGCAGCTGCTTGGTGATTGTAGCGCCTAGGAACATTTTGTAACATAGTGGTTAAACCCTCCTCACCAAAGTGAGCTGATGAATTGGAACTTCATTCTTGGCCATGATATGCATGCACTTCGGTTTAAGTATGTGCAAAATCTTGTGTTTGTGCAGCTGATGGTAATTTTGATTCCCATTATTTGAAACCAGATCTGACTCTCAATGTAAATTAACTTCCAAGACCATAGCGTACTCCAAATATTGCTAGGCTTTGTGTGGCTGTGCCAACAATCTTCACATTTTCATCAACCTTTGACAGCAGCAAGAATGTAAATGTAGCCAAACCTCCTTGTTACAAAACACGAAAGGAGTGGCAAAAGCCATTCTTGAGGTTTGAGCTCCTCTACTGATGGAAATGGTCATGAGAAGAATCTGGTGCTGGGGACTGGTAACTGTTTCATTGAAGTGTATAGCTGAAGTGAACAGTGTGAAGTCATTAATCAACTTTGTTTATGTATTTGGTTGCGAAAAATAATACCGTAATGTTCATATGATTTACTGCTGGGTTGTAAGCCTATTTTGGAAATGTTACAACAGCTACAATTTTATTTGGAAAAGGCTGTTTTGCTCTGCAGATAATTTCCCTGTTTGCAATTAGTTCTAGTGTTAACCTTATTTTGGCCTCACAAACAGAAATTTCACAAGGGATGACTTGTAGGTCAGCACTCTCTTGAATTTCATCTCCTTGGAGAGATTGCAGTATGTAGAATTTGGAAGTGAAATTAATCCATCAATTTGTCAAACTGTAATTTGTTTAAGAAATTGTAGTGTTTTGCTTTCGATTTTAAAAACTCTAACCACCACCACAGCAACCCCCATCCCCACACAAAAAAATAAAGACTGAGTAAACATTTTTGCCATTTACTTGTTACTGAATGACCAATTGGGAGTCCATCGACTATGAAAATCTGCCTGTTTCTCTTGTGACATTCAACATGTTTATTATATCATGTGAGCAACAGGCATACTTGTCATGTGGATGGTCTCCCAATTGTGTCATTTAGCTGTTATTGAATAATCATTTTGTTTTAACCCTATCTTTGCTTCTTTTTTGGTGTAGGGGTAGTTTGCAGGCATGGAGGTTATTGTTTCTAAAATACAGGAAAGCGTTTCCTCATCTGCAAGTTAAATGTATTTTACTTGTGCACAATGACAACATTTAAAAGACACTTAAACATGTACATGGCTAGGAAAGGTTTAGAGGGATATAGGCTAATGCTGGCAGGTGGGATTAGTTTAGATGGGTACCTTGGTTGGCATGGATGAGTTGGGCTGAAGAGCCTGTTTCCTTGCTGTATTACTTGACTCTAATGCTGTATCTAAGGCATAAGTTCAATGCCTTTGGTTTAAGGGTTGCTCAACAGCTTTTCATTGAGGACACTATTCCAGACAATATCATTGCTCACAAGCCTAAACAAAATCATTCCTCTTGTGTATTTCTTTACAGAAATAATATGTATTGTTTGTAGAAAATTAAACAAAAGGTGAACAAAAATCCAGCAGCATCAAATCACAAACACTGTTTTGAGGCAAGAATGGGCAAAGGGCTGAGGTTAACTATTCTAATGTATTTTTCACTTCCTTAAAGAAACTTGAAAGCTGCAGTAGTGAATCAGATACATAGAGTATTGTTGGTCTCATGTGATTTACTTCCTACTGCCAGGAATCAAGTCAGCTTGCTTAAAATGTGCCTCGACGGACAGGTACCGCACAGCAAAGGACTCTTATGAAGAAAGTAAATAGAAGATTAAAAAAAAGAAAATGAAATAAAAACAGAAGTGGCCCTCACAACTGCTTTTCTATTTTAATAAGATCATTGTTGATATCTTTTCCTTCAGTGTCATTTTCCTGTACTAACCCCATGTACATGGATTCCCTCTTTATCCACCAATGGGTGATCCCTGTGTTGAATAGACAGCAGCTGAGCCTCCACAGCCCTCTTGGAGAGAGAGAATTCCAGTGATTTACCACCCTCTTGGTGAAGACATTCTTTTTCATCATTGTCCTGAATGGCTGATTTATCTTTGAGACTGTTACATTCCTGCCACCTCAAGCTGTGAATGGATGAGACAATAAAACAGATCAGACACCTAACAGCTGGAAGAGGCTCCAAGAACATCCCCATCCTCAACAAGAGTGAGGCCCGGCATCATTCATCTCTGCTTCCTTCTGAGATCCCCAATGTCATGGAATCCAATCTTCAGTCTACTGCACCCACCCTCCCTACTGCACCTATCCTCTCCCTGCATCCTCCCTACTGCACCCACCCTCTCCCTGCACCCTCCCTACTGCACCCACCCCCTCCCTGCACCCTCCCTACTGCACCCGCCCTCTCCCTGCGCCCTTCCTACTGCACCCACCCTCTCCCTGCACTCTCCCTACTGCACCTTCCCTACTGCACCCACCCTCTCCCTGCACTCTCCCTACTGCACCCACCCTCTCCCTGCACTCTCCCTATTGCACCCTCCCTACTGCACCCACCCTCTACCTGCACCTACCCTCTCCCTGCACTCTCCCTACTGCACCCACCCTCTCCCTGCACTCTCCCTACTGCACCCACCCTCTAACTGCACCCATCCTCTCCGCACTCTCCCTACTGCACCCACCCTCTCCCTGCACTCTCCCTACTGCACCCTCCCTACTGCACCCACCCTCTTCCTCACCATCCCTACTGCACCCACCCTTTCTCTGCACCCTCCCTACTGCACCCACCCTCTCCCTCCCTACTGCACCCACCCTCTCCCTGCACCCACCCTCCCCCTATTGCACACAGCCTCCTGCCCCCACCCTTCCCTAGTTACCTCTCAAATCCTGTTCCTCCCTACCACTGACCTCTTGTACCTCGGCCCCCACACTCTCCTCCCATGCTGGCTTCTGTAGTCTAGCCCAGCCCCTACTCCATCCCCGTCCACCCCACTCCCCTCACTCCACCCCTGCCATCCTCTGCACACTGGCCTCCTGAACCCTTTCTGCTGGCCTCTGCACCTGGCTCCAGTCTTTGCTCCATTAGCTTTCTCTTCAGTCCTGTAGTTTGTTCCCTCCTTCCTGGCCCTTGTGGAGTTGATATATTTTCCCATTCCTCCATATTCTATTTTGGTTACAGTGATCAATGGGAGTATTAGTTATTGTATTAAATTTAGTCTTAATCACAGTTTATTCTGATAATGGGTAAGTTTCTAACTTGTGAACAGATCAGTGAGGTAGTTAAGTGCAAAGCAGAATACAATAAGAAACAACTCACATCAGAGCAACAGAAGGAATGAAAAGAGTTGTTATTATATTGAATGCAAAAGTAAACCGAGGATTACAAGCCAAAAATTCAATGAGTTTTCTAAGGAAATGTATAGAGATCAAACAATTGAAGTAATTAGGATCTAGAGTCCAAACTCTTTCATATTTTGAAATTATATTTAATTTTCTGTTTGTGCTAACCCACAAGAGGTTTATTAAAATATTTTTTCTTCCTCTATTGTAATTTATTACTTTGTGTATTGTTACCCATTCTTGCAGCCCAGTGTTTGTGCTGTGAAGGTACGGTGTTATTTTGGTCACAGTTCAGCAGTCTTGAACCAAATGTTATAAGGAGCTGGAGTGGAGAAATGATTAGCCACTGAATTGGCTTCTAGCGTGTAATGAGCAGCTTTGTCCGAGGCTCATCTGTTCAAATTGTCAGCTGTGATCCTGTGAAGGACATTGGCCATGTTGGATTCTGGGCAGGCAGCAAGCGGAGTGTCTGAAAGGCTTAAGGACTGCTGATAGTTTCATGGCTTGCCAAGACTAGCGGTGTTTTGTTAGTCCACTAAGAATTTATCTTCATGTAAGGGATCTGAGTGAAAAGTGACTGTAATAAGTCATAATTGGTGAGAAGAGAATGTAACATAGAAATAGGAAGAGACCATTTTTCCCCTTGAGTCAGGTCATAACTGATTGGTACCTCAAATGCATGTCCCCACCTTTCCTCCATGTCCCTTATCACATAGCAAGAATATATCCATTTCAGTATTGACATTTTTAGTGACTGCTTCCAAGTAGGAATGGGAACAGTGGCCTTTGCTCAAGGGGATTAAAAGATAGTTGAGACCTAAATTACTTAGTCTCTGTACTGTGAGGTGTATTACTTGGAGGTTATACCTCCAGTATCTCTCTCTAACTCTTCAGTGAAGCTCAGAATCCCATTTCTAAAAAGCACCTTGTTGATGATTTATTGATGTTACAAACTGTTCAAAGGGACATGCTCACAATCCGTTTGTTACACTGAATTATAGCATGAATTTCCTCAGCTTGCAGTGGGATCTGTTTTTCCAATTCATTTTCCAATTTTCCAACAGCATGCAGCCTCCCAATATCCTTTTAGATTTTTACACTTCCAGAGCCAAAAGCTAGCTGCTGGAGGAACTCAGCAGGTCAAGCAACATCTGTGGAGGCGAAGGGAGAGTTGGCATTTTGGGTTGAGACCTTGCACTTCAGGACTCTTAATTCTGTTTCAGTGAATGATGAAAAATGCTGATCTTGATTGTAATTTATAGCTGCATAAAAACACTTGGTTAAAATGACTTGGCAAAGGCATCTGAATTCTTGAATTTTCTGTCTCCTTTGCACAGTTATGGGAAAGCAGCATTTTGCTTAGAAGAACTTATGATGACTAACCCTCATAATCACCTGTACTGTCAGCATTATGCTGAGGTAAGTGGGGGGTAGCTTTGTGGATTATTCTAAACATATTCTGTTGGTGTATACACAACAAAGTATGTATTTTAGTGCCTTTCAAATCCTTTGAATGTCCTGAAGCATCATAGAGTCAAGAATGTGCTTTTGAGTTGGGGTTACTAGTATGATACAAGGGAAGCAATGGACAGTTTTGTACAGCAAGGACCATAATGTCTGTGGGATTTTGTTTTATGAAAGTAGGCTGCCCATTTCAGTTTCAGTTTGTAGATGGCACTAAACTCTTAAGTCGAAGGCAGTGAGGAGGACAGTTGCAGACATCGACTAATGAAAAGGGTGGACATGTGTCAGATGTAACTTGGCAGAGAAGAGTGCAGTAGTACATTTTAAAGGAGGAATGAGGAATAAAATTAAATAAAGGTGCATTTTAATGGGGGTGATGCAATGGAGGAATTTGGATGTGGGTTTAAATCTTTGAAGATGGCAGGCAAATTAAGAAGGCTATTTCAAACAAATAAACCTAAGAGATTCTGAACTTTATAAATTGAAACATGTAATTGAAAATCAAAGCATTTCACGAATCCTTTATAAAAACACTTTCTCGACTTCAGTTGGAGTGTTGGGTTCAATTCCTGGCACCTGTTTCGAGAAAAAGCTGTGTTGTATTCCTTGAAATTTAGAAGGTTGCTTAGTTTGATCCAAGTTTTCAGGATATTTGGGGGAACATCAGGTAGAGAGAGAAACTATTTCCACTGGGTTGCATTTCAGACTAATATTTGCAAAGTGTGCCAGACTTTAAGAAGGGAAATCAGGAAATACTTTACTGTGCCAAAGACAGGGGAAGTTTGGAACTTTTTCTGTAGATGCTAGATCAAATGTTGATTTTATATTTATGATTGACAACATTTTTGTCAGCTGAAGGACTTAAGAGACAAGGCATATGAAATCATGGCACAGATTAGCCATTATCTTGAGAAACACACAAAAAGTGCTGGAGGAACTCAGCAGGTCAAGCAGCACCTATGGAGGGAAATGAACAGTTGACATTTTGGGCCGACATTCCATGTTAGCCATGATCTCACTGGTTGACAGAATAAGTTGGAGAGAGTGAATGATCTTACCCTGTCCCTATGTTACTAACAGAGCAACAAACAAACTGCTGGAAGAGCTCAGCGGGTCACGCAACATCTGTGTGGAAGCAAAGGGATGGTCGACAAATCAGGTTGAGATCCTGCATCAGGACCTTGACAGTGTATAACTATAGTATAATGTATCAACAGATTTACTTAAATGATTCTTGTATAGAAAACCCAAATTTGTTCACCTCAGATCAGAGATGGCCAAGAGGATATATGATAGAACTGTTCAAAATGATGAATTGCTTATTTGAGGAAAATTGTTCCCAGTGACAGAAAGGTCAGCAGCCAGAGGAGGTGGATTTCAGTTTATCTGGTAAAGATCCCAGGGCATCATGAGTAACAAATAAAAAGAATTGTGATTTGGGACATGCTACCTGAAAGGGCCCTGGATGCAGATTCAATCAAAATTTACAAAGGGAATTGGCTAAATACTTGGAAAAAAGTAATGTAAGGCTCTGCAGAAAGAGAATTGGAGCAGGAGCAATTGGGTAGTTCTTGGAGGTGCCAATCCAGCCATATTTGAGCTACACGCCTGCCTCCTGTGTTACATCATGCTACATGAACCTTGGTCAGCATAGAATTACCCGTGGCTTTGGATAAACATTTCTGGGTTCTGTTTAATCCTGCTGAATTTATGGTTCAAAATAAGCAGGTTGCTTTTCTCCCCCTCCTTTCGACATATTCTACTTTTAATTTTCTCTGAGGATGTGAGCCTTGCTGGCAAGGGCAACATTTAATGCGCTTCCATTAACTGCCCTTGAAAAGATGGTGGTGAGCTGTCTTCTTCAACCACTGGAGTCCTTGTGATGATGGCACTTCCTTGGTACTGTTGGGTAAGGAGTTATAGGAATTTGGCCCAGTGTGACTTGATGGGGAGCTTGCCGATGATGGCATTCCCATGTGGTGTCTGCTCATGCTCTTTTGGTGATGGGGTAGTGCGGTTAGCAGGTGCTGTCAAAGAGTCCTTGCCAAGTTACTGTGCTGTATTTTGTGGATGGAACACTCTGGAGCTACAGTGAGCCAGTGGTGAAGGGAATGAATGTTCAGGAAGGTGGATGGGTGGTAGGCAGGCTGCTTTATCTTCAATGGTGTTGAGCTTCTTGAGTGTTATTGGAGCTGTATTCATTCAGGCAAGAGTGTTCAGTCATGTTCCTGAACTGTCTTATAGATTGTGGGAAGGTGTTAGGGTGACTGGTTACTCAGCTTTTGTTCTGTTCTAGTTGCAGTATTTATCCAACTGATCCAGTTAAGTTTTTGTTCTGAGTTTGTGAACTATTTTCCCTCAAGTAGTTATCCAGTTCCCCTGTGAGAGCCCTGATTGTCTTTGTACCACCCTTACAAGTTCCAACACTGAAACCATGCCCTGAATGCAAATTAGTGTCTTTTTGTCACCACCCCCACAGATGCTGTGTCTTTTGCCCATTGAAATGACATTTCTGCCCATCCCCTTATCTGTACTCGTGGCACCATCCCAGGTAGTCACAAGAGATGCACCTGCTCTTTTATCTCTACTCAAATCCCAGAATGCAAACATCCCTTCCAGGTGAAGCAATAATCTAATTGCACTTCTTTCAGTTTAGTGTACTACATTCACTGCTCACAGTGTGGTATTCTCTGTGCTGGAGAAAACAGATGCACCCTCATTCCTCTCCCTCTCCATCTATTTACATCTGCAGACAGATCAGCTGTGATTAACAAGCAGTCACCACCCTCTCTCAAATGACACCAGCTGCAATGTCTCCAGTCTCTCAGCTATTCCCTTTGCTGTCCCATTCCTTCCCCCTCTCTGCAACTTAAAACATGCTTGTTTTTTTTTGTTTTCCCAGTTTTGATGAAAGGTCATCCACCAGAAACGTTAACAGTTTCTCTGCAGCAGATACTGACCTGCAGAGTGTTTCCACCAGTCTGTTTTTATTTCAGATTTCCAACATCTGCAGTTTTTTGTGTTTAGAATTTGAATCTATCTCTCATTGAACCATACAGTTTCCCCATTTACCCTTCCTAAACCCATCATAATTTTATGTATCTCTGTCAAATTTTCTCAACCTGCTGTTCTCCAGGGAGAAAAGTGCCCAGATCTTCAGACTAGACTTGTTTCTGGAAACTTTCTGGTAAATCTTCAGTCCTCGAGGACCTTCACATCCTTTCTAATGTATGGGAACCAGAAATGCCCTCCTCTCTTAGTGTAATTGTGTATGTGTGTGTAGTGATGTGTATTAGGGAGAGAAAATGCAATGTTTGCAGTGAAGAATTGTTGGGTTTAGATACAAGGTTGAAGGACTCGATGCACTCCTGTATTCAGCTTGTAGTAATCCTGGGTCTTCATGGCACTAAAATAACCCACAAACAGCATATGCCACAAGTGTGTCATTGGGATATGCCTCTCATTATTGCAAAAGGACAGTTGGAAACCCTCAAGCCTATTGCACCATTTGATTAGATCATGGCTGATCTGTATCTCAACTCCAATTATGCCCCTTAGGAACTACAGGACAAGTTAAAATGAACCTCGGGACTCGGGGCAGGGGGGATGGTTGTATGCTGTTTTTAATGGGATTAAGTTAGGTATCCACAATCTGCTTGTGGAACTGTTGTGTGGTGAACAATGCCTTTGTCAGGCTGTACTTGCAGTACACTGTTGCAAGAGAACAAGCCCAGGAAGAACAATGCCTTTTGCTGTGTCTGGGTACAGAAAAATAAAAAAATAAAGTGCTACCAGTATGATGCTTTGTTTTTCTGATCAGGGAATCGCTAGTATATGTGCTGGGGAAATCCTATCGCAGTACCTTTATTTGGAGAGTGGTAAGACTTTGGAATTGTTGGCCCTAGAGTGTAGATGAGTCAGGTGCAGTTCAGGAAAAGCTAACCAAATGGGAGAGAGAATTGAAAGAACAGAGATGAGATAAGGTGGGAGGGGATTGAGAGGAGCATAATTACTGTATCTACATGGGCCAATGGCCTGTTACTGTGTGTTGTTCATTCTTTGTAATCACAACACCCAAAACACCCATTTTTCAAATATATGCTTCACACCTTAGAAGACAATGTGAGTAGCTGATTAGAAACTAGTTTCAATCTGATTGCACAGTGTGTGGTTTTACACTCTTTTGATTGAAATCCTACTTTGACTCTTATTCTTATGAATTCCCATTTTCCACAGGTGAAATACACCCAAGGTGGACTTGAAAACCTGGAAATCTCTCGCAAATACTTTTCCCAAGCACTGAAACTAAACAACAGAAACATGCGGGCATTGTTTGGGCTGTACATGGTAAGATGAAGCATATTAAGGGAATCGCTTCAGCTGAAGTCATATAATCTCTCCATTAAAAAAATTAGATTATTTTTCATTTGCGACAATGTCTTAAAGAATCAGAGTAATACACAGTACAGAAGGCTATATCCATCCTGCCTGGGGATCTGATTAATCCCACTCTTTTCCAAAGCCCTCCAACTTTTCTTTTTCACCCATGTTCCTTTTGAAAGTTCCTGTTGAAACTGCTTCCACTGCCCCTTCAAGCCTCATGTCCCAGATCACAACAACTTGCAGTGTTAAACAAATACAGCTGAAGCTGTGCCATCTGGTTACCAACCGTGCTGCCAATGGAAACAATTAATCCCTATCTTCTAAATCAAAACCTTTCACATTTGAACAATGGAATTAAATCTCCCCTTAGTTGTCCCTGCTCTCAGGGCAACAACTTTTCAGCCTTTCCACATGAACTGGGAGAAGCATTTGAGAGAATTTCTACACTATACTTCTCTGGGGTAATACATGTTTCTCAACACCTAACGAAAGAACAACTAGCTCATGTTAGAAGAGTTTGAAATATATCTGCATTCAGGGTCTTTGGGTGCAATAAGTTCCTGCTTTTACCAGCTTGTGTTATTTCTGTGGTCCATCTGGCTGGTGGAAGGTCCAGTTGCTCTGTAGCAATATATGTACATGGAAATGTTCATAATGTACCAAGGTGTATTCTTGACTCATAATAATGGGGAACCACAGAATGGTTCAAGCTGGGAGAGAGGCCATTTGGCTTGTTGAATCCTCATGAGCTAATGGCCAAACGATCCATTTTGCTTAAATGGAAGGATCCAATACCCCCTACTACTTTTCAATGGTTCTCTCAAACTATATCATGTTTAAACTTGGAAAAAAATTAGGAGTGGTACTGTTGATCCTTCGCTTAAATTTGAGGAAGTTTGGAGTCCATTTATTCAATATTTTCACATGATATAGATCCCCTTGTAATAACCTTTCAACTTAGAGGAATGGAGTTGATGACATAATATTGCTCTGTTTCTACTGAGAAATTTTAGTCCAGTTTTTTTTCTGTTTGTTGTTTTGTTTTGAAATTTTTTTTTGTTTAGCTTAGTTTGGTTTGATGTATTATTTATAATTTTTCTTATTCTTTTGGGATTTTTTTTCCTTTCTTTTATATTTATATAATAAATCTTTTTCTTTCCTTTCTTTTATATTATATTCATTCACTAAGAGATCGTTGGATTTACAGATTTTTTTTATACTTTATTGTTTTTTATGATTATCCATGCCATGATTGTTCTCTTGATCTCTTTGTATTACATGTACAAATATTGATGTTATATATTAATCTGTATTAATTTGAAAACTAATAAAAAGATTGAAAAAAAAAGAATCCTTACGAGCTCAATGTAAAAGCATCCCTGCTGACTCCACTTACTCTTCAAATTCTTCCAGCTCCTGTTGACTGCAACAGTTGTATTTGCTTTCACTGTTCCCTTGGCTGTGCATTTCAGACTCTGGCCACAGAAGAGATTTTTCTTCATGCTACCATTGGTTCTTCTGCCAGTCCTCAAGTTCCTGACCCCTCCACCGATCCAGTTTCTTTCCCTGTACCTTTCATGATTTTAAATATCCAATTCTCTCACAACCTTCTTTGTTCCAAGGAGAACAATACCAGTTTCTTCAATATATCTACAGAACTAAAGTCCCTCATCCCTGGATTCATTTTACAAATCTCTTCTGGATCCCCTCCAAAGCCTTGACATCTTCCCTAAAGTGTGGTGCACAGAACTAGGTGCAATGTTCCATTTGTGGTCAGACCAGTGATTTATAGCTTAATGTGATTTCCTTTGCAGAATGTGCAACTAGTGCAGGAAGAAATTGAAACAGCTTTTCTCTTTTCCCTTGTAGTCTGCAAGTCACATTGCATCTAATCCTAAAGCCAATGCTAAAATTAAAAAGGACAACATGAGATATGCTACTTGGGCAGCTATGCAGATCAACAAGGCTTATCAAGTGAGTAAGAATGCAAATAGTTTTTTTCACTTACAGTTTACTTCAGTCCCACTTGGACCTTAGATGAAGACAAATCAGGTAGCAAGAATTCAAAAACTGAACGTGGTATGCTACGCAGAAGTCCACTGGCAAAAGGCTGATGGTTTGGATTAGAGTACAATTTGGTTTTTGGTTTATCCAAGGTCTCTGAGAAACTTATTAGGAGCTGTTGAGGCATTCCACTCCGGTAAAATGCTGAGAAGGAGGGTTCAGTCATGTCTTCCATCCCAGAACACTTGCATGTTCTTCATCAAGGTCTCCACAATGGAATACAGAAGCGCCAGAGGGAATGTAACAGTCCAGGGTTTTGGCAGTGCGTAAGTTGACTATAGTTGGATGCTGAGCTGTGTTGTTTACAGTATTGTAGAAAACTCACATTAGAAGGCTTGAGGTTCTGCGTGTTTGGTGGATGGATTTCTAATTGGCAAGTGCAGCAGCTTTTACGTATTGAATTGGCTTTGCAGAGTTCAAAGGATGACACAGATTTCAAGGCTAGGTTCTTTCCTTCACAGGCTCAATGATGAGTTCACTTGCCTCATCGTGTACTATCACTTCATTTTTGCCTTTGGTTTGTTTATGAGTATTTCCTCAATATTACTCACAAACCCCAAAACATTTTGGTTGAATCTTTTGACAGTCGCGAAGGTCTGAATTATTGGAAAGCTTCCTAGATTTATCATTTAACTACTAAATGCTCAGTTTCACTTTTAGATCTGGCTGGTACTATATGCTTCAAGTATGCCAGAGGACAGCAATTCCAAAAAAAGCCCTTCATTTGTCTTGGTTATTTATACCAGATGTTTTGAATTCATTTTCACACCCAACAACAGTGAAACTTGAATTTAAATCCTTGGAGCTAGCTTGTCCACTATGCTGCCATGCCCAATTGTGCTGGCAAGAAGATCTACTAAAAGGCAACTGTTTAAATAGTTCACAATAGGTAAATAGCTTAATTAGATGTTAGGTGCTATGAATGGTCATAATATTGACTTTTTTTGCAACTCTTGCAAGAACATTTTGGAATTGGTTTATTATTGTCACTTGTACTGAGGTACAGTGAAAAACTTGTCTTGCATACTGTTCATACAGATTAATTCATTACACAGTGCATTGAGGTAGTACAAGGTAAAACAATACAGAATGCAGAGTAAAGTGTCACAGCTACAGAGAAAGTGCAGTGCAGGTAGACAATAAGGTGCAAGGTCATAATGAGGTAGATTGTGAGGTCAAGAGTCCATCTTATCGTACTAGGGAACCATTCAATAGTCTTATAACAGCAGAATAGAAACTGTCCTTGAGCCTGGTGGTATGTGCTTTCAGGCTTTTGTATCTTCTGCCCGTTGGGAGAGGGGAGAAGAGAGAATGTCCGGGGTGGGTGGGGTCTTTGATTATGTTGGCTACTTTACAGAGGCAGCGAGAAGTATAGTCCATGGAGGGGAGGCTGGTTTCTGTGATGTGCTGAGCTGTGTCCACAACTCTCTGCAGTTTCTTGTGGCCCTGGGCAGAGCAGTTGCCTTACCAAGCCGTGATGACATTGAGGGAAAGGTTGTTGTCATGTTACCATGTCACTAAGCTCTGTATCACCTGCAATCTTGTAGGTGGCATTAGAGCAGAATCTAGCCATGCAGTCATGAGTGCATATGGAGTAGAGTAGGGGGCTGAGGATGCAGCCTTGTGGGGCACCAGTGTTGACAATAATTGTGCCGGAGGTATTGCTGCCTATCCTTACTGATTTCGATCTGTTGGTCAGGAAGTGAAGGATCCAGTTGCAGAGGGAGGTGTTGAGTCCCAGGTCTCGGAGTTTGGTGGAGTTTGCTAGGAATTATAGTATTGAAGGTGGAGCTGTAGTCAATAAACAATAGTCTAATGTAGGTGTCTTTACTGTCTAGGTGTTCCAGAGATGAGTGTAGGGCCAGGGAGATGGCGTCCGCCGTAGACCTGTTTCAATGGTAGGCAAATTGCAGTGGGTCGAGGTTTTCTGAGACATTGGAGTTAATGTGTGCCATGACCAGCCTCTCAAATCACTTCATGATGGTGGATGTCAGAGCCATCGGGTGGTAGTCATTGAGGCACGTTACCTTGTTTTTCTTAGGTACCAGGATGATAGTGGTCTTAAGGCAGGTGGGAATTTCAGACTGAAGCAGGGAGAGGTTAAAAATGTCTGCAAATATCCCCACCAGCTGATCTGCACAGGATCTAAGGACACAGCCAGGGACACCATCTGGGCCAGATGCTTTCTAAGGGTTCACTCTCTGTAAGACTGATCTTATGTCCTCAACGGTGACCATGGGTTCAGGTTCATTGGAAGCTGTTGGGGTGAATGGTGACATACCAATCCCCTTCTGTTCAAAACATGCATAGAATGCATTAAGCTCATCGGAAAGGGATGTGCTGTTGTCGATAATGTTGCCCGACTTCGTTTTGTAGCCCGTTATAACATATAAAATCTGACAGCTGGTCTGAGACTCAATTTTGGACTGATATTGTCTATTGGCATCTCTGATAGCTTTACAGAGGTCATATCTCAATTTCTTGTAAAGGTCAGAGTCACCTGATTTGAATGCTGCAGTCCTAGACTTCAGTAGGGAGTGGACCTCCCGGTTCATCCATGGTTTCCGGTATGGGAACATCCTGATTGTCCTCTTTGGTACACACTTGCTGATAAAGTCCGTGATGGTAGTGACATACTCATCTAGGCTGGCAGCTGAGTCTTTGAACATGGACCAATCCACTGACTCAATCATGTAGAAGCTCATCTATTTCCTCAGACCAGCACTGTATGACTTTCTGTACTGGATCCTCCAATTTCAGCTTCTGTTTGTGTGCAGAGAGAAGGAGCACAGTCTGGTGGTCTGACTTACCAAAATGAGGGAGGGGGGTGGCTTGGTAGGCATCTTTGATGGTTGTCTAGCCATGGTCAAGGGTGTTTGAGCCCCTGGTGGGACAGGAGACTTGCTGGTAGTATTTCGGTAACACACTCTTGAATGTGGCCTGGTTGAAATCACCTGCAATGATGGAGAGGGACTCATTTTGTCAAACCTTTCATTTTAGTGGATCAGTTAGCAAAACTACCAAGAAACAATAAACTGGAAAATTGTTAACAGGTTTTTCCACATCTTTAAATACAGCAATATTGCTTTACATCTCAAACTACATTATTTCCTGAGGATAAATATGTAGGAACTACTGATAAAGCATTAACATTAAATTCTGTGTGTGTTTGTGTGTGTGAGAGAGAGAGGGAGAAGTGTATTTTGCATGACATAAGATTGCTGAGACTTGCTCTATTCCAAGTAATTGTATATTTGGCATGCAGAATTGTTTTGAACATCTAGAGAGGCTGATGAAATGAAAAATGTGTTGCCTTCTGAAGTTTTGAATGTGCAAAGAGTTGGCATATTACTCTTGGACAGTTCTGGCCAGCAGCAACATTCCTCTGTAGTCCTCCCAGTGTCCATGTGGCACCTGAAATCGGATAGGAACAATCTAACACAGGCTTCTTGGAACAGACATTCAGATCCCCATACACTAATTGCTGGGGAGCTGGAAGAAAGCCCTTAAATGGGGTTTTCACATTTGGTCTTGTGTAGACCTCTGTAATGCTAAAATGGCTGCTTCAGAGCAATGGTTGAGGGGTTGTTTTTCAGACTGAAGGTATACAGTGTTCCCCAGGGGTCAACATTGAGAATATTGATGCTTATTAATGAATTGAGCAAGTTTGAAGGGTATAATTTGAAAAGATGCAGAACTATAAATGAAAGGTAGGGGAGATGGTAACAGACTCCAAGAGGATTAAGACCAGTGTTGTGGCAGACACATGGCCTGCAAAGCCATGTGAAAAAATGTATTTTGGAAGGAAGAGTAAGTGGATACAATATAAAGGGATGGTTTTCAAGAGCTGAGGTTTACGAAACCTGAAAATGGCAGCTTCATAAAGATTGTGGAATCCTGAGCTTTATAAGGCATACAGTGCCAAAAAAATTTAAATCATAAATGGAGTTATAGAGTCACACAGCATGGAAACAGGCCCTTCAATCCACCACATTTCTGCCAAAGTATCCACTTACACTAATCCATAGGTTCTCGCGTCCCCATCACCACCTCCCCTCCCACCCCGGGCACAATAATGCAATGTGCTCTTCCTCATCCTGGTGGAATCTATCCCAGGATACTGAGGGAGCCAAGACAGGAGATTGCTGGGTCTTGATAGAGATCTGTGTATCCTCTTTAGTCACAGGCGAGGTCCCCAGGAGACTGCAGAATAGTTAATGTTGTTCCTTTGTTAAGGACAACAGGGACAAATCAGGAATTTATAGGCTAGTGAACCTTACATTAGTGGTAGGGAAATTGTTGGAGAAGATTCTCAGGGACAGCAATTACTTGCATTTGCAATAGCATAGATATTGGGGAAAGTCAGCGTTGCTTTGTGCGGGGGAGGTCACATCTCACAAATTTGATTGAGTTTTTCGAGGAAGTGACAAAGATGATTAATGAGGCAGTGGCTGTTGTCTACATGGACTTTAGTACAGCATTTGACAAGGCTCACGTTGGATCCACAGTGAGTTGGTAAGTTGGGTACAAAATTGGTTTCATCATAGAAGACAGAGGATAGTGATTGAGGGGTGTTTCTCTGAACAGAAGTCAGTGACCAGTAGTGTTCCACAGGGATCAGTATTGAAGCCCGTTGTTTGTGATAAATATATATAAATGATCTGGATGAAAATGTAGATGGACTGATTAGTACATTTCCAGATTACACAAAAATGTGTGGAGTTGTGGGTAGTGAGAAAGGTTGTCACAGTATACAGAAGGATAAAGATCAGTTGGAAATATTGGTGGAGAAATATTGGTGTAAGTGCCAACACAAGTAGCTAGAATGGTAAAGAAGGCATATGGCATGCTTGTCTTCATTGGTTGGGGCATTGAGTATAAAGTTGGGAAGTCAAATTGTAGCTGTATAAAACATTGGTTTGGAATATTGTGTGCAGTTTTGGTCACCACACAAGAAGAAGGATGTTGGAGGCTTTGGAGAGGGTGCAGAAGAGGTACGCCAGAGTGTTGCCTGAATTGGAGTACGTTAGCTATAAGGAGAGGTTGGACAAACTTGGATTGTTTTAATTGGAGCATCGGAAGCTGAGGGGTGTCCTGATCGAATTATATAAGATTATGAAAGGTATAGATAGGGTAGATTGTATTTTTCCATGGGTGGAAAGGTCAAATGAGGGCACAGGTTTAGGTGAGAGGGGGAAAGTATAAAGGAGATGTGCAAGGCAAATTTATTTTGCACAGAGTGCTAGGTGCCTGGAACTTGCTGCCAGGGGAGGTGTTAGAAGCAGATACAGCAGCAATGTTTAAGAGGCATTTAGGTAGACACATGTACAGGCAAGGAATAGAGGGATATGGATCATATGCAGGCAGATAGTTTAGATTGACGTCATGGTCAGCACAGTCATGGTGGGCCCAAGGGCCTGTTCTGGTACTGTACCGTTCTGTGTTCTATGTTCTATCCACTTGTTTCTCAGTGGTTTGGGGGCTGGGTGGGTGGGTGTTGAGTTTGTCTTATTCTAGAGAGCCTGCAATGACAAGTAACAAAGGAAGAGCAGAGTCCTGCATGGTTCTTGCATGGGGAAGGTAGACAGGACACATGCTGACACGAGCAGACAGAACAACCAATTCACCAGGAGATGAAAGGACCCCAAAGGAATGCATGATGTATGCTTCCCACATGTATTCACAGCTTCCTACTGCATTTAGTTTTGGACATCACTCCTGGGAAGGATGTGGAGAAGGTATGGTGCAGAATCCCCTGAATGTTGACATGGATGTAGATTGTACCACTGCCCACAAGAAGGACCTTCCAAACTAGTCAGGCTCTGAGTGTAAGAGGGCCGCCCCTCACAACTCTGGCCATGAAAGACAAAATAGATTCAGTGTTTTATTGATCCACTACACTTACCACTTGAGCCCAAGTGTCTGAATGATTTTACATGGTTTCATTCCTGGTGGAGCTCAGCTACCACCTCCTTCCAGCCTCTCCTGACCATGACCTTGGAAGACCTGGGACGTAGCTCCATCCTCTTACCATGGGTTTCATCCACCAGGCTGTGTCAACGTGGAGAAGGTTTCTTTAAGGGCTGGAGCCCTGGCCAGAAACTTCACAAAATTCCATCAGGAGGTATCAGGATCTGTGCATCTCTTAAGCAGAAGCACCTCCTAAAGAAACCGTTCCTGCATTGTTGCAGTAGGGTCATAACCTGGATTATTTTAAGGCAGAGACATTATCAATGGGAATGAATTGCACAAGAATACCTTAAAGCTCCAGGAAAGTGTAGGATGAAACAGTAGGATGTGTACATCGGAGCAGGTGTTTGCAGATGGGGGTAAGATGGATGGCAGATAGGGCTCCACATGCTCACTTTGCAGCACAGTAGTTTGTTTCTGGCACTTTGGTCATCTCAAAATCATCCTCAATTTTCATTATTCCACAACACGGCAGTACTTTGCTTAGGGCATCGGATGCATTCTCAGGAAAGGGAGCGCTAATGAGTCAGTGCTAAAGGGGGTCAGAATGGTTTAGACTTGTAGAAACGTTGCTGACAGCACTGCAATGTCAGGAGCCTGAGATCAAAAATTTCACCATCCCGTTCCTCCTCCCTCCTTCCTCCTTGGAGATGCTTCTTAAAACTCAGCTGACTGACCAAGCTTTTGATTATTTGCCTTATTATCTCCTTTTGAAGCTTGGTGTCAGATACTGTTGATAATGCTCATCTGAAGCTTGCTTGACTAAAGCAGTTATAACAATGCAAGGTCTGCTTTAAATGCAGGGAGACTAGTAATAGTGGAGGTGTAAGAGGATTGGAGATGGAGGTGCCAGTAACGGCACACACTCACTGTGCTGCCTGCGTCAGCCCCGAGACCTCCCTCCCGGCACCAAGTGGCTGCATCGCTTGCCCCTGCCCATCCAAAACCAACCCCCCCCCCCCCACCCCCTCCCTACAAACCACCTCTGTGGATCAATACACACTGAGCCCCAAGGCAATGCGATTACTTTAACTGTTTAAGTGTTGCAGGGATGCTAGCAGAGGGCTGAGCCTCAACCAGGTTCCCAAAACAGTAGCCCTCAGCAGCTGGGAGAGCAGGATGTCACGTCAGTGCTGAGAGTAACACATCTCTAGTGGAATCTGCTGATCCCATTAGCATTCCCTCCCTGGAAATGCATCCTAGCTGCCAAGCGAGGTAGTATATTGTATGCCCATCTTTCCACCTTGCTGAGTGAATCTGTCCTCTCACTCTGAGTGGTTAAGTTTTCCCAAGCCACGGTGAAATGCCAGCCTAAACAAGTGTCCAAATGAAATTATCTTACTCAAGTGTCAGTCCATTCCCTAGGCCACTACTGGGACAGTGCAATTTGCTTTCCATTCCCCAGACTTCTCCAAGACACGGACAAGTCTCATCAGACTGAGAAATGATTGCATTCATCAACAGTCACAGTGGCAAAATCCAGACCAGTGGCATTTCAGCTCAGCAGGCCTTTAAAAGCTTCCCAGGTCTGACAGATTTACCGACTCCTCCAGCCGTGTAGCTGGGACAGCAGGAATGTCACCACCTCCATCAGTCACAGAGCACTTCACAGACATTTTCACTCAGAGCTACCTGCAGTTACTTCTGAACAAGACTCATGGCTCTCAAGCCCCTCATTGCAAGTCAAGCTTTAGTTCCAATTGTGGTCACTCAGACAGAAAATACTCTGGGCCTCTCACTGTCCATGTCTGATGTGGCTTGTCAGATCTACCAACGTCAAGTTCCACAGTCTGTTCTCCACCTTTGATCTGTGTACATACTACCATAGCCTCTCATTTAATCCCCTACAACTGCAGTCTGTTGGTACCTCACAGAGCCACCACTTCAATAAAAATATACATTAATGCATCTACTTTGAATATAATTATAAAAATTATTGACACATTTCAATTAGATCTGAGTTCGAGTACTGTGTCAGGCATCACATTTTAAGATGGATGTCAAGTGCAGATGAGATTTACCACACTGGTTCCAGGAATGGTGGGGAGGATTCAGCAGAATAGCATGGACTGTCCTTGGAGCAGAATAAGAGATTCATAGGTATGCTCAAGGATTGAGAGTACATCCACGGGCGCCACCAACTAAAGATAATAGGGAAGGGAACCAGAGATGAGAAATGTGAGCTGGACTGCACTGCCTGAAAGGGTGGTGGAAGCAAATTCAGTTATAGTTCTGATAAAGGAATGAGATGAATATATTAAACAGAAAATATTTTCTATGAGAAAGGAGCAGGAGATTGGAATGATAGAAAAATAGGGGACTATGTGGGAGGGAAGGGTTAGATAGATCTTAGAGCAGAATAAAATGTCGGCACAACATTGTGGGCCGAAGGGCCTGTACTGTGCTGTAATGTTCTATGGTTGCAAAGCTCTATCAAAAACTCAGCTTTGCACGATGGGCCAGATGGTTAAGTGGCAACAGTCTTTCCTGACTTTTGCATACAAGAACAACTTATATCCGTAGTAAAACACTTCAATGTACTTCAAGTATTATCAAACAAAATTTGACACCGAGCCAAAAAATAATAGGATAGGTAGCCTAAAGTTCAGTTCAAGAGATGTGATTTTAAGAAACAATTTACAGGAAATGTAAGTGGCTGAGAGGTTTAGGGGGGATTACATAGGGACTGGAGGGCTTAAGTTATAAGGAAAGGCTCGATAGCATGGGATTTTTTTCCCTGGAGCGAAGGATGCTGAGGGGTGACATTAAAGAGGTATATAAAATCTTGGGGAGCATAGATAAGGTAGATGATCACAGTCTTTTCCCAGGGTAGGGGAGTCTAAAACTAGAGGGCATAGGTTTGAGGGGAGAGGGGAAAGATTTAAAGGGGACTTGAGTGGCACTTTTTCACACAGAGGGTGGTGGGTATATGGAACAAGCTGCCAGAGGAAGTGATAGAGGCAGGTACCATTACAACATATAAAATACATTTGGGCAGATTTGTGGTTAGGGAGGGTTTGGAGGATTTGGGCCAAATGCAGACAAATGACACTAGCTCAGGAAGACACCTTGGTCAGCGTGGACGGGTTGGTCCTAAGGGCATGCTTCCATACTGTAAAACATATGATCTTGGCAGCTGAATGCATGGCTCCCAGTGAAACCAGGAAAATCAGGGATATACAAGTCTAGAATTGGTGCAGCATTTGCTGCTGCACACTGTTTGGGATCTTTTGGTGATACTTTTACAATGGTATGGATTCAGTTTGTATAATCAGCATAAGGAGTGCATACACATGTGAAGTTAAGTTGGATTTATCTTCTGTGGTTGTTAGTTTGTTTAGTTTTGAAGTTGAATTGACTTTGGCAGCAGTTCAGACATTGCTGTTACAGATGTTCATTGTAATCAGAGTGGTGCAAGGAAACCGAGATCCTTCAAGAAAATTACAAAATTTTTGTCTCCTCAACAACTCTCTGATGCCAAAATCCACAAGGAACCTCAAAATGTAATTGCTTCTGAATATTTCACCCTGTCCAGTTGTACTGAAACATTTACTGAAGCTGTTGTTTCCATGGAATTCTACAGTTTGACTTTCTCCATTTAAGGCATTAAGAAAGATGGTTTCAAAGGTGACCATTGCATATGTGCTCCACCTGGTCATTCCAGCAGTGCTGCGGGTTACTTACTGGCTTGGATTGTGGTACTTGGGCAATATGTACTTGACAAAATCACTTTTTACCACACTGATTTATTTTTAAATCTGATGCTACAGTTTCTCATTCTACTTCGAGGGCATTACGTTAACATTTGATCCCTTTTCACCCTTTTCAGGGAGCTCAGAGACAAAGAACTGGTATCATGTTTAACTTAATGCAATGCCGATGAGATGAGTTATGTTACAGTGACAGTGATTTGTGAGGATGCAAAACAGTTTAACCACAGGCCAGCTACTTGACCAGAGCAGGGATTTCTTTCCTCCACATTCCGGTTTGAAGATCAGAAAGAATTTTGAATCAGCCAGGCTGCAGTCACATTACATCATTTATAATATGCTGGCTGAGCTGACCAGATCCTTTGTCAATCATTGTATAATCATAACAATTAAACTCACCATAAACCAATCAGTTATATCAACATAAGGACTTTATTATTACTGATACTGTGTTAAATTAACTTCATGCTCATAACTATAAATCAGAAGATCAGTGGCATGCTATAAAGTATGAATGTATACAAGTGGTAGTAGCTTGGTGGATAATAATTGTTTTCAAATGGGGCTTGTATATGAGTCAATGGGATGTTGTTTTACTGCTCTTTCTCTCATCTGGATGACCTGATGAACAACTATTTAGTTGAAGTAATCATGCCTTTGTAGTGGCTCACCGTCCGAGCAAGCGAACCGACTCGGCGGTTGGGTCGTGCGTCGTCGGAGCGGCGAGGCCCAAGATGGCGTTGGGCCTTTGTCTTCCCTGAGCAATGGGGAGAACCTGCGCGCGGGAAAAGTTTGATGACGTAGCGCATACGTCATTTCCGTTTTTGGTGGGCGGGAACCGTTCCTCTTAAAAGGCCCGCTCAAGGCGGGAAAATAAATCAGTTTTTGTTCTGCAGCCCACCGACTAGTGTCTTGCTTTCACATCGCGGTAGCAGCTGCAACATTGGTGACCCCGACGGTCCAAATGGATTTTGGACTAGCACAAAGGATGACAACGCAGCAGCCAATGCAGTGGCACTCAAGCTGCCCACCTTTTGGATGCTTTGGTCCAGCGTCTGGTTCAACCAGGCTGAAGCACAATTCCAACTTCGGCAGGTCACCTCCGACTCCACAAAGTACTACCATGTGGTCAGCTCTCTGGACCAGGAGACAGCGGACCAGGAGACAGCCGTCCAGGTCGGAGACTTCATCCAGTCTCCTCCTCCGGAGGATAAGTACCCGGCTTTCAAAGACCTTCTTATTCAGACCTTCGGCCTCTCCTGTCGCGAGCACGCTGCCTGCCTGCTTCATCTTGATGGCCTGGGGGACGGATCCCCATCGGCCCTAATGAACGAGATGCTGGCCTTGGCTGAAGAACACAAGCCTTGTCTAATGTTCGAACAGGCCTTCCTCGAACAACTACCCAATGACATTCACCTGCTGTTGACCGACGCTGATTTCAGCAACCCACGTGAGGTAGCTGCCCGGGCAGATGTCCTGTGGAAGGCAAACGTGAGAGTGGGTCATCTGTCGGCCAAATAGCCAGGCCGCGAGCCCAACACCTACCTAAACCAGTCCCAGCAACCGAGCGGCCACACCCCAGAAACACAGACGATGACACTGGTGACCAGCTGTGTTTCTACCATCGGAGGTGGGGCGCAAAGGCCCATCGATGCCGCCCACCCTGCAAGTTTCAGGGAAACACCAGGGCCAGCCGCCGCTGATGGCTACGGCAGCTGGCCGCCAACACAGCCTCCTATTCGTTCGGGACAAGCAGTCCAGGTGTCGTTTCCTTGTCGATACTGGAGCAGAGGTCAGTATTTTGCCCCCGACCGGCCACGACTCTCGTAACAGGCAACAAGGTCCTGTACTCAGTGCCGCAAACGGCACAACGATACGGACTTTCGGTACCTGTACAGTTCAATTACAATTCAGCGACAGCCGTTTTACCTGGAACTTTACCCTTGCCACCGTCGCCCGGCCACTCTTGGGAGCCGATTTCCTTCGGGCCCACAGCCTGTTAGTCGACCTGTGAGGGAAGCGGCTAGTGCACTCCAGAACTTTCCAAACCTACCCCCTGGGAGAAACCAGACTATCAGCCCCGCGCCTGGACTCCGTTTCCCTGTCTGGCAACGAGTTCACCAAGCTCCTAGCTGAATTCCCATCGGTTTTGGCACCTCAGTTTACAAATTCGATGCCCAAACATGGGGTGCAGCACCACATCATTACCACAGGGCCACCCCTTCATGCCCGAGCACGACAACTACCTCCAGACAAGCTCTGCCTGACAAAGGAAGAGTTCGGCTGCATGGAGGAGCTGGGGATCGTTTGCAGGTCAGACAGCCCCTGGGCTTTCCCCCTGCACATGGTCCCCAAAGCCACCAGCGGGTGGAGGCCCTGCAGCGACTACCACAGGCTGAATGACGCCACCACCCCAGACCACTACCCCATCCCTCACATCCAAGACTTCGCGGCGAACCTACACGGGGCCCACATCTTCTCCAAGGCGGACCTCATCCGGGGATACCACCAAATCCTGGTCCACCCTGATGACGTCCCCAAAGCTGTGCTTATCACTCCATTTGGCCTCTTTGAATTCCTTCAAATGCCGTTCGGCCTTAAGAACGCCACACAGACTTTCCAGCGGCTGATGGATGCGGTAGACCAAGACCTGGACTTCGTGTTCATTTACTTAGATGACATACTAATCACCAGCCGTGACCGCCAAGAACACCTTTTCCACCTCCGCCAACTGTACTTCCGTCTCCGTGATTTCGGCCTCACTATCAACCCGGCCAAGTGCCAATTCGGACTCGACTCTATCGATTTCCTCGGCCACAGAATCACCAGCGAAGGAGCAACACCCCTACCCGCCAAGGTAGACGCTATCCGCCATTTTGACCGTCCCAACACGGTCAAAGGCCTGCAGGAATTCCTGGGGATGATCAACTTTTACCATCGGTTCATCCCTGCAGCAGCCCGTATCATGCGCCCTTTGTTCTCGCTGATGTCTGGCAAGGGCAAGGACATCGCCTGGAACGACGAGGCTGCGGCTGCCTTCGTTAAGGCCAAGGGCGCCCTGGCAGACGCTGCGATGCTGGTACACCCTAGGACAGACGTCCCATCCGCCCTCACGGTGGACGCATCCAACACTGCGGTTGGTGGAGTACTGGAACAACTAATCGAAGGCCGTTGGCAACCCTTGGCATTTTTCAGCAGGCACCTTAGACCACCCAAACTGAAATACAGCGCTTTTGATCAGGAACTTCTAGCACTGTACCTGGCGGTCTGGCATTTCCGGTACTTTTTAGAAGGCAGGCCTTTCACCGCTTTCACTGACCATAAGCCTTTGTCCTTCGCCTTCTCCAAGGTCTCCAATCCCTGGTAAGCTCGTCAGCAGCGACATTTGTCCTACATTTCCAAATTCACAACGGATATCCAACATGTCTCCGGAAAGGACAGTGTTGTTGCTGACGCATTTTCCAGACTGACCATCCACAGCCTGTCCCTGGGTGTTGACCACATGGCCCTGGCTGATGCACAGCAAGCCGACAACGAGCTGCCCAGCTACAGAACCGCAGTCTCGGGCCTGCAGCTCCAAGATTTCTTAGTCAGTCCAGGTCAGCAGACCCTCCTTTGCGAAATCGCAACAGGTCAGCCCCACCCTATAGTTCCTGCAGCCTGGTGGAAACACGTTTTCGACGCAGTACACGGGTTGGCGCACCTGTCCATCAGATCAACTGTTCGACTGGTCGCCAGCAAGTTCGTCTGGCGTGGCCTGCGCAAACAGGTCAGTGAGTGGGCCAGGACTTGTCCGCACTGCCAGACATCAAAAATCCAACGACACACTGAGGTCCTGCCACAGCAGTTCGAGCCTACCCGTAGAAGGTTCGACCACATCCACGTCGACCTCGTTGGTCCTCTGCCAGTTTCCAGAGGAGCCTGGTAACTCCTTACCATCGTGGACCGGTTCACAAAGTGGCCAGAGGCAACCCCTCTATCCAACATCACGACTGATTCCTGTGCCCGGGCACTGCTCACAACTTGGATCTCATGCTTGGTGTTCCAGCCCACATCACTTCAGACAGGGGCACCCAGTTTACCTCCAGCCTCTGGTCTGCATTAGCGAACATGCTAGGGGCGCAGCTGCACACCACCACGGCCTACCACCCTCAATCAAACAGGTTGGTGGAATGTTTCCACTGCCATCTAAAATCAGCCCTGATGGCCCGCCTGAAGGGTCCTAACTGGGTCGACGAACTGCCTTGGGTCCTGCTCGGCATACGCGCTGCCCCCAAGGAAGATCTCCACGCTTTGTCAGCTGAACTCGTGTACGGGGCGCCCCTGGTCGTCCCAGGGGATTTCATACCCGCCCTTCAGGGCCAAGAGGAACAACCCACGGCAGTCCTGGAAAGACTGCGCGAGAGGCTCGGCAGCTTGGCACCGATTCCCACTTCGCAGCATGGTCAAGCCTCATCCTGTTTGCGTTTGCAGGGGCACACCCCAGGCACCGTTGCAACGACCATACAAGGGGCCTATTGGGGGCAAGGAAGAGGTCTTCACGATGGACTGCCTCAAACCGGCCCATTTAGATCTACAACAACCGGTCGAGGTCCCCCAGCACTGCGACGCAGAGGCCAACCTCCTAAGCAACGGCTAGCACAGCCCGCGAACCTTGGGGACTGTATCGCCGGTTCTTGGGGGGGGGGGAGTTGTGTAGTGACTCACCGTCCGAGCAAGCGAACCGGCTCGGCGGTCAGGTTGCGCGTCATCGGAGCGGCGAGACCCAAGATGGCGTTGGGCCTTCATCTTCCCCGAGCGACGGGGAGAACCCGCACACGGGAAAAGTTTGATGACATAGCGCATACGTCATTTCTGTTTTCGGTGGGCAGGAACCGTTCCTCTTAAAAGGCCCACGCAAGGCGGGAAAATAAATCAGTTTTTGTTCTGCAGCCCACTGACTAGTGTCTTGCTTTCACATCGCGGTAGCAGCCACAACACCTTTATATATCATTAGTATGACTTTCTCTGAAGGAATACATTAGTGAATCTTAATATTAAAAACTGATCCTTTCAGTCACCAGATTCTTCAGGCCAGGCTAGCAATCCATTTTTTCCTGGGACAATATTTTATAGATAACATTTTACTGGGCTGTTTTAAAGAAATCTAAAACAAGAATTGTGCATTGCTTATGGGCTTCCCTTGATTTCATTGAGGACTTCCAATCAGATTCCAAAAGCCGTGCTCCAGTTGTTGGATTTTTAGAGTAAGTCACTTTGCTGAATTCAGAGTAGAGACAGAATTCCAGAATTTGAACTCGTGAGCACTCGAGCTCTGGGAGCATTGCCGGAGTGGTAGAGGCTGGTGTGTTTAGAAGATGGCTCTAGATAAACTTTGAAGCTTTTTTGAAGTGTTAGCATTGCCAAGGCAGATGTATGTGGACAACCTTCTTTGTTCTGCGACCAGGACTAAAACTGGGAAGTTTTGTGAAAAGTACTAAAAATAATTCTTTACAAAGCTTCAGAACAGGCTGCATGATCAATGAGAAAGAGAACCAATACCTGGATTAAATTGCATAGTTCTCAATGTAACAACTGCCTCCAGAATTTTCACTCTCAAAGAGCATGTCAAATGCAGACAGCAACGTAACTTGGTACCATCTAGCCAAATCCCAAAGGTTCTCTCTTTCCCAAAGCCTTCCACCATTTGATTGTTCCTGAAGCAGTTTCAGGATTTTTGCTGTCATTCCTGTAATCAACCAGAAATCCATTCTAAATCCTCTTGGATCTGGGAAGGAAAGTCAAGACACAAGAGACTGGAGATGTTGGAATCTAGAGCAAGAAACAAACTTCTGGAAGAACTCAGCATTGTGCTGATATATTACAATATAATGCTAGTTTATAGTGACTATGTTTAACAGTGCAAGGGTTCCATACTTGAGTTTTTCACATTGGCTAGTCGTCAAGCCCCATCTCTGATCCACACCCACTAAACTCCGCTATCAGGCTTCCACTGTTAGCGTGTTGAGATCATTGAACCTGGCCCTGGACCAGAAATTGAACCTTGCGTGCAACAACTCAAAGGGATAGAACTTGCCACGAACCATATGGGAGCTAGTAATCCTCCTCCTTAGAAAGGATGGCACGGTTTGTTTCTTTAGGTTTCTGTATAAGACTGAGGATATAATATCTGCCTAATATTTACTTAAATCCAGGAAGTTTTCAGCAAGGACTTGAGTGTAGTGATAGGGATGTTTTTAAGCATTAACTTACTTATTTATAAAGAGCTAGACAGGACTGATCTGATCTAAGCCCTGCACATGTTGTTGGACTCATCAGCTCTAGCATACAGACCCTATACGCTGCCAACTGTTCATTTCCCTTCAGTACATGTGCTTTCAGTGATTCTGTGTGCTGTGTTTCCATTTGATTAGTAATGTAATTTTGCAGTACAGATGGAAGCAGTCCAACCCGTTGGGCTTGTTATTTGTTTTTCTCCCTTAAAATATTTATCGAATTTGCTTTTGAATATTAATGAAGTTGTGTAAAAAAAAATCAGAAGCTCCTGATGGAGGGGTGTTTCTTAAACCTACACCATGTGACTGTTTCCCTGTGATAGAGTTCCTAAGATATTACCAGGATTTTAAGCTGATTTTTTTTTTCAGATAGCAACAGATTAAAACAGTAATGATGCAGGTAATTTTGAGTCATAGAGTAATTCAGCATGGAAGTGAATCCTTCGGCCCAACTTGTCCATGCCGATCAAGATGCCCATCTAAGGGAGTCCCATTTGGCCCATATCCCTCTAAACCTTTCCTATCCATTTACCTGTCCAACAATATTGTTATTGTACCTGCCTCAACCACTTCCTCTGGCTGCTCATTCTATATACCTTTTTACTGTGTTATTTTTTATTTTTTTTAGTTTCCAAAGGTATATTAAAAGTAATCCATTAAAATTGAACATAAAGTGGTTAGAAATGCTGGAAGTGAGAGATGGAAACAAAATTCACAGTGTGTCTGATCAGGGTTAGAAAAGAAAACATTTCAATTGGTTGTATCATTTAACTCTTCTCTCTGATTTAGAAGACAACTAATTTTTGACCCAGAATTTAATCTGTCTCCAACACTGCTGGCAGACAGATGAACTTATTTCAGAGTGACGGAAGTGTAGAGTGGCAGATGCTGGAACTAACACCTCAGGCAGCTCTATGTCCAGAAAAACAAATACGGATTTCAAATGATTCCAGAACTATTCATTTCCTTTTGCCCAGCAGTCAAGCTCTTCATCTCTGGTAACCCTGGGATAAGATTCAATCCTTCATTTAACTTGCTCACATTGAAACAGATAAAGCCACAATTATGAGGGGCATAGACAGGATAGATAGTCAGAATCTTTTTCCCAGGACAGTGGAGTCTAGAACTAGAGGGCACAGGTCTAAGATGAGAGAGGAGAATTTAAAGGGGATCTGAGGGGTACGTTTTTCACACAGAGGGTGGTGGTTATCTGGTGAAGCTGCCAGAGCAGGTGGTAGAGGCAGATGTAATTACAGCATTTAAAAGGCATTTGGACAGATACTTGGTTAGGACAGCAAAGAAAGATATGGGTCTAATGCGGGCAAGTACGATTAGCATAGGTAGGCATCTTGGTTGGCAAGGACTAGTTGGGCCAAAGTGACCTGTTTCCATGCTGTATAACTCTATGAACTTAGAGACATGAAAAACTTGATCATAAAAGGAGTGTATTAAACCTGGAAAGAGGGTTATAATGATGGAAAGGTTTAGAGAGAGAAATTCAAGAGCGTAGAAACTTTTCAACCAAAGGTATATCTACCAATGGTGGACCAGTTAAATTCAGGAATGTTCAAAAGGCAAGAATTGGAGGTATGTCTGCATCTTGGAGGGTTTCAGATTAGAGTTGGGGAGGGGCAAGGCTGGGGTGGTCTTTGTAATTTTAATATTGGGGCAATGGTTAAATATGGGAAAGGTAAACAGGCTAAAATGACTTGTAATAACACAACAACTTAGATTTACAAAGCTCTTTTAATGTAGCCAAATGTCTCTTGTAGCTTCACAGGAGCATTATCAAACATAATTCTATGATGATGGTGATACAATTAAATTCTATTTGACTTGTTAAATACTGTACTTGGTCCCATTGGAAGAACTCTACTATTTACTGATGACTAAACCATGCTGTACATCTGTTTTCAATAAAAGGCATGAGTTTTAATAAAATTATATCATGGCCTTGGATTTTCTTTAATTTTGTTTTAAAATTTGTATTTTATTTATAATGATTAATAATCACAAAATTAGTAAGTAATTTTAATATCCAGGACAGTTCCTGCATTCAAGATCTGTGACACACTCATGTTTCTGGCTTCACACACACTTTCCTATCCCTCACAGTTTCCAAGACCAGACTGACATTTAGCACACAGTTCACTGGAACACTCAACTTTGAATGCATTTTGCTTCCTTTTAATGCACAGCCCACTAACTGTAAATGATCTCAGTCCTTGTTTTCATTATTTGAGCTTGAGTCATCACAATTTTAGCAGAGGTGAATCTATGATGGCTAACCATCTAACAGTATAAATGACAGTAACATATCTGATGGATAAAATGTGGCCCAATTCAGAAATTGTTTCTTTCTTAAGAAGGTGGCTAAAATGAAGAACTGAAATCTTTTCAAATTTCAACCAACATTTGGTACAAGCCACATGATAAGATATTAGGACAATTAACCAATGCTTAGTCAAGGAGTTGGGTTTTAAGGAATGTCCTAAAGGCGGGGAGAAGTAGAGTGATAGAGGAATTCCAGAGATCGACACCATATCTGGTTACTGTAGATCAGTTCTTTAATTTCACTGTTCTTAGGCTTTCCATCAAAAATTTGAACCTTCAGAAGTGTTCGGCATCCTATCTGTTGATGCTTATTATAAACAGGGGACTCCTAGCTACTCTACAAAATGCAGTTGTCCAACTAAAGCTCCAACTCTCCAATAGTCATTTATTTTTGAGTGAGTTGACACCAGTTGCTTTGACTTTTCTACAGTACTGCAAGTCTTGAGTTGGGGAGCATTATGAATGTTACACAATATGGAAAAAAAACTCTTTTTGCTGTTCCTTACTTAAGCTACACTTTCCCCAAGTAAATTCTTGCAATTTATAACTAACAGTGAGCTGTGGTAAAATATCAATATAATATTACATTGCTAAGCTATTGATGTTACAAAGCATGGTTTGTAATACTAAAATGCAAGGCTGGGATTGTTGTCACTCCCAGTTTATCCTGTACTTCAGAATTATAAAGTAACAAGTTACTATTTCAGAAAATGGTTGCAGGTGGCAGGTGCATAATACTTATTTGCATATTTTCAGTCTTAAAATTTATTGCAATGTAACTTACCAATAAGCGTACGGAGTTTATAGTTCTTGACTTAGCCTTGTGTGTCTTTTCTATGTATTGTCTTCATTTCCTACTTTGGAGTTTCTTGGCACCTTGCAGCTTATCTTGGTTTATAAATTGCACGGTGTTGTTGTGGGTGTTTGTATTGGTTGAAGTTTATAACAGTATATCATTACAGCAATAGTTCTTTAGTTGCACCACATTTCAAAGTTCTGTCACTGGTTTCTTGCCCCCTGCAGTCTGTGCACAGTGAACTATGTTGCCAAAGAGAATTACAAAGAAAATTTCAAAAAATTGGAATTAATTGTTTTGTGGCTTTTTATTAGTTCTGAACCTTGGTGGATATACCTTTGTCCAGAAGTAGTGATTATCTCTTAAGGTCCCTTATGGTTTGGTGGTATTCTGGCCCCACCACCACAGGCAGGTTGGTGTGTGGGCATTTCTCTGATTCCTTGTCTATGGTGAGCATGTCCTTACCTCATGTTGGAGTCAATCTGGTGGTTGGGTCTACATGCCTTACCCTCAGTGTGATAGGAAAAGGCAGTGCTGCAAGTTGCAATGCAATTCCCAGCATCATTATTCCAGACATCAGAGATTCCTGGTTGTCAGTCCTGCTTCCCTCCCATAAGAGAAACATTGCAGTCGTATCCATTGTTGGTGTCTTGAAACTGTTAGGTTTTGAGAAGCTGCTTTAATTAAAGGTCAAAGCAAATTATAGCTGAGGAGTTCAACTTTAGCAGACCAGAGGTCAATTTGTAGGTAGACATGGCTGCTCATAAAGGGATCTCTATTACTGGTCACCTGTTTAACATTAGAGGAACTACATGGTAATCATGGCAATGGTCTACCCAGGCCAAATAGCTGACTCATAACTAACGCTAAGCATTTCACATTGTGGCCCTCACTTTGGATCTGCTGCTTAATTTGTGTTGTCTGAGCCTGTTACCTTACTAATTCTCAGTGTAAAGATTAATCCCAGTAAAAGGCTTCCAAGGTTGTCCTTCTCAGAGTCAAAAGTTTAAAGGTGATAATCTGTGCAATTGAACACTGCTTAATCACATGCCAATGCAGCATTCTGTTTGAGTCAGCTTAGCTGTTCAGTGAAGTAATAATGATCCTTTTGGAAATTAGCTGCTTATAATGTTAGAAATCTGGGAGTGTTTTACTTGTCAAATAATTTCTGAAACACTTCTCACTTCTAATGCCGGTTTGGAGGTCAGCAGTCCTGTTTGCATTCTAGCCTCCGTGATTTTTATCTCTAGGTTCCCAAGAACTGACATCTGCAGCCAAATTAAAACGCAGGCTGCATCAAAGCTGTTCCTTAAGGGACTGGAACTCCCCCGGCATCTGATTAGGACTGTTTCGGTTTGCATGGGAATGGAGACCAGTAAAGAAAGGGCTTCTGTTCTCCTCCAGCACAAATGTAACTTTCTTTATCAGCTGGGGAAAGGAGCTAATGAGCAATCTCCTCTACCGCTTCTAGCCCCATTTGAAAGCTTTTATCGTTCTGACCAGTTATGGGAACCAAGTTGTGAAAGGTGCCTACACCTACTGTCAAATGAAAATTAAAGGGCATGTTCCTGTGTTCTTTGGGCCCACCCTAGTGTTCAGTTTCTTTGAAACCATCGCCTTCTTTGACTTAAAGACACAGCTGGACAGGACGCGCTGATTGATTGCAACAAAGGTTTGACTCCTGCAAAGGATTTGGTCATTATAACCTCAGTGCCAATGCTACCTGGTGATTACCATTCCTACTCCAGGGAGACGCACTTAACAAGCTATTCAGGCGTGTGTCGGGGTAAGGGGATCAAGGGTCAGAGGTGGACAGAGTTCAGCTGTGGGACAACAGCTGGTGTTTGTGTTCCTGCATGGCCCATTACTTGAGCATTGCTTCTATGGGACTGCAACACGGATCTAGTCAGGAATTTATATCATAACATTGACCGCAATGAAGCATGTTTGGAAATTGATTTCTGGAAATGGCTACACCATCATCCGGGAAATGATAAAGTTTCTGTTATCCTGAGTATAACTGTTGTTAATATGAGTTGGAATAGAACACATAAAAAAGTTCTTTACATAGGGAAGGAAACAATTATAGAAAGCATAATAAGATGGTAGTTACGGACCTATGATTTGAATAATCTTACGATGTTTACTTAAGCATTTTTAAAAGGGAACTGGTTACATCTTTGTTAATCTGATTAGGATTGAATAGGGGCATGACTTCACTTTCATTCAAACTGGTATTAAAATGGCATTGATTAGACAACATAGATTTTCATATGACATCAAAAATAATTGTAACTGATAAAGTGTCTGTAATTCAACCTATTAAATATGCCAAAGGTTGAAGTTTTGAAAGAAATGAGCAATTCCAATTTAAATACGCGAACAAGGGAGAAGGGGGTACAGTATATTGTGTCTTTTGCGGCTCCAGTGTGGACATATTAGAAAGATCAGAAAGTTAATAAAGGAGCGTCAGCTTTATGGAGTAGCAACAAGAGTAGACCAGGCATAGGTGATAACAGGTCCCCAAACCAGTTTTCAGTACCCACGAAACCTTGGCCCATGTGCACTTCCTAGTTATACCTGAAGATTATATAGGCTAGGTTTATCTGGAGGTCAAAGATCTACCTTTTTTAACCTGGAACATAATAGCTTAAGGACTAAGAGCAAGAGAACTGCCATTCAGTCTCTCAAGGCTGTTTCCAGTGTTTAATAAATTGATGAATGAACTTTATCACCCCTCCATAATTTGGCATATCAATTTGTTTACTTAGTTGTCCAAAAATCTTTCAACCTCAGGCTTAAATATACTCAGTAACAGAGCATCCACGATCCTCTAATTTACTACCTTCTGAGTCAAAAAATGATTTTCCTCAGTTCTTGAGGCCAATTGGCCTAACAACTCACAGGGAAAGATAGAAAATTTCAAGGTGATCAGACAAAGTAGGTTCTGGCCTTAACTGGCTTGTATGTGATTCCGGACCTACTGGCATGTCTGATAAAGGACCCACCCAGCCACTGTGTTGTATCAATGAGGTCCCACCTTGCAGTGGGTTTATCTGGAGGTCACAGACCTACCTGTTCAACCTGGAACATAATAACTTAAGGAGAAGAACAAGAGAACTGGCATTCAGTCACTCACCTTGCAGTGGACTCTCACCACAGGAGCTGCAGAGGTTCAAGGAGTAATTCGCCACCACCTCCTCAAAGGTAGTTCAGGATGGGCAATAAATGCTGGCCCTACCAGCGATGCCCATACAGTGCCAATGAATAAAGAATGAACCTACCAATGAATCTAGAGCTAACGAACAAGTCATTCTGAATAGTCCTTGTGATTCTTTTAGCAGGGAACAAATCTGAACTCACTAAATGTTTCATGGTGAGCAGAATGTCTGAAGGTGTTGGTTAAGTGTCAGTCTGTGTGCAGTGAGAGGGTGAGTGTACCAGGAGTTGGCAGTGTGCTTACACATAGCAGGAGGCTCTGGCCACAGGCAGTTCTCAGTCAGAGGGTGAGGACTGAGAGAGCAGGGCAGCATGAACACAGGGTGGGACTCCCTGACTGGGAAGAGTCCATGAAAAGAAACGGCAGTAGGACGAGGGAGGTTCTGGAGGACAGCTGTAGAGAGAAGAGGTGGGGATTCTGCAGGTGGATTTCAGGTATTCTCATCCATGTTGTTCCCAGCAGTCAGTCAGTGCTCAGGAATGTTTTTGCTCTGTGTAAACCTGGCCCAGTGACTGACACACTGTCAGCACCGAGGGGCTTGTGGGTTCCAGACCCTAGTACCCAGTCCCTAGTGAGGGCTGTACTGTCGAAAGTGCCGTCTTTCTGATGGGACATTAAACTTAATGTTCTCTGCACTCTTGGGGGGGATGTAAAGGTCCGCCTGACCTGATATGGAAGAAGAATGAGGGAGATATGCTTGGTGTCCTGGCCAATGTTCAGCCCTCAGTCAACATCAGCACCACACCTGATACTACCCTCTCCCTGTGGGATATCACATTGGTACTGAGGTGTGAACAATCGCTGCCTCTCAGAGATCCAGCCTCAGCGGGCTGTGAAGCCAATGTGACAACATTCTCTCTCATTGCTGTAATCAGGGTCTCAGATGGTGTATCAGTGGAAGGAAGGGCTCCTACTGATACACTGTATCCAGCTCCTCCTCACCCGAGGACAGTTCTTGATGAACTGGGAAAGTGGGCCAAGGAATGGCAGGTGGAATTTAACTTGGACAAGTGTGAAGTGTTGCAGATTAGGAAGTTAAGCCAGGGCAGGACATACACAGTAAATGGTAGGGCCCTGGCGAGTGTTGTAGAACACAGAGACCTAGAGATACAGTACCTAGTTCCCTTAAAGTGGTGGCACAAGTAGACAGGGTGAAGAAGGCGAATGGAATGCTTGCCTTCATTATCAGGGCATTGAGTACAAGGATTGGGAAGTCATGTTACAACTGTACAAGGTCTTGATGAGACTGCATTTGGAGTGTTATATGCAGTTCTAGTCACCTAGCTATTGGAAGGATGTCTTTAAGCAGGAAAGGGTGCAAAAAGGATTCATGAGGATGTTGCTGGGACTGGAGTGCATGAGGTACAAGGAGAGTCTGGATGGGCTGGGGATTTTTTTTTTAACCCGGGGTAAAAATATCCCCAGCCCATCCAGGGGGCTGAAGGGTGACCTTATAGAGGCCTATAAATTATGAAGGACATAGATAAGGTGAATGGTCATAGTTTTTTTCTCTCAGGATAGGGGAGTCTAAAACTGAGGGGTGGGTATATGGAATGGACTGCCAGAGGAAGTGTTAGAGGAGGGTACAATTACAACGTTTAAAAAATGTTTGGACAGGTACATGGATAGGAAAGGTTTAGAGGGATATGGGCAAATGGGACTAGTTCAGGTTGGCAACTTAGTCAGCATGGACGAGTTAATCCAAAGGACCTGTTTCTGTGCTGTATAACTCTTTGACTCTTAAAGATGAGTAGGGTTGTAAGTTGTGTAGAGGATGCATAGGATACAAACGAACTGGGTAGGAGAGTGAGTGTGAATGGAGCATTGCTGGGTGTTACTGTGTGAATGGAGCTTGCTATCGGGCACATAGGACCAGACTGGGAATTGTTGTGGCCTTGAATCAACAAGTGTAAGCATTTTATATTGCAATGTATCTGTTTCTCCCTTGTTCTCACAGCAGTGTCCTACCTGACATTTATCCCTGTTCGAAACATCTCCCTAGGTCCAGTAACCTGGCCTGGACCGTATTGTGGGATTTTGTGAGTTCATACCACCTGGCCTGTTTCCTTCATTAGGCACATACGAAAGTGAGCAACAGAAGCAGGAGTTAGGCCATTTGGCCCCTTAGGCCTATACTGTTTCATAAGATCATGGCTGATCTTTTATCTCAGCACTACTTTCCTGCACTAACCCCATATCTTGAATCCTTTATTATTTAAAAACCTATCAATCTGTCTTGACTATCCTCAGTGACTGAGCCTCCACAGCCCTCTCGAGGTGAAGAAGTTTATCCTTATCTCAGCACTGAATGACCAACCCCTTACTTTCGGTCAGTGCCCCAGTTCTGGACATCCCAAACAGGGGAAACAGCATCTCCTCATCTACGATGTCAAGACCTGTAAGAATTTTGTAAGTGTCAATGAGATCACCTCTCATTCTTCTGAACTCAAAAGAGCACAGGCTCATTCTGCTTAATCTCTCTCCTCATGGGACAGTCCATAAGTGACCCATGTCCTCCCCAATCCCAGGAATCAATCTGGTAAATTTTTCCTGTACTCCTATTATGTAAGTTCTTCCTTAGCCAGGGAGACCAGACCTGTACACATTATTCCAGATGTGGTCTCACCAGGGTTCTATATAATTGCAGAATGACGTCTGTGTTCTTGCACTCAAACCCTCTTGCAATAAAGGCCAATGCACCATTTGCCTTCCTAATTGTTTCCTGTACCTGCACATTAACTTTCAGTGATTCATGTACCATGAGAACTAGGTCTCTCTGAACACTTTTCAGTTTCCCACCATTTAAAAAATACTTCACTTTTCTATTCTTCTGCTCAAGTAGATGATCTCATATTTTTCTACCTTGTATTCCATCTGCCACATCCTAGTCGGTTTGATTATCTTGTCTTTATCCCCCTATAGCCTCTCTCTGCACCCCTGTGGTCACAGCCTTTGACTGTAAAATGACCCACTTATTCTTACTATCTGTCTTCTGTCTGTTAACCAAAACTCAATCCTTGCCAGTGCCTTCCCCTTCATCCTTTGTGCTCTAATTTTGTTTTGCATCCCCTTGGCAATTCATAATCGACTTGAAAATCCAAATACTCCACATCCACTTGTTCCCCTTTATCTACTCTGCAAGCTACTACCTCAAAAGCCTCTGAAAGAGTTGTCAACCTTTCATAAATCCATATTTATTCTGCCAATCCAGTTGTTATTTTCTTTGTCCTGTTCCCACTTGCTTAAGTAAAGGTTCTTGAATATTCCCTACTGATATCAGGTTTAATTTTCTGTGGTTTCCCTCTTTTCTCTCTCCCTCAAACAGATGGGTTACATTTCTTTCCACTCTGTTGGAAACATTTCAGGATCCATGGAATTTGGAGAATGAGGTACATTGTTATCTCTGTTGCCACCTCCTTCACAACTACGGCACGTGCCTTGGGGATTTGTCAGTTATCAGCACCAATAAATCTTCCAGTACTATAGCAGTGTTATGATTTTTTTTATCTTTGCTAGTTATTTCTATGTTCTATTTTCTCTTTTCTTATCGATGTCTTGGTCCTCCTTTGCTGAAATCGGAAACTCTCATGGCCCATGGTTCTTTTGGCAACATTCTGAGCCTTTTCCTTTGATCTGATGCTATCCTTAACATCTCTGGCTCGCCATGGCTAGGTCATTTTTCTGCTACATTTATGTCCCTTAAAAGAATACATACCTATTTGTTGTAAACTATATACAAACTGTTTAAATCTTAGCTATTACTATCCTGCTGTTGTAAGACTCCTGAATGGATCTCTTGCACAATAAAAATGAACCCTTGACCTCATAATGTACCTTGTCATGACCCTTGCACCTTATTGTGTACCTGCACTGCACTTTCTCTGTAACTGTAATACTATATTCTACATTCTGTTATTGCTTTTCCCTTTGTACTGCCTTGCTGTACTTATGTTTGGAATGATCTGTATGGATGGTATGCAAGTTTTTCACTGTATCTCAGTAAATGCAACAATAATAAACCAATTACTGCCCTGAAACAGACCCACTGAGTCCCCACCAACCATCGAGAACCCACTTACACTAACTGTGTGGTCATTGCTTTTAAAGTGGTGCTTCCCGAGGGTCACCATAGATATAAGATTTTTCCTGTGTTGTTTGCACACAATCTAGGGCCATACATTAAATTGCACTGTCCGTGTGACCCTTGAAAAAAATGGCAAACTATAGACTTCCCAAACTTGACGTGCTGTGGAGGCCCTTTGTTGCTATAGCCAACAAATGGAACAACTTTGTAGACTTGGTCCCCTGCTCTGCTGAGTTTGCTGTTTGCTCAGCAGGGAGTTGGTGAGAGCAACAAGGCTGTCAGAAGTGAGATTGGCCAGTGGTCAGTCAATGCCTGACTTATTGTCAACAGCGGCATTGATGTGGGTCAAGGAGACAGTGTAGCTGAGGTTGGGGGGGGTTGCGGGGGGAGCACCAGTGGGCAGAGCTGTGATTGGGTTGGGGGCACACTACACTGGAAAATGCACATGAGTGAGAGATCAGACCAAGGGTTGTCTGCAGGTAAAGCCAGGTAAGGTGATTGTTTCAGGATAACTAGATGAGACTGAACCCATTTCAAATTTGTACATTCCCTGCTGGCTTTTGTATTTGTCCTGATTTGGAATCAAAACCACCCATAATGCTTATAAGCAGAAGGTTTTACTGCAGTCATGTGAGCACCGCACAGTTAGACCGAGGATGAATGCTGCCAAGGACATTTAATAGGTGAAAAGAAAGCCTTGGATTTCTTTAGCATCTTTACCAAATCACACAGCGACTGATAACGACATGTTGGAAAGTGGGCACTGTGTTAATGTAGGAAACAAGGCAGCTGGAGGAGAGGGAGAGAATGCGTCTGGAGAGCGCAGTCCAGGCAAGGGAATACAAAGTTAATGGTCAGATTCTAAGGACTGTGGGGGAGCATGGGGATCTTGGAGTGTATGACCCCTGAAAGTAAGGATGGGTGGTTAAGGTGCTGTTCAGGGTACTTGCCTTTATCAGCAGGAGAACGCAAGGGAGGAGCTGATGCTGGACCTGAACACAGCACTAGTCAGGACCCAGCTCAAGTGGTGTGTTCAGTTCTGGTCTGTACATAACACTACAGGGAGGATGTAATAGCACCAGAGCAGGTGTAGAGGAGATTTATAAGAATGTCGTCAGGGCTGAAAAGTTACACTTAGAGGAAAGGATGTCATTTGGGCACAGGAGACTGGAGGTAGGTTTGATTGAGGAGTATAAAGTTATCAAAGTGGAGAGGGAGGACCCACTTCCCTTGGCGGAGAGCTTGGTAACCGGGGGGAGACATAATCAGTAGAAGAATGGGTGGGGTGGGGTGGGTGGGAGGGGCAGATCATTTCTTTCCCACCAGCATTGGGAACTGGAACACTCTGTCTGCAAGGGTGCTGGAGGCAGAAGTTCTCATGAATACGTGGAGCTGGAACCTTCAAGGCCGCAGAACAGGAACTGGAAAATGGAAATATCCTAAAAAGCTCCGTACATGATTAACCGATTGGCAGAGTCCTGTGCTGCCAATTTCAGTAATCTAGCTTGGCACAGCAAGATCCCATGCTTCAAAGTGACGATGACCAAACAATCTGTGTTTCACCTCTGTTAATTGAGGGGTAAATATCAGCCAAGGCTCCAGAGAGAATTCCCCTGTTCTTCACAGCCCAGCTGAGAAGGCACACAGGGCCTTAGTGTTTCATCAGAAAGGCACAATCTCTGACAGTGCAGCACTCCTTCGGTACTGCACAGGAAGTGTTGGTCTGTGTTCTTGCACTGAAGATTCTTGAGCAGTCCTTGAACATGCAGCTTAGTTCAGATGTGTGTGTTGCCCACAATGGTTAACTTATAACAGAAAGGGACGGCAGGGAATTGTGCACAGATGTGAGAATAGGTTGATGTTATGAGGGAGAGATTGGAATTTAGGTGATATTTGCAAATGTTCCAGCCCATGGTTATAATACTCTTTGAGCTCATAAATTCCAAATGAGTGAATTTCAGATCTATGTAGGGTAGAAGAAATCTGTCATTTCTGGTTGCAAATTGGATGCGGAAACTGTGCAGCTGTGATGTAACGAGAGCTTGTAAACCATAAAACGCTCTGTTCCAAATTAGGCCTGGGTAATGTCATGATGTGCGGTGTAATTTTTCAACATTCAAGATGTGTTTGTAAAAGTTATGTGCATCTGAAGTGTATGAACCTACTCTTGTTCCCTACAGATAAGGTTCTATCACACCAACCTGTAATTTAATCACTTGAAAGTAGATGTAACAACAGGGATTCTTCCATTAATTAAAAGGAGACAAAATTATTAACAGAATAACTTTTAATGAATGAAAATTGTTTGAGAATATGCTGCTGCACTGAGTATTAAATTATTTATTGCTGGAAAAAAATATTAGACAATTGTCTTTGTGGAAGAGAAAGTTGTACTATATCTTCAAGATGTTTGCCATCATCCTTCTCCAGCTGTGAACTCAGCACAAGAGACCATTTGACCCATTGTTCCTGTGCCAGCTCTTTGAAAGTTTTCTAGTTTATCCCTATCTCCTGTTCTTTCCCTGCAGCCCTGCAAATGTTTCTTTTTCCGGTATTTATCCACTACCTTTGCCCTTGGAGGCAGTACTTTCCAGATCACAGCAACTCCTTATGCTTCTCCTGTTTGCCCCTCTGGTTATTTTGCCCATTATTTTAATCTGTTTCCTCTATTCACTTGGGTTTCTGCAACTCGAAACAGCTTCTCCCTATTTCCAAAGCTGCTGAAAGTTGAAAAGGAAGACTGAAAGCAGAAGGGATACTCCTTTGGTCAGGCCACTTCTCTGGGGTGAGAAAAATGGCTAATGTTTCAGGCCAGCCTCTTTTGGTAAATGCCATATGTGGCCAGAGCCTTTTTGGGATGTTATTATGTGTAAAGTAACTGCCAGTGTGAGGAGATGGTCATCTAAACTTAGCAGCGGGGAACTTGTGGGGGAATTCTATCTCCCTTGAAAACGATGCTGTAGAGTGCAGAGAAGGTTGGAGTGGGAACTGAACGGCTCATGTAGTCCCTTAAAATTATCGGCATATCTCAGTCGCATCAGAAGGAAGCTTCTTCACCTTCTTTAGCACCCAGTTTAACTTTGTTGCAAGTTATTAACCAAAAATCCATTGGTTATCCTAAATAAAGTCCTAAATAAAAGTTTCAACTGGCTTTCTGAATCATTTGCCAGCTGCACCAGATGATTCTATTCAATAGTATTTATTAGCAGGTCTACCTCAGCCAATGAGGTGACTCGCAGGAAACAGTCTATTATTCAACAAAGTCATTTTAACACGGTAAGGAATCTGTTTAAGGAACAGAGGAAATAAAATCAAGGTGATTTCTCCAGAAGATTGCAGTGAGCAAAGGATAGTTACATATTTTGAGGGCTTGAAATTTTTGGTTTTAACTGATAAAAACAGAAAAAGAGAAACAAAGCCATTGTTAGAAAAATTGTTCTTAAATTTCTTTTTCTGCTAGAACTTCTGGCAGGCAATGAATGTCCCAGGCAGAGATTGCATTTTCAATAATTTGGCGTGTGCCACCTTGCTTTCAAAAGACTACCGCCCAGTCCCACTGGTTTGTGCATTGCACTGGTTGCTGGTGTGCCCATGGTAAATTTCAATAGATTAACATGATTTTAACAGTGCACATGTTACTATTCAATATTAATTTGTCCGTGTTATATAGAGACTGAATAATGATGTTTGTCTTGACTGAAGCATTTTTAATTATGGAACATACACGATTTTTCCAAACACCATTAAAAATACATCCACTCTCCCCATCAAACTGAGCCAAAAATATAAACCAAAAATAATGAAGCTCAATAAGAGTTATAGAGAGAGGTTGGGCAGGCTAGGACTTTATTCCTTGGAATGCAGGAGACTGAGGGGTGATCTTATAGAGGTGTATAAAACTATGAGGGACATAGAAAGGGGAATGCACACAGTCTTTTTCCCAAAGAAAAGGAACTAAAAACTAGAGGCCATAGCTTTAGAGTGAGAGGTAGAATATTTAAAGGGGATCTGATGGGCAAATTCTTCACATAGTGGGTGGTGGGTATTTGGAACAAGCTGCCAGAGGAAGTGGTTGAGGCAGGTAAAATAACAACATTTAAAAGACATTTGGATAAGTACATGGATAGAAGAGGTTTAGAGGGATATGGGCCAAAGGCAGGCAAATGGGACTAGCTTAGGTGGGCACCATGGTCAGCATGGACATGTTGGGCCAAAGGGCCTGTTTCCCTGCTGTATGATTCTATGACTCTGCAAGTAAATTATGTGCATAAAATCAGTCTCGGTCACTTACAGCAGTGTGGGTACCAAGCTTGATTGATGGGGAAATTGCACAATCATCTTCACAAGGCAGCTCAGTGACATAGCTAGTAGAGCTGCTGCCTCACAGCTCTAGCAACCTGTGTTCAATCCTGACCTTGAGCGCTGTCTGTGTGGAGTTTTCATGCTCTCCCTGTGACTGCATGGGTTTCTCCTGGGTGCTCCTGTTTCCTGCCACATCCCAAAAGTGTGTGGGTTGGTGGATTAATTGACCACTAGTCGTAGAATCTGGGGGCAGTTGATGGGAATGTGGGGATAATAAAACAAGATTGATGTGAATGAGTGTTTGACAGTGGGTGCAGACTCAGTGGGCTGAATGGCCTGTAGGACTCAGTGGCTCTATGACTCTGGCTGATGGTAGTGCTGCCTCTATATGCACCTTCTCTGTAAGACTGCAGAGATTTTTGTTCTTGCTCTGACGTGGTTGTGCTGGCAAGTGAGCATTTATCACTTGTTCATGCCTCACCTTCTTGAACCATAGGCCATGGTTGGACACTGGGTTAAGTCATTGGGTCATTTCAGAGGGAAGTCCGGACACTACCAAGTTGCTATGGGAATGCACCGAACTTAAGTTGCTATGGAATTGCAGTCACATTTGGGCCCATGGGTAGGTGAAGAAAAGGTTTTATTTCTCTCAGGAAACTGGTGAATGTTTGAAAGATCTTTTTTAAAACCATGCATCTTGAATAAATGTTTGGAAGGGCACGGCACAAGCAGAACCCGTTTCTGGGAACAGTGAGCACTTTTAATATAATGTTTATGTTTCTACACACCAGGGCACTTGATTAGCCAGTCGTAAAAAAAACATCTTTTCTAGACAGAGTGCTAAATGTAAGGAAGAGAGGCAGAAGCTTTTACTTCTGTCCATTTTGTTTTAATAATGCAAGTTATGTTTATAATGAAATAGCATTACAGAGAGCTTTTTAACTTCTCATTCTACTAAAGAATTTGCTAAAGAAATCACCAAATGTCAAATATCTATGTCAACAAAGACACTTAATACCAGATGATTAGGTTTAGGAGTGCAGCCAAGATTCCTTGAAATTGACAGCAAACCAGTGCTGCTGGCTAAATCCAATGCACTTTTCTCCTTTCCTCTGTTCCTGTCTCTTTGCAGCTTCCCAGACTTCAGAACTTTGAGCCAGCAGGGATATTTGAATGCCTCTGATTTCTTAGGTTTTTTTAGCTCTCTCAATAGCATTTAAACCTGGAGCACGATAGTGTCACTCCATCCACTTGACAAACAGCCACACTTTGGAGTTAATTGAAAATCCACTCCTGTGGTCCACTGGTGCTTAACATATCAGTGCAGTTTGGAATTAAATTTGATGACACAGTGATGGATGGAAAGTGCTTAAAACAAAGAGATGAGATTCAGTGAACCCATAGCCTCTATCTCTGTCTCTGCTCCTGCTCTGTGTTGGTTGAACCAAGTCAGAATGACTGCAGATGGTTAATTATTGTCATCACAAGTGTCCCTCCTTACTTTCCTGTGCGAATCATGCACCACTTTAGGAATAACATTAACTCTTGCATGCCATTCCCATTCACTACTCCTAGGAAGAAACCTGTTAATGAAAAGCTGGTTGAAATTTGTGATATGAAGTGTCAGACTCACAGGAAATCAAAATTCCATTTACACTCACAGAATAAGTTCTTTGGCCGATAAAGTGTTTTGTTGCATCTCCCAGGTTCAAGAGAACAGTCCTGAGTTTGCTTGTCCTTTGGAAAGGCGTGATAGCAGCCATTTCGGGGGTATAATCAGAGTGACAGGTTGGGAAGGGCTGAATGTTGGGCACTGTGAACTCAAATGCAGTGCCTGTCTGACTAACTAATCCTCTTCTTTGTCCTTCTAGCTTGCAGGTCGAGGCAAAAAGGAGAACAAGAATTCACTAAAGGTTGTGGAGGACATGCTGGAGGCTTTGCAGATCACACAGTCATGAAATCATTGCTCTTGGTTGGATCTTAATCGACCTACTTCAGTGTGCGTGTGGGACCTCGTATCTTCAGCACACTTTGCTTGTTTCCACCGCCACCCCACCCACCAGCTCCTCTCCTCTCTCCACCACCCCCTCTGGCTCACCACCACCCCACCCCTCACCTCAGTGACTTGGCCAAAAAACTTATTCTGTGAATGTAGTTATAACTTTGGCTGCCAGTGAGTCGATATTTTACACCGGTGACAAGTAATATCCAGGTGTGCAATTAACTACTGAAATCTAGTTATGGCCCATAAGCTTCAAAACATTATTCAAAGAGTTAATTAAGATTCTGCGGAAAACCACATTCACAAAATAAATTTAGCCTTTTATCAACTGTAGGTGAACTCCCGGTGGTTTCTCACTGAGAATTCCCTCATTGCTGTTGCCATCTCCTAGTCTGTGAATGAAACTATGAGAACTTTGCAAGCAGTGTGTTGTGTCTGTCACCCAAGGACTTACTCAGTCCAGGCAGCAGCAGTGGCTTCTGCTGATAAAACCCCAATCACTGCTGAGGCACTAGGATATCCCTAGGTGATGCTCTCTCCCAGCCTGACTGTCATGTGCCTGGGATATTATTCTGTTGAGTTCGTGCGGGTTAATGAGCAGAGTTCCCAAGCACCACTCGTTTCTGAGCATGTGGAGTACCCAAGGGCTTCTCTGTAATCTAGCCTGAGGAAGAGGGGCCCATGTACCAGGTCTAGAACTGATAAGACCGTAAATGCCACATAGATCCCAGGAGTTCACATTCTGCTCAATCCTCAAAAATGCAATGCTATTCCAATGTCTACACAGGCATGAACAGGAATCCAAATGCACTCTAGCAAAGGTACTGGTCAGATAGTTTGTTCTTTTCCTGTAACTTGATTTGTTTTATAATAAGCCTTTTCTAATTGCTGTATTTGCCTTTGTGACCTGCAGTGGGGAGTGAATGTAGGTTTGACCATTGGCAACAATAGCTTTGTAATAGAGTGGCTGCAGTCAGCCAGTTCTTCACTGGTGTTAAGTGATAGGATTGCTTGTGTTTAAATTGGACTGTATATTCATCGTATGCAAGGTTGTCACTGCATGATGCAGTTTATGGGAATTGTGATCTCACGACATGCACTTCTGAATTTTTGCAGTCTTTTAGTCTTGGATCTTGCAGAAGTTCATCCTGCAGCTGCAATCTGAATTGCTTGTGATTTTTCACAGCCCATCTAGGTTATTCATTCAGCATTTTGCATGCTTCCTAAAGCATTGAAATAAGTGAAATAATGTGGGAAGAATTCTCTGCCTGGTGAGGTTCCGGAGTGTTTTGGCATGAACTTAGTTATAATAACATTAAATAAAATAATACTAAAGAAACAGTTAAACTACCTGTTTGTATTTAACTGAGTTTCAGTCTGAGTTTGAAGAGCATTAGCCTACCATGCTCTTAGAGTGTTAGAGCGGGGCTGTACAGCTGCTACACATTGACTAGCACCGCAACTGTATAACAGCACCATCTAGTGCTCAGTGAACTGCCTGCCTCTCTATTTCTTGTTGAAGACATACTACTTTAATTGCAAAAAAAATTCACAAGCTCATTCTCCAGCGGAAAACAAAGATGCAGGAGTTGCCTTTTGATGAGTCCGGGGGAATTACATTGAACTCTGGTACTAGTGGTGTCACTTTAACAGCAAGGAAAGGAGGACCGGCCTCTCAACTTTTCACTCCATCAGGATGGTAGAAGCTTCTCAGCCAATCAAGTACTTTTGAAGTGTTGTCACTTTTGTAATGTAGGAACAGGACGCCTGTGTGAACAGGAAGATCCCACAAGCAGCAACATGATGCTTACCAAAATTGTTCAGCAATCCCATCAGCCGCATTCCCCCTCTTATTTCCCTGTAACCTATTCTCTCTCACGTGCCCATTAACTCCACACTTCCCAGTCTTCTACCACCTCCTTCACAGTTGGCTAATTGATCTGCCAACATATCTTTGGGATGTGGGAGGAAACTGGAGCATCCAGAGGGAAAACCCATGCAGGCAAGGAAAACCCGGACTCCAGCCCAGCAAGTTCCACACAGACAACACTGGAGTTGGGGATTAAGTACAGGTCACTGGAACTGTGAAGCAGAACAACTACTGTCTCATCCTTCTCTTTCTGCAAATGTTAAGAATATCAGCCCAGCTGTCCTTCACAATGGTGCAGTGGGATCTGTATATTTCCCTGTAGTTTATGGCTGCTGGTTTAACACTGCTCCAATTGAAGTCACTTCTGGCAGTGCTGTATTCACTCAGTACTTCGGTGGGGAGTCTACCTGGATGTTTTTACCCACATCCTTCTGACAGGCAAAGCTGGTGGAGAAGGGCTTTTCACTGAGCTGTCTGCTGTGAATGTGTAACTGCACTGGCATACGATGTGGATAAACCCTCAATGCAAAATTCAGTGAATCATCAAGAGAGATTGCAGTTGCTTAATATAAATTGGTTTAAAATGTTTAAATACCTGCATATCTGCTACAAATTTGACTTCAACCTCCACTCTGTACCTGAACTTGGTAGCCCTTCTCTCCACTCCCTCTCTCCACCCTCTCTATCTGCATTGCCACTAAGACATGGCATTTTCCTTCCAGGACAGCTTGTGAAAGGTATCAAGTACTACACATGAATAGAATGCTGCTTCTGGATATGTGTAATCACTTCCTTTGCATCAGCTAGGCTGTTGGCACAATCAGCACCTTCAATTAGTGGGTACTCTCCCGGGCAGATGTCAGTGCTGCGTACACCTCTGTGTTGAAAATAGTAACGGCTGTGCCTTAGCAAAAGTCCTGTGAATTGAGTGGTCTTCAGCCCATTCTATCTTCTGTGCATCATGAGCAAGGTAGTGAGACAGGCACCTTTCTCAGTTTGCTGTAGGGTTTCACGGTGTGTTAACTGTTTCCTGGCAACCTTTTCCCGTGTCCTGCCCCTGCAGGGATCCTGGACCCTTCACTCTCACTCCTGGATCATTTGCATGCTGGCACGTTCATAACTCTGCCCTGGGAGGCAACATTTTCAGCATTCCACCCTCCACTGGATGGGTTCCTTATGAACTAACAGGTTCCTTATGAACTAACGGGCAGGCATGATAGTGTAGCGGTTAGAGTAACGCTATTACAGTGCCAGGTTCAACTCTGGCCACTGTCTGTAAGGAGTTTGTACATTCTCCCTGTGCGTCTGTGTGGGTTTCCTCTGGGTGCTCCGGTTTCCTCCCACATTCCAAAGACGTACAGGTTAGTAAGTTGTGGGCTTGCTATGTTGGCGTCGGAAGCGTGGCGACACTTGCGGGCTGCCCCCAGAACACTCTACGCGAAAGATGCATTTCACTGTGCGTTTTGATGTACATGTGACTAATAAAGATATCTGATCGTATCTTACTTAAAGAAATGAAACCAATCGGTAACGTGCTTACCAATAAATTCAGTAGACAATTCAGGAAAAATATCTTACCCCAGGGAGTGCTGAGAACATGGAAATTAGCCCCACAGGGAATTTTTGTGGCAAATGGGATGGATGCATTAAAGGGCTGTCAGAAAGTATATGAGGGAGGAAGGAAAGGTGGACAGAGTGATGGAAGGAGATGTAGAATATAACCACCAGAGTAGACCATGTGGGCCTCAGTGCTGTAAATTGAAGTGTTGTTCTTGAACAGGTAAGATGCTGGAATGATAAAGAAGAATGCTAACTGTATGTGCAGTAAATGACCTGATCTGCGGTGGACAACATAAAATGTTTGAGCAGTCTCAATCCCAGAAGTCGAGCACAATCCACAGTCTGATTCTAGTTCTGCTTCTCTCATTCAGGCCTTGCTCTGTTACCACTCTGGGTGTGACCTCAGTTTTGAAAGCAAAATTATATCAATTTGGTTCCATTTCTGGGATATTATTTTAAGAATGCAAACCCATTTTCTATAACCCAGTATTTTGTAGCGATGAGTGTTGAAGAGTGAGGCTAGCATTTAAAATGAACGCTATGCCAAAAACACTATGTAACAGAGAAGCTGGGATTGTTCAACTTCTAGACAGAGGTTACGGGAAGAGGTTCTCAAGTGTATGAAGGGTTCTAGAGAAATAAGAAGCAGCTGTTTCATTGGCACAAGCGTGGATAGGCAGTGCACGTAGATGTAAAATGGTTGGAAATAGAGCCACCAAAAATGACATGAGAATTATTCCCACATAGACCTATCTGTCCTCGGCCTTCTCCACTGTCACGGGAAGGGGAGTTGAAATGATATGTAACCAGGATGTTCGTGCCGGTCAGAGTGGATGTGGTTCCTTCCAGGGACTTAAACAGTCTTTCCAGATGAGGCAAAGATCCATGTGCACCTCATCAAACATTGCCTACTGCATTTGGTGCTTGCAATGCAGCCTCCTCTACATCAGTAAGACCAAGCACAGACTGAGTGACCGTTGCAGAGCACCAGTGCTCTGTCCGCAATGGCCATCTCAAGGTTCCTGTTGCACATCATTTCATCTCCCTTTCCCATTCCCACACCGACGTGCCTGTCCTCAGCCTTCTTCACTGTCATGTTGAGGCCAAACACAAACTAGAAGAACAGCGCCTCATGTTCCACTTGGCTAGCCTACAGCCCAATTTCAGGTAACCTACTCCCCCTGTGTTGCTTTCCCACTCCCACTGTCTATCCAGGATCTCTCTCCCCTTGATCACCTTTGTCATCCCTCCCTCTTTGTTACCAAGACTCAATTCTACCCCCCCCCCTGCAATCTGGATCCATCTGCCCACCACACTGATACATATCCACCTGGGTTTCCTCTTTGCTTAACCTTTCCTATCCCCTCCCCAACCTCGCTCCATCTGCCCATCATCCCCTACCTCACCTGTTTCCACTTATCACCTACCAACGTCTGTCTCACCCCACCCTCTCACTTCTGTATACCAGTTATCTTCCCTCCACACCCTCAGTCCTGATGTAGGGTCTTGAACCACAATGTCAACCATAACTCTGCCTCCACAGATGCTGCTTGACCCACTGAGTTCTTCCAGCAGTTTGTCTTTTGCCTGAGAATTATTCTACCCACATTGTTATAATGTAAAATGTGCTGTCTGAAAGGCTGGTACAGTATGTCCAATAGGAACCTCGAAATGAAATTATATGACTTAAAGGAAATGTTGCAGGCTTCTGGGAAAAGAGAGACTAATGGGGAGCCCTTTAAAAAGAATCTGTGTGTTCATGATGGGGTGAATGGACTCCTCCTGTTCGGTGACAACCTTGGTTCTGCAGTGGGTGCGAAGCTTGGTCCGTGAGTCAGTCAGCTCTGCCTCTCAAGTTCACAATATCAAGGAGATATGGTGAATAGTGATTCACTGAACAGGAAAGGAAATGTAACTGGTGAAGAAAGTTATGGTGAAGTCTGCCACACACAGATGGTTGGGAAAATACTTCAACCTCTAGAAGCAGTTGGCAGCTACAGCATTACACACACTCAGAAAACCTTTGTTAATCAAAGGTGGAAGTGGGGATAGTTTCTGCCTCAAAATCAGACATTCTTACTTAGTCCATAATTTATTTAAGTCACTGACATCCTCTCACACCATTCCTCACATATACAGGAGTGTTGGTAGAGTTTCCATGATCTAACCTTCAGCACCAACATTTCTCACACCTCCTATACTCGATGTTTCTACACTGAATCCGAGTTGTCCGTTGTTTAGGATGGAACTAAAAGTTTGTTAACAGCTTGGTTTGGCAGCTGCCGTTTAGGGAAGACAGATGAAATGTTGAATTTTTATCCCCAAAAAATCTCATTCTACATCAATCTTTAGCGGCATGTAGAAATAACGCAACACCTCACAATAGGTTTTGTGTCCCTACACATAACACTCATCGAGCTGACTTGTCCATATGCAGATTGGCTTAACGATTCCCATCTGGAGAACTGAGGAATCTATGTGGAAAACATCTGCTTCTGTGGTGCTGCTGTGTAGGTGTGCAGACCCTGTTGGATCACAGCAGCTCCACTGGAACTGAAGGTTGTGGCACATCTGGACTAAGTGGCTTTTGCATGTCAAAGCTGTTGAATTAACATTGAAGGAAGAACTTCATGCTGATGGACTGGGTCATTTCTTCATACCTGAAAGCATGAACTCTTCTACTTTCCATGAGCTAATAAGTTGCAGATTGTAGGAAGCAGATTTTCACACGAGAGGAAGTTCCTTGTGACTATCCCCCAGTGTCCAGTAATGTCATGGAAACTAAAACTTGAGGGAGAAGTCACAAGATCATTAAAACTCCCACTTGCTGTACAAAATAGTTGGAAAATATTGGAGGTGTGGAAAATCTATTTGACTAATAGATGGGTTATGAGAAGTGCATTTGTTTTCCAATAGCTTGTGGAAAGTTCAGAATCAGGTTTATTATCACTGACATATGTCATGAAATTTGTTGTTTTGCGGCAGCAGTACAGTTCAGGAGATAAAAATTACTATAAGTTACAAAAATAAGTAGTGTAAAAGAGGAATAACTAGGTAGTGTTCATGGGTTCATGGACCGTTCAGAAATCTGATGGCAGAGGGGAAGAAACTGTTCTTAAAACATTGAGTGTGGGTCTTCAGGTTCCTGTACCTCCTCCCCGATGGGAGTTACGAGGAGAGGGCACGTCCCGGGTGGTGAGGGTCACTCGATGGATGCTGCCTTCTTGAGGCACCGCCTCTTGAAGATATCCTCGATGGTGGGGAGGGTTGTGTCCATGATTGAGCTGGCTGAGTCTACAACCTGCTGCAGCCTAGTCAGCTGACCAGTGGTTGGTGTTTGGGCCTGGGGCACTTGAAATAAGGTAGACAACTGAGACAAAAAGTAAGGTACTAGTTTTTAACTGATCAATTATGGATACTTTGCATCTCTGGTCTCTAGAAGAGAGAAAAGGAAATGGCCAGGGTGGCAGGCGTCCTTGACGAAGTACATTTACCTGCATGGTGTGACTGGACATAAGGACCAAAGAAATAGACAACCTCAAGACTTCCCAGGTGCTGCCCAGCTGATAAAGCATGACCACTGCTGCAGTGGAGGGAATGTATGATGTTACACAAGAGAGACTGGGAATCTGGAGCAACACACAAGATGCCGGAGGAACTCAGCAGGTCTAGCAGCACCCATGGAGGGAAATGGACAGTCGACATTTTGGGCCAAGAACCTTCATCAGGACTGGCAAGAGAGGGGAGAAGCCAGTGTAAAAGGGTGGGGGGGAGGGGGTGGAGCAAGAGCTGGTGGGTGGATCCTGGTGTTGGGGAAGATAGGCAGGTGGGGGTGGGGGGATACTGGGAATGATGTTAGAAGCTGGGACGTGATAGGTGGAAGTGACAAAGGGCTGAAGAAGATGGAATCTGATAGGAGAGGACAGTAGATCATGGAATGGAGGGAGGTGAGGAGGGGAACCGGAGGGAGGAATGTGTGGGTGGTGGGCAGCTGGAGAGGGCGGGGGAGGTGAAAGAGAATGGGTGATGGGGCCAGTGGGATAAGGGAAAACAATGGGAAAGAGGGGAGTGGTAACTGGAAGTTAAAAAAATCGATATTCATGCCATCAGGTTGTAGATCACCAAAGTGGAATATGAGGTGCTGTACCTCTTAACGTCTTATCTGCGTCTAGCCTCAACTTGGCAGTAGAGGAGGCAGTGGACAGACATGTCGGTGTGGGAATGGGAAGTGGAATTAAAATCGCTGGCCACCGGGAGACCCTGGCTGTTACAGTGGACAGAGCGAAGGTACTCGACCTTCTCTCCAATATTATATATGATAGTTATTCTACTTAAATCCACACCTGGGATTTGTCAGTAATTTCTATTGGGTACACAAGCCATTCGGCATACACTGCATCATTTTTAGTTCTTGGAAAGCAAACAAGGATTTTGTGATGTCTAATATAACAATTCAAGCTATAGGCATTAACCTACTTCCTATGTTGGTGCAGAGAAATTGAGGATAAAAAAGGAACTTGCTTTTCTATAGAGCATTTCATGTCTCCTTCAGAATGTCCCAAAGCATTTTGCAACCAATAGTACTTGTTCAGATTTAGATTAGTTTATTGTCCTATACACAAGGGTGCAATGAAATTCCTTGCTCACACAAAGCTCACAGAGTAAACAGAATACATGTAATAATAAAATCAACAATAAATACAGTGACAAGCGCAAACAATAGAATGGTGCAAACATTGGAATGCAATTTGAAGAAGTGCAAGAAGAAATGCTGAAGTGACAGTAACAGAATAACCGATAGAGGTAGAATTAAGAGTCCGAGAACGTGGCAGCACCACTGGGAAGGAGATGTGAAAGAGGCAATTGGTTCAGAAGTCTGACAGCAGTGGCGAAGGGTCTGTTCTTTAGTCTGGATGTCCAGGCTTTCAGAGTCCTATATCTTCTCCCAGAAGGGAGGAGAGAGGAAAGGAAGTGGCCAGGCTGGCAGGTATCCCTGATGAAACTGTTTGCCTTCCTGTTACAATGCACTGTGAAGATGGACTAGATGGATGAAGTAGAGTGTAGTCCCTGATGCATTGTAGAAAACACAAAGTTGAGTTTATTGTCATATGCACAAGTACATTTATGTACAGGTGCAATGAAAAACTTACTTGCAGCAGCATCACAGGCACATAGCATCAGATAAGCAGCATTCACAAGAAAACAAATTATACATAATCTTTACAAGAAAGAACACAATTAGAACAAAAAAAAAGTTCATTTTAGTGCAGTGATCAAAGTGGTCATAGTGTTGCTGAACTGTAGTGATCTGGGTTTTGCTGGTTGGTTCAAGAACCAAATAGTTGAAGGGAAGTAGCTGTTCTTGAACCTGGTGGTGTGGGACTTAAGGCTTCTGTACCTCCTGCCCGATGGTAGCTGCAAGAAGCTGGCTTGGTCCAGATGGTGGGGATCTTTGATGATGCATGTTGCCATCTTGAGGCAGTACCTGCTGTAGATACTATCAATGGCACAGCAAGCTCCCACAGGCAGGAACGTAGTGTCACAGAGACATACAGCAGGGAAAACAGGCCCTTCAGCTCACTGAGTCCATGCCAACCCAATAATCATACATTAATTCAATTTTTTTATTCTTCCACATTCTTATCAATTTCCCCCCATCCTTTCCCCAGATTCTACCACTCACCCACACACTAGGGCAAACTACAGTGGCCAATTGACGCACCAACCTACTTGTATTCGGTATGTGGGAGGAAACCCACAAGGTCACAGGGAGAACATGCAAACTCCATACCCACAGACAGTGCTGGAGGTCAGGATTGAACCTGGGTTGCTGGCGCTGTGAAGTAGCAGCTCTGCTGGCTGTGCCACTGTACCACCCCAAGAAACATAACAATGAGCAGATAATCATTTTCATTGAAGCTGTTAGAGAGGAAAGTATGGCTGTAGGACACTGGGCAGAACTCGATGCCTCTTCTTTAGAATAGTACATGGAATCCTTTACGCAGCTGAGAGAGCAGGCAGGACCTGGAGTTAAAGGCACAACTGAAAGATGGCACATCCATCAGTACAGTACTCTGTCAGTGCTGCACTGTAAAGTCAGCTCAGATTTTCATTGCTGGAGTGGCAAGTGAACCCAAAACTTTCTGAGCCTCAGTTGCCACTTTAAGCACACCATGTCACCTGCTGCACTCTCCACTGCTGCACTGGGTAGTACCTGCAGGCAAACAGGTTACAATTGCCAATGTAATTACGCAGGAGATAAATTAAAAATGAAAGAATAGTAGCATTCTTAAGCACCGATAATGTGGTAAAATGTCCTGGGCACATCACAGGAGTATCATCAGAATATCAAAGAAGCATGCAGAGTGGATGATGCAAAAACTCCTCAGCGTTGGATTATAAACATATGCTCAAAGGAGGAACCTGGGGCAGAGAGAGTGTGAGGGAGGGAGGGGATGTAAGGTCAGGTAGCTAAAGGGCTCAGGAGTGCAGTGGGAATCAGGAATGCTGAGGAACATTGTAATTGGAGGATTTCAGGTATCCCCTGGGTTTAGGCTAGAGAAGGATACAGTGATAGTGAAGGACCAGGCCAAAGTGGGTCTTCACACAGTTGAGTATTTGAGGTGTTGAACAGGATCCAGTGAGGACAATGTACCGTTGACCAGAACTTGTGTGAGTTGGAAGCGGGCAGCAGAGGTTCAGATTAGCTCTATTTAACTGAGGGAGGACATTGGCCAGGACGTTATAGTTGTGTTTGGACATACTGGACATGGATTTCTGCTCATCCACAACTGGATGCTGAACGTCAAGTGTGGCAAATCACAGGCACTGATGTGGACAGAGATGGAGGTTAAGCTGCAGATGTCAAACTGGCTATTGCCAGTGGACTCGTGGAGTCTGACAGTAAGTTACTGCATTGTCAGAAGAATAGTGATCGCAGAAGAGTAGAACTGACCTTGTACCCTATTCAGGCAGTGGCACTGGTAGTCCCAGTGTCTTGTTATTATAGTTCACTTCATGACTTAGTGGTAAGAATCCTCTTGTGACCTTAGCTGTCCCCATCTCTGTGAACTACTCCAGCCCTATAACCCTCTACGATCTCTCCTCCAACCCTGGCTTCTTGTGACCCCTGTCAATGGCGACCATGGTGTCAGGTGCTGAGACCCTATACTCTGTAATTCCTGCCCTCAGTCCCCCACCTCTGAATCCCCTTTTCTGACACACTTTACCACTCATTGCTTTCACCAAGCTCTGGGTCACCTCCGTGTGTATCTCAATGTCTGCTCTAGGCTGCAGACTCTCCCCTGAAGGACCTTCTGAGGTTTTACTATATCGAAGTCACTATGAATATTAGATGCAGAATCACAACACTGTTCTAAAAATTCTTCATATAGATAGCATGTATTTTAGAGAACAAGGCACAAAAACAAGATGGAAACAGGTTAACTCTCAAATTCACCAGGGACATTGATACGTTTGTTTCCTACATCACAGTGACTGATGCCAAAATCACTTCCATATTTAAAATTGATTGTGTTTGAAGAGCTGAAACCCAGTAATTTAATGATTCCTAACTTGTAAAGGCTTATTATAAGGTAATAGTTCAAACCATTATATCATGGAAAGCAGAGCTTGATTAAGGAGTTAACATTGAATCAATTAAAACAAAATAAGCAGCTGCCTCATACTCACATTGTGTTAATTGATAGTCTGCCTTCTATATTCTGTGGTGTATTCCTTTCATTTTGTTTTAATATGTTTCAGACATTTTAAGCTCCACTAGAAAGGATTCTTTTTCTGAAATTGTAGAAGTTCCATTCAATGATTGTAATTAGAGGGCTTGCTTACATCAACTCTTTTGAAAATGATGAACCATAACTATTGCTGTTATTGTCTGGAATGTTCTAAATTTCAGGAGGACCTCTACCGATGTCCTGATGTCAAAGTGGTGTGTCAGGTGCAAGCTTTAGGATATGGTAATCCCAGCTCATGCTGGATGCTGGTACCTGTGATCAGTGACACAGATCACTGATGACCAGAGATGAGGAGCCCTTGGTGTTGGTTTCTTTTGGTTCCACATTGGGATTGGTTAGCTGGACAAGGCCTTGCTAAAGAGAACACAGTTTGCTGAAACTGTAATCTGTGCCAGAACTCACCTATCCCCTGCCTGTGTGCGCTCCTCCCCCTCCCCCCACCTTCTTATTCTGGCTTCTGCCCTCTTCCTTTCCAGTCCTGATGAAGGGTCTCGGCCCGAAACGTTGATCGTTTATTTCCCTCCATGGATGCTGCCTGACCCGCTGAGTTCCTCCAGCACTTTTTGTGTATTGCTCCAATTTCCAGCATCTGCAGAACTTCTTGTGTCTCTCTTTTGCTGCTCTACTGCAAAGTCTCTTCCAGGGATGCCTACCCTGAAGAAGTTTTCCTCCTCTCTTTGATGGGAGTTCTGTGAGACCCTCTCTCCCTGCTCCCCTCTGTGATCTTTGCTGCTCTCCAGCTCTTCAACAACGTGCCCACCCAGACTCGCTTCCACAGCCATGCAGCCTTCCTGGGCACTTACCTCCCTCGACTCACCTACCACCTGAACTCACCTATCCCCTGCCTGCGTGTGCTTCTCCCCCTCCCCCCACCTTCCTATTCTGGCTTCTGCCCTCTTCCTTTCCAGTCCTGATGAAGGGTCTCGGCCCGAAACATCGACTGTTTATTTCCCTCCATGGATGCTGCCTGACCTGCTGAGTTTCTCCAGCACTTTTTGTGTAATGGCTCCAGATTCCAGCATCTGCAGAATTTTTTGTGTCACAGTTTACTGAAACACTGATGCAGGGCCTGGACCCAAAATGCTGACCATCCCTTCCCACAGCACCACCCCCCCCACAGATGCTGGCTGACCTGCTGAGTTCCTCCAGCAGTTTGTTTTTTTTGCTAACTCTAACACTGTTAAGCCCCAAGAATTTGTTTGCTGAAATCCTTCACCCAGATGTCTGATTAATAGCCTGGGAGGGTCTTATTTAGGAGCACGCACTCTGCCCAAATCTTTAAGTTTTATTTTTAAATATCTTGGAGCAGGGAAGATCGGGAGAATATTTGATCTAGGTGTAAACAACACTGATGGGATTGGATGGGGTAACTAGAGAGAAGCTGTTCCAACAGCGGAGGGAAACAGGACTGGCATGGTTGAGCTGCTGCCTCACAACTCCACTGACCTGCATTTGATCATGACCTCCGGTGCTGTCTGTATGAAGTTTGCATGTTCTCCCTGTGACTCCCACGTCCCAAAGATGACAGGTGTTAGGTTAAATCGCTGCTGTAAATCAGTGAGTGGTAGTATCATGGGGTGTGTTGAAAGAAATGAAGAGGAATAAAGTAGTATTGGTGTAATTGGGTGTTTGATGGCCAGTTTAGACTTGGTAAGCTGAAGAGCCGGTTTCTGTGCTGCATGGTTCAATGGCCAGAGGAGGTGGGTTGAAAGGGATGGTGAAAGGTCCAGGGTGCAGTGAGGAAAATCCTTTTATGCAGTGAGTGACTATGATTTGGAACATGCTGTCTGAATGTGCGCTCGATGTTGATTCAATTTGGCTTTTAAAAGGGATTACCTGAGGAAAGAGCAGGGGAATCAGACTAATGGCATTCTGCTAGAAGTCGCCATAGACCTGATGGGCCAAATAGCCTCTTCCTGTGCCAGAGTGATTCTGCATCACAACATGTGATTCTGCCTTGGCAATGCACATGACTTGGTGCCTTAGATGTGAATCCAGGGCATCCAAGTACCACTGAATTTAATTGGAGAGGAAGTCTTGCTCTGTATAAATTTAAATAAAAAACTACAGATACTGGAACTCTGAAATAAAAACAGAAAATACTGCAAACACTCAGGGGTCAGGCAGCATCTGTGGAGAGAGAAACAGGCAATATTTCAGGTTGAACTGGGGAAAAGTTAAAAAGCAAGCATGTTTTAAGCTTCAGCAAAGGGGCAGGATGGAGAGACCCCAGGATGGGGGAGGACAAGAGACTGCCAGGCAAACATCAGTTGAGGGCAACAAATAATCTGCTGGAGGAACTCAGCAGGTCCAGCAGCATCTGTGGGGGGGAAAGGAATTGTTGACGTTTCGGGTCGAAACCCTACATCAGGACTGAGTGGAGAGGGGAGATGGCCAGTATAAAGAAAAGGCCGAAGAGCTGGAGAGCAGTAGAAACCACAGAGGGGGAGCAGTGAGAGAGGGTCTCACAGAAATCTCATTGAAGAGAGGAGGGAGAGCTGAGAGGTTCTCCACAGATGCTGCCTGATCTGCTGAGTATTTCCTGAGTTCTCTTGTATTTCAGATTTCCACTGACTGTAATGTTCTGTATATTGCAGTCCCTCTAGTCTCGCCCCATCCTCATTTATCTCCTTTTATTCCCTTCTCCTGATAGATTATCTTCCAGATGGGGACACCAGCACTTGTATCACAGTTCATGGTCACTGCTCTGCTGCTAATGTTGCCTTTCTAATGTTTCCGGTTCTGGTGAACGGTCTTTGGCCTGAAATATTAACTCTGTTTCTCTCTCCACAGATGCTGCCTGACCTGCTGAGTGTTTCCAGTGTTCTCTATCTTTACATCTATCTACATAGAAACTTTCACACCACTGGATGACCTAAAACATCTGGAAGCTGATGAAGTACTTTAGAAATGTCAACACTTGTGGTGTAGGACACATGGAGATGATTTTCACACAGTGAGATCTCACAAGCACAATGTCCGTTTTATTGATATTGGTTGAGAGTGAAAAGAGTGAAAAGATCTAGGGCAAATGGGACTAGCTCGAGTAGACAATTTGGTTAGTGTGGACAGGATGAGCCGAAGGGCCTGTTTCCATGCTGTATGACTCTATGACTAATATTGACCAGGATAGGTCTTTTTCCTCTTGTGGGACCTTTCCTCTGTACTTAGAGAGTGGCTGTGCCCTCAAAGTAGTGCCTCATGTGAAGTCAGCACCTCAGTCAGTGTGGAATGAGTGGGCAGTTGAGGTATTTGTACTCAAGCCTCTGCAAAACAACTCTGGAGATCTTGTACCTTGGACAGATCACTGTTCAATGCAATGAACAGTTCTAGTCTCCATATTACCAAAGATTGCTGGGGAAATTACAAGATGATTGAAAAGGGTAGTGTAGAACTGAGAGAGGGACTTAGATTTCACAGCTAGCTGATCAATGGAAGCAATTCATACTTCTTTCAAATACTTATATTTACTCTGACATAGAAAGAGGCCATTCAGCCCATTGAGAGTATGCTAACTCTCAGAGCAAGTCCATCAGAAGCATTATTCCCGAGACCAACATACTCTCATATTTCAATCAACTCCCATCAACTAAGTCCATTAACTAATTAACCAATTAACCAATTAATTAACTCTTCCTGCTTTTCACACCACCCACCTACACACTGGGGGTTGATTTACAGCAGCCAATTAACCCACCAACCCACATGTCTTTGGGATGTGGGAGGGAACGAGCACACGGAGGAAACCCACATGGTTATTCCACACAGACAGCACTGAAGGTCAGGATCAAACCTGGGTCTCTGAAGCTGTGAGACAGCAGCACTACCTGCCATACAATGGCTGAGCTGTAAATGCCACCTTGCTTTTTGGTGAGGTGTAAGTGGGGGTGTGGTGTCCAGAACAAACCCAACTTGTAAAACTGCTTAAGATACTTTGACACCCACCAAACCAGTCCCCAGTTGGTTGATTGCCAAAACAGTGTTACTCTATGAATGTCTATTAAAATGTGTGTCATTCCAGAGGTTTTAAACTATTCAAACTACTTAAAAATCATTAAACAAATAAAACATTAATAAACAAGACACAAAATCAATTTAATGTATTTAAGTATACTAAAGCAATTCATATAAATATAAACAAAACAAAATTTACCCTTGTCCCTGATAGCTGTTCCTCTCCATTCTGATGATTAGGGCTACCGTTGTCCTGGGTGTAACCCTGTGGGGAGGTTTTACCACAGTGGATGCAGGGAGTCTCTGCTGATTGACCCAGGGAGAAGGCCAGTGTCAGATGCACTCCCCATGCTGCTGCTGGCTATATCAAAGTCAAAGTTAAGTTTATTGCATATGTATTACAGGTGCAATGAAAAACTTACTTGCAGCAGCATCACAGGCACATAGCATCAGATAGGTAGCATTCACAAGAAAAACTTGTAGGAAAATGTTGGCAAGTATACTGAACCAGCATTATTCCCCTGCAAAACTCAGGGATTGTACCTATCAGGACAATGAAATGATATCTCCCCTGCTATGCTGCTCCATAGGCATGTGGAGATGTCCAGGGTGCACAGTCATCAGTGGCTTCAGTAGAACAGCCACAGAGAGAACACTTGAGACTGGAATAAGAGCCCATAAATACCCCAGGATGGAATTCGGGGAAAATTGGTTTCCAGAGGTGAATGAAGATGTAGAGCTCAGAACCCAGGGACGAGAAAGAGGAGGGAAAGGGAACTGTAGACATGCTGCTGGAGGAGGTAAAGAGGAGTAGGAGGGGCCTCCTGTAGAGCAGGAACACCATAGAGGGGCAGAATGGGCTGATTCTGTGCCATACGTTGTGTGTGGATGATCCTATGGATGAGCAGCCATGAAGTGTTCTCCTTTTGAGCCAGTGAGTAGTAACTGAGGGACATATGTCCAAATGACCTGGCCCTGAGCCAAGGCAGCTAGCCAATGTCCACTTTAACCCTATCCTGTACTTCATAGGTTGTCAACATAAAGCAAGTTGCTTAAATCCATTGTGCAAATTTGCCTTGTAATACAGGTCTTAGGTGGAGTAGATTTCCCAAGTAGCAGGATTATAGTGAAATATTTGGTCATCACCTCTCGCTGTGCATTGGATTGAAAGCAGCTGAAAGCCCCACAATATTTTGGATTCATTTGTCCAGCAGTGTCCTAATGCATTTAGATTGCCCAAGTGTTTGCCTGCAAGTCATAACTAGTCAACTGGTTCCTGCTTTCTCAGATTGTTGTCTGCCTTTCCGTAAAAAAAATTCCATCCTTTTATTAACTGTTCATCTCTTTAAATCTCAAGCCAAGAAACTTCGAAATAACCTGGCAGCAGGAATGGCACATCTGTCTGGAAACAGAACCAGGTGAGGCTGGTTATTGCCTGTCAGCCTTGGGTAGCAAGTCTCTGGAGTACTCTTCCTCTGTCTCATAGTATAGGCAGAGGTTGATGGATGCATCATGAAGCATTTTATGGCTAAGTCTCCTTTGTTAAGCTGATGTAGATGGGGAACAGCATTTATAATTTTATCTTCAGGTAGCTCCATTGAGTGCACAGCTGGGATAGCCACTTCATATTTATGAATCAGCGACTGAGTTTTTACTTGTTATTGATGCATGACCACTGTCACACATGGGAGAGTTTCTCACTTATTCTGTACCTCAGCTACCAGCTTTGTGGACAAACGTTTCACAGAATCAAAGAGTAGTACACATGGAAACAGGCCCTTTGGCCCAACTCATCCATACTGACCAAGATGCTCATCTCAGGTTTTCCCATTTGCCCGTGTTTGGCCCATATCCCTCTAAATCTTTCCTGTCCATGTACCTGTCCGAATGTCTTTTAAATGTTGTTCTTGTACCTGCCTCAACCACCTCCTCTGGCAGCTCATTCAATATATGGACCACACTTGAGGAAGAATTGCCCCTCATGATTTTATACAGCTCTAGAAGTTCACCCCTCAATCTCCTATGCTTCAAGGAATAAAGTCCTAGCCTGCCCACCTCTCCCTATAACTCAGCCCCTCAAGTCCTGGCAACATTCTCATAAGTCTTTGCACTCTTTCCAGCTTAATGACATCTTTGCTACAACAGGGTAACAAAAACTGTACAGAGTACTCCAGGTGCGGCCTCACCAGTGCCTTGTACAATTGCAACATAACATCCCAACTGCTATACTCCTGAACTGATGAAGGCCAGCGTGCCAAACACCTTCTTCACCACCTGCACAAAAGCATTGTGAAGGGTCAAAGCCAGTGAAGGGGCTCTGGGTTTGCATGTGACTTCTTAGGAACTCCTTTTGCTTTTCCATGAGGACAATTCTGTGGGTTCAGAAGAGCTTGTGAGTGATTGTGACCCAAGGGACATTAGAACATAGAACAGTACAGCACAGGAACAGGCTGTTCGGTCCACTATGTCAGTGCCGAACATGATGCAGAATTCAACTGATTATTTTCTGCCTGCACTTGATCCATATCCCTCCATTCCCTGCATATCCATCTGTCTGTCTAACAGCCTCTTAAATGCCACTATCATATCTGCGTTCAGCACTCCACCTGGTAGCCCATTCCAGGCACCCCCCACTCTCTGTGTAAAAGAAAACTTGCCTCACACATTTCCCACTGATGTGCCCTTCTCCCACCTTAAGCCCTCCTCCTCCTCTTGGACACCCTGTTCTGGCCTTCTGCCTGCGCTGGATCTTTTCATCTCGAACTGCAGACAGGACATTAACCGTCTCTACTTCACTGCTCCCCTTACCTATTCCAACCTCACCGCCTCTGAACAAGCTGCCCTCCACTCTCTCTGTACTATTCCTAACCTCACTATCAAACCCGCAGACAAGGGCAGTGCTGTTGTACTCTGGTGGACTGACCCTTACCTTGCCGAGGCCAGGTGTCAGTTCTCGGACACCTCCTCTTACTTACTTCTCAACCAGGACCTCACCAAGGAGCATCAGGCCATTGTCTCCCGTTCCATCACTGGCCTCATCACCTCTGGAGATCTCCAACCTCATAGTTCCCCTACCCCGCACTGCCCATTTCTACCTCCTACCTAGGAGCCACAAGCCTAACTGCCCCGGTAGGCCCATTGTTTCTGCCTGCTCCTGTCCCACTGAACTCCTGTCCTCATAGCTCAACTCCATTTTGTCCCCCTTGGTCCAGTCCCTTCCCACCTATGTCCATGATACTTTGTATGCTCCCCATTGCTTTAACAACTTTCAGTTCCTTGGCCCTGACCGCCTCATTTTCACCATGGACGTTGAGTCCCTGTACACTTTTATCCCCCATCAGGAAGGTCTTAAGGCTCTCTGCTTCTTTCTTGACAACAGACCCAACCAGTCCCCCTCCATTGCCACCCTCCTCTGTCTGGCAGAACTGGTACTCACCCTCAACAACTTCTCTTTCGGCTCCTCCCACTTTCTCCAAACCAAAGGTGTAGCCTTGGGCACTTGGATGGGCCCCAGCTATGCCTCCCTTTTCATTGGCCACGTGGAACAGTCCTTGTTCCAAGCCTACACCGGTAATGCTCCCCAACTCTTTCTCCACTACGTTGATGACTGAATTGGTGCAGCTTCCTGCACCCATGCTGAGCTCGTCCATTTCATCAACTTTGCCTCCAACTTCCACCCTGTCCTCAAATTTACTTGGTCCATCTCCGAGACCTCTCCCCCCTTTCTTGATCTCTCTGTTTCCATCTCCAGAGACAGATTATCCACCGGCATCTTTTACAAACCCACTGACTCCCACGGTTACCTCGACTGCACCTCTTTCCATTCTGTCATTTGTAAGGATGCTATTCCCTCCTCTCAGCTCCTCCGCCTCTGCCACATCTGTTCTCATGATGAAGCTTTCCATTCCAGGACACCTGAGATGTCCTCTTTTTTTTAGTAAACTGGGTTTCCCTTCCACCACTTTCAATGCAGCCCTCACCCACATCTCCATTTCCCACACATCTGCCCTCACCCCATCCCCTTCCGACATAACATGGATAGAGTTCCCCTTGTCCTCACCTCCCACCCCACGAGCCTCTGCATCCAACACATCGTTCTCCGCAACTTCCACCATTTCCAACAGGCTCCCACCATCAGGCACATCTTCCCTACTCACCCCCAGCCCCCCCACCCCCCCAGCTTTCTGCACTCTCTCCATGACTCCCTTGTCCACTTGTCCCTCCCCACCAATCACCCTCCTTGGCACTTATCCCTAAAACTGTGCAAAGTGTTACACTTGTCCCTACACCTCCTCCCTCACCACCATTCAGGGCCCTAGACAGCCCTTCCAGGTGAGGCAGTGCTGAGAGTGCCACTTATTGCATCTGGTGCTCCCAATGCAGCCTCTCTACATCGCTGAGACCCGACACAGATTGGGTGACCAGTTCATCGAGCACCTTCATTCCATCCGCTGCAACAGCCAGGATCTCTCGATGGCCAGCCTCCAATTCCACTTCCCATTCCCATACTGACTTGTCTATCCATGGCCTCCTCTACTGATACTTTGAGGCTAGGCGCAAGTTGGAGAAACAACACCTCATATTCCATCTTGGTAGTCTCCAACCTGATGACATCAGCATTTATTTCTCTAACCTGGTTAACCTCTCCCCTCTTTCTCCCCCTTCCCCCCTATGTTTTCTCTCATTCCTGTGGCCCCCTCACCCCTTCTCTTTCCCCTCCCCCACCCTCATGACCTGCCCATCACCTCCCTCTGGTTCTCCACCTCTTTCCCTTTATTCCTTGGTCTATAGTCCTCTCCTATCAGGTTCCTTCTTCTCTATCACCTCCCAGCTTCTCACATCACTCCCTTTCATCCCCCCTCCCCCACCCACCTACCTTCCCCCTCTCACCTGGACTCACCTATTACCTGCCAGCTTGTGCTCCTCCCCCTCCTCCTACCTCTTTATTCTGGCCTCTGCCCTCTTCCTTTCCAGTCCTGATGAAGGGTCTCGACCCAAAACGTCGCATGTTTATTTTCCTCCATAGATGCTGTCAGACTTGCTGACTTCCTCCAGCATCTGCAGAATCTCTTGTGTCTCTACACATTAAATTTTTGCCCTCTTACCTTAAATGTACATCCTCTTGTATTTGACATTTCTACCCTGGGAAAAGGATTCTGACTGCCTACCCTATCTATGCCTCTCATAATTTTATAAACTGTTTATATCAATTGTTATAAAAAGGTTGTTTTTGTTATAACCAATTGTTATAAAAACATTGTTCTGGTCCAACCTCTGGACAAGCCCTGGGTGTAGGTGGGCAAGAGGTAACAGAATGAATAGTCAGCGTTGGCCAAAAGGAAACTCTTAGTACACTTGTGCCTTTGGAATCACAGCGATTTTAATTCATTCCCAAGATCTGGCAGGGCCACAGTTATTGCCCATCCCAATTACTCTTTCTTTACCAATGGTGGTCCATGAGATGAAGGGGGTCCCACAATGCTGTTGGGAAGGGAGGTCCAGAAAAAAATCTGAGTATGAAGGACCAGCAATGTATTTCCAGTCAGGATGTTGTAGGACTTGGAGGGGAACCTGCAGGTGGTGGTGTTCCCCTACTGCCCTGTTGTCCTTGGCAGTAAGGATTATGATGTTGGGAGGTGGAACATAATTAACTGTGGGCTGTACCTTCCTGCCTCCAATCATCATCTGGATGTTGTAGCACATTTGTATTTTGCATTTTTTTGTACTGAATTCTTTATTTCAATTGAGTATGTAGTCTCAATGACAAAGACTGCTTTTTTTTATCATTCTGTCTCAGTTCAGGTCGATCCTTGGACTCAGGCTGCTGTGCAGAGGCAGGGTGTGACATTCCTTGGTCATCGGTTGTTGGAAGCACAGATTGTGGATCAGCCTGTTACACAGTCTGTAGCGCAGGAGTGCAGTCGAGTCAATAGCAATGGTATAGTTTCCTCCTAACAATTATTTGCATTATATTTGTACAGTTGAGGAACAGCAAGAATTTGCATTTACATTGTGCCTTTAACTTGGCAAAATGTCCCTGGGCTCCATTAGGTGGCTTGAGATAAAAAGGACTGCAGATGCTGGAATCTGGATGAAAAGCACAATGATGCTGGAGGAACTCAGCAGGCCAGGCAGCATCCATGGAGAAAAGTAGGTGGTTAACATTTTGGGTCAGACCCGAAACATTGGCCACCTGCTTTTCACCACGGATGCTGCCTGGCCTGCTGAGTTCCTCCAGCATCATCGTGTTTTACATTAGAAGGCTTAATGAGGGAGAGGTTCTGGATAAGGGAAGAGGATTGGGGAGGGAAGTCTATACCTCAGAACCTCAGTAGCTGGAGGCAGAGCCAGTGATGGATCATAATCACAGACACACAAAACTGTGAACCTGCAGGACAGGGTTCCAGTGCTGGTCATTAGAGACAGGAGGGGAGCAAGGATGGAGGACCAGACAAAAGGATGAGGACTCTGAGGTTGAGCTGTTACTGGACCGGGAGCCTGTGTCAGCGAGTTTGGGGAGTGATGGCTGGGTGGGACCTGGTGAATGAGACATCGCACCTTGCCTCATTAGTCTGAGTGTCCTTGTGATTTATTGTGGATCCTCGTTGGGGAACACTTACGAAGAACTTGACTTAAAGATGACAATGAGCTCTGCTATGGAGGTGTTGTATGCTGGAGCTGATTGGTGGATGGAATTAGCCTTGTGACGATCCAACCTGAAGCTGAGTGTGGGTCAGGGTGTAAGGTGCCTGATCCACAGAGTGCAGTGGTGTATCCTGGTAATGGGGCCATGCACTCTAGAATGGAATCCCTGAAACTTAGGGTGGGCGGTGAGGGGCTAATGGGTTATAGGAAATAGGCATGGTGTTTCGATAATTACACATCGCAGTGTGAGGAGCAGATAGTTATTTGCTGCTCATACTCAGTAATGAATACTTTGGGTCCCATGCACTAACCCGGGGCCAACATATTTAGCCCCCTCAGAGCGGTATGTCAAAGCTCTGGCTTTCCCAGGCAAAGCCATCTATTCTGTCACAGTTTCCTGTCATTGAATAATATTTTCATTCTTAGAACAGGCCAAACCGGCCAGTGGACATGGTGCTTGTTGTTGAACAGTTCACTGCCCTCAGAGCCTTGGTCTGGACAGCACAGATTCTGAGATCCAGGCTGCTTACAGATGGAAGCAGCCAGTTAATTGTACCTGCCCCTCAGTGCTAAGGCTATTACCTCTGTCTGTGTGGTACTTGGACAGTCTTACCTCTCTCTCATTTCTTTCTCATGTGAACATTTACATTAGGAACAGGAGTAGGCCATTTGGCCCCTCAAGCCTCCCCCACTATTGAATGAGATCATTGCTGAACTGACTGTAACAATATCCCATTCTCATCTACCTGGTAACCTTTCACCTCCTTGCTTATCAAGTATCTACCTACTCTGTCCACCGTACTTTGAGGAAGAGAGTTCCAAAGACTCTTCTGAGAGAACATTTTTGCTCAATCTCTGTTGTAAAGGGGCAACTCTTATTATTAAACAGCGATCCCTGGTTCTAGATTCTCCCACAGGAATAAACATCCTCTCTACATTCTCCCTGTCAGGACCCTTTTATACGTTTCAATTAAGTCCCTTCTCATTCTTCTAAACTCCATTGGATCTAAGCCCAGCCTATCTGACCTTTCCTCATAAAACAACCCATCCATTTCCAGTATTGGTCTAGTAAACCTTCACTGAACTGCTTCCAATGCACTAACATCCTTCCTTAAAAAAAAGAGACCAGTACTGTGCACTGTACTCCAGATGTGGTCTCTCCGGTGCCCTCTTTAATTGAAGCATAGCTTCAGTACTTTTGTATTCAATTCACCTCACAGTAAACAATTACACTCTGTCAGCATTTCTAATTACTTGCTGTAGCTGCTGTTTGTGATTAATGCACCAGGACACCCGGTTCCCTCTGCTTCTCGGAGCTCTCATTTTCTTCCCTCTCAATGTAGCTGCCTGGCTTGGTGGTGTTGGAGTGGAATTACTGAGCCACTCTTATCATGGTGAAAATGCCGTTTTAACAGAGTAAAATTCGTTCCAATTGAAAGATTTGGGCACCTGCTTACAAAGAGTTCCCCCTAGATCCCTCTGATTTTCAGAAAGTGAATTGAAAGCTGGGCCCACTATTGAGATTGCAATCCCAAGCTGTGGATGTTGAAGCATTGCGCTCCATAAGACTGATCTGCCTGACCTTGCCTGACCCAAACTCAACTCAACCCACCTTTGCTCCATATCCCACAATACTCTCACCCAAATTAAACATCCTTTCACAAGGATTGGAAGGCTTGAGTTATAAGAGAAAGGATAGGCTGGGACTTTTTTCCCCTGGAGTGTAGGAGGCTGAGGGGTGACCTTATAGCGGTTTATAATCATGAGGGGCATAGATATAGTGCATGGTTGCAGTTTTTTTCCTGAGTCTAAAACTAGAGGTCAAAGATTTAAGGTGAAAGGGGAAAGATTTGAGAGGGACTAGAGGAGAAAGATTTAAGTGGGACTTGAGGGGCAAGTTTTTCACACAGAGCATGGTGGGTATGTGGAAGGAGCTGCCAGAGGAAGTGGTAGAGGTGGGTACAAATACAACACCTAAAAGACATTTAGACTGGTACTTAGATAGGAAAGGTTCAGAGAGATATGGGCCAAAAACAAGTAAATAAATGGATGAGCTCAGCTAACCATCTTGGTTGGTACGGACAAGTTATGCTGAAGGGCTTGTTTCTGTGCTGTATAACTCGATGACTATAACTCTAAAGTAAACCTATTCACCTCAGTCCCAAAACCTCACCCAGCCTTCACTGCCTTGTGTAGAGGGTTGGTTCAAGATTCCACAATTCCTCATGTCTGAAGTTCTTCCTGTTAGTATCTCTTTGGTGATGTCTTCTTCCGAACTCTACCAGAGGAAATGGTTTCCTGTATCAGTTTAATCATTCCGACCACTACTGGGTGTTCTAGGGAGTGCTGGAAGTGAGCAGGATAGGACGTGGGGTAACGTACAGGAGGAATGGGGGGACTGGAGTGGCTCAGGATCAGATGGATCCCTGGGCTGTGTAATCTGCCAGGATGGTGCTCAGTGAGGAAGGGGTGACAGGTGGGACTGGCAGCAATAGTTTTGATCATTGCAATGGTTAGCTGGGAATAAAAATGACAGTTCCCTCAGAAACACCCCTACACCATGTGAAGAGTTTGTTCCCTGTAGAACTGATAAGGTGGGGCATGAGGGTGTGGGGCTGGAGATTAATAGACATAGAACATAGAACAGTACAGTGCAGCAACAGGCCCTTTAGCCCACAATGTTGTGCTGAACTAAGTAATTAAATGCCTAACTAAACTAAGTCCATATCCCTCCATTCTCTGCACATTCATGTGCCTGTCTAAGAGCCTCTTGAACACCTCTATCATATTTGCCTCCACTGCCACCTCTGGCAGCTCATTCCAGGCACCCACCGCTCTGTGTAAAAAAACAATTTGTCCCTCACATCTACTTTGAACTTACCCCCTCTCACCTTAAATGAATGCCCTCCCGTATTAGATATTTTGATCCTGAGAAAAGAATACTGGCTGTCTACTCTATGCCTTTCATAATCTCATAAACCTCAATCAGGTCTCTCCTCAGCCTCCAACACTCCAGGGAAAACAACCCACATTTGTCCAACCTCTCCTTATAGCACGTGCCCTCTAATCCAGGCAGCATCCTGGTAAACCTCTTCTGCACCATCTCCAAAGCCTCCACATCCTTCCTGTAATGGGGTGACCAAAATTGAATGCAGTACTCCAAATACGGCCTAACTAGAATTTTATAAAGCTGCAACATAATTTCTTGAACTCATTGCCTTGACTAATGAAGGCAAGCATGCCATATGCCTTCTTTATCACCCTATCAACCTGTGCAGCCACTTTCAAGGAACCACGGACTTGGACCCCAAGATTCCTCTCTACATCAACGCTGTTAAGGGTCCTGCCAGTAACTGTGTACTGTCCCTTTACATTTGATCTCCCAAAGTGCAACACCTCACATTTAGCTGGATTAAACGCCATTTGCCATTTCTCCACCCATATCTGCAACTGATCTATATTCTGCTGTAGCCTTTGGCAATCTTCTACACTCTCCACAACACCACCAGTCTATGAAATTACTAACCCATCCATCTACATTTCCATCCAGGTCATTTCTCTATATCATAAGCAGCAGAGGTCCCAGTACAGATCCCTGCGGATCCGTACTGTGTTGTAGGAACTCTGAGAGCCCAGGAAATTTGGAGTTGGGGTGTGGGGGGGGGGGGGGGGGGGGGGGAAGCATTAAAGGCGCTGGGGACTTTATCTGCAGGGAGGCACTGCTGGAAGAGGAGGCAGAGTGGCAGAGGAAATGGAACCAGCCAGGGCCTGGGGAAGGGGACAACCAGCACATCTGGGATTGGAGAGGAAAAGAGCGGAACAATCGCATCTGGATCAGTGGCATTGGAGAGAAACCGGAGCTGGGGCTGTGGCAGGGCAGTGGAGGGCTTGGATTTTAGGGCGAAGGCAAGCATTCGGATTAGTGTACAAATCCTGGCTCATCCCTGCCCTAATTTGGGACTGGGGAGAGAGGGCGAGGCGGGATGTGACACAGGGTTCCCATCACATTCAACCATACGATCTGAGTTCGGGTGAGAGAGAGAGCGCTTTATCTCTTCCCCTATCACTGATGAAGCGTCTCTACTTTTCCCACCAACTTCCGCTTTGGGGGTAGACTCCGTGCCAGATACAAAACGGGACTCTCTCGGACCCTGGCGGCCATTTGAAGGGTGGTCAGTGTTGCGTCGGAATTCCTGCGCGTTTCTCTGAACCCTGCTGGTGCTGTGAGATGCTGAGCGGACTTCTCTGTTCACTACCGGAGAGCTGTCCTCGCATTACGTTAACACAAATGAATGAAGGAAGCTGTCAAAAATCTTCATGCTCCCAACAGTTTTGTAGGTTTTTCTGTCCGTTTGAAAAACCCAATTCGTTCTCGACGACCCCGCACACAGCGTGTCCGGAGTTAAACCAGATGTTTCTCCTCTACAACCAGACAATGAGATGCTAAAGACAAGGTTTCAAACACCAGTTGCAGCAAAGAATTTAAAAGTAATAACGTGTATCTGCTCGCATGGAATGTGTAACACCTGTTGGGACTTGGGAAGGAAGTGTGATTTAATGCATCTATATTTAGCAGAGGAGACAACACACTTCGACACCAAATCAAAATACAGCTAAACTGTTGGGCGGAACAATGGGGAGCAGCTGGGGAGAGGAACAAAGCGATTGTACCTATCCCGTGCCGAGGGAAGAATCAGCCCTGTGATCTGTGAGAGGCGGGGGGTCGTTCCAACACCATGTGGGAGT